>NC_132803.1:14834250-15460000 GCF_048594095.1 Paramormyrops kingsleyae
CTCCTTTTTAATCCTCGCCTTGTCCTTTCCGTAGCGAAAGCGGTCCAGCCCGAACGAACTCATCGCTCTATGCTCGACGCCCAAGCTACGGCTAAAGCAGCTAAGCGCTAATAACAAAGAAGCGAAATTAAGCCGCTAGCTGCTTCCAGGTGGATGATCGCCGTCTTTGGCCGGCAGCTTCCCAGCCCTCGCTTTACTGCTAGCTAACAACTAACATGCAGCCCGCATCCCGGCTGCTCCAGCGGTGCAATCTGCCGTCCTGACAAGCGATGCCACCGGGCGATCTTTCTGGACCGACCAGCCGCTTGTGTTATTCGGATATTTAAACCCGTAGCACCCAGTCAACACCATATCAGCGACAGACGTGAATGGGTCGGCGCACGAGCCGGCATCACGCCGTTCAGCCAGAGAGCACATTAAGCAGAGGTGGATTGGCGCTGAACGTAACCAGCGCCAGCATAGAACATCGCGTATGCTACTAGAGCGGCAACCGCAACAGCAGCATGATCTGGGTCTGGTGTGACAAATCCGTCCTCCGACTGACGAACATGAAGCATCGTTTATGTAAAAGCACATGTGTATACGCTTATGCAGAAAACCATAAAAAAAGTCCAACGAGAATGTTGTTTTCCTTTTTTAATTTAAACCAGGAAGCTTGACAAGTGTTAAATACTATAAGGTCTCCGGGCCTGATTCTGGCTCTGGACAGGGGCAAAACCATACATTTTCATTATATACATATGATAGAAAATTAAAACCAAATGTTACACGTACACTTTGTAACCCAACAATGGAAAACCACAATTAGATTTCTGAGTGCGGTTTTGCGAGCCACATTTTCTTCCATGCTCCTCTAGTTAAATACATGATCTGTACGGCCTTCTTATAGTCTGCGCATGTGCATGCCGTACCTCATAGACATGGTCTGCTGAAATGTATTAAAAACATAATATTAAATTAGACTGTGTTTTCGTTATGCTGATTAGGATACTTTCAAAAAACACTAATCATGATGGTCATAAGCTCTTGACCCTCTCCACTGCAGTCCTATTAATAAATATATGTCGTTGTTAGCTTGTAGTTTCCTAAAGTCACCAGTGAGTGCTTTTGTCTTCTTGAAATGAATATTGTTGTTTGTACAGCACATTGCAAGGTATTGCCTTATCCTTCTCTGCTGACTCATCACTGTTTGTGATTGGACCCACAACCTTGGTGTCTAAAAACAAAATTGATGGTTTTGCTGGACAGAGGTGGACATTTCAGGTCCAGAAAGTAAAAATCCAAACCAGGATTTTGTTTCATGCAAATAATTCACTACTCTGTGACTGTGACTCTTTATGCTCAATTGGTTGGTTGAAACAAAATCCTGGTTTGGATTTTTACTTTCTGGACCTGAAATGTCCGCCTCTGGTTCTGGAGGTATGCTTTGGAGTGACGGGTGACCAGGCTGAGTACAGAACCCACTAGTTAGTGTTGATGTGTGTGAAGTGTGTCCAGTGATCCCAAAAGTCTCAGGTCTGTTAGTCAGAAAGTCAAAGATCCAGTTACTCGATGTGGTATGTCAAGTTTTGTCATTGGTTTCTGTGGAAGGATAATGTTGAATGCTGAGCTGCAGTCAACGATTAGCATTCCAATATACATGTTCATTTTTTCTAGGGTGATATGCAAATTGGTGAGGGTCGATTACGTTTGGTATGTTAGCCTTCATGGTATGTTGTGGTTCATACAAAGTTCTTAAAGCATGAGGTCAATGAGGCAGTGCTCCGTAAGTAATGATAGTACTCATGAAGTATTAAAAACATAACATTACACTGGACTAATTAAATCATTCAAACATCTGCTAAGGTTATCTAAATGCTATTAGCAAAATGTCTTTAACATATGTAACATTCTTAACTGAACTTTTAGCCAGCCAAAGTCTGTTGTTTTGGGGTACTGGGATAATAGTGGAGGTTTTGAAACAGTTGGACTAACAGTGTGGACCAGAAAAAATTTGAAGATGTCTTCAAAGATGCCTGATAGTTAGGATGATTCCAAGGTCCCTTGAGCGACTGGGGTCCTAAACATTTTGGAACATAATTGGTTTGGTCTGGGTTGGGGGCCCATATCATATGCTTTCATGGGGCCCAGAATCCCTAGCAGCGCCCCTGCATGTAGGTTTAGGGTCCTTGCATGGCTGCTTCCTTGAGACGTCTCTGCAGCTTATATTTAATTTTTCCTCTAGATTCACAATCAGAAAATTCAGTATTTTTTGGATATAGATATAGATGAGCAGCACATTTAAAACAAAATTAGATACAGAGTATTAAGATAATTAAGTTATTACTATTTTGTGATACATTCCTTAAAAAATAAATGTTATTTAAAATTCAATAATTATGTGTAATGCAAAATATACCCATGACTTGGAAGTGTGTTGGCTTAGTGCGTAACGGTGCCCCGGCTCTCCCCTTATTCACACTGGTTACTCACAGGTTAGTTAGACCGGCAAGTTGCTTATAGTGTGTAAACATATATATGTGTGTTTGTGTGTGGGTGGGGGCCTTTAAATACCTGTTATTTTGACGTTGCGTGGACCACCTTTCCAGTCCCCACAAGGGGAAATTCAGTTTTATAAAAATTTGTGACTGCAATTTAAAAAAACCAAAACAAAACAAAAGTTTTTTATTTGGTTACTTATGGTTAAGGTTAGTGCTGGGTAGGGATTAAGGGTGGCTTTGGTGGGATTAGAGTTTTTACCACATGGATGGATGGTCCCCACAAAGGTATGAATACAAACGTGTGTGTGTGTGTGTGTGTGTCTGTATGTAAACCCAGCACTGGCATTCTGTCCTGGGTGTCTTCTGCTTCTTGGCATGTATCCCAGGCTCACGGCTAACCTGCATTACAAAAACATTTATAATCAGCAGAAGTGCATGATTTATTTACCAATTTCAAATAATTTTGCTTGCATAAATTACATAAAGACCTAGGTTTCCTGAGAAGGAAGCAGAACTTGTGGAACAGGAAGGGCTCCACAGATAGTCTTTAAATTACACAGTACAATAAAATATCACTTTAAAACAATAAATCTTTAATTACTTTTACCCTGCCTCCTGTAATACTTAAGTTAGACTACACCTTGACTGGGAGCTGATGGGAATGCAGTGTAGTATGACACTTACCAGCTAATGTCAGAATAGGCAGTAGCAGAGGCATTACAGCTGCCAGGAGGGCGGCGCTACTGAGCTTGAACAGTATGACCCCTGTGGTGGAATATAAGTATGACATGTTTCAGTAAAGATCTCTTTATTAACAACTCTAAGGCATTCATTTCATTAAAACAAGCATGAAAGGAGAAACATTAGAATCATTTTAAAGCCCTGCTTATTACTGCTGTGGCTTTTATTTTGTTTTATTTATATTTCAGGTTTAACATTTATAGCAGGGTTCTTCAAATCTGGACCTCGATTCAAAATCCAGGCCTTGTTTTCAGTTCTCCCAGGGTAGTTAGTTTAATAATTACTGATTCTGATTGGTCAGAGGCTTCACACCTGACTGACAGGTAAAGGAAGGCTGGAAAACCAGCAGTGCTCGGACCTCGAGGACCGTGATTTGAATAACCCTGATTTATAGGATTATTCCCAGATCGTGGTGAGCTTGGAACCTATTGCGGGAAGCACCAGTGAAGGGGTGTCCATCCTTCAGAGGACACACGCTACCAGATACTAAGACAATAGCACCAGGCGGAATCCCACGTAAAAAGGGAAAGCACACGCTAATTCCACGTATGCAGATCTGCAGCAGGAATCAAACCCGCAATGCTGGAGATATGAGGTTACAATGTTACCCAGCACATTGGCCTGAAAAAAACGGCAAACAAAGCCGAAATTCTCCTCTTTACTTACCGTTGACAACATTAAGCCAGACAGAGTCCGTAGCGTTTTTTCTAGTCATGCTGTTGTAGGCCACACACCGCAGGGTGCCGTTGTCAGCCCATGTTACCGAGTCCAGTTCATAATATTGACCATAAACTACCTGTCTGTGTTCAGAGTACCAGCTGTAGTTGCAGGAAGGATATGAGGAGGGTGCGTTACACCAAAAGGTATAGCTACCCCCCAGGGTCAGCACCAAGGGACCAGTAATGGAGGCATTCTCTGGTCCATCTGAAAAGTATACACATAAACTTAACTATACATGTCTGGTAGTTACATTATAGGCTTGACATATGTTCGTAGTTCATTGGTAATCATAACACAAACACTCAGAGGATCATCCAGTGACCAGCTTGTGCACAGGCTATACAAACACACACTTACAGTGTTACGAAGACTGGCGCACAGACACGAGTCACAGTAGATTGACTGACACATGGCGTTTGCTTAAACGCACTCACAGATGACATTCAGCATGTAGCCCTCTCCCATGGGGGCTTGAATGGGTGAGCACTGGTAGAAGGCGGAGTCAGATGGAAGCAGGGGGTTGAAGGACAGGGTGGAGTTATTGTGTGATAGGCTGACTCTTCTGTCGGTCACCAGAGATGCACCGTCCCTGAACCAGAAAATGGCAGAAAAACTGGATTGGGTGGTACAGGTCAGATTGAAGGACTGTTGGTCAAGTGGGAGCTTCCCGGAGACATGCTCCACTGACGTCTCATTCTCTGCAAGAAAAGGTTACAACACATTACTCTACCTTGAAACAAAGCTGAAGCTGGGTATGCGAATAGAGGTTTGCTACAACCTGTACCGTGCCTTTAAGAGGAACTCTCCCTTTAAAGGAATATAGAGGATGAGCAGGACATGCTAAAAACATGTTTATTACTTTCTACATTCAAGATCTTTTAGAAACTTCTGCCTTTGTCTCTTTCTGTACTTCTGTATGTTGAATTGATTCGGTTTTCCATTGGTTCCCGGTTCCCTGTTTTTAACCGTTAAATTACATTATCTAATGAACAGGATATATTTCTTCAGTAGATCCCTTAATCTTCAGAAGTACATTCTATTCTATTGTCCCACAGGTCGATGTGACACAGAAGCCTTTAGCTGGTCTAAAACTGCCCAGCAATTAATAGTACCTGTTAAGATACTGGACGCTATTCTGGACAGTCCCGTCAGAGTATTGTTGGCCTGGCAGTGGATGATGCTGCTGTCTGTGAGGTTCTCAAGCTGCACCTCCACATGGCTACCGTGCCAAAAAAGCCTGTCTCCCAGGAACCAGGTGTAGTTGCATTGCGGATGGCTGTCGGCATAGCAACGCAGCGTCAGTGTCACCCCCACTTCCAACATGGTCTGGCCCAGGATGACTGGCAGTCTAGGTCCATCTGTGGATGGGAAGCGGGTGCTGGTTATACGGCATAGATTCAAGGGCTGGGTTATACTGTTTCTGCTGTGAGGATTCTGGATTCTGGGAAGTTTTTTCAAGAAAAGGATAACGGTTTTATATAAGAAGGGACTGACGTGTAAGAGATTTTACATGCATTATATACATCTTCCTTTTCAGGGATAAAGGATCACAGGCTGAGAGTAGGGGTGTCAGCGTAAATCACCCATAAAACACAAAATCCAGGAGCGAGGTAAATAACAAATACAGGAAGGACCATTTGAGGAATGAATTACAAATGTGGGGATTATCGGTCATGGGTATCATTAGGCTTCTTTGGCAACTAAAAACAGAAAACAGCAATATTTACATATTTCAGTAAACATAGGGTAGGTGGAACTAATTCCAGATCCCCTACTCACCACATAAGTGCTTCAGCTTTGCTAAGGTTGTTTAAATGCTATTAGCAAAATGCTTTCGAAGTATATAACATTCTTTTTTTCAGCACAGCCAAAATAAAGGGTGAAAGCCTTGCTATGACATGAACACTGGATGGAATATAAAGTAAGAAATGATGTCTGCTAACTCCCAGGACTAGAGAATTATAGTGATTCATTGTGAGCCATAACTCAACTCTTAGCCAGCCAGTTACTCATTGATTGATATGGAATTGATGTCTGTTAATTGCATTTTTTGCCCAAGGCACCAATAGCTGTTACTGATTTAGGATGACTGATGATGTTTAGAATACTAAGCTACACCAGTCAAATTCTTCCACTCAGATACACACCTTTGCCAAAGTTTGCAAATTGCTCAAACCAGAAAACTGTATGTGAGGGGTTGAAAAGATATTTATCTTTCCTTGCATTCTTAATTACTATAGAATCACTATAGAAATTTCCCAATAGTGGGATTGAAAAACACTTTAGTAAAGGGTCTTATTTCACGGTTATAGCAAGATGCCCAGTTCCACGTGATTTGTTAATGAACACGGGAGTTATATGTGAATGTGTTGACTACCTCTCCATACGGTATCCTCACATCTTTACCATGAATCTTCTTGGTCCTCAATTTTTGAAAATGGGACTTTTTAAACCCTCTGTCCCCCCTCTGTCCCCAGCCCCCACCCACCCCCAGGACGTCCAGCTTACAGTTCACCCTCAGGGTGTAGTGATCACTTAACAGCAGGTATCCATCCACATAGCCGGCACACTGGTAGACAGCACTGTCGAACGATTGTAGGGGCTCGAAAAATAAGATGATGCCCATATCCGAGAATTGAACCCTTGAGGAGAACAAATGCTCCATAACATAATTGTTCTTCACCCACACAATTGCCTGGGAGAAATTGCCTGAGATCAGGCATTGGAGGGCAAAGGGCGTGTTCTCCACTGGCGGAGCCCTTCCGAATGGCAGCACAGAGATGGTGTTGTTGGGATCTGGCAGGGGAGTGAAACAGCAAAGAAAATGCATCCTTTTCATTATTTTTAAGCTTTAGTTTTGTAGCTGAAGAGAACGATTCACCTTTATTCACACTTTACTAGTGATTTGTGGATGTGCCTCTACCCTAATTTCACCAAAGATATGTAGAAAGCTTGGCTTCCATTAAGCGACCCACCTGTCACTCTGAGGACCTGGTACACAATTTTCTGGCTCTGCGTAGCCTCATTCAATGCTTGACAGCTCAAAACCCCGTTGTCACTGTAGTTGGCTGGTTGCAGGAAGATTTCATTCGTGCTGTTGCCCACAATTTTGCCATTGAGTTTCCAGGTGAAACTGCAAGGTGGGTTGCATTCTGTCTGGCAGACAAACTTGTAGTCTTGTCCAACCACCACAGTGCTTGGACCCGAAAGAACAACATTTCCTGGTCCAGCTGTAGTTCACACACAGACACAGAGATGGATTTTCTACTAAAACGCAAGGGTCAGACTGTTCTCCCACATTACCACAGAGTGATTCTTGAAGATGATTACATTAGTTCCAGATTCTTCAAACATCAAAATGTTTTTCTTCATCACAAATTTTATACCAGAATTACAATAACTCTCCTAGTGTTTGGTTTGCTGTTCCGGTTCAATATCAAGAAAAGCACTGCCACAGGCAGATAAGTTGAACAAATACCAGTCACCTGCCTTACCACTCAGCATTCAGTGTTTACACACGTCCATTATTTGGTGTATTTAAGCAAAATTATCACACCTTCAAACAACAGAACAACTGTTCTCTACATTGAAAGTTCAATTATCCCACACAGTGCGATCCCAGTGCCAAGGTCGTAGGAGAGATTTTGATATGGGGGTATTCCTAATCATTTAAAGGCAAAGGTCTATTTTTTAGGTGGGGGAGTGAAGTCACATTAAATATTGGGGGCTACACCCCCCCCCCACCCAGTTCTTACAGCCCTGCTCAGTACTATTGGAAATCAAGACAGCAGTAATACTCACAAGTATCTAGTGGCAGTCCCGAGATTTGGGGGGTATGGCCGTCGGGGTTCCCCCACAGTTCACAAACAGCTGCCACACCAGGAGGACACACGTTAGGTTGAACGTATCTGCCATCCTGAACCTCATTCATTTGTATGGTATTCTCAAAAAGGGTAAAAGTCTATGGTCAAGTAAATAATACATTTTTCAAACCTTTCTCAAATATGACATCAGACACTGAATGGACCTTATGGACTATGCTTAGTCTGAATAAAGGTGGTTGATAATCCCGCTGAAGTACCACATGAATGGAGACGGACTTCTGTCATCCTGATCTTCTCTGGCACAGCAGCTTAAAAATAGTGGTGCCAGTTTCCAGGGCATCATACACCCCACACTTTAGAAATCTTTTCAACTCCTCAGACATGTCTTAGTGAGATTAGAAAGACACAAGTGCTTCTGGAAGCTTGGTGAGAGGTGCTGAGTGTCGCCTTCTGAGTTCACGATTAGTGATAATGACTGGCACACGCCACCTATTCCTACAAGCATCAGCCTGCAAATAGGAACCCTGAGAACCCAAGGTAAGCTGAGATGTCAGCACTTGACACCAAAACATGACTGAAGAAGTTCTATCAAGGTGTCCATCCCCTCGTCGTCAGAGATCTTACCGCATCACCCCCGATATGCAATGGTCTGGGTCTGGAGATGAAGCCCCCATGCATGCCTTACCAATGGAGAAGGCGACTGAGAGCAGCAGAACGTGGAACGCGGTGAGCTTCTCCATCACGACACGACTGGGCTGCCTTCTGGAGCTGCTGCTGTTCCTTACTGAGGTGCAGGGCGTGTGCAGCATTTAGTTTTCTCTTGGCGCTGTCACAGAGCAAACAGCGCTTATCGGGGACTGTTTAATGCCAAGGTGCGTGATTCATGAGTAAAGGACAAGTGGCAATGCATTTGTTTTAGTAGCACAAACAAATTACTGTAGACTCATCCCATTTTATTTTAACAAATGGCCTTTCCATCACCAGTTTGATTTAAATGAAATATGGCAAATGAATTATACAGATCTTCTAGAGCTCAGAAATGTTTATTTTTTAATTTTCCCTTTGAGATATAGTGCTTGTTTCATAAAAATAGCTTGAAATGTACCTCGAGTGTACCTAAAATTCTCTTGCTCATGTGTGGGTGGAGTGGTGGCCCTGAGGCTAGGGATCTGTGCCAACAGCTGGAAGGTTGCTGGTTCTAATCCCGTGAATGTCCAGAGTAATTATATTCCATTGGGCCCTTGAGCAAGGCCCTTAACCTGCGATTGCTTTATCCTGGGTATGATGTTAATCTACATCCAGACCTATAAGGAGGTCCTCCAACTTACAGGGTGGTGGCAAGACTAGCACTCCAACCACTGGAAAAAAAACTCACACTGGTCCATTCAGACTGGTGTGGTGCTGAAGTATCACCTGCCATGTGGCTGCACTCAGGATCTCACCCCTGAGGTGGTTTGTCATGTGATGGGTGTGGCAATGCATTGTATCAGTGCATGATCCTAACCTCTCCTTTTGATCATACCTCCACATTCTATACTTTCTACGCGTTCTGTACCTCTCCCTCTCCTTTCTGAGGCTCAAAAACAGCATTTAAAAAAATATACATACACTTGTGGTGTGCTAATCTCTTCTAGGGGAACAAGAGAGCAAGAGTTCAGTGGAAACCATCCAAATCATCTTTAAACTGGTAGCAGCTCCTGTTGAGGGTCAGAATACAGCTAGTCCCAAAACTGTTGTTTGTAATGTAATGATTCACACTAAGGGAAATTAAAATGCAGCGTCTAATGCTGCCTCGTTCCCACCTGGATCCACTTTGGTCTCCTTAAAGGCTTCCTCGTCTGCGCGTGCTTATTCTCACTCGCTGTTTTACCTCTGTCCTTTTAAGGATCGCATAATAAAAGAGTCTGCTAAAATTGAACTCTGCTGTCCGCCTTATGATCTCATTGCCACTGGAGTGTCACAATATTTTATTTAATCTGTGACATATGGAGATATATGGACATCATAATCACTACATAATCGCTGGAGACTGTATGTATGGAAAACCTGTCCTTGGAACCTGACAGCAAGGACTATAGGAACATATTGGTCCTAACAGATCACTTTACAAAGTTTGCAGTTCCTGTACCGACAAAGGATCAGAAGGCAAAGAACACTGGCAAAGCACTGTGGGAGAACTTTGTTGTCCATTAAACCCCAGCAGGTTGCTTAGTGACCAAGGAAGAGTCTTATACGATTAGAGAATTGTACTCTCTCATGAGAGCTGGGAAGGTAAGAACAGTACCCTATCATCCACCTGGGAACCCTATAGGGCGTTTCAATTGACCATCATTAGCAATACTTGGAACACTTGATAAAAAGGACAAATGTCATTGGAGAGTTTGTTAAGCCCATAGTGCATGCATATATTTGGACAAGGAAAGACACAACAGTGTACTCACCTTTGAACTGATGTTTGGTGTCACCTTAAGTTGCCCATCGATCTAGTCCAGGGATCTTCAAATCTGGACCTTGATTTCTAATCTAGACCTTGTTTTCAGTTCTCCCATGGACTTAGTTTAATAATTACTGATTCTGATTGGCCAGAAGCTTCAACCTTGACTCACAGGTAAAGGAAGGCTGGAAGATCAGCAGTGCTTGGCCCTTGAAGACCATGATTTGAATAGCCCTGATCTAGCCTTTGGTAATAGTCCTAATAATAAGTTCCATACATCCCATTATGAATATGTGAAGGACCTCCATGGGCACCTCCAGGAACACTAAGCTCTGGCCTCCAAAAATGAGAAGAAGATGGGAGCGAAATATGATCAGATTCAATGAAAAGATCAGAGTAGCTGAACTGGTCAAAGGAAACAGAATTCTTGTGCAGAATGCAAACCCTAAGAGGGAAACACAAGCTGGCTGACAGGTGGAAACGTACCATACGCCGAGTTGTAAGGAGGATATCGGATGGTCCTGTGTTTATGCTAAAGCCTGAGAGGGGTGAGGAACCGCACCGTATGGTCCAGCTTGAGATCTGCTGCTGCTTTGTGGGTTACTTCCGGTAGGAAATATTAAACCACAGCTACACACAGACAGGCTCGAAGGAGAAAGTGGAGAACAAAGAGCAATACAAGACAAAGGCTAGAGGAAGGTGACTCAGAATTGGAGGCATCAAGGGATGACATAGTATCTGAGTCAAATTCCAGACATTCCTTCAGGGAGTCATTTTATAGAAAGTAATCAGACTATGAAAGCTGGAAACTCCCAGAATATAAGTCGAAGCTCTATAGGTCAAGAATCGTATGCAGATGTATTAATTTCAAAGCACTTCAATAGTGCAATAGAGTCAGCACAGAGTAGTGAGGACCCAATATACCAAAGTCCTAAGCTGAGCATTCTGGGACCACCAAACTGATGATGACCACCATCCTCAGGCGACCATACCTGGATCCCCGAGTCATGTAATAGCTGAAATAGTACCTGATACACAGCCTGAAGACATGAGATGGCCAGAGTTTTCAGAGACAAGTGAATATCACAGTACATCTTTTCTGTAAGGTAGCGATAGAACAAGAGCATAAATATTTCATTGTATATTTTTAATACATATGACAAGACTTTGAACTTGAACTTGAATATCAGTGATCAGGGCAAAGAAACACACCCACCTCATACACTGACATATGACACACTTGGGAAGCCCTGTAGTTTTATCTCAAGCTGCAGTCTTTGAAAAATAAACCTCTGGCAGCCTAGACAATGAAATTGCCTTAGTAAGGATGTGTATAGGGACACATGCATTTTAGAAGGAGAGAGTGAATCCCAGGCTTCTGGACAAGCATGGCTGTGATCCGGGTGCTTTCAGGGACCCTTTGGTTATATACTGTGTTGAGCAGATGTTAAATTGGGTTCATGTCACTTTAGGGCAATATTAATGTTAGTTTTTTTAAATCAAAATCTGACAGTTCACAAGAGAGAGAACAGGCTAAATAAAGGTAGGAATTTGAATGATTTGGCCCTTTAAATATATTTTGAGGATGTCCTGACATATTAAGCTTGATGAGTCCTGAATCCAGATAAATATTTCATTTTGACACGTTACCTTTACGTTACATTTTAATTTTGGATATTGTGACTGTTTTTTCTGGTTGGCTCTGTGCTTCTACTACATGAGAGAATCAAGAGCAACTCCACTTCAAGGTCACATTACAGGAAGGACATCAAAAAGGACAAAAAAAGTTATAGTGGTAGGGGCCTGAGTGCTTTCAGGGTTTTTTTTTCTTTGAGGGGGTGGTCAGTATTATAATTTATTTAAGTTTATTTTATATTCTGGTCCTGAAATTCAGTGATTCATATTTGAATATTTTTTCTTCTTAGATCATATGGGAATTTACACATTTTCTTCCTAAATAATTTCATTATAGCAGAATATGAGAAAATAGTTGGAAGATATTGCAGATTTAAATGTTACAAAGTTTTACTCCGGCCCGATCAGTCCTATAGGCAATATAGGTGGCTGCCTATGGCACCAACTTATTTGCCAATTTCACCTTCCCTCAGATGGGGGGGAATGCCAACGTGGGGTGGGGGGGGGGGTCTATCGGCTAGGACCGGTACTAGTTTTACTACAATTGTAGTTACTTTATCCTTGGAAGTTACTGGGACCAGTGAAACTTGTATCATATTAGATCATACTGTAAAAGAACCTAAAAAGAAAACTTGTGTGGCCAGATAGGACTCAGAAGTTTGAACAATCCAACTGCTGAACTATAGGGAGTGCCAGGACGGTAGATTAGACACAGTTATCACAACACCTCTAAAAACTTTGTTATATTGAGCTTTTGGAAGCTATTGAACCCAGAGGCATTCATTTTCATTGGGCATCTTGGAATTATACATTATGAAACCAAACCATTAGGATATGAGCAGGTTGTGACATGTAAGGGTTGGGGACTGGATATATGGGCGTTCTGGCTAATTACAGGTAAGATGTTTTGTCTAAGAAAGCAAAGTGATTGAGCTCAGCTGAGTTTAAACTCATCTGAGGCAACCAAGTTTAGCTGAGAGGCTACAAACAGAACACAAGGGAGTCAGCCAAGAATACTACAAGGACCACACTTGGCATCAGAAAACACGGGACTAATTACAGTATGATTGTTATGAGTCTTGTTTTAAAAAAAATATTTTGCATATGCACATTCTTTCTAAAACTGCTATGCATCCTTGTACGAATAGCATTGTTAACATTTTTAGAAATAATGTGATTGAAAATGATATGTGGAGTGAAATGTGCAAAATACATAAAGTTAATAAATAACGGTGGCGGTAGGACCCTGCCTCCCCAAGAGGTTTGATGAGACCTGATGAGAAGCACGCGCAGGAACGCACCCAAATATTGCGCAGCATGATGTTCAAAACATAGCGAAAGTGACGTAGAAATGACGCGTAACGAGGGAAGTTTCAAATGGAAGCGCGTAAGGAGTGAGCTACTGTGTTTTGGTTTTTCGCCTTCGTCTCGTGTAAGTTACAGTGCCGATGTATATTAGCTAGAAGCCTAAACTCGATAAGTCACGAAATGTTATTATTTATAGGATATGTATAATTATTAAGTTCGTTACTGCCGATTGATGTTTATTTGCTACGTAACGTGCTAATGACCAACTGCTTCTCAGCTTTCAGTTGGTTATATTGTGAGAATTACTAAATTTCAGCTATTGTAATTTAGCCATATTTTCGGTATAAAAAGTGCACAATGCAATATTTGAATACTTCGCATAACTTCCGGTGTCTTTACTCGCTTTTATGTACAAAGTAACATCACGGCAAAACTATGGCGTCTGCGTACGAGTGATTCTCACTGTTAATGTTAAATGTTGTTTGTTTGTAGTGATATAATGCCAAAATTGCCAGTGATTAAAGCATTACTTTTCTGTCTGCTCCATAAGAAATACGATGTCGGGGGAGTTAGAGGACCTAACTCGGCACATAAACGACAAGATATCATCCATAAGAAGGGTCTTGGAGCTGCGCAGTCTCGGTAGGGGCGAAGCTCAGTCTCTATGAACTAAACTTTATTTTTGGCGTATGAATATTTCTTTTCCTGAAAAGAATCCATTTAATTAGCTTTAGTTGATATACCTGGGCAAGCATGTTGCATGCGTGTTTGCCTTCAACTGCTACGGATCGCTGTGCTCTAAATCAAGGCTGTTCACGTGTAAATCGTACTTTAAAAATGACACTTTTGTCCTAATCTACTTCTGTTGTTCCTTCAGCGCAAGATGCTGAGAAGCGGAAGATTCTCCTCAAGGTAGGGCAGGATGTCCTTGAAATCAACGGCCTGTTGGACCAGCTAGAGAAACACATTGGGCAGCAGAGGTACATGCTAGCATGCTTAAAGGTAAGGGCTGGCGTTTTGTTTAGTTCACCGAGACCATGTGATTAACACACAGGGCAAGGAGTATCTGCTCTGATGGCCCTGAATTCTGGCTGCCACTGTTTCAGCGAAGGCATGAGAATGTTGGACCCAACAAGACGGAAGTGGCTTAAGACTGTACAATCAGCCATCACTAGTAACTGAACAGGCTTCATTAGATGTGTTTGAAGACATCAACCTCTGTGCTGGCTGCAGGAACTTGATGAGTTCTTCCTGGAGGATGTGCGAGATGGAAGACACCTGAAGGACAATACCCCAGCCTACATGCCCAGGAAAAGCCAGCCAGTAACCAAGTGAGGAGTTTATGATACAAGAGGGTTTGCGCACGTCAGTAACCAAAACACTATTCATTATTAATATTTTGCTTTGCTTTTTTTTTCTCCTGCTGTGGTCTTCTCTACCTTGCACCAGTGGTCTCGCTCCAGCTCAGAGCAAGACTTCAGAGATACAGGTGGCCCCAGAAAAAGACCAACCTCGGAAAAATACCCATAATCCCACACGGGAAATGGAGTACATCACTGTGCAGGAGTTTGACGGCATTCCTCCGTGAGTCCTGTGTGGGCAATATGGCCTCAGTCCCTCGCCAGTCAACACTTGGCAGTGACCCCTTGTTTTCTGATAGTGTGGGTTTATGCCTGACCTCCCAGAATGCTGTGCTCCTTAAAGTTCTTGCTCAAATGCGAGGGTTTCTCGCTTTTTCTGTCTCTCACGTTAAGTCGTGTTGCCGTCTTTGCCCGCAGATATATGAGAGGCCGCGTGACGCACGGCCAGCTCAATGCGGTGGTACAGGGTATAAACGCAGCTGTGACGGGGAAGTACAGCATCCTGCAGCAGTCGGCCAAGGCGCTGAGCAGCGCGTCACGCAAACTGCACCAGCGCTTCAAGGACGAGGAGACCAAGGATACCAAAGGTATGTGCAGTATTCCGTCGACTGCCTGAGTGCTGAACTTGCAGAACCTTTAATTATCGGCTTCACGCGACTTTTACGGATGGATGTTTAGCGAACACTGGGGATCTACGTGGCACTGACCCACAGGCTATTTCTGCAGGGCACTTCTTCGTGGTGGAGGCTGACATCAAGGAGTTCACTCAGCTGAAGGTGGACAAGCGCTTCCAGGGTATGCTGAACATGCTGAGGCACTGCCAGAGGCTGCGCGAGCTGCGGGGGGGCGGCCTGACGCGCTACGTCCTGCTGTAACCCGACCCCTCCCCGTGGCGTTAGGGCTACAGCCCTCCGGACTCAGAGGTTTCCATCTGGGCCCCAGAGGCTGGCCGGAAAATGCCAGCAACGTTCCCATCTGGATGTCAGGCCAGGTCATAATTCTCAGTGCCTGAAAAGCTCAGTAACATTCCGATGATTCTCTCTTTTCCTTCTGGCCTGGATTAGCTGGACCCTGTGTTAGAAGCATGAGGGATCCTGTGAAAATGAAATACGCAAGCTAGGCAGCCTTGACCCGTGTGCAACTCAAACACTCTTCTAACCAAACATTGCTGGTGTGCGTTCCCTGTTTTTTTTTTTGTACAAAAATCTTTCCATTTGAGTGAAAGGAAGAGCCAGCGGTAAATAAATTCATTTCTTTATTAAAAGGTCACCATAATAAAACTGAGGAATGAGTTTTTTTAAGAGTGACAACAGCAGTCGCTTAACATAAGCATTCATATTCCACTGGCAAATGTCCTTTGATTTCACTATTAGCTTGTTTGACGAATAAGCACTGGGTGCCGCCTCAGTGCTGACATGGCAAAAAAAATAGCAAATTTCAAAAAGGGTGCCAATTATATTGGCCATTATTTAATCTGGAATAATCTGCACACAACCCCCCCCACCCCAGGTCAGTAACTGATGAAATCCATGATCAGTCAACTTGGTAACAGACAGATCTGCAGCACGCCTGCTGACTCAGAGCTCGCCGTGGCCCACGTCCTGCTTGAGGTCGTCATCCAGGCTCGCCGGAGAGTTGGGCTCCCTCATGGTGGCGTAGGCGACCTCCAGTGTCAGCTGCTCCAGTGGCGGGGGCCCGAGGGCCAGGTTACGCAGGGCGATGGCCGTCATCAGGAACCTACGGAAATGGGGGATCGAGAGGCGCAGCAATACATAAACTATTCTATTCTAGGTCACCAGCAAACTTATAAACCAGTTTTAGCTTATATTTAAACTGCATTATTTACTATTTATACCAATTTAGCAAATGCTTTTGTTCTAAGTAACATACAAGTGAGAACTAGTACATTACAAAACATGGTACATTACAAACAAACCAAAAAAAAAAAAAGTGTCCAGATCTGGCAGTTCTTCCAGTTATCTGTAATAAGCGGTCACTGTGTGAGGGGGTTGGACTCACCCCCGTCGCAGCATGTAGTACTTCTTAACGGCGAAGCGGTGCAATCTCTGCAGGAAGGATGCCTCCCTGCGCTTCTTCACTTCTTTCATGCGCCGCTGCCTTCGCAAGAACACTTGCAGCACCGGGTTGGTCACGTTGACCTCTGACCCCTCATCCTCATATTCCCCAATAAGGGGCGCGAGTTCGAGGGGCAGCGGCTCTGTCTCTGCAGGTTGCCGGCAGGCATGATGGGATATGTAGTTTTACAGTAAAGGCTGGCCATTATAGTAGGTTATGTTGAGCCACATACAGAATAACGGAAGCTCCTTCTATCGCAGACTGTCTGACCTGTGCCATTGCGGACTCGCTCCTGCAGCTCCAGCAGCTGGCTGAAGTTCCTCTGCAGCGCCGCTTCTGTAGTGTTGACATAGATGTACATGTAGCAGGATGGCTCTCCCCCCACCGTGTACACCTTGTGGTACGCCCCGGCGGGCAGCTGTTTAGGTCCGAGTGGGAAAACATGAATATTTCACTGAAGCCAGAATAAGGACACAGACTGACCTGAGAATCAGCCGCTAAGTCACTGGCTGCCGACCAGTAAACAGCAGATGGCACAGCAGTTAGGGAAATAAAGCAAAAATCCACGGAAGAGCTTTGGCATTTGTGTCTTTCAGTGTATTAATAAACACAACCCGGTTTATTAGACTATCCATTAGCAATAAAATGTCTGTTAAGTGGCTACACTTAAATGTCAGATATAGGGAGGTAGATAGCTGTGCACCTTCATCTTCTCCCCGGGTTGCAAGGTGTAGTTCCTCTTCTCCTCCACAATCTCCACGGCCACCTGACCCTGCAGCAGCTGAACACTGGTGTTCCCCAGGTCTTCGCTCACATAGTTCTCCAGGTGGAGGCCTTGGGGTGTAGTGTGGGGAATAGAGATTCTGGGAATTATGGATAAAATCTAGCAGTCTGAAGGCAGGCTGTATTCTGACTGCCACTCTGATCTAACAGAACCATGATGGTGTAACCGTCACACAGAACCACAGGTATTATCCACCCTTACTAAGGCTGGCCTCCACCCCACACCAGTTTTCAGGGGAATCTAAATATATGACGTTACTTTGGCACATTCTGCATTAGCCTTGCCATGACAACAGGAGAACCCCACCAACTGGATGGAACAAACCTGGAAAATCAGCGATGAACACAACTTCAGTCTGGTTGTCAAGGGTGCCCTCGATCTCCAGGAACTTGGTCCTCCAGGGGGAGAGGTCCACCAGGAGGGACATGAGCCAGGGGTTGGGTCGGAAGGGGGACCACTCAGCTTTCACGATGTCCACGCGAGGATCGAAGATCCTAGAGGGCAAAATAGAGATCCAGATGTTGGTCATTCCTGCAAGGTCTCGAGGTCAAGGACATATGCATGTGTGAGCGTGACTCCACCTCTGCTGGAAGCGCTCATTGATGGAAACCCAGATGTCAAAGTAAATCTCCGGCTCCGAGATGTTGTACTTGGGCAGGTAGTGGCTCAGGCAGCTCGCGTACTGTTTCAGCATGTCTCCATGGTCCTTCCAGCGCCTGCTCTGCGTGAACACCTGGGGGCACCAGAGTGCACTCATAAAACTGACCAATCAGCTGTTAGATAGTCATCCATTGTAACTCCCCCCCCCCCCCCAACAAGGTTTTAGTCACATGCCCAGTTCTCCAATCGTGCATTCACTTATAGACAGTAGTACTACTGTACAAAACATTACAGAGTAACAGGGCTTATTTTCAGTGTACCCTTTTAAATGGCCAGAAATGTACTGAAAGAATTTCTATATGGTACTGGTATTTCTTGACATATTTGAATTTTAAAACTAGTTTCTCATTTTGTATAAATGCTTCGTAATCTTCGAGGTCTTGAACTGGCGAGTGACTCACGCCTGGGTTGAGGTACCCAATTTCACCCGTCTTGCCATCCCGATACGTAATCTTCACATGCTGGTGAGAGCGTGAATGGACCATCATGTCCCAGGAGTATCCATACAAGCCATTGGTCCAGTTGTTGTAGCCCTGGATCACATAGTGTAAATCAGGCAAAGACATGGACTGTGATGCTCATTTTGGAGTAGAGCAGATCCCGTAACACAGCAGCAAGCACAGGCTCCTTCAAGGTCCTCCAGGAACTTAGGCGTGACCATAAATGACCAGCTATCCTCTACAGATGCTGTATTTCAGTCTTGCAGATTCACCCTGTGCAACATCAGGAAGATCAGACCTTTGTTGTCTCACTATCTAGCTCAGCTTCTAGTCCAGACACTTCTTATCTCGTGACTAGACTTCAACGGCTCTCTACTGGCAGGTCCACCTGCTTGTGCTATCAGACCAATGCAGATGATTCCAGATCCTGCAGTACATCTGATATTCATTCAGCCCAAGCGTTCTCGTGTCACAATCCTTTCTGGACAGCACTTTCTGCTTACAGTTAATGCTATCCAGAGGTGGAGATGTGAGGTCCAGAGAGTACAAATCCTGACCAAGATTTTGTTTCAACCAACCAGTTGAGTCCTCTGTGACTGTGACTCTTTATACTCAACTGGTTGGTTGAAACAAAATCTTGGTCTGGATTTATACTCTCTGGACCTCACATCTCCAGCTGGAGCTGTCTTATTAGGTTCTTGATTTGTTTGAAAGATGTTGTGTAGCTTATTCCAATCCTGCTTACACTTGTAACAAAAAGACTGTTCAGTTAAAAAAATACATCTCCCCTAAAGAGGTCAAACTTCATATTTGAAAAACACCAGGTTCTGCCTTTCTTAGCACAAAGCTGAATCAGAATTTACCGGAAAGCATTTCTGTAACTGACCCACCCAGTTTCCACTCCTGCCAAACCAGAAGCCTTCACCCCTGCTCTCTGAGTCACCCACATATTCCCTGTTCCCAACGCGTCTCTGACACAGAGGGCAAACCCCCCAACATGGCTGACTGTTACACTGTGATGGTACCACAGATGACGCCGATTGTGCAACAAGCAGATCGGCAAGGCAGCACAGATATAGCAGTCAGACGTTAATGTTACTGAAACAAACATTTTTCAATGAAATTCCTCGGCAAGAATAATTTTCCACAGCAGCTACCTACATCAGGAGTGACCGTCATTTCACACCAGCCCTCACCTGCGTGATGAAGTGGGAATACGGCATGAAGAACTGCTCTGCCACGTAGAGGAGAGTAAACAGTGACCACAGTTTGTGTTTCAGGCCCGGTCTGGAGGGCGTGGGGGCTGACGGCGGCGTTTGGCGGTCCGAGGAGGCGGCCTGGGGGGGGCGGTACACGCAGGAAACGCTGGGCTGGGGAGGCGGAGCCACAGGCGGCAACAGGGGTCTGAGGAACTCCGGGAAGCGGGAGAAGCAGCGTCTGGGCCAGTCGGGGTAACAGAAGAGGGGGGTGGTGGCCAGCATGGTGTAGGAGAACATGCCTGGGGGGGGGAAGGGTACAGCGGCGACTCAGAGATTGTGGCTGGGGGGCGGGTCTTAAGCGGCCTGCAATAACAGCACTTTGTGTAACTCTGCTGTTCAAGTCAGAAACATTTGTATTAGTAACAGAAAAATGATTCAAAAAGGCTACGTCACAATATATAATTTAGTGTTTCAGTGACGTCTACCCACCTGCAGGAAACAAAATGGACAGTCAGCTTAGTGAACAGAAGATCTCTGTTTTGATGTGGAAAAATAAAGCACTGCCCCCCCCCCCCAATCCCCCCGCCCTGAAACGAAAGACGTATTTTAACAAGCATCAGTGTAACTGCTAACGTGTTCCAGTCCACGTATTTATTGAATTGTTTGTTTGGTCAAGAGGGGCAACTCAGCCAAGGAGGGCAAAGGGGCAGCAGACTGGCCCACTGTTGCCACCCACCCTTGGCATGCGCCTGCTTGTGAAAATCTGGCTTCAACCATCTGTTCCAAGACGGCAAATAAGCTGCGGACAGCACCCCCCCCCCCTCCCGTGGGACAGCCAGAAAGCTGGGCCCCTTCCTCACCGATGCTGAACAGCTGGGAGTTCATGCAGTGGAAGTAGGTGACGAAGATCATGGCGAAGGGGCGCGTGGCGTCAAAGAAGAGCAGGTAGCCGGCAGAGAGGTCCAGCACCAGCCCACATCCGTGGACCACCAGCAGGTTCACTGTTTCCACAGGCAAGACCAGCCTACCAGTAATAACACCATTAAACAGGCACCGACGCACACCATCGATCACACACAGGCTAATGTAAGCGATGCAAAACGATTTACTTGAAAGGGTCAAACAGCCAATGGTGAGCAAGGTACTGCATGGAGTAGCCCTCCACCCAATCAGCATCCAGCTTCTTTACACCAGCGATGAAGTACACAATGAATATCTGCAACAGGACAAATCACGGTGAACAAATTTAAGCATATTTGTAATGATTTATTTTGAATATCTTATTACTTTTGACATTCCTTTATTCATTAACTTACAGAAATTTCTATTTTATGCGAGTGATAATCTCAAAACTTTTTAATGCATCGATCCCATTTCACACAATCTCATTTGTAAACCGGGGGGACCTGCAGCACAGAATCTGGGTGTCCCCGAGAAGGTGAAATGCCCAGTAAGACACTAAAGCAGGGACCTTCAAATCTGGACCTCGAATCTGAATCCAGGCCTTGTTTTCAATTCTCCCAGGTAGTTGGTTTAATGATTACTCATTCTGATTGGCCACAGAGGCTTCATACCCAGCTCACAGGTAAAGGAAGGCTGGAAAACCAGGAGCTCGGACCTTGAGGACCGTGATTTGAATAACCCTGCACTAAAGGATACTCCAGGGGCCATGGCTGCACATGTGGGCGACAGTCTACCTGCGTCCTGACGACGGTGTAGTTCCACAGCGGCACATGGGCGTTCCGTTTTCTGGGATTCCATAGTCCATCTATTGACCTGAAGAGGACAAGAAAACAACAGTCCGTCCACAACCAAGCCAACAGTAACCCTGCAGGACAACCAGAACATGGCCCTGGTGGCCAAAATACTGTATAAGTCCCTGGAAATGTACTATTACTGGAGAAAGACATACCCAATACAACATTTTTATGTACCTTTAAGAGCTTAACCGATCCTACATTAAACACATGAACTTTTTTTGCTCACCAGTATCTGTTGGCATCCATGAGGGTGAGCTGGAAGCCGATAAGGCCATAGAGGTATGAGTGGTTGTTCCAGGCTGTCTTGTCGAGGAAGAAGACGTACCAATAGGTGGAGATGAACATCAGGCAGGAGAAGCGGTAGAAACAACCTAGCATGATGCCCACAGCTCCTGGAGGTCCACGCAGCGTAGGAGAAACAGGTTAGAGAGAACGACAACCTCTCGCTCAAACATGGAGGGGAGCTTGACTGAAGTACTCACCTAAGAACATGACCACGTACACAAAATACATCCAGTCCATCGGAAGGGGCTCCAGGAAGTCAAAGAGTGGGAAGCGGCATATCGGTGCCCCATCTAGGTACTTGTAGTCCAGGTGACTGAGGCCTCGCTCCTGGGTAACATCCAATGCCATCAGAAGGCCTGATCCGACATTGGAACGCGATACACACGAGGAAAACAAAAATGCGAGGGTGACGTTAACAGGAGGTCCCGGCTTCTGACCGGCCATGCAAAATGAGCTTCACGTTGCCACGCCAGAAGCACACTCACGCTGCTTTGACAGTTATTAAATTAAATAAGCAGGATATCAAAGGAACAGTGCAGTTCAGACACTTCAAGGAATTAATTAAAAATCTCCGATATGCATGACATGGAAAGGTAAATACGGAATACAAAAATACAAAAACCTTTAATAAATTTGGACTCAAACCAAGAAAGGCACTCAGCTTGTTAAACTTCATTCACATTTAAAATCTGACCCTGTAAGACATGGTCAACAAGCGGCCTCTGAAATCTACAAGCCTAAGTTACAGATTTACAGGTGCCAGAGTGTCACATGTTTGATCCTTCTGGACTTCAAAGAGGTTTATCTTGTCCAGAATTCCCCACCATTGCTGTCCCACTAAACACAAATTTACACTTAAAAAGCATTTAACAACACAGCAGCTGAACTTTTTTTTCGTTCCACAAAGTCACAGATGATTTTGAAAACCAAAATTAAAAGTGACACAGACATTCAGGGCGACCATGCAGGCCATACTTCGCTAACATTCCTGGAAGCTGGTGGATGTTAAACCCAGTGTTTATGAGACCACTGGACCCAAATCAATTTTATTTTTACACTGCGTGCGTGTTTAAAAAAAATGTTACTAAATAGATCGTGAGGGAACAGCTTTGTAAATATGGCGTTTTAGCAGTTTGAGGACAGCGGCACATTAGAACACACAGGACATTAGAACACACAGGACATTAGAACACACAGCTGCATCCACCCCAGGTGAGACAGTGGACAGGGTCAAAGAGCAAATGTTTGGGCAAAACTGACTCTGACTAACCGGAATTATTATGAAATAAGCAAACATTGGAATGATATGAAAAGGTATCTGAACAAGTGAAATAAATACAAAAATATTATAGAATAGTGATACCTTATTAATCCTCATGGGGAAATTCTCTTTCTGCCTACTGCAGATAGGAGACAGCAAGTTTGGGGGCCATGGCGCAGGGTCAGCCAGTGTGCGGAGCCCCCGGAGCTGGAGGTTACGGGCCTTGCTCAAGGGACCACGGACATGTGACTGTTCTGGCGGTGGACCGGCGGTCTTCCAATCACAGGCACAGAGGCTTAGCCCACCGAGTCACACACCGCCCCCAAAGTGGCTTTCCAGAATGTTCTCCGCCTAACCGTTTCTATATTTCTCCTGTATAAATAACTGCCACCTTTGCCCTCTGCACCTGCAGTGACAGCTTACCAAACAGGAAGCGGAAGACCCCAAGTGAGGCCGGGTCAGTGGGCCGATTCAGGAGGCACACAAAACGCTCCCAGGAAGACAGGTCCCCCTTCTCGAACCCAAATACGCGCTTCATCCAGCTGTCAGGGGTGCATTTTTTTGGCAGTGCTGATGTTGGCTCCGTTTCTGTGCCCCTGCCACCTTCACTGCCACCTGCCCCTTCTGTCATCTGACCACCTGCAACACACCCAGGATGGGGAACATGCCCTGGTCATCTGCCTACTCCTCAACCAGGACCAAGTGCCTAAAAATAAACTACATTTTACATTAGATCCAAAGCAACAGACATCTCTCAAAAAGCAGGCAGTCCCTGGAGCAACTGCGGGTTTAGGGCCTTGCTTAGGGGTCCAATGATGAAATCAGGGTGTCGATTATGGGACATGAACCGTTTGGTCACAGGCACAGTGTCCTAACCCACTGAGCCACAAACCGCACCCCAAACTTTACATTCCAGTGAAAAAACAAACAACGCAATATGCTATTATAATACAGAAAGAGGAAAAAAACTTAACTGGCATTCCATTTTAATATAATTCGTATCTTTAAGTCAAAGGAATCCCTGAAAATAATTAAACAAAGCGATACTATTCCTTACTTTTACGATTATTGATTATCAAGGTGACAAACTGACAGACAATTCATACCAATATCATGGCATATAATAACCACATAACAAATTAGGAACGTACTCACTCCTTTTGATAGTTATGATTCACATACTTTAACTCATTAAAATACTAGTTTACGTAAAGAAAATAATCAGCTATACACTTATAAGCGACGTGGATATGCTATGTATGAACTATCCGATTTCCCCTACTGCATACAGTAACACTGCTCCGCAGCAACCTATGTATGACGCAAGAGGAAAGTTCCCAATAAAACTTTACAGCGAATGCACGACGATTTAAACTTATAAAATAGTGTCACGGGTGTCATCGATTGCACACGGTCCTCAGGGCGCTGTAGTCAATCTACCTGCGGTTGCGTAGCGTCGTCTACCCTCCATTCCTGCACCGCTCAGATGCCACGGAGAACCTGGGGGTGTGGCTAAAGTAGCACGTAGCAGGCAGAGCTACCGCAAATCGAGAAAAAATATCGTAAAACACGCGACTAACGTATGTCGAATCCCGGCGGAATGTCGTTCCGAGGGGGCGTGTCCTACTGCGGCATTGGTGCACATGCCTTACATCACCGCGCCGCGCCGCTAGTCCCTGAAGCGGTCAGTAGAATCGGCTCTCGTAATGGGTGTACTGTGGTCATATCTCAGTTAAACAAATTTAATACGGTAATATTACTGTCATGTTTATCTGCAGCGCATTCATCACCGTAAGACTAAACGTTAACAAGAAAATGTAAATTATTTACAAAGGTTTACTGAACTGTCAGGTTTTTGTTTTGAGGACGTTATTAATCGAAATCAATATTAGTACGATTGGGGTGAGCATATATCCCATTTTTGCCCTCTTTTTCGACCTAAACCGACTGAAGTGTCCGTGAGTTTGCTTTGTTTCATGCTGACATTTGCTTTCTACAGTCAGTACTTTCTGTGTGCATATTTGCGTTGCTTTGACATCTATCTTTGCGTGCCCCCGTGTCCTTTTTATTTTTTGTTTTTTGCAAACCAAAATATTGTCATCCTAAGTACAATACTGTATAAAGTTAACATTAATACAAATAAAATTCTTGTTGTAAACTGTCTATAAAAATAATTCAAGACGAGACCACACCAAGAGCTTATGACTGTACAATTTCCTGACTTGTTTTTACTGACTGATCGAGGGTCAGCTTTCCTCCCCTCCCATTTATTTAATGTCTAAGCAGGCATACTGTATGCTGCATATACCTGCAGCCTCTTAGGTGTCTTCTGCCAGAATTCATCACCCAATATATTTGCACATTTTAACATTAAGGTGTTAGTTTACTACATGTCTTTGGACTGTAGAAGGAAGAAACTCATAATTCACATAGAATATACTCCTCCCAAGCACAGAATCATGGGTGGGATTCAAACCCACAAAGCTCTGGTCAACCTTCTATTAAGACAAAGAGGGTGACTTGTTACTGAAACCTTGATGACGCTGAACTGTCGACCACATAACCTGTCCCACTTTGGTACTCAGTGCTTTCTGCGCCACAGCCTGGAAAGAAAGCCAGCCTTTGGCCCATATTACGGTGCTGACACACCACACGGTGCCAAGTTGGGCTTGAATCTCTCGAAGACTCATTGCATCTTCCTGTTTTTCACTTAATCACTTTCAGGAGCACAAAGTAGCTCCCACCTAAGAGGGAAACTGATTCTTATTGAGCAATGGAAAGTTAAAGGGGACGGGGGTGGGGGGGTGCTTTCATGTTCCCAGTGGCAGCCTCTTTAAGGTCCTATTAATCGAGGGCAAACACTTTGAAATCACTCATTTATTTTAAAAGCTGCCAGTGAAGTGATTCTAAACATTTTAATATGCCAGTTTTTTTGGTTTCGCTCAGGAATCTTGCTGTTGTGTTTTATGGTGGTTGGAAGGCATTTCAGAACGTGGTCTCACCTGTTCCACATTAGGACGCACAGTAGTGCAAGAGGAGGCTTAACGAGACAACCTAGGAAACGACATCAAAATTAGGCACTACAAGGGTTCGCCTATGCCTTTTAACTGGATGACGGTCCCTGATGTAACAGTATGTTGGCTGTTTTTTTCTCCTCTTGCTTTTTTTCCTCCACCTTCCATCTTTGAAGGCTTGTGGGGGGGGGGGGGGGCTGCCACGTTTAGCAGCCAGGCTCCGCCACCAACTGTGGCCTTTGCAAACACCATCAAAAATAAACTTCCAGTGTTGGAACCAGAATAATGCCTATTTCTGCAGGGTATGTTAAAGAATATAATAGATGCTACAGAATTTTCATAGTTTTAAATTGAACAGCTATTTTTTGATAAAAGCCACACAAATTGTTACTGGTTGTTCAGATTGAAAAAGCTGCATGGATGTTTTGACTGCAAACTTCAGGGAATTTGAACTGAAAATATGAAACCAATGACTAGGATTAGGAGAACCATTTCTAATGGTCAGCGAGTTTTATCTAGAATAATCAGAATCATAATACATTTCTTATCCAGGAGAAAATTGTTTAAGGTGACATAAAGAAAAATTATGTGTGTATGTTTTCCACCAACAGCCTAATGGAACCTTCAGGACTTGGGGAAATCAGACTCAGAATCCGTATAACAGTTCAGACAAGTGCAGTCAATTCAAGGTGCAATCATGGGCCCCAGGAACCCCCAGTTACGAACTGCTGGTGATTTGAGTGGTGAATTGCACCATAGGGGGCAGTGTGGTCACGACTATAACGTCAAACATCAGAAAACAAGGGCTAAGAGTTCAACATTTATGACACAGATTTGTCCTTTAAAAGGGATTATTGTAGGCATCCAGGGTGTCCCTCCTGCCTCATGCCCTGTGACAGACAGGCATCCCATCCAGGGTGTCCCTCCTGCCTCATGCCCTGTGACAGACAGGCATCCCATCCAGGGTGTCCCCTGCCTCGTATCCTGTGACAGACAGGCATCCCATCCAGGGTGTCCCCCCTGCCTCGTGCCCTGTGACAGACAGGCATCCCATCCAGGGTGTCCCCCCTGCCTCGTGCCCTGTGACAGACAGGCATCCCATCCAGGGTGTCCCCTGCCTCGTGCCCTGTGACAGACAGGCATCCCATCCAGGGTGTCCCCCCTGCCTCGTGCCCTGTGACAAACAGGCATCCCATCCAGGGTGTCCCCTGCCTCGTGCCCTGTGACAGACAGGCATCCCATCCAGGGTGTCCCCCCTGCCTCATGCCCTGTGACAGACAGGCACCCCATCCAGGGTGTCCCCCCTGCCTCATGTCCTGTGACAGACAGGCATCCCATCCAGGGTGTCCCCTGCCTCATGCCTTGTGACAGACAGGCATCCCATCCAGGGTGTCCCCTGCCTCATGCCTTGTGACAGACAGGCATCCCATCCAGGGTGTCCCTCCTGCCTTGTGCCCTGTGACAGACAGGCATCCCATCCAGGGTGTCCCCTGCCTCATGTCTTGTGACAGACAGGCATCCCATCCAGGGTGTCTGACAGACGCATTGAACCAGAGGCAGGTCAAGCTGCGGCAATAATGTCCTCCCATTGTGTGACTCAGAATGTATACTGGACAAGTAAACTTCCAGTTACTGGAACATATTAGTCAAAGCAAAAGCAAACTCTCTGACAAGGATGGAATTCTCAGCCCAGAACTGCACAAGCCATGTATGGGGTAGATGTGTACAAATATGTACAGATGTGTACAGCTGCAGAAGCCCTCAAAATAACAAAGTCAACATTGTGTTATTGTACTACACACTAGGATGTAAATCATTAAAAAGCTTACATTTTCAAATGCATACCAAGAGCCACGAGGAGGATGATCCCTTTCCGTTCAAATGTATAGAATTACCCTTTCAGCTCTTTATTTTTTCATATGCATAAGTTTTAAAATAAAGATATAGTGTCTAGTTTGTTTTAAAATGGTTTCAAAACAGACCTTCATTTGCATGATGACTGCTAAAAGGTGGGTATGTATGTGTGCTCCAGGCCACATTCGTCTATCTTACATTCGACGTTCTTTGCTGTGGGGGCAGCCAACATTCCGATGTACTTGTGCAAACATTCCGTAATTGTACAAACAATCTGTACGTCTTTTTTAAATTTCACTCTGACCATTACAACCTCCCTCCTGCCATGGAATTGCAAATGCGTTTGTCCTTGAGGTCTGCCGCTCCGCCAGACCCCGATCTACATGACGCTTTCGTTGTTGCACAAAAAGACAAAGGAAACTGAGGTTTAGTCACAGAAACGTGTGAAGTGACATGGACACTCTTTCTCATTTCTGAGCTTTGTGATTTTGGATTTGCGCTGGAAACACAAAGACCTTTTTCATCTTAGCACCTGAGAACTTAATTGAAGCAATTAATTCCTAATAGCATCTACTCTCCTTGCTATTTTCTGTTCAGAGCAGCCCAATAAAAACTGCACACGTCGCAGACAATCGCAAACTCTGCTGCATCAGATTCATGCATATTAGACATTTAACATGGTTTCCCATTAACCAGCACCTCAGCCCATACGGTGCGTAGTTCATAAACTGTTTTTTGTTTATTTACAATACATTTAGCATCTGCAAAAGCAAGCATGCCATAGGAAAGTTCCAGATGCCACGCAAATGAATAAACATGTCTTGCCGGTACTGTCATAATATTAGTAGTTTTTTAAAGCGTGTCACAATTACGATTCACAGAGGACTGAAGGGGCCTGAAAACGATTATGGCAGATGGGCTTCTTCTTCGCTTCTGTAAAAACAGAGCCGCTCCAAAACCAGCACGCGTCAGCAGTATCATGTAACTTCCGTCAGTCCGCGGGGCAGCCGCGGGGCTGCCAGAGCCCAATTTAATAAAAATAAACACTTAATTCACGTGGGCCTCTGAGCCACGACAACAGACGGGTTTCCCACTGGAGTGCGTGAGCTCCGCTAAGCAGCATGGGTACTTCACGCAGAATAATAGGAGGCTGCGGTCTCAGGGGCGTCACCATGGGCACGACTGCCCTCCCCCTTTCCCCTGGCCGTCCCAGGCTGCAGACGGGCAGCGCGTGCGGACTGCCACGTACGCCGGATGGAATCTTGGCAGGGCCAATGGGAGGATGCCGTGCACGCTGGGAAGTACCTGTATGTCCAGGCCGCGTGCACATCACCTTCTCACCGGGTGCGTGACGGTCCTGTGGCCTCCTGCCGCATAACTGCATCCAGTCGGCATGTCATCTCAGCGGCAAAAGCAGCCCATTATCAGTCTCCTCTTTCAGGTTTGGCTTCCTGCTCCTCCTAACACGACCCCCTCGCATGATCTCTGTGGTCATGACATAGTCTTTTGCCATGAATATGTCCGCATATTCGGGCAGTCATCTGTCCAGCTTGTCAATATTCACGAGTTCTACGTCTTCATGACTCCACGGTTTCGATCAGGTTCAGCCATCCTGTTTGTTTGGACAAAAGACCCCGCCGGGTCACTGCAGGAACTGTCACTAAACAGCACAAATTAACACCACTACTAGCTTCCCCTCCGGGGCTCAGTGTGAAAAGTTGCTGACCAAACCCAGCTGGCATGAATCGCCTCGCTGTCGGATCAGTTTGGCCTCCTTTGACCCATGGACCACGTGATGACTGAAAGGGACGCTCACTAGTAACACAAAAACCTGGACATTTGCAGGGTCAATACACATGTACATACTGTATAGTCACTATACAGCCATCCAGAAGGCTTCTTGTTGATGCAAATCTTAAATCCTTTAAAGTTCGCTTCTCAATTGTAGTACTTTTTGTAGGACTTTTCGTTTTTAGCAGTAGTTTTCAATAAATCATGTCAGTGGTTAATACAGGCTCCAAAACAGCTCCCCACATGTCCTGAAGCCCTTGGAATCCCAGTGGCGACAGAGGACAACCAGTGGCCCACCTCTGTTTATTCTGGCTGCACACTTATTGGCAGTTCTAAAAGATGTGGGAAATCTATAAAACTCTATTTTTTCATCTCTTTGCTGCTGGGACATTTACGATCAAGCAAACAGGATGGCTATCCCAGAAATATCCTCACAAAACAGAATTCCTTTTTTGTCCAATACACCTTATTTACGGACAACGTATGTCACTCGATCCAAAATAACTAAAAAGAATAGATGTTGAGGAATAAAAATGACTGAGGGATCACAGACACTGAGGAATACGGGTCACCGAGTCCCAAAACGGCGTTCAGAAACCAAAGGCTGTGTGTGCAGAGCCCTTTCATAAATGAGCATGTCATTGTCTTTCTACAGAGTTATAATTAGTCGGCTCGAGTGAGTTTACATCATCCATCAATCCTTCCATCTGCCTTCCATAACTGCTTATCCAGTACAGAGTCATGGTCAGCCTGGAGCCCATCCCAGGAAGCCGGGGCAGGGAGTCCCCGCATAGGCTGGCGGAATCTTAGCTCATTTGCTCCAAAAACAACAAAGACAATCTCCATTAACCTAAGAATCACCACGCGGCTCGACAGAAAAGCACGCCGTCACCTGGCATTGCCTTGATGAGGTCATGGGCATAAATGATGGGGGGGGGGGGAGGTTGTGATCCCCCCAACAATCACCCTAAATGGGTGGAGACCTCAACCCCCCCCAATGTTCAAGCCACAGTTACGCCCTTGGATGGGGTATCTCCAAAGTTAATTCTAGGGACTCTGGGGGCCCTAGGCAAAAGAACTCCACGGGGCCCTCAAACTCCCCCTCTCCCCCGGCATGGTAAAATTTATTCTATTTATCCATTATTCTACTGTGTACAGTAAATGAATAATATCAACAAAGACAATTTAATAAACACAAGACTTTTATTTTCACTTTTGTGAAAAACAATACACAAATAAAGCAGATTTGTCATTTGCAATGCACTACGTAATTGGCTGCCATCGGGGGGCGCCGTCTCAGCTCCGGGCATCAGCCCATTGCCTGCCCTTCTTGTCCTGTTGCTATGCCTCTGGGTATCTCCAGTCATCTCGATTTAGTGATGCTGGAGTGACTGTGAAGGACATGGAGACATGAGTCAAAGGCGGCCTATTGTTTCAGTTCATTTCGCTTAGTTGTGATTGGAGCCAGCTGGTTATCATTAATTAAGAGCATATTGGATTAATCGTGACACAGTCCTGGAAAAACGCCCCACACCATGGGTTACGCCTTTAAACTTTCAGTCTTATGTTCTGTTGCATCTAAATTTAATAAATTACTGTGGAAACGTGGGAAAAGTGAGATATAAATGTTTTTTGTTGTAGTTTCCAGAGACTGTGTCCACTGAACAATTAAACCAAGAAAAGGTCATTCTTTTATTCCTTTTTAAATTGTTGTTCCCTGGTTAGTTCCTGAAAAACAGCTTTAGTGCCATATTGTGCTGGTTTTGTGGCCTGAAATAGCAGGGTTCAGATTAGCGTGCTTGGCTGACGTATGTAACAATTAACTTTCAATTATCTTTGCAAGCGAAGGTCAATAATACAGATAGTAGAATGACAGGAAATCATGCATTATGTCTTAAAATACACCTGACCCTTTGCTCTCTTTTTAAAAAAAATGGAGAATCTGGTTTTTGTCTACAGTTCATCCTAGTGTCTCCACCATTTGCCAATCAGCTAATCAAACTGTCCCATTTGAAGCATCAGGGCTTAAAAACCACAAGGGAGAGGGATTAACACACGGTTTTCCTAATTAAAAACAAAAATATGAAGTCTGTGTGAATTGGTGTAAATAGCGCATATGATGAGGTGCGTGTGTGAATGTGCATGAACGTGTGTGTCCTGTATTGTATTCCACATTCCTGTAACAAGTGTCAGAGAAGTCCAACACAAACATCAGGGTGGATTAGGAATCATTGTCGTGATTACCCCTGACAGTTACAGATAGGCAGTCTGCAGTGTGAAACACGTTTAAAGCGAGATACCTCCCCAGAGGACCCCTGAGGCATTGCAAGAATTCTTTTCGTTACCATATGTCCCACCATGACCTGGTATAAACAATCAGTCATGTACATCTGTATCACATGGGTTTTCTGCCATCAACTGCACAGCTGACCTAAATTTAAATGTATATACTTTCCCATCCCTTAACATTAATTTCTTTCTCTTTTTGTGAGAATAAGGCCTTGCTTTTAATGAGCAGAATGATCCAGTCCTTAGGGACCCACAGACAGTCCACGCGTTTGCTTTCTCCCAGCTCCTGGTAGGGAGCAAAAATGTGGACTGTCTGGCAGGGAGCTTGGTGGGAGCAAAAATGTGGACTGGCTACGGGCCCCCAAGGACTGCTTTGGGAAACACTGATCCTGCGTAACATACAATGCAGCTTCTCCATGTCTCTGACCACAAGACCTAGAGCCTGTTCAAAAGCTCATAGGCGTGTGTCAGAGAGCTGGACAAAATATCCAAAATCCAGAAAGATTCAGAGAGGCAGATGGAGCCCGCCAGAGCACTTGGCACATGTTTTTTTCTCTGCTTATCTTTGACATCTACTTGTTCACATGTGATGGGAGCCAAGGGAATAGATGCTTGGAGAGGAGCAGAGAGGAAACGTGCAATGAGCTGGAATACGGAAGCACTGGGCATAACGGAATGACCGTAAACGAAAGTCTGAAGTGGTGACTATGCGTACATCTCACGCACTCTCGGCTGCTGTTGACTTTCCCTTTTGAACAATGTTTATTCTCTGTGGTGTTACTCTGCCCGGGGGGAGCCACTCAAATTGGTAGGACAGGGATACTTTCCAGTGCCTCAGCCGGTCTGGGGAGCAGCGGGCTGAGGGTTTCCGCGACGTGGACGGAGGAACTGGGTTAATTGTTTGCAGATGTGGCACTGTTGACTGCAGGAACGCAGCCCCGTAGCTTTCCTGTGAATGAGTAGGACGTATTTCAATAGAAAATATGAAGGAAAACAACGATAGTCTGGGACAAATGGTTCCCAATGTTCTGAACATAAATTTTACTAATGGGGGGGGGATTGAACTTCTGAGAAACAGATCAAAACTTAAAAGCTTCTTCCAAATTCTAGTGTCCAGGTAAATAGTTTCAGTGATTGTCTGAAATTTACCAAAGCCGACGTCACTCTATACTCAGATATCATCACTTAGTAAATATAAATGTTATTGGTAAAATGAAATGAACTTAGTATAGTGGAGAGGAGACCAGCTCAACCAAGACAAAGGTTAAATAAAATTGTAGCAAAGGTACTAAGTGCTTAAGATAGGAGGGAAAATTTTGATACGTTTTGAGTCTTTAAGTCTGTTTTGGGAAACTGACAGAAAACACAGTGCTTCTGACTGACATATCATTGCTATTAATTGGATTTGGAAAAGTCTGGCTTGGAGCCTGCATCTGATAAAAAGATTAGATCCATAAAGGAGGTCACTGCCTCATGACCCGTGTTTGTTGCTTATTTTAGCTATGCTTCATGCAACGAAAAAAAAACAGCTCGTCTGGAAAGCCGAATATATTTGTAGGCGACGCAAAGCACAGAGGATTTATTTCGGAGACTGATAGTGTTCCAGCGACTTGGGAGGGAGAGAGCATTCTTCAGTCACTGAACAATGTTTCTGGTGCTTTGCCCAATGCAGAAATCTTGCACAACCGCAGAAGAATGCAACACTGGCCTACAGTCGGCTTCGTGGTGCATTTGGACGTCAAATGAGTTTGGGGGAGGGGGGGTGGGGGGGTCCTTTTATATGGGGAACACGTGCCGCACGCTGATACTCCTCCTGAGCTCAGTCGCTAGCAGACATCTGAGGTCTGAGTTGCCATTTGCCTCTCCGCAGGTATTCATCGAAAATCCCTCAGGGTTAGCCTCATTTGTGAACACGTCAATAGAAATCATTCACGCTCTATTTATAACTGCAGTATTGCTTCACAAAAAAAAGGTTTAAATGACCATTAACAAGGATGCGGATGCAAACTCAGACTGAGAATAGGCTCTTGACTTTCTCCTAAAGCCAGGGTCACAGAGATAAATGCATTATGACACGTCTGGGAAGAATTTTTGTGTAAAATTATGAAATAAGACTGTTTAGCATAAGACCCCCCATTTCAAGGAGATAAGATTTCTGGGAAAATGAAGTCATTTTACTTAGCTGGTATTTTTTTAAGATCCCTTTACACCAAGGAGCAAACGGTAAAAGTGCACTTCAAAGCACTGGACTACTGCCAATATCGTCAGAGTCTATCTATCCATCCATCATCTATCCATCCATCCTCTGGTCACTTATCCTACTCAGGGTCACAGGGTCCAAATCTACAAATTATATTGAGTTTTTTCAGTGTCTACCAACCTCAACTCCTAAGTACTGACTTTTGTGCAATCTGTTCAGTAAATACATATGAACACATCTAATAAAGTGCTAGTACTGTCATCAAAGGTGCAAAGACTTTCTCCAAGCCTGTAACACTGCATTAGGTATAATAGCTGTATGATGGTATCAAGAGCTCCTTACTTTTGTGGTCCTTGGCCTTGATCCAGAGCTAATTGTCCTTTACATGTTGTAACTGTAACACAGTGTCATGTTCAGGCTGGACCAGGCAGAATTTTGGATAGCAAAGTGCAGACACAATCTATGCCTTTCACCTAGTGTCTGATAGCTCTGAAGTAGAGGACCGAAACAGCAAACCCGCTGACCTTCAGTCCTGCCCTTGTAGTCCATTGAATATCTTCTCTTTGCAATGTCTTGGCTTAAAACTGGAACACTCACCATTGAAAACTGGTACTGTTCTAGCCTGAAAGTGCTGAAGACACTTTCACTGGTAACATGAGGTGGCCAAGGGGCCACCCCAGCTATGGTTAAAGAAAGGGATTCTGAAGGACATTCCCCCCCCATATTCCATATAAGGGATATGGGCCACACCAGATATTCTTCCATTAATAAGCCAAGACCCAACACAGGGGCTCCATTAGGTACAGTCCTACATAAGAATCTTGGAAATTGTGCCCGCATCCTTCTAATACATTGTACAACAGCTTATGAACCCCAAACATTAATATGTAGAGTTCCTATCTTCTCCATTAATGCCCTATGGAAGCCACACACAATTACCGGAGTTGTTTTGCTTCAGAAATGATTCATTGAACAAGTGGGACAGAAATGAGTCCAAACAGAGATGCGACGAGGTGGGGGAGGAAACGCCAGGCGCCGTCATGTATACCATGGTGGAGCTGATGGTTGCGTCCTGGAGAAAGACAGCTGGATATGAAGGGGAAGGGCTAGCGTGCAGAAAAAAGGCAGAGGATGCAGCCAGATCTCTGTTGATCCTACGGGAGATTTATTTTGGCCATCTGGCAGAACTGACTATTTGCAGCAAACTGATAACCAACATTAGAATTTTTGCTGCAAGTATTGTCCAAAGCAACATACAAGCCAGGAACCTTTGGGGTCAGAGAGGAGGGTAGACCACCATCCAATACCACAAGAAGGTCCCACTCAAAAGCCCAAGGGTGATGTCATTATCATCCCCGGGATTCAAACCTATAGCATTCTGGACACAGACACAGCTGCCTAACCCACTGAGATACACCCCACATGCAGTAGCAGGAGGGACATCCCTCACCATTTTAAGAGAAAATTTGTCTTGGAAGGTTGAAGACATGTTTCTTTTTGTACCTCATCTGTGGCACAAAACGCACATTGACTGCAGAATCTGTGTTAAAATCCTACCAAAGAAAGCAACTGTCACGCCCCGCTCCGTCCGCTCCCGATGTGTGCCACGCCCACCTCATTACCTCCTGTTTCGCCCTAAGTGTTCCCACCTGTAGCTCGTTCTCTGTTACCTAGTCTTGTGTATTTAGTCCGAGTCTCAGTCTGTATTCCCCAGATCTGTCATTGTGTAGTGTCCGTTGATGTTCGTGCCTGTACGTCTGCCTTCTATTAAACCCCGTTACCCTGACTACCTGGCTACGCTCGCCTGCTTCCTGCTTACCCGACCCGCGAGCGTGACAGCAACTCAGATGTCTGCCAGCGGAACTACGACCATCTTAGTTATGTCTAATTAATGCTTGGAAGTCACTCCCCTAGTAATGATGCGTTATCCTGGTCTCCTCTGGAAGCCTCTCTTCTCCGTCAGGAGGAGAAGCTCTCAAGGTTCAGCCTGAGGACAAAACTTTCCCTGAGAAGAAATCTTGTGTCACTCACAAATATTTGCCTGCTTTTCCTGTTCTCAGTTTTCTTACAAAAATGTGTTTCCACCAGCATGTGGAAATATAACTCAGTGAAAATTTGTGCTGGTGTGAATCAGCAAAAATGTGGTTGTTTATCTCCTTTGTGTGCGTGTGGATTAGGCTTATATTACATTGTGACAACCAAATGTCCCCCACAATGTAATAAAATCCTGCTTTTTTGATTTTGTGGGGATCATTTTTTCAGGCCCCCACAAAGATCTGTGAATGCAATCAAAAAACTAAAAATGCCAAAAGACTTGTATTTTGTTTGGTTACTTACAGTTAAGGCTGGGGCTGGGTAGGTATAATTACACAAAGATAGAATTACAAACGTGTGTGTGTGTGTGTGTGTGTGTGTGTGAGAGAGCGGGTTTACCTATCCTTATGGGGACATAATGTCCCCATAACGTGATAAATATCCATTTTTTTTCCCTTATGGGGACCGGTTTCCTGGTCCCCATAAGGGAAAACTCTATTTTATAAAAATCGGTGACTGCTATGAAAAAACTAAAAATGCAAAAACTCTTGTATTTTGTTTGGTTACTTATGGTTATGGTTAGGGCAGGGTAGGGGTTAAGGTTGTCATAGTTAGCGTTAGCATTTTTCCCATTGAAATGAATGAGCGGTCCCCATAAGGATATGTTTACCCTACGTGTGACTGTGTGTGTTGCGGTCAGAGTCTAGTTCTGCTCGCATGTATCAAAGTTTATGTAGCAATAAATGAGAGACAGCTGGGAAGAAAGCTAAGCAGCCTAATACTCAACCCACAGTCTAATGTCAGCCTTTTATCATCTGCTGATTATGAGACAGTTTTCATAAGAGGGACTTATAAATATCAGATTACATTCAACTTTATTTTTATTACAATGAGCACTGGTACACAGCCAATGAAATGCAGAACAACCAAATAAAATACATACAAAACAATAAATACAAGTAAATTATAAATTATTATTTATAAATTTATTAATAAAATGTGCAGACAGGAAGTAGATAGTGAATGACTGTGCTAAACTGATGCGATACAAGAGTAGTCAGTACAAACAAAAGAATGATTGGTGGAGGTACCCAGTGTTGTGGAGGGAAGATTAACATCATGAAGTATTACTGAGCACGTTGACGGCTGCTCCTTAGCCTGCGAGTGCATCAGCGGAGGCTCCTGTAGTATTTCCTGGATGGAAGAAGGACGAACAGCCCCTGTTTGGGATGAGAGGGATCCTGATGAAAGAGCTTTGATGGATAACTCTGACGGTGGATAGATTGGTGCGTGCTGGTGATATGCTGGGTGGATTTCACCACCCCCATGGAGGGTCTTCCGTCCTGCGGCAGTACAGCTGCCGTACCACACTTGAGATGCAGTTTGTGAGGATGCTCTCGATGTCATCGTGGTAGCGATTCACCAAAATGTGTTCGGATAGGTGCCTCAGAGTCTCCTCGCAAAGTAAAGGCACTTTTGTTTTTTATCAAAGTTGTTGTGTTGAGGGCCCAAATAAGGTCTTCGGAGATGTGGACACCCAGTCGCTTGAAGCTGGACATGTGTTCTATCATGGCCCCGTTGATGTAGAAGCGTGTGCACGAGCCACGTGCTTTTGTCCATCAGCATTTGCTCACAATGAGATCCATAGTTGTTTGACTATTGAAGGTTAGATTGTTGACAGTACACCACTGCGCAAGGATCTCTCTCTGGTGGTAGTGGAGTGCTTGCCAAATATGGCAGAATCCTGATTGGGGAAGGAGTAGTAGAAGATTGCCTTCTTTGAGAGAAGAGCCATGTGGTTCGAACCTAGGACTAAGAAACTGGCTTATTAGCTGGTGTCGTATTACAGCTAAGTTGTCATGCTGGTCTTCCATGCCACTGCGCTTTGTCTGTTGAGTAATTAGCTTAATGGCCTGAATTTGACTATACCACAGTGTTTGAATGGTCTAGAGGTCATTCACTTTTCTGCCATAATTTCCTGTTAGCAGTGCCCCCCCCCCCCACTCGCCTGCCATCCAACGGTCCTTCATACCAAGACAAGATTAAATTTTTTTGGGCTGCACGAATCGCCAAAGACTAAAGTGGAAAATTAAGTTTGTCTCAAGTCGCGCAAAACCTCTTTGATGTGGAGCAGGGACCTCCAGTCTGTCAAACCTCGGGCCACCCAGTCCTCTCTGTGGGGGGAGCGTGCCAAGTCTCACGTAAGCCAAAGGAATGTGACTCTCCAAGTTCACAACCTCCAGAAAGGAACTCCTCTCTCCAGGTCTGGCACTTCCCCGTCTCATGCAGCATTTGCCATTTGCCCAAAAAAGATCTCTGCAATGTGGAGGAATGGAAATAAAGAGGAATCAGAGTGTTCGCAGCACTTTTGGTGCTCTGATTCTTCCCTTCCTGAGAGCTCCTCCTTCAAAGACCACATGGCACCATAAAGACACTGCTAGCTTCTCCTCAGGCTAACCTTCACACTGCTAAACAACATCGCATTGGGATATTATAGTGAAATGGAGATTGGGAGCAGTGCAATAGCAGCCAGTCAGCTGTCCCTGTGGGGTGGACACTGCTTAGCAGTGCGGATTTCTTCCGCAGCTGGAATGTGCCGCAGGCCATACTTATTCACAGGCCTAACCAAGAAAAGACAACGGAGCTCTTGGTGAGATAGGGAGGGTTGTTGCTTCCAATCTGAAGAAATAAGCCCCCATTATCCCACAAGATAAAATTTGCCAAGCAGGATGGAGGAGTGGAAGGGGCGCCTTGAGATAAAAAGTTGCTGACTTAGGGGATGAATCACGTAATATGAAAATATGGGACAAATCACGTCCTGTATTGGTTCCAAATGGGACACGGCATTCCATTTTATGATTTGAGATGATCCCATATTATACGGGATGGTGGTAATTCAAAGACAGGACATGCTTCCTATAATGTCATGTGACACTTGCAGTCAAATTAGCCTTTTGTTCCAGTAGAGAGTGCTATTGAGTCGATACTGTTGTGTGGGCATAGGCTTGACAATTTGTTTAACTGTGAATTGCGGTAAATCAGATCAAATTTCGCCCTTAAAGATGCAAAGTACTTATACATGTATACAGTTATGTATAGATATCTCACTCTTTCGAAATTTAATAACAGATTATTTGTCCTGCAGGTCTCTTTTGATGTTTCCATTAAGCACATATTCATTCAGCAATTACTTTTTGCATTAAGCTGATCAGCCCCTCAAGGATGTTGTGCTTTCAGCTATTGGTTTTAATCACTGTGATCTTGATGTTATTCCAGGAAGTTTGATGCTGAAAACGATGGCTTTGGAAGGAGAGGAACTATTTGGTCCATTGAAAGTTAAAAAAAGGCATAGAAGGTGGCCACAGAAATTTCCTGAAAAAGTATAAATTCCCAGCATTCATTGCAAGCTCTAAGCATTCTAATTGGAAGGTAGCTGAATGTTTGGGAAAATGTGTGACCTAAGTGCGTATTTTGTGTTCCTTCCTTTCTGGATTTTAAAAGTAGAAATGTTTTGCACAAATACTGAAGTCAGGAACAGGCTTAATTGCTGTTTTGACAAAACACACTCATCCAGGGTAATCCAAAGACCATTAGTGGGTGCAGTGATATGTACAGCAGCTGGGTGGCACAGAATGTAAAAGGAACAGAGACCTAAGAGGTGTGAGAATGGAAGGGCGTTCCCATCTGGGGTGTCCCCTGCCTTGTGACCTGCCCATCCTGTGATAGACTGTAGGTGTTTTTCTTTTTAGATCACATGATTGGTCCATAAGTATGGGATATAGTGTGCCTTGTGGTGCATCTGCTTTACTGAATTGTTTTAGGCCGTGTATCTGGATTTTAACTCACCCCGAGGGCTTCAGCTAAAAATATGTTCCCTGGATGGAAAAAATTCAGCCCAAAGTAGTATGTGTCTGTCCGTGGCTTAATTACTCCCTACTTTAGTGTTTCAGCTATAGCTTTATCCAAAATGATTCACGGATGTTACAATTTTACTGCACAGAATTACACAATCATCAGCCTAGGAGGGTTCGGTACTTCCTGAGGTTATTCTAAGGCTCTGGGGTTGGATCTGGCAGCTAAAAGCAGGATCAGATACAGGTATAGGCAAACTAGGCGGCTACCTGGGACCCGATCAGGAGGGGCCCAGACAAAATGATGAAGAAAAATATATATGTATATATAAATATATATAAATTAGAATTACTAAACAAACATACATCAAATTTAAATGTATATGAGTCAGCAGAAGTGTGTCTGGTTCTAGCAGAACAGGCTGTTGCCTTGGGCCCCTGAATTACCTGCTTTGCAGAGGAAGTGAAATGATGATCAGTTTTCTTGGTAGGGGGCCTCCAAGCTAAAGCTTTGCCTTGGGCCCCTGAAAAGATCGCGAGTGCGCTTGGTGCACAGACAGGACTCGACGATGGACAACCCAGCCACCAACGGCGCTGGACTCACATGAGTGTAGTCACAGTGGGTGCAGGGGCCCCAAAGGACCCCGCACTGCCTGGTGGCCCTGCGTCACCGTGAGAAAGCCTGACGCTCTCATCTGCACACCTGCTTGCGTTTCACTGCCTTTCTTATATGCTTAACTGACCACAGTGTAATTTATACCAACAACTGCACATTTTCCGATTATGGAATGCAAGTATAAGATCATCAAAGACTATTTTTTATAGAAATAATTTTTGAAAGATGTGTGTCTGGATAGAGACCAAAAGTTATTTCAATGCCTCATTTCTTTAGGAACAAGGTAGTATTTGGCATGCCAGTGAAGGACAAAGAGACATAGTTTATTGCTAATAACCTCTTACTTCTGTGGAGATTTTCATTCAGAAATGCATGAAAACCAAATCTATTTGTTATTTTTAATACATTTCCCTTCAGGTTTCTCAGTGGTGCACGATTCTAGCGCAAGAAAAAAAATCGTTCATGAATATTAGTAACTTAAATAAACCACAGCACATTTTTGGCTTCACCTGTTTCCTCCTGCTGGTTCTCTGTCCATATACATTTCCCCTGATACTGAAAATGTGCGTGATTCTGAAATGGTGGATGTTTATCTTTGCACTGTCCGAAGTTGAATTTAAACATTATGTTAAAGCAATAAGTTGGCCGTCATTCCTCGTCCCGATGAAGGGTGAAGTTACGCGCAGCAGGTGTCTCACCTACGCATGTGCGGACTCAGCCGCGCTGCTGCAGCGTCATCGTGGGTACAAGAAGGTGTCAGCCAAAAACGTGCAGATCACGACACTAATATTTAATGGAAATGCTTTCATACAGCCAACATGCACTCTAAATTAGTTGTGTTTCATTAAATGGGGTGCTGTGATCGTGACAGTCTGGTGTTAACAATGTTATTAATTTGTTATGCATAGCATAATTTATTTTCTTCCTAGCAGTGACAATTCGAATGTTTTTTTTCTAAATAGCTGCAAAAGATTGTTGCTTTATCGCATTGTAAAAACATGAATCACCCTACTTCGTGTTAAAGGAATAAAACTTCCTGCGGCTAGACAGAACTATATAAAATTATTTGAGAGGGACGGGAATCCAAACAGGGCTGTCTCGGAAATCTATTTCCACTCCAAGTTACTTCCAGTGATGGACCGCTGGAAAACCTGATACAGTGTCTGGACGTCCTTAGAAGTGCCCAGCCTTTTCTACATGAAGGCGATCAGACCTTCGAGTCAGACCTTTCATAACCAGACTATTATGCGAGCCACACCACCAGTCTGCCAAAGGAGCTAGATTCCTGAAACTTTAAAAATTCAACCCCTCCTCTTGCTCGCACTCCGCACAACAGCCAGACTACAGTGAGGAGCGATGTGGCTCGCCTGTTCAGCACAATCTTCCTTAATGTAAGATCTCGGATTTTTTGGTCAATGCAGTTATTTGATACTTGGCTGCAAGACCTATTTGATCACACGTTCTGCAAAATTTGCATGATGAAATATATCGTTCGCTTTTGACTTAATACCAGTTTAAATTAATTAGGCTGGAATATTAGGCTTTATTCGTTCTGAGGTTAATTCTATACAGCTGAGAGCAAAGATGAGGGCATGTGACTTTTACGTTGTAATTTATGTATGCACGCACCTATGTTTCTGGAGTTGCACTTTGCAACCCGTTGACACTCAGCAGCAGCCGGAGACAAATTCGGGCAATACTCCACAAGCAGCCAATACCCAGCAAGCAGGCGACTTCAGACAGAAGATCCAATGGGAGTACAACGGGAAAGTTTTTAGTTTATTAAGCCATGGATCCGAATACCAGCCACCAAGGCAAAGAACCGGTGGCAGAAACCAGACGCAAACGAGACCAATTATCATCATAAGCAATGGGACATCTGGAGAACCAAACGTCAACCCTTCTTCGGCGCAAAATCCACACCAACCTCAAAGGGCTTCCCGGAGACACCCGTCCATAGGGACCCTCGCACGGGCCTTCCATCGCTTTCAGGGGGGACAAAGACGGCAGGCCAGTAGATCCCAGCAGCGAGAAAGTCAAGGTTCCGAGCTGAATGAGCGGGTGACACCGATCGCAATGCCGGCATCCGAAAAGGAGCGCAACGGCACCGCCGATTCGGCTCTGCCGCACCTAAGCAATCTGAGACCCGACGACGTGATGGTAGGGGACGATCCATACAACCCGTACAAGTCCACAGATGAAAACAACCCGTATTATAACTATTATGACAGCTACGAAAGGCCACGAAGCAGACAGAGACATGGGTATGGCACAAGGTATTTCCAGCACGGTAAGACTTCAAAATGATATTAATAGGTTGGTTATTCAATTAACTGATTTTTGAGACACAGACTCGACATTGCCTAGGCATAAAAGCATAAAATATTTGGTGGATGGATGTGACTTTCTTTTGAATTGCCTTTACATATTTTCCAGTAACTCGCGTGGCTCTGCTCCGCAGGTCTGCCTGATCTCGTGCCAGACCCGTATTATATACAAGCTTCCACCTACGTCCAGAGGGTGCCAATGTACAATCTCAGATGTGCCGCTGAGGAAAATTGTCTGGCAAGGTACCTACAGCTGGGATCACTGTCGCAGGATACAGCCGTTTTGCTGTTGATGAATCCTCAAATGCTCGAGGTGTACTTTCCATGGAATTAACAGTGAGATTCCAGAAAGTCTAATAACGGTGAATTTGAGCTTTTTACAGTCATGTAAAAGGGACTCTTGCTGCTGATGAGATTGCGAGGAATCTAAAGACAGTTTAATATGTACAAGGCCGGTGGTGCTGTTCCCTTGGAAGGTTTTTTTTTTTAAAAATACAAATTGCCCAAAACTTAATGACAAAACTCAATTCACCCTTAAGACATTTCTTTCTAAGGAACCTTTAAGTAAAAGCTTTTCCTGCAGTTGTGCTTTTCTTGAGAAATATCCACTGTAACCCAGGAGAAATTTAATACCGGTTAGCGGACGAGGGCTTGAACTGATTTCAGGAATGTTTCTTGTTTTCATTAAGAACGACCGCTCCAAAAGCGGAGTGTACAGTGACTGTGGTTCTGATTGTTGCGCGTGCCGACAGCTCTGCCCACAGGTCTGACGTCAGGGATTACGACACCCGCATGCTGTTGAGGTTCCCCCAGCGCGTGAAGAACCAGGGCACGTCGGACTTTCTGCCAAACCGGCCACGATACTCCTGGGAATGGCACAGCTGCCACCAGTCAGTCTGCATCTCTCCTGTTTGCTTTCCTTTGTCCTTTCTGCTCTCCTTCTCTATAATGATTTCTGTGTTGCCGTCATTGTGATTCATTCATCATGATTTATGGTAAATGTGTTGTAGATATGCTAGTAGGCTTAATTAGAGAGACTTAGGGTTAGGGACACTGTCTCTGGTGTTGGAGACTTGACTTTGAGTACCACTACGGGCTGTTTAAATAAAGTATGCAACTAAAAATTACATAAATTACATACTGTAGAGATTAACTGCCCTGGATACATATTCATTCAACCACGCATCGTCACCCCAGATGTACCTTTATTTTTAATGCATCGACTGCTTTGGATGAGCTTGATGACATGTTAGGCTTGCTCTTTCTTTCCGTTAGATGGTTCCAAAGTCTGGGGTTTCTTAGATGGTCAGTTATCATTTGCATCCGGCAGGAGTTCAGTTTAAACGGAATCAAAGAATTATTCTCAGAAGGTTTTTTTCCGTAGAGGTTTTCTGCACGCTTACAGTTGTATATCAGGAAGAGTGTGTAGCTAATTTCACCTCAGATCTATGCTATGAGGATCCATGTTAGGCTGCAGTATCAGCACTGTGTATTTTTGTCAATCTCAAATGACGTTACAGCTCACAGACACGATCATGCAAGGAATTAATTTCATAATATTGTGAAGCTCATACCTCCGTTTACACAAATGAGCCACACCACATGATCTTCTTATATGTGAATCGACGTTTGATCGTTCCAAAGGCACTACCACAGCATGGATGAATTCAGCCACTACGACCTGCTGGAAGCCAGCTCACAGAGACGTGTGGCAGAGGGGCACAAAGCCAGCTTCTGTCTGGAAGACTCTTCCTGCGATTATGGCTATTACCGTCGCTTTGCTTGCACGTCACACACACAGGTAGGCCGCTGCCGTGTATAAAACAATCATTACCTGATTCCACGTACCCATTAAGACCCTAACTTTCCCTAATTAACTCTGTCCCAGGGCAGGCACTGCGGTAAGGGATAGATAGACAAGTACTGTAACTATGTGATAATGACTGTCTTCATAAACGATGCCTTATGCAGTGATTACAACCTTGTGTTTCTTGATAAGGAATGTTGTATCCATCATGAGGAATGTGTAACCACCATAAAGAATGTGTAGCCATCATAAGGAATGTGTAACGTTTGAGTAAAGTTTGCTTTTTATTATTTATTTGGGAGATGTCTCTTTGTACATTCCAAAGTTAAATTTAAAACATTAATATCTGTGATTTAAGATAACGCCAAAGATTTCTCGACTCATGCTGATGAATGGGCATCAATGAACTGAGAAGGAGATATTGGTACAGATCTGTATATACCAGATGTTTCGCAGATGTGGATTCTCCACCCTGTTGCAGGTTATCTTTGTACCAGACTTGCAGGCTTTCCCAAAAGCAGTTCCTCCATAGCAGCCAGATTCATTCATAGTGGACAGTGTTTGCTGTAACACCAGGAACCTTGAAAAGCTTGCAGTAAGCGCAGTTAGGGTAGCTGCAGTGCAGTCCGGACAGACAGGTGTTCTGGCTGAGTGATGCAACGCTGGAAACCCTGCTGACTGATGCTGACTTCCAGGGGCTTAGTCCCGGCTGCTACGACACTTACAACGCAGACATAGACTGCCAGTGGATCGACATCACTGACGTCAAACCAGGAAACTACATCCTCAAGGTCTGTCCCTTAAAAAAATCTTCCATGCCTGTCAGTGTGTACCACAGGGTTTTTGGTCTTCAATGGTCCAATCAGGAATTCTAGCAGTGTTTTCTTGCTTGACATGATGTCTTACCATCTTCACAATGAACATCATACTAAACAACACATCTTTTATAGCACAGTAACCTCACACCTCCTGGAAAAAGGGATTGAATCCCATCCTTGACTATGTGTGTGTGGAGTTTAGTCCAAAAACATGTGATTAAGTGAATTAGAATCTATAAATTGCCTGTAGTGTGTATGCCTTGTGATGGACTGACATCCTGTATGTAGACTTAATTAATCATTCTAATAGAACAATCATCGCTTGATGTAAGGTGCCAGATCTTGTAACCTCCAGATAATTTGTTGTTTACTTCTGAGCCAGACACACAAGTTTCCGGTTTGATCTGCAGGTCAGTGTGAACCCCAGCTATCAAGTCCCGGAGTCTGACTACAGCAACAACGTCGTACGGTGTGACATTCGCTACACCGGCAACTACGCTTATACATCAGGATGTCATCTGTCCACGTGAGCACTGTGCCGTTGCCGTATCTCCACCGCCTCGTTTTTTATTTACAGTTGGATGTTTCCTAAAGGAATTCACATTTGCTAGCTTGCATGTAATTTATTTAACATGAAATGCTAGTGTCATGTTAAGTTTTCAGTAGGCAAAATGTAATTGAGCATTCCAGAGGTTCTTTAACCTGAAATGGGCTGAAACAGTCCGCGTTCCAGAATTCCTGTGTTTGGCAGCCGTAAGCACCTCTGGTTGCTGGACCTCGAAACGTGAAACCTCTTGTATGGCATCGGACCATCAATGTGCCTGACAGTTATGCTTCCGCTGATCTGCTTAGGTGCTAAAAGCCTTTGTATCGGCGGAGCTTGGGCTAAATGACCTGACTCTGTCATTTCAGGTACTAAAAAGGGCAAGAGGAGGCTCCCAGCCAAGGATCTGCAGAACAAATTACTGAAAACGCAGCTGTGGACGCCAAAACACCACTTTATACTGGCCCGGAGACTCCTGTAATCGTGCCAGTTAGTGTTACATACCTGCATACTGGACTAACACTAATGAATAGGGACCGTTGTAGCTGAGCGTTTACAAAGCAGGGGTTGTGAACTTAATTGAACATGTTTATTACATTTTATAACCTAACATTACACTTCTAATCTTCTATTACTCAAAATATTATAGGAATCGTAGTTGTATATAGAAGGATTTTTTTGCTGCAATATCAAGAACACCATCTTGTAATGGGATGAAATTAATCTTCATGCCACAGAGTTCCTGCTCTTCGGTAATAACTGACTTTGAGACAAAGTGATTTTTTCAAAAATGACCACCTGAGATTTTCTGCCTATGATAAAATGCTTTCTATCATATTCTCTGGCCACATCGGCTGAGTGTGAGTATCGCCCCCGGTTTCTGAACGGATAATTGTGGCAAGCAGGAATATTCCGGTTTTATTATCTTGTCTGTAGACAGCTTGTACATGGCGAAGCGCCTCTGTGTGAATCCCGCGACATTCAAGAAGCCATGAGAAACAGGGGACTGTAAATTGAAATGCAAACGGCCGTTTTGTCTTAATGCTTATGTGCAGAATCGTGGTGCTCCCTTAAGACTTGAAGGTTATTTAAATGCAATTCATGTTAAGGCTATGAACTATAAACACATTTCTTCCACATTCTCCTTATTTGTGTAATGATACAAATGTGAGCAGCATATTGTATCTGTACATGTTTGTAAGTTAATTGTAACTAGGTAGCATTCATACAGCTTGGCTTTCATTGCTACAGCACATTCGTATCTAATATACAAAGTATTACTTGAATAAACTATTAAAACATTGAATTGACAGCCAAGGTTTGTTTATTTAATTATGCTGCGACTTTGTCGCCTGATTGACTTACATCAGAGGGAAATAGTTTTACACGCTCTCCTCCAGCTTATACTTTTTGGAAATTGTACAAACACAGTCCAGATGTACAATTTTAAAAAATATACATCCTGGGTCAGACCACCTGTCTTCATACAGGGTGTTGTTCTTGAAGGTGTCCTTTGCCCCTGCCACATGTGCAATGTATCTCTGCTGGTGTCCAGTTATACGGAAAGCAATGAGTCAGATGTTTGGCTTTTATTGTCTCATTCCGTTCCACTGCTTCACAAGCAGCGAAACCAATTCACACCCTAGATGTTGTCAAAGGTCTATTCCTGCAAGAATAATATAGTTGATCCAGTAAAAACACGTACATCATCCAAAAACAATATCTATCAATAAAGCCAACAAAAAACCTCTTTCATTAAAGGCAATTCGTGGGAAAAGACTACAAGAAATAAATCTCATGTATCAGGTTTAACCACAGTTTGAAGTTGAAATTTATGGTTCTAATGCTCAGATTTAATGAGATGCCGTCAGAACGACAACGATGTATTCCCTGGTCAATCCTGTCACCCCCTCTCCTCCATCTAATTCCTACTCCTCCCACACCCCCCAACCTCTACAGTCTCTAGCTCCCTACACACTCCCCTCACCTCTCTAATAATCTTTATTAAAAGCCCAGCTTTGTGTGACTTGTCTCAATGAGGATGATGTCTTCTATAGTCACTTGTTCTTTGCTGCCACTAAGCAGCATTGCTTCAGTTTTGGTGTGATTTGTCTTAGTTGATCAATTCCAGATCTTGTACTGTACAATTCATTTGCAAGTTTGAAATAGATCCCTCAAATGTTTTTGAGTTATCGCTCTAACAGGATAATTGGCTGAGACTTGTCTTCTCTTTGCTATCACTATGTGGAACTGCTCAAATTTTGGTGCAAATTATCTCACGATTTGACCAGTTCCAAATCAGTTAAAGATCAGCCCTACAATCCATCTGCAAAACATGAAAAAGATCCATCAAATACTTTTTGAGTTATCTCCCTAATGGAAAGTGTCTGCAGTGGTGGGGGACTAGTCTCTAAACTACTGCCTTTCCCAGTGAGAGTCGTAGTGGTGGCAATACCAAGCAGGGCATGTTAACCCCTTTCTTCCACGTTAGCCCCTTTGCCCATGTTAGCCTCTTTTCCCCATGGCTGTGAACTGTAGGTTATTCAGGATGATCCCCAGACATTCTCAAGCAGGAAGACTAATCCCTCCAGCACCTCCTCGGTCTGCCTCAGGACCCCTGCTAAGCGATACCCAAACCACCTCAGATTACTCTCAGTCTGAAAGAATGCCAGATCTATTTGAAAGCCTCTGGATCTGCAATTTGATCACCCTGTTGCAGAGAATAAGCCCGGCAGCCCTGCGGAGGATCCGACACCCAAGCTGGTAAGCGCTCGCAGACCTACAGCCACCGAGAAGGATGGACTGGCAACAAAATGCAGCCCGGGAATTTGATATTTTTCTGACGTGGGGTCCCCCTTAGTATATTTTGCCTCTGCCCAGGGGGTCCCCCTTAGTATATTTTGCTGATCAGGTCCATATATGCTACATTATACAACTGTTTACCAGGAGGATTCCTGAACTTCCCGTGACTTCAGTCCGTGCCTGACCGCCAATCTTCCTGCCAATCTCATGTTTTCTCTCTCTCTGTCACCCGTAGTGCTCAGACTTTGTCACTAAGTGCAGACTCCCCCCACCCCCACCTGAAAAGAGCAGTGCACTCCTTTCCAAGAGAGTACCATGGCCTCAGATCTGCAGCTTCATAGTCAGCGCTCTCGTTATTAAAAACCTGCTCAGACGGTAACGTTTACATACATGTATTGCTTTGCGTGCACGGGTGCTTTCCACTTATGATACAAAGGGCAGTGGGAGATGAGAATGACTTTGAATTTAATCCTGGTCGAAAGCATTAACTGGCAGAAGGTATCAAGGCTGGCATGTTGCTCCTGCGTTGGACTAGATTCGCCCTGCTCTCCAGAATTAATAGGCCCAAAAACTCTCCCATGGGAACGCGACCCATGCCAATCTTTGGGAATCTTCTGCAATTAAGCCTGAGAAGTCCCACGAAGGACCTGACATGCTCATTCTTAAACTGCTCAAAATATTGCAGCGGTTCATGCAGGTACTGATTATTGAAATATTGAGTAGGATACTCAATATTAGTAGGATAATTACTAGATCATTGGTGTAAATGCAGATGGCAAACAACCTTTGTAGAGATACCCCCCCCCCCCCCGTCATTCCACCACTGAAGACACCCACCTCCTGTGTTACAGCATCACAGAGGTGAGCCTCCTTGCACATTAGCCGGCCATATTCATTCATTGACTGTGTTCAGTGGTTGATCTCTCCATCTACATTCACCATTGGTAGAATTAACCAGAACTCCATGTCCCCTGATGTCACACTGCCTCTCATTACCTGCACCTGTAGCAGGGAACCCTGGTTATCCTTAACTTTTCCACTGTCATGCGTGATGAGGGCCAATGGAAGGTCGCCCGTGATTTCAACCCCGCAAATTCCTGAATGAGCAGGGAGAGTTCCTGAAGCTTGGCACCTTCATGTCCATTTTGTGCGTAAGAACCAAAAATGCCCTGAATTATAGGAAAGCATGTAGAGGCAGTCCCTGGGTTAAAAACGCCTCACTGACAACTCGTACTTACTAACGGACTGCCATAAAGCCTTTTACATTACAAAACTGAGTCAATTACAATGATTAGTAATAACAAACTCAGACAATACTTTACTTTGCGATGCTCTTGAAAACATCTTGTGGAAATTCGTAGGCTCGAGGTATAGCACAGTACTGAATGTAGTTACTTTTATTATTAAAGAATTATTATTATGTAGCATATTATTAATGTTTCACCTCACCTACAAAATTGACTTAATGACAGTGTCAGGATCGGTGTCTGTTTCACCCTGTCTCATGTGTCTTGTCCCCATTTGGCCAGCAGGTGTCACTGACCATCCTGTTTCCCTGTCTGTCTTGTAACCCCTCAGTCCCTAGTTGGTTTCACTGCTTCCTGGGCTGCCATGTGGCTTAAGGGGCTGAGTGGTCTGCAATCATCCAGATTCCCCCTTTGTGGTTTTGAGTCAGGCCAATGGCCAGCTTCAATAAATGATTTAATATTTGTTGTTTTGTGTCCTCTTGGTTTATGTATTTCTGTCACAGTCCCTTGGGTGTTTTCCCCTTGTCTTATTTTGTTCAGTTGTCCTTGTTTTAGTTTCCCTTGGTGTTTTTACCTATTGTACCCATTAATTGACCTCACTTGCTCCTTGTTGTTGCTGTAGTCGTTAATGCATGTTTGTCTCCCAATCCTGCACCCAGTTTTGCTCTGGTTCCCTGATTAGTGTTTGTTTTTTTTGTGATTTATTTAGTTCGATTCTTGTATTACCTGTTCTGGTTTTGACCCCTTGTAGTCCCTCTTTATTTTCTGGTTTCTCCTTTGTGTTCTCTTTTTAGTTTAATGAAGTCTTTTGCTTGCAGTGAGCCGTTCCCTCTTTCCTTTGCCATGCCCCACCATAACAGACAGACCTAGGGAACTGATCTCGTTCATAACCTGGGGACTTCCTGTATTTCAGAATAGATGAGTTCAGTTAGAAAACCTTGATGAAATTCACCCTGGGGTGCTTCAGTTTCCTGGGCTTATGGAGATGTTTGTGATTTTATGACAGGGCCTCATGAAGGCTTGGCGTACATGAAGCTGGTCCACTGTTTGGTGACGCTGTTACACCGTTATCAGTTCGTCTGGCCTAAGGATGCCAGGGAGCCGGATATAAACCCCATGTGTGGTGTGACGCAGACGCCAAAGCCAGACAAACTGAGAGACGGGCTAAAGGGAGACGAGACAGCCAATAGGAGCCATGGAAGGCCTGACCAATCGCAACGAAACATGCACTGTGTCCTAGTAATAATGGCCAGAGGTTTATATAAGCTCTAGCTGAATGTGACTGAGAATAAATGTGTAAATCTCAAGATAATGCAGAACATTCATTTTAAATTGAAAATAGCCAATGGTGAAAAATTGGTGACTTTAAGATATTTGCAAATTTATTGTCATAGGAGCAGTACACAATAAAATTATTTTTTTTCACTCTCGTAGCTGCTGCTGCAAAAAAGAGAAACAACAGCACAGTATGCACAATATAAACTATGTCTACCACAGTTAAAAATTACCAAATGGAAGAAAGAAAATAAGTTACTAATGAAATAAATACAAAATGTTCAGTATGCAGAAAAATATAAAATATAGGTACTGGTATTAGAACAGAATGTGCAGCATTTTAAAAAACAATGTGGCTGGTCCAATAAACATCATCTTGCATCTTGGTTCGTAATTAGTTTTGCTTTTTTTTTTCTCCATTTTGGAGAGTGTGAGGTCATGTCCATAGAAACATCAGGCAGCAGCTTCATGGAATCAAGATGTCTTAAAGATCAATTTATTGACTCAAAACCAAACTGTGTGGCTATGGCCCAAAATAAATCCAATCAATCATCGAGGCATGTTCTCTAACCATTCTTATGAGACGGCACAACAGAGTTCCCCAAGTCAATTCCACAATTGTTTTCACACTACATTCATAAAAGACAATGATGGAGACAATCAACAGAGATACAGTTAACTCCAAGCATAATAAAGCAAAACATTTCAATGGACTAACAACAGTCAAGTTTTTAAAAATCACAAGGAGACGGCTGGCAGCACATAGTCTGTATGCTGCTGTTAGTACCTCTGAGTACCTTTCAATACCTCTGTGGGGCTTAAGCAATCAGCACAAGGAACGGATATGTACCCAAATCACACTGGCAGGTAACATTGGTCTGAATCTAAGCCTATGCTATGTAGTCTGACATCAAGCAGTTGGGATAAATCTGTGCATTTCACATTTAAAATAAATGACTTAAGTTTACTATAGTTTTCGAAACATATGCATTATATCCGAATCAGAATTGGTATCTTTACTGTCACATGACCAAGGCTAGTGGAAATTTTTGTTGCCACAGCTTGATACTGTTAGGGACATAACAATAGGCAATTAACAATTACAAAGAGAGAGTAAATACAAAGCACAAAATACACAATGGAGAGGGGGAAATGCAAGGTACAGTATTTACTGAACACTGTGGTTTGTGCAAAATTAAGCAGTGCAATACTGACAAATTTGACACAGATACAATACAGACAACACACATCCTTATATATCTAGCGTAACACACATCACATGCAATGTGCAATTATAATGTGTGGAAAGAATATCAGCGATCTGCGCTGTTGCAAATGTAGACGTTAAATGGTACTTATGTTGCATTGTTGTTGATTACAAGCAAGGGAACCTGTTGAGGAGTCTGATAGCAGTGGGGAAGAAGCTGGTCTTGAAGCGTGCTGATTTTGTGGTGAGTGATCCGAGTCGATTGCCCGAGGGAGGCAGCTGAAACAGATCAGGCACAGGATGTGAGGGCTCCTCCGTAATCCTTTTGGCATGTTTAGCGGTGCGTGGAATGTACAGTTGTATGTAGAATGGAAGATAAAATTATATAGAATAAAACTCTTAATTTCAAGAGAAAGTGAAAAGTGATACACAATATGCAGTGATCTTTGCAGGCCATCCTATATTTAGATGTACTACAGAAGAACTGTAACAGACTTCTACAAGTTAATAATAATAATCAAGAGAAAATAATTATTTTGTAGCTTGGAAAAAGAAGTCGTAAATCGATTTATCAAAGTAGACCATTAAATTGACAGCAGCAAGTAGCATAGGTAATAACCATGCGACTTCACAAGTTTTTCTACCTTTAAACACTAGTTTTTCTATAAATTCATACAAATAAAAGCCTGATAGAACTGAAAATTCAAGTCATAAAGACGAGCACAAAAGAACCAGTCCAAGAAAAGTCAGTAGATTGCGTTTTATTCACCATTAAGAAAACAGATATTTGAACTGAACACTAAAAGACAAAAAGGGTATATTCACGTCTCGTTTCCTAAATAAAAGTCACACCATATGTTTCTGTTTAATGTTAAATCTCACTGAACACAGCAGCAGTGTTTTGACTACATTACCAGGTACCCATGTTGCACATCTTTGCACCGAGGATCACAAAGTGTTACATAACAACAATAACCACTGCATGCACAAATGTATCTGCATCAGCTGTATGTTGCGTTGTCAGTATGGACGCTACTCCTTTTCGGTACAGTTACAATGCTGCACATTGATCACGCATATGAGGCACGTGGTTTGTGAAAGTGACTTTTGTCAACAAATGCAGAATTATTGTCCAATATTGATGTAATATTCCTTTATGGAATATGGCATCTGATCCAAGAAGACCAATGGTTTGACAGTTACTTTATTCTACATATTAAACTTCATTGTAATTGTACTGAGGCTACTGATACCTTTGAAATTCATATTATTTGTCTAATCTACGCCTTGGTGGTTTGTTAGTTTAATTATCAATTTGCTGCTGAATTAACATATTGTGAATACAGTAATATACTTGTATTTCTTCATATATATTTTTTTCTTAATTGTAACATGCATATACCTCTTGATTTGGTGATACTTTTTTTTCTGAAAATACACGTAGTTTAGGTATATAAGTTTCTTAGTGTGTGGTGCCCTATCTCACGCCCTATGGTTCCCGAGAACACTTTCTTGTGACCCTGCATTAGATAAGCAGCTATGGAGGAGTGATGGATGAATGAACCACCTGATTTAATTAATTATTATTATTAATGTATATTATTATTATTATTATTATTATTATTAATGTATATTATTATTATTATCATTATTATTATTATTATTATTATTAAACTATATTATTATATAGTTATTAATCTATATTAAAGCTATTAAGGTTTGTTAGGATGTTAAAATATACTTAGATGCTGCTTATGAATGTTATATGAATGCCTTATGAATGCATTATAAAGGTGCACTGAATGTTCTACAGATGCATTATAAAGGCAATATGAAAGCATTTTCAAATATGTTCCCTCTTACTCTTCAAACATAAACATACAAGGGTTGACTATTAGGCCAAAGGCAAGACATTTTTCCTTGATGCAAGATCACATTATACACCTCATTTCATGAATTTATATTAACATAAAACCTATATTTTGTCTTGCAGAGAGACAGTAGCCAGACTGTAGATGATTCAGCAGATCTTCCACGCAGGAACTTTCCATGCTGGTGTGGGCATAACACTAAATGATAAGGTAAAACTGTTAAAAGATGACGTAGTCACATTACTAATTAAGTCATTCAATAAATGTTAGTTCACTGGGAACAATTTTCTTGTGGTTTTGCACAGCATCTGCATGTTCATCATGCTACCAAAACAAGCCCTGCATCATTCAACAATGTCAGTTTTGGGGTTGATCGCCGGTGTTCAGCGCTTCACTGCACCCAGGTGTACCTGAGACGGGAAGACACTGTGGCTGTGGCTGAGTATGGCATGCTGGCCAAAGATGACTGAGAGCCTCTTCTCCATTTCCAAGACATCCCTTCAGTCCAAGGGCGTAATTTTGGTTTGAACATTTGGCTTGAGGTCTCCACCCATTTAAGGGGAGACGTGATTATTGGGGTTATTGTATTAGCTAGTTTGGATTATGGTTTTGACCCCTCCATCCCCCCCCATAATTTACGCCGCTAAAGTCAAAGCTGTGTTAGAGGAAGGTAAGAGGGGCAGGGCATGATGGTCAGCTCACACTGAAATGTATCTCCTCGCTTTATTTCAGATGAAACCATGATGGGCTGTCATGTGGTTTCTTGTCCTTCAGGAGACTGGTGGATTTCCTCTGGGTACTCTGCTGTTCTTCTGGAATCCAAAGAAGCACAGTTAGGGCATTTGTCGTCTCCAAATCGACTTTAGCGAATGACCATGACTATATGCGTGCATTTGGTCTGTGAACGACTGGCATCCTGTCCTTATCCTCTGTGCTGACTGAGATGGACTTCAGGTCCCCGGCCGCACTGGCCAGGATAAGCGCTTAGAGAAAGGATGAGTGAAACCATGATGAACGAGAATGGATATCTGTACTCTCACGCTCAGGAGGACCCTGGCTTCAGGTAAAGACTCAGTGGAGAGCAGCTCTGGCTGGGTGCCCCCTCTGTTAGCTCTGATGGAAGAGGAAACCAATCAAGAGTCTCACTGTCGATCCCAGCTGACCCTCTGGCCTGACTTGAAGATGCTGGACCATGCCAAATTCCTGTAAACATTGTTTGGGTATACCTTTATATAGCAATATAATAATACTAATATAATCACTCTATTAGGTAAACCTAGCTAGTAGGCAAAAATTGGTCCTCCAGAAGAGTTTAAGAGGCAGATGAGTTGTGTACAGAGAAAGCATTTTATGAAATCAAGATACTGTATTGATCCCTCATTTCTCTATTCGTCTACCCCATCTCACTCTACATGACACCTGTATGTAAGAGCAAGCATGGCAATGAAGAGCAGCCACCCATGGAGCTGGGGGTTAAGAGCCTTGCACAAGGGCCCATAGACATGGCTATTCTGCCAATGCCAGTCTCGACCCAAGTGACCATCCATTCACAGACACAGAGGCTTAGCCCACTGAGTCATACTCTACTGTCATACTCAGCTTTGATTTTCTGCATTTGTGGCCTCCATTTTAATTTTGATGAGTGTAGCCATTCTCCACTAGCCTCCTCATGAACAGGTAATTTTCTGTTTTTTGTTCATCACAGCGTTCTCAAAACTCTAAGGAAGGTAGCGCATAAAAATACCAGAAAAATGTGGGTTTCTGAGATGCTGGACCCACTGTGATTGGCCCCAGCAATCGCCTCACATTCAAAATTGCTTAGATTGCACATCTTAGCCACTCTAAGCTTATTCACACAGTGACTGGACCTCTGGAACTTGTCTGTGTTCTGTACGTATTCAGCTGCAGGGACAGGATTGGCTGTTTGTAGGAGCTGGCTATTCTGTGTCAATAAGCAGGCATACCTAAAAAATGTTGCTACTCAGTGTACATGCATTTTTGCTGCAGAATGTTGTGTTGAAAGTTATATTTGTTGAAAATGTTCTAGTGTCTTTCCAATATTTCATTTATCTGTTATGGTCGCGTGTTTTTGGCAAAATTTGAACAAATGAAAAAATTTTCCTTAAATTTATTTGTGGTGTAATGTGTTCTGGTAAAGGTCAGAGAGCAAGAGAGACAGCCTGATTCTGGCAACAGGGATCCCAGTGGACACTGACCATGCCAACATCCAGAAGGAGTTCACTAACACTGTTCTGTCCTTCATCCCCTTGCACCCTGATCTTTGGAACCAGGAGAAGCACAATCTTGATCTCTACAAGAATCTGGTAGCTTTTGTGATGGCCTAGAGGAGAAAGACTTGGTAAGAAAAGTGCATTATTCAAAATGAAACTTATGAAAAAGAAGTGATCACTTTCAGGCAGGTCAATGATTTCACTTCCCCTTCATCCATTCATTTTTAATAACTAGATAATGTTGAAAGGACAACTATGTATTCCCTAGACAACAATGCCACTAAGCAAAGTTACGTAGGTTTTGCTGCAATTTGTCTCAAAATTTTACCAGGTCTATTCCTTCATCCATACAAAGCCTGAGATACATCAAATACTTTTTTAAGTTATCTTGCTACCAGAATCAGGAGTCTGAAGCTGCCACTTTCTTTGATATCACTATGTGGCACAATTTACATTTTGGTGCAATCTGTCTCAAAATTTGGTCGATTTCAGGTCTTCATCTACGTAATGTGTCTATTTGAAAAAGATTCGTCAAATACTTTTTGAGTTATTGCGCTAAGGAAATAGCATCTGCTGTGCAGCAGATCAAAAAACATACATATTCCGTGTCCATAGAGTACAAATATTTGTCTCTGTTTTTATAGTCTTTACTATATACTCAGAAAAAAAATTTCACCCTCTGGTGCAAAAGTATACCCAAAGTAAGCCCAAAAAACACCATTTGACCAACTGGGTAAGAGTAAAGCTAAGATGTGCTAATTGCAGAGATGAGAGGCACATCCTTAGGTAATATAATCTAGGGAACAACTATATAAATAGATATCACAGGAAAGGAATTTATCACTGTTTTATAAATTTATCACCTCATTTATTTATTAAGAATACTGATGATTAATATTATTAAACCTTCACAAAATCATATATATTGTACATATTACATAATTATTTTCATCCATCCATAGTCTAAGCACTTCTATCCGCTTATCGTGGTTAGGACCACAGGGAGTCCTGGAGTTTTACGGCAAGCAGCACAGGGTAAAAGGGGTGCCAATCCATACATAGACACAATGGACAATACAGAAGTACCAGAATGCCTAATGACATGTTTTTGAACTATGAGAGGAAACCCACGCTACGATAAACATGCAAACGACACGAACAGAGGGATTCGAACGCATAACCCAAGAAGGGGGAGACAGGGAACCATCTGCGTATTTATTTAATGCAAAACATCAAAAAATAGCGTGACTGCAATTCCGGCTCCTTGCTACATGAGAAAGAGACAGGTCAGCAGTTAATACAACTTCCTGAAAAATCCAGCCTCTTCCTACGCCGTCAAACCCAAGGAAATCCACACGAAGACGTCATATTTGGCGTCAGACGCAGCCGCGATCACATGGTTTTCGAATCACGTGACCCATGGGGGGTCCGCGATGGCTAGATTTGAACCTCTTCGTTAAGGAATCCTGAGCGGAGGCGTGAGCCGAGTTTCTATTCGCACCATATCGGTAACCGTGTTAATTTCAGTATGCATCCCGTAATGGTGTGTATCCCTTCCTTCCGATCGGAAGACAGCACGATGGAAAAAGGCTACACGGTAAGACCGATTTGCACGGAACAGTATGGAAAAGAGCATCGAACTGCGGAATATTCAGTATACTTCTCTAATAAAAACCGTGTAACATAAAATAATTTTTTAAAATGGCTGTAAAAACAAATCATATTTCATTAGAAGGTTATGTTGCTACTGAGCTCACAAATGGCTCAGATTCTGACGTGAATGAGCACGAACGTAGATCAGTGATATTTCTTCATGCATGCATTTTAATTGTTACAATGCAAATACCTTCTGTATCATGTAGCACTACTCTTGGTTTTATTTTTTTAAATCTTGAGTATTCCGTTTTTCTTGCTGATGTTTACATCTGTTTGAAAAACGTTTGTGTTGTTATTTGTCCTTTTTGATGTTTAACAGAAATGGAAAAGAAAAATACAGAGTTTAGTGTAATCTAAATATTAAGGGACCCAAAACATTTATTATGATTCTTCATTAATTTAAAGCAAAGCTTTAAAGGTTGACAGCCCGACTCTTCTCCGCAATCTGCTTACTAGGCTTTCTGGGAGCTTCCGGAGTGGTATGTGTGGGTGGTGGTGGTGGTGGTGGTGGTGGGGAAATGCACCATCCACACAAAAACCGCCACAATACCTTACTGCCTTTCTGTTTTATGATGCTTGTATTTCAACTGCTTGAATTTGGAGACCCTCAAAAATAGCTAAAAACGGATTTGGCAGCAGGTGACACGACAAAAAAACTTTTGAAAGTGTTAATTAAATACCGAAGGCTTGTGTAAAATATTCCAAGCACCTCATAACTTGGAACAGGGGACACCGTTCCGTCATAAGATCTGCACTCCTTATTTAATGTGTTTGCAGGGTTTACCACCATTCAGACCCCGGGATTTGGCCTACAAACGATCACTACACTAAATAATATATTGCTGCTCGCTGCGTTATAGTGATTTTTAAACCCCCCACCTGGCCGGTGTTTCCCGGGCCCCCGCCCCCTCTAGGTGTTCAAGATCGAGGTGCTAATGAGCGGGCGGCAGCACACCGTGGAGAAGCGCTACAGCGAGTTCCATGCGTTGCACAAAAATGTGAGTCTGCCGCCCTAGCGCTGCCTTTCTACCTTACAGCCGAGCTCCAGCAACACGAAATTTTCTTTGGTATGTACAGCTCTGAGTTTTCTCAGTTCATGGGTATGCACCTGTTTAAAATATACTTTTTTTTTCTCGCAAACTGCAGCCTGGTTTTTCTCTTTCTCATTGATGAAGGGCTCCTTCCTTGCTTTATGACTCTTCAGTCCTGCTTCTAGGAGCCTGATACGAACTGTCCTAGCAGTGCACTTCACACCGCTTAATATTTCCCGTTCTTTTTGAAGGTCACTTGAGATCATCTTCCGATTTATGAGGCACTGCCGGATAAGTTGACACTCATCTCTGGCATTAGAAAGTTGCTGGTACTGCTGGTTAGAAACTCAGCCTGGAAGCAGGATTTTAAAATGCTGAATTTTCAGAAATATAGAGCGGTCTATAATGGCTCTGTGCTCTCCCATTTAAGTCTGCTCCCTACACTCAGCATACTCCTACACTCAGCATACTCCTACACTCAGCATACTCCTACACTCAGCATACTCCTACACTCAGCATACTCACTCCTACTAATATTATCTGTGGTTTGTGTTAATTCAGTTGAAGAAGGTTATGAAACCACCTGAAATACCATCCAAACACGTCCGCAACTGGGTTCCCAAGGTTCTGGAGCAGAGACGGCTTGGTCTGGAACAATACTTGCAGGTAAGATTCCTGTATTTCATGTGCGTCTTCACATTGCTGTCAGTTGTACCCTTGAAATAAGTAGTTTGATTTTCATGTTTCTGCTTGCAAGTTTGTTTCATGAAACCCAGCTCTTTTGTATTAAAATGCTTTTTCTAGTTTGGTTGTTGGCTGTAAAAATGTTTTGTTATGTTATCATTAATGAAATTTAAAATATTGTTAATGAATATCATTTTTGTAAGTAGGGATGGGCCGATCTGCATTTTTTCAGTTCCGATCCAATTCCGATACACAACTCTGATACCGATACAGATTCTGATACAAGAGCTCTTTTTACTTTAATGTTTTAATATTATAAATCTATATTCATGTTTTTTAAAGTAGTAAATGCAGATGAAAAATGTTTGAGGCATTTTACAGTTCAGTTTGAATATCTTGCAAGTGAGAATTTGCCGGTGGCGAATGCTTAAAACGCTCCACAATTTTTCTCTCACTGGCAACAGCGTCACTAACACTTCGTTGCGATCGCAGCCCCTTGTGTATCACAAGCTCTAACAAGTGCGCAAAACAGCCCAAGATAGTAACTTCCAAATCATCCATTGATTTTTTTTTTTTTATATATTACTCACACTGTCTCGCACAGTTGTGTACGCTTCATTTAGTGGGACTTTCCACTAAACTCCACTCTCGCCTCTCAAAACTTTTGTTTTTACAACAAAATCGCTGTGCATGCGATTGATTGTACAAATCTGTTTAGCACGAAACAGCAGATACCTTTTTAGACTCTGCCGAAAACCAAATAAGTAAGTATCGGATGTGGATTGGTCACGCGTGGCCGATACCCAATGAAAATAGGTCTGGATCGGCAAAAGACATAAGTGATAGACTGTGAAAGTTTTTGAGGTTTGAATACAAGCATGCTGATGTTATCAGTTCCAGCTTTTTCATAAATGAGGAAGTATCATGCATGAAATCTGATATTTTGTTGCACTTAATCTCTTCGGTTTTGAAGTACTTCCTCTGACGCAGTCCATTTTGCATATTTAGACAATAATCATGGAGAATGACGTCCTTCCAAAGATATTTCTAGACTTTCTCAATATTCGCCACTTTCCTTCCTTGCCAAAGACGGAGAGTTGTGGGTAAGATGTAACATATATTTTTAATATATATTTCTTCTGATATATTTTTTTCTAGTTGGCATGTTGTATTACTTTGGAATTAAAACTTACCCTAATGCGGTTAATTAATGATTTTTTCTCTTAAAGATCCCTTGAAGCAGAATCGGAAGAATCCAGGTATGCAAAATATGCAAATGATTACCAGATACAGATGGTACAGAGGGTGTGAATTTCTGCCACAGGTAGCGTAGCTGAGCACATGAAGTGTAGCGATAGACATTAATTTTACCATCTCAAGTAGGAAATTGTGGATTCAAGATCTGTACACAGACATGAGAAATGTAGTACAGGCAAGTGTGTGATGACTGTATTTCCTGCACCCTGCCCCCCCTCCAGTAAACTATCCCATCAGCCTGTCCTGCTGTTCCTGAGGGACCCATACGTTCTGCCAGCTGCCAATGGTAAGTCCCCCCCAGTGATTATTTAACTAACAGCCCTTGCTTGGCAGCAGCATAATTTTTACATTTCATTTTTTCTCTTTTGTTAAATATTTTCCTTCGTTTTATTGTGAATACTTTTCTAATTGCTGTCATTTAAAATTGGGTATGTTTGTTTTTCCCAGATACATTTTCAAATGTAATCACAGAGGGTGTGATTCATGGAATATTTTTCCCAGACCTGCAGCCGAGGTAGATCAGAAAATGACCTTCAGGACCGCTTTGGATTTTTCAGCAAAAGGGATTAAACAACATTGCAGCACGTTAGGGCTTACATGTAGAAGTACATACATGTATTTTACCATATTCCCCTTATCCACAAAGGAGTTTTCATAACAGATGTGTATATTTCCAGCAGATGCTATAAATAATGTGAATAATGAGATGAAACTGACCCATCGATTTGATGATGGCTTTGCTTCAAATGAAACAAAACCAGCGATTCACACTTCATTTTTCTATGAACTGACGTGCACTGTGCTAAATGTCATGCTAACCAACAGGCGTGTTTTTTTTTTTTAACTCCCAAGGAAAATAATAATCTGACAATATTGTTTTTAACACAAATGATAATAATGGAATTTACAAGGGAACTTTTTGTGTGCGATTGAATTGTTATTGTTGTTGAGAACACGTGGGTTGACGTTCCTGTGTGACGGGAGCTCTGGTCTCCAGTTGAAGATGTAGAGTTGAGGCAGCTAAGCCGATGTGTTACGTGATCCATTACTGTTACTGACTCGTTTTGTAAATGCGTGGGACTCTGTAGTCAAACACCAGTCAAAGTTCCACACTGAAGTTCACCAAGTGATGTGTTAATTTGTCGGAACTGTGATACTCACACATGGTGCTGCTTTTGACATGCACCAGTTAATTAGTCCTGAATGCACACTGTTTGTCACTCATGCACATCCGGGAGATGGACGAACACTATTTGTCTTCAAAGGGACTGCATTGTGGAGCCCCGAGTTGATGTAATGTCTCAGTTTGATGTACAGTATCTGAGAAGTTCAAAACGGATGTGGTAGATGTGTGGTTACATGGAGACATGCGGCATTGCTGATCCTTTGGCATGCTGTATGTCTTTTAAATGGTCATAAAAAGTGATATTTCGGAACACTAGCCTACTGACATGTCTTACACTCCAACATTGTTGTCCCCACCTGGTAATGTTAACTTTTGTTTTCAAAGGGACAGGTGTGATCCGTTATCTATGGGACACTGATGTGATGTGATGCTTATGTACCCAAGATTAACATTTAAACTTTTAGCACTTTAACCATGTGCAGGACTATGTAAAACTGAATAAATGGAAGAGCAATAAAATGTCTTTTTGTATTTCCTGTATTTTTTTGGGAAAAGCTGTTTTAAATACAATGTCTCAATTCTGCATGTATGATACATTTAGGTGAGATATATAATTTTTTCCCCCTCAATAAAGGCAGAAAACTCATGATCTAGTGTCTGCAAAATAAAAACAAGCAGTTGATCACTTAACAGATGCTTTTATCCAAAGCAGAGTCCCCTTTTGCGAAAGCAGGGTCAGACAGGGTCCTGGGGCAGTCGGGGTTTCGAGTCTTGCTCAGGTGCCCAATGCAGAAATCATTTACCAACCTGCAACCAGCAGATGTGAACCAGCGGCCTCCTAATCTCAGGCATATCAGTCTAATCCACTGACCCACAAACTACCCCAAAACCACAGCATGGATACAAGCTTGAATCTGGGTCCAGCAGCACTACAACAGTGATCTCCAATTAACTGAGCCAGCCATCTCTTTGGCTGAATATCTTTACAACTATTACTGACCTGTAAAACAATTTATTGTCCAATGACGTTGGTGACTCCAAATACAGAAAATAATACTGTATTAATACCATTCCGTCCATACCATATGTATCGTCAATAAATCTTCGTAAGAAGCAAAATACTGATCTTTAAGAGTTAAACTGCTTCTAATCATGTATGCGACCTAGCGCCGTCTATCGGTTGCGAAATATTTGGTCGCTACACTGCGCATGCGTAGGGGTGTTCGTATGTTTTACTTATATAGTGCCATGGATGCACAATGCGGGGACGCTTCGGATTTAAATGGCCCCGAAAAGTACTTCAGTAACAGCACAGTGGAGTCTAGACGTCCTTCCGGCTCGATTGAGAGGGGACAAGAGGAAACATCCGATGTATTTGGGGATTTACTGGAACTGCCGGTTGAAATAACTGAGAGACGTCCCACATGTGTAAGATGTGGGTAAGTTTGACGAGCATTTCCGTATCCTATAGTAAACACCCCTCCTATTTTATAAATGTAGCATTCCTGGCATCTTTCAAGCAACAATCAGTAATGTGATTTTTTTATCCAGACGGTTAATCGTTATATTTTCTTCATATTACCACATGAATTTATACGCGGTATGCTTTAGGCTTCTAGGATCACAGTGAAATAAACCTAATCTTCAAAACAGTATTAACAATGACCTCATCAGTCAGCGACGATCGAAACTGCGACGGGCACCTGGCGTCCGCCGGTCATAATAAATTGCCTATCTTTTCCTAGTTTAGAAGAAAAAAGACATAACAGCTTAAATAAAATCGATGTTAAATACTGCAGTTTAAGATGAGATTAACTCCATTAATCTCACGAAGGGCGTTACAGCAGCAGTCATACATAGGATCAGACAATACATGCAACGTAAGAGCACATATATATATATATATATATATATATATATATATATATATATATATATATATATATATACACACACGATGTACTGTATATCAAATAGCACCCAAAGTCTCTGACCTGAGACCCCTTGAATATGTAAACATGGGCCATGGTTCAGTGTGAGGAGACAAGCCATACAGCAATAATAATAATGACAATAACAGCAGCAATAACAATAAGTCGTAGTAATAATGATAATATGACTAATAGTATTTAAATGAACATAAGAACTATACAAACGAGAGGAGGCCATTCGGCCCATCGAGCTCGCTTGGGGAGAACTTAACTAATAGCTCAGAGTTGTTAAAATCTTATCTAGCTCTGATTTAAAGGAACCCAAGGATTCAGCTTGCACTACGTTATCAGGAAGACTATTCCATACTCTGACTACACGCTGTGTAAAGAAGTGCTTCCTTAAATCCAGTTTGAAATGTTCTCCTGCTAATTTCCACCTATGGCCACGAGTTCTTGTATTTGAACTAATGCTGAAGTAACTATTTGGTTGAACAGCATCCAAACCTGTTAGAATCTTATAGGCCTGGATCATGTCCCCCCTCAGTCTCTTTTGCTTGAGGCTGAACAGATTTAGCTCAACTAACCTTTCCTCGTATGACATTCCTCTAAGACCAGGAATCATTCTTGTGGCCCTACGCTGCACCTTTTCTAAGGCCGCAATGTCCTTTTTAAGATATGGTGACCAAACCTGCACACAATATTCTAGGTGAGGTCTCACCAAGGAATTGTATAATCTTAGTATGTAAAATCTCCATTTGTTCACTGGATATAGTGTTTGCTATGCCATTACACAAAGGTTTCACCTTAAAACTGCACAAAAGTGATATTGGAATACAAGTCATTTTTACTCCTCCCTTCACTCAAGGCGACCGCAAAAAGTGTGCCTGTGTCCCTTTCTGCCGGCGCGCCCCCTAGAGGTGTCCACATGCCTGTACATTGTGCAGCATCCAGCAGAGGTGAGCAGACCACCGTCATGTAAGGGGTCGTAATGCACACTGCACTAGCATGACCTTTTTATTGCGTCTGCCATGATCCATCCAGTGATTGATGAGCAAACATCCACGCCTCTGCATTTCTCCCCAGGAGAGTCGGGCACTTCGGACAGTTCCACTTTTAGCTGCTTCACTGCCCCCCGGGAAGTGCAAGGTTCTAGTTGGAAGGAGGTTTAGTGAAGAAAGGTAGGTGGACACATTTTACGTACTGTAAGACCCAGAGATCTACTGTTCTTCCATCTACTCACTCACCAGGACTAGGGATGCACTGATCCACATTTTTTCACTTCCGATCCGATTCCGATACCTGAATTTGGATATCTGCCGATACCGATACTATTCCGATACCAGAGCTCTATTTGCTTTAATATCTCTATGATTATTATCATTATTGTTGATTTTATGAGGCTGTAATAAACTTCTCTACAAGCAAGTCTATGTATGAGGTCAGAAAACGGCAGAAATCCCATCCTGAAAACAAATATGCAACTTTAAGGGTTTAAATGGATATTTATTTAAATTTCAAGACAGGATTACTAGATACTAGTGCAATTATTAATTATATCTGTAGTGTTGAACGTCGTGACGGAGGTTCCACCTCTCGGAACGGCTTTGCAAACATTGCATGTTGCTGTCTTACTTTGCGGCGTTTCGACCGTAAAATGTTTCCACACAGCGGACATGTTGTATGGCGCTTAATGCTAAACTGCTACCTGCAAACTGCAGAGGATTTCCTGAAAGGAGGTGTGTCATCTCTCTCAGTGTCTCATTGGAGCACGGACACGTCACCTAGCCCGGGATCACTTGTGAAGTCATTTCAGCAGACAGCATTGTAGACATAACTCTGGATCGGAAATTTCCGATCCGTTAATTAAGCTGGTATCGGAACCCGATACCGATACTGGATCGGATCGGCCCCATCCCTAACCAGGATATGGTGCTAAATTGCTGCATTTGCAAGTGTTTGAGCATCTTGGTTTGATTTAGGGTTTGTATCCAGTTGTGTCACAGGATCCGTGGACAGCTGCTACACACCTCCAGGGCTTTGAGCTTGAATTCTCCCTCTTCTCCGTGTGAATGGAGTTTGCGTGTTCTTCCCATGTCACACCCGTTTTCTTCGGGTACTCCAAAGACATGCAGTTAGGCTAATCAGCACCTCCAAATTGCTAATATTATGTGTGTGTGCATGTTCCCTGGAATGGACTAGCACCCCAGCTTCATGCCCTACGCTGCCTGTGATGTGCTCCAGGCCTCCTGTGACCCTCACTGGGAGACGCTGCTTGCTACAAAAGACTTGTGTTAGTGTCTCTATGGGAGCCATTGTTACATTTGATTTTGTGTAACCAGTTTGAGTTTCAAGTTTCAATTTATTTGTCATATGTATGTTAACACAGGGTCAACATTACAATAAAATGTGTTCGATGAGAGGATAAGCAGGAAAACAAGCCTCTTAGCGCTGGAAGATAAGAAATAAAAATTAAATTAAAAAGTCATAAATCAGTTGATATGCCTTGTGCTTGTAGCCTCTGGGATAGACTCCGGACCCCCCCGACCCTGAATAGGACAAGTGGTTACAAAAAATGGATGGATGGATAATCAGTCTATATCGTTACTGAAATGCCAGTAATCTTGTACTTTTTGGGAGAGGGTAACTTAATTCTGTTTCACCCAAAAGCAAGCTTTCCATCAGGCACATTACATTGTTTTATCCCCGGGCTGCATGACAGGAACCCCGAGCTGGCCGCGGTGTGTCGCGACCCCCACACGCTGGTTCTGTACCCTGGCCTGGATGCGGAGAACCTGGAGGACATGAAGAAGGAGCCCTCGACCTCGGCGCACAACATCATCATTATCGACGGAACGTGGAGTCAGGCCAGAGACATGTTCCTCCGAAACGCCCTTTTCCGCCTGCCAAAACAGGTGGGTGTTTGCCCACCCCCCCCCCCCCCCCCCCCAATCACACCAGATACTCCAGGTCTCGTCCCATAGAAGCATAAAGTATATGCACACAGTGTAAGTGTAGGTAAACCTAACCTTCTAGGGTTGCACTGTGTTTCTATGATTTCTTGGGGCTTCACCATTAGAAACTCCTGTCATGTGCTAAAGACAGAGTTCAGACCTTAACTTTGTGCTTCTAGGCTTAGTACTTTAATGATTGTTGCGAGCCGGTGGCTTTTCATTGGATGAGTTTACGAGAAACATGATGTGAGCGCAGTGCCCGCCTTTGCCTGCAGGTGCAGCTGAGAAACACTCTGTCCAGCCAGTACGTGATCCGCACACAACCCACCAACATGTGCCTGTCCACGCTGGAGTGTGCTGCTGCAGCGCTGTCCATCGTGGAGAGGAGACCGGCCATACAGGAGGTGTGCAGCACACAGGCCCGGTGTTGTTTCTGTCTGCTAAAGGCTTCAGCTTCTGTTTCTGTTAGTCGTGGTCACACTGTGAGGTGTTATGCAGCCCAAAAAAAGATATACAAAAAAATTGACCAATAAGCCTTCCACAAATTCACAGACAAAATGTTGGTAGTGGGGCGGTGCAGTGGTTAGCAGGGTTCGAGTCTCAGACATGGTTCCATGAGTGTGGAGTTTGCATGTTCTCCTCGTGTCGTCGTGGGGTTTCCTCCGGGTACTCCAGTCTCCCTCAACAGTCCACATCCTGAAGCTAATTTGTGAGTGACTGGTGGGTGTGTTAGTGTGCCCTGTGATGGATTGGCGCCCCATCCTTGGTTGTTCCCTGCCTTGCATCTGTAGCCCCCCCCCCCCGACCCTGAATAGGATGAGGTTTCAGAAAATGGATGGATTGATGAATATTGGTAATGTAAAGAACTTAGATGTGAAACCCTTAAAAGTAGGGTATATATTGGAAAAATGCATAATATGCACATCAGAAATATCCCAGTAGTGATATCAGTTTGGGAGGGGGGCAGATGTGTTCTGAGCATTTCCTTGGCAGTGACTTGCTTGAGACACATGGTGTGGAAAGTGACCTTTGACCTTTAAACCCTGCGCCCTTCCCCACAGCAACTCTTGCGGCCGCTGCAGGCTCTGTGCACCTTCCAGCTGCAGCACGGCGCCCAGGTGCACCACAGCAAAGAGCAGCTGCTGAGGACGGGCAGGTACGAGAAGCCCATGCCCAAGAACAGGCGCAAGATCAAGCGGATGGAGCAGCTCATCTCCAACCTGAGCATCTAGAGGATGGGCTTGGGCTGGAGACCTGCCTGACTCGAACCTCCACATTCCGGAACACCGCAGACCATACAGCCAATGGACCAAACTCATCACCTTGGTCTGTGTCCAGGAACGTGAGCTGTTTGGACCTCACCCCCAGCCCCACCAAATGGGCAGCGAAGCAGAAATGATTTGCCTAGCAGGGGAATCCGCAGTGTTGTTGACGTTTCTCTGGGATGGAGACAGAATACTTCATGTTATGTTTTGCCACTGTGAGATACAGAAACAGAGGAAGTCCGTTTACCGTAAGAGAATTTTTATGCTGCGTCTGATTAAACAAAAAGAGGAGGTTTGTGGGCTCCGACCTTCGGACAGAGAAGTATCTACTTTCATACATCTTTGCTCTTGCAGGAGGAGGTTAAGCCCAGCTGAGCAACACTGTTTGCGTTTGAGCAAAGCTGAAACAAAGGCAGTTCTTTTGATTCGCCTTAAAGCATCGGCGACCTGTGCTGTAGGGTGGAGGTTACAGATGAAGCTCCTGTTACCTTGTGGTGGCCGCAGTGTCAGATGTCCCCAGGGCCTCTGTCCCTCTTTTACTGTCTTTGTAATACTGTAACGGTCATGGCCCCCATTTCAGAACACGCTGTTCCTTTGCTGCTTGTTAACAGCTCCAGAGTGTTGATGATGTATGTGTTAAGTGTGTTAGGTACATGTTAAGTACACGGTTGTATATTCCTTTTTTGGGGGAGGCAAAAAAAAAAAAAAACAGCCTTCACTTCATAATTTAATGTCACGAGGAGTGGAAAAAAACGCTGATCTTGAAAAGAAAGGCAGGAACATCACTAGCAGATGTGACAGCGTTACGGACTGTTAGCGTTTGTGAGGGATCGTACGACCCCCGCAACACTTGGAAGATATTTAATAAACTAGACTGACTCACTGGGGGTGGCGTCTGTCTGTGTTTCTTGTGAGTGACCATCCACACACCATGGAACATCCCCAGGGATCAAAAAAGTCCATCTGCATATTAATATCTGGGACTGCAGACTCTGGGCTATAGATCTGCACCCTTGATACTCTGGTTAAGTGTTTTTAGGTGAGCTGGTATATCCAAATTACCCATAATGCATCAGTGAGCCCTATGACACACTAGATAAGTGGCTAATGAAAATGGGTGCATAAGCTAATTACTTCCACTACTTGCTTAGTTTACCCTGTGCTTTCATAAGACAACCAACGAATGCAAACTATTCTGTGTATCACGCTACCTCCAAACAGCAAAATATCGATGTCCACCTCAAATCTTTTCCATCACCCTCCCAAGCAGCAGCGCAGGTACCGAATCGCTGATGAAAAGAACAAACATGTCAAGCACCATGTGAACAGACCTGTTTTATTGACACACGCGGAAACCAGTATGCAATGGTGAGTGCAGTAAACTGGGTCGTAGTAATGGGCTTCATTAGCGCTACGTGACTGCTGCAGCCCCCCCCCCATAAGCACGCTGGAGATCAAAGCAGCAGGGAGGATCCAGGCCGAGGGGGGGGGCTGCCACTTTAGCGGCGGCTCAGCCTGAGGCCCACTGTGCAATCGGTCAGAAGGCTCATGCTATTAGTAAGGATGCGGATGAAGATCAGAGGGTCACTTCCTCAACCTGGCACATGTCACCAAAAGTTTAACGCTATTATTTTAAACCAGGTTTCTGCTGCATATATCAAGAATTTCCCCCGGGATTAATAAGGTTCATCTTATCTAATAAGTACTAAAATTAGTATTACACCACCATTTATTTTTTTTTATGGAATTACACATTTGAGAAAATCGCAGCGAAATCAGAGACGCTCTGTACTGATGGAGCAGGACACTATCTGCCTGAGAAGTCCGTGGGAAGAAGAGCCTTCACAGAGGCCCGGGGTTACTGGGTCTCTTTCCCATCCATTTTACTTCAAGTACATGAAAGAGGAAACTTAACTTAAATCTGTAGGAGATTTTTAATGTAAACAACCAGACTGGTCCAGACCAAACTGCTCTCCCCTTTCAGAAATGACGCATTCGCAAAACCGACGCTGAAATCATTCTGCTAAAAAGACACGGTTGATTGTTTCAGCTACGGGTGTCTTGAACCCTTGTTGTGTAAGGACACTATTACATTACCCTGAAAAATACTTGTTATTGCCGAATGGGTACAATTAAACTACCCTTCAAACAATGAAATAGACCACTGCCCCAAATGCAGCCCTCCTCATGGATGAAGGTGGCTCATCCCTGAATAATTGCAAGGCACTGTTTGTCTCTAAGATTATGCCCCCCCCCCCCCCCCCAACCTGCATATCCTTACCACCCCCTCAACTGCCCCTCTGCACCTACAGCTCGCTCCTTAGTCTGCTATGCAGGTCCTCCTGGTCCACCTTGCCCTGCAGACCATGCCATCGATGGTGTGCCAGCAAGGCCAGATTCCTTGCTGCGATGGCACTCATCTCCATGGCGCTGGCCGCCCACTCTATTGCGTTCAGGTAGTACAGGTGATCGTGCAGGATAAACGGCGGCTTGCGGTGGGGAGGGCTGTAGGCGGGGTACGCCAGCCACGGCTCTTCTGATACCATGTCCCAGGAGAGGAACATCTGCCTGAGCTGGTCCTTCGAAAGTGGTTGGGGAGAAAAGACTTTCCACACTTTCTTGACACTAGCTGGGGGACGGACGTAGCCGTCCGGGATGTGGACTGGGTCGAGGGAGCTCAGACTATTGATAGCCAGACCGCCATGGTCTTTGGTGAGGATATCGGACATCCTGAAGTCCGAGGGGCTCTCGGTACTCCCCAGGAATGACATGTTGAGGATGCCGTGGACCAGAGTGCTGACTGTCTGCTGGTAGCGTCCTGGAAAGTAAGAAGGGATTGGCGGAGAGAAGCCCGAGAAAGCGATCTGGGAGAGACCTTGGTGGAGAGGCGTGGCCACGATGACAATGTCATACAAAGAGTAGGCGGAGCCAAACTCCCCATTGTAGCTGACCTCGAATTGAGGCACTGTTCCACCTGCAAGGGAGGGGGAAAAAGAGCCAAGAGAGAATTAAGGTAGGGCCTCCTAATGCAGTGTGGTGAACAGGTCAACCAATTCTAATAGTTATTTAAGGCATTTATATGTTCAAATGTCATTATGCAGGGACATACATCATGAAACAAAATATGCTTTCCTTTATATTTTATAGTTTTTGTGCTGGACACAGTAATTATTTAAATGACTAATTACTTATAACGATACAAAAAGCCAACATGGAATCTCTTTCCAGAGACCTATTGGGACATCGTGTGAGCTCATCATCACCCCCAAGGGAATTTAACCTAGAGGGGCTTGGGGCAAGGCCTGCCGCTCCGGCACTCACCCGCCTTGGAAGTCCGCATCTTTCGGGTGATACCCGTCACCCGTGCAGAGATCAGCTCGGCTTTGCTGTGGTACAGGAGCCCAGAGCAGACCAACTTGTTCCCCTCGTCCACGGCCCACAGCCCCGAATCTGCCCCCGCCAGGGACACAGCACCTGGGAGCAAGAAGCAGGTCACGACCTCTCAGCAATGTGCTTCTCACGAATGCGTAGAAGGGGTAAATGTAAAACGAATTAAATACCATAAAATGCTCTTCTGAAATCAAACACTTAACAGTATATCTGAATCAAAATATTTGAATAAGACGATGCATTTATCAGACGTGCTAGTGAGTGGAATGGTGACTCTGAGGCTAGGGATCTGTGCCAGGAATTGGAAGGTCGCTGGTTCGAATCCTATGAATATCAGGAGTGATCCTATCCCATTGGCCCCTTAACCTGCAATTGCTTTGTCCTGGGTATGATGTTGATCTACATCCAGACCTGCAATGATGTGGGGGTTGGTGGCAGGATTGGCACTCCAGCCACCAGAAAAAAAAGTCACACTGGTCCATTTGGACTGGTGTGGTGCTGAGGTATCACCCGCCGCATGGCTGCACTCAGGTTCTCAGCCCTGAGGTGGTTTGTCGGGTGGTGGGTGTAGCAATACACTGTAAGCAGCACATGCTCCTCACTTCTCTCTACTTATACACTACATGGACAAAAGTATTGGGTCACAATCGCTGAATTCAGGTCTTTCATTCAGACCCATCGCCACAGGTGTATAAAATCAAGCACCCGGCCATTTGTGAAAGAACGGGTCATTCTAAAGAGCTCAGTTAATTCAAGCCTGGTACCGACATATGATCCCACCTTTGCAATCAGATAGTTTGTGAAATTTCTTCCCTGCTAAATATTCCACGGTCAGTGAAATTATTGCAAAGTGGCAGACCACGTAAAGTAATAAATTACGGTCGCCGAGGTGCATAGTGCATAAAAGTCACCAAAGCGCTATTGACTCAATAACTGCAGGGTTCCAAACTACTTCTGGCATTAACTCCAGCACAAAAACTGTGCACTGGGAGCTTCATGGAATGAGCTTCCATGGCCGAGCAGCTGCATGCAAGCCTCACATCACCAAGCGCGATGCCAGGTGTTGGATGGAGTGCTGTAAAGCAGGCCGCCGCTGGGCTCTGGAGAAATGGAAACGTGTTCTGTGGAGTGACGAATCACGCTTCTCTATTGATGCCTATGGATTTATAATGGGATGTCATAAAAGTTCCTGTAGGTGTAATGGCCAGGTGTCCCAAAACTTTTGTCTATACAGTGTATATAATAAAATGGTAACTTACAGTCATATCTAACCAAAACTGATCGTGCTGTACCTCCTTTCATGCAAAATTTCCGCCTAAATGCAGTGAGTTGGCTGACACCAGGTCAGAGGCCTTTCAGACTTACCAAAAACTCTGAAGTGGAGGAGGGTGAGGAAATGACAGAGCCCTGAATAAGAGTTTATAGCAGAGCTGACCAAGAAAGGAGAAGCTGCCGGTAAGATGAGTCATGATACAGAAACTAGTGTCTACAGTGACACCACTGGTCATCTGAAGAGAAGACGCTTCAGTTACAAGAAAGGGCGTTCTCAAAAGACCGCCATCAACCCCAGCATGGGCGTCTGCTCCTCTATTGCAAAATTTCAAATTAAGCTGTAAAGCAGTATTAGAAAACAAAGTGTGTTTGAATTAAGGTGACCTAAATAATATGTAAAGAAGGTTGCAGTTCTTAGCAACCAGACATCCATTAACGCTTTTTCCTGGTCTAGTAGACTAGACAGAATGCCATTCAATCAGACTGTTCTCCACGGCTGATCCCGGCTTGTCAGTGCACAGCTGTGTTTGCGCTCTCGTCCTGACCTCGTACCTACAAAGGCGTTGATGCGGACACTCTGCCCGTAGTTGACACGTGTGACCGGAACCACAATGTCGTTCAGAAAGCTCTGTGAAAACCCCGCCTTTAGCATGGCCTCCTCCAGGGTCTTATTAACCATCTGGAGGAATTCGTCTCCACCCATTGCATGTAGAAGTTTTTCCATCGAGGTGAAGGAGTAGCCATATTGCTGGTACTGGTAGATTCTGGGTAAACAGGACAGAGCAGAGAAAATGGGGAAACTAAGGTTGTCACATCGATTAATAATCGCATTATATACCCATTGAACGATTAATCGATAATTATGTGTAATATATGCACATACATAAGATATAATATTCATACATTATATATGTACCAATTGGCACGAGGCAGAAACCACCCCTGGAGATGCACATGCAATTGTCACATCGGAAGAACCGTGATGGAAGAACCAGCTGGGTTAAGAAAAAAAGTCACGCTTTTACATTTTTTCCTGTCACAAGAAACTAAACTTACGGAGCCTTTCAATTTTAATAATGGCTCCTTCAATTACATAGGCTAAAAAACTTTTTTTAAAAGTCAGTCTAAAGTTTGCTGCCCCTGCTTTTGCATGAGCTCTGAATGTGCTCTCTGAGCCAATCAGTCATTCTTGTCCTTGCTGTGGGACTCACCCATAGACAGTGTGGGATTCCACAGAAACAATGTTAAGCAAAAGCCAGTGATTCATCAGCATTGTTTTGTGTCTTTTGGGGCGACTCGCAGCAACACCAGCAACGTATTTGATAGACTCCATTAACAGGCAGGTTCTACTCAAATATTGCCATGTGAACTTTATCTAATAACATTCTGCCATATTTTTATAAGCACAATACATTCACAAAATAAATTATTAATTATGTACCCTATTAGGTATTATGTAGATGAAGCAGCTAAGCGATGGGGCTGCCTTCGTTTTAGGGATGATTATATCATGGAAGGTAAATTAAGCTACATAATTTAAGTGATGACAAAGACAGGCTAGGCTACTCAGAGAGGCTAAAGGAGATCATTTGTATTTATTTACTGCTAACCTCATTTTATTCAGTGGATGTCATCTTCTAAGATGTCACACTGAAGTCGTGCCATTGCGATATTTAAGTTGCATTTTCATTCACTTTAATTGTGAAGTGCTCCCACCAAACTGAGGCTCTGCACTGTTTTTACTTAGACTCTCCTCCACTACACTCCATCTTCCTTACGTGGAGTAACTGCAAAGGCAAATGTAATGCTTTTAAAAAAACGAGTAATTGAGTTTAATCAAAAGATTGTGTCTGGTCTAGATATAACTTGGAGCTTCGATTTGAGAATACTTGATGATATGATGTTTTTGATGTGTCTTCGTATAAATTAGAACCTAAAGAACATTTCACTAAGTTCACGTAGGAAGCACATTAGTAATAATTAGCCAGTAATTTCGTTAATCAGACAAGATAAAGAGAGCAGCAATAAACACTCTATGCCAGGACTATTCAAATCATGGTCCTTACAAGCCGAGCCCTGCTGATTTTCCAGCCTTCCTTTACCTGTGAGCCAGGTGTGAAGCCTCTGACCAATCAGAATCAGTAATGAGTAAACTAACTACCTGGGAGAACTGAAAACACGGCCTGGATTTGGAATCGAGGGCCATATTTGGGGAGCCCTGCTCTATGCTAAATGAAAAATTCTGAAGCAATTCCATCCCACACTTTGGACCAGAAAGACTTCAAACTTTACATATCTCACAGCGCCCTCGTGTGGTCTGGAGTGAAGGAACATTTAAAGCCTACAAAGCAAAGTTTAAAAGGCTTGTAAAAGTTCTAAAACCCCTTCAGGCCCCATAAACTGTGTGCTCCCCAGCTGGTACCTCATGAACTTGTCCAGCACGCCCTCCACCCACATCTGCATGCGCAAGAAATTGAGGCCGTATCTCCACAGCATGCGGAAGAAGTTCACGATGACCCAGTCACTCTCCTCGAAGATCAGCTGCTCTCCATCAAAGATAGCCATCTTGGAGGGGACATCCTTGCGTGGAGAGAGGCCTGGGGAAGCGAGCTTACGGCTCATGCATATGTACGCTTTTGCAGGACGGTACACAGTCGTGCGTGTGAGGCGGAGGTACGTGTCACACTCACTCACCCAGTGTATCCACAAAGTGTTTCATGTGCAGGTTCAGAGGATGGATCACAGAGCCGCCAGTCTCATAGCCCACATCTCCGACCTTTACGGTGGCCAGACGGCCCCCCACTGTCCCAGCCTCAAACACGTCAATTTTAATCCCCGCACCAAACTCCTGACGAAGGAAATAGGCTGTGGCTGTACCACCAATGCCGGCTCCAATCACAGCTGCAAGAAAACAGTGATATTGCACAAGTATCCAGTCACAGTCCACACAAAAAGTTAATTGAATGTAATTAATCAAGTTAAACATTTACCCCTAGTGATAAACTTATTGTTGGTTAATCATATAATATTGCAATATTCAGGAAGTTGGTATATATATATAAGGAACTCTAGAAAACAAAGTCAGCATTTTGAAAAGCTAACTATAATTTATTATAATGACTGCAATTATTAGTGGCAACCAAGTGCTGGATCGCCCATGAACCACCCAGGCTCTGGCGGCTAGCGTGGCAGGCGGGATCGTACCGATGTTTTTGGGCGGTTCCCTGAGCTCAGGAGCGGAAGCCAGACCGCGACGACCGGTCAAGCACAGCCCCAGAAAGAGCAGCGTCCGGGTAGGCAAAAGTGTCGATAGCATCCTGAGTTGGCACCCACTTTATAAGACTAACGTCTGAGGAAACACAAATCATAACAAATGACTATTCATAAGCACAAGAGGGGAAATATATTAAATCAATACATTCTTTTACATTCCCAGTGCTTAATCAACAGGTGGCATGGAAAAAATGGATAAATAAGTCTACTCAGTTATAACAAAAGTTTATTGCTGCACCCAAACCCGGTTCACGTAGGGTGACCATGTCAGGGAGGACACTGAGTTAGGACAGGAATTGTAAATTACCATTTCATTTAAAAGGACCTGCATTTCGCTTTAGCTTTAGTACTCGCTGTGTGCTAATTGGTCAGCCTCCTATAATCATTCATGTGTCACTAATGCTAATGTGAAACAGCTGGATGAGTCTTTCAGTCAAGGAAACAAACCAGTCAAAGCACAAGAAGAGCTGAACTATTTAGTCGAGCACAGGAGCCTTTCAATTTGAAAGTAGTTTGTAAAACCCGAAGTAGCTCAAAGTGTCCTCCCTGACATGGATTATCTGGTCACCGTAGGTTGACGGTACTGCCATATGCGCACCGCGGGTCTGACCGCCGCAGCTTGCCGGCTCTCACTCGTCCTCCCCTTTTACAAACGTTAACTTTGTGCCTCAAATCGCCATCTACAGTAGGACAGCAGAGTCGCCAACTCTCAGGCACCTGGCGTGACACTCATGCTTTCAGACTCTCACGCAAGGAATCTTACTGCAAAACTACTATTATTCCATTATAAACCTAAAATTAACTACATCAAAAGCGTTGAGGCAGTTTGGAAACCTTACAGACTATTTACAAAGTAATAAAACTGTTACATATATGTAAACGCGTGTGCATGTGTTTGCAGAATTTAAATGAACTTCATATTCGTTCACTTAAATTTTGCCCAGACTACCTTAAATCCGACAAGTTACCCCGATAAGCCAGTAACCCCGATAAGCCAGTAACCCCGATAAGCCAGTAACCCCGCTTCGCAGTACAGGCCACAGGTGTAGCAATTCAACCGTGACTGCAAAGTTAAAACACTTTATGCTACAGCTAAGCGACTGGCGTAAAGTGTTGGATGGTCCAATTGCCACATAAAAATTACGTCGGTATGAAGTCTATAATCCAAGGCTATTCAAATCACGGTCCTCAAGGTCCGAGCCCTGCTGATTTTCCAGCCTTCCTTTGCCTGTGAGTCAGGTGCGAATCAGAATAAGTAATTGTTACACTAACTACCTGGGATAACTGAAAACAAGGCCTGGATTTGGAATCGAGGTCCAGATTTGAAGAGCCCTGCAATCCTTCGGTCTCAAAAAAAAAAAACTCAGGTTGTGCAGATTAACATCGACAACCTGCAAGTTTACAGTTTAATTAGAGAAGCAACTTCCAATTAATAAGAGTAAAGTGGTAGCGTCGACAAAAGACTGATGCTGACCATTTCCAGGGAGAAAACCGTCTTTTGCACGGGAGCAGGCAGCTGCGAGATGAGCTATTAGAACAAACGGTGAAGAGTAACTTCTGTATTTGAACGAAGAAAACTTCCGTATTCACTGTTAATTAGGGTAAAGGCAAAGTTGTGCCGTTTGTGCACACCGTGTCACGCAGACATCAGCTGCTTGAACCACTGATAGAGACGTCGCCGCGTTTAACGACTGGGCACAGTACTTGCACAAACAAAATGTATAGCTGGAAGATTTCTTTCCAATCTGATTTGTCTTATACAGAAATTTGGAACACTATAACATGTAAAACGACTCTTTTTGCATCTAGATTATAAATGTGTTAAACTTGTTCTGACATGTGACATATTAGCAATAATGCATAACATAACGGTATAGTGTGACAAACACGACCATTCAGCGGATTCTTTTCCATCTGTGACCCGGAAGCGGAAGTGCGGTTATCCCCTTCATTTTACAGTGGTGGCTGCTGTTGCTGACATGCTTCTGAGATGAGGTGACCTTACCGGCATTAAAGAGCTATTTGGTGAATGAATACAAGCCGGATTTCTTAAAAGTCACAAATGCTCATCTGACAAATACAACATCAGGCACAAGATCTTCAGGAAACGCTGGAAGTTATTGTTTGTAACTGGAGTGCCAGGCTGTGTTGTCAGTTAATTTTGTAAGCTTGTCAATTAATTTGATTCTGGTATCGCCTTGGGTCCGAGATGGCAGAAGCGCAGCAAGCTCGGGTACAAACGGCTGTAGAGAGTATGGTCGAGGGTCTGGAACGTGAACACATACGTAAAATGCAAGTGAGTGCAGTCGTACAGGGGCAAACTGTATATTTATTCACTGATCTATATTCTTTTTTTGTATAAAAAATGTCAACGTTAAATATAGTGTTGCTTATAACTTCGCAGCGATGTATAGATCTCACCGGTGAATGGTTTATTGTTAGGATGATACCGTAGTGTATTTTATGCCTCAAGGTGAGATACCTTTCAGGGACATGAATGGAAACCGAAATCTCCTGGTTACACATGGGCATACCTTTTGTTATAAATAGAAAATAACGGCTCTTTGTGTGCAGGTTTTTTTTCTGTTAATGGTTCCATTAATGTGATTTTATATATATTTATTTATGTGTGTGTATAATCTGAGCTTGCTGAGCACGCTGTCCATGTGCTGGGCCTCAATGTTACATTAAAGACAAAAAGGTCTTAATTTGTTGCCATGCTTGTGTTCATACGGCATCTCTCTCTATGACCAGGGTCGCATGTTCCGGTGCAGCGCTGAGTGTTGTGAACAGCCGTCACAGTCTATGCAGCAGGTTCACCAATGCATAGAGCGCTGCCATGCCCCCCTGGCACAGGCCCAGAGCCTAGTTACCACTGAACTAGAGAAATTCCAGGTAAAGCCAGCAACCACCTCTCACACTCTCCTGTTGTTGGGATTAGTGCATCAAACTGAACCACCACCAAAAATGCTGCGGATTGGCTAAGGTGCACAAAGTGCAGTGAATGGTTAAACCAAAGAAGCTCAGGTTCTGCCCTCACTGCTAGCTGGGTCATTGATCTCTGGTGCTATGGACCCACTGGAGAATCTTATTGCTTTGTGAGACATGGAAAGCACCTGGATATGACACTGAAACATCAACCAATGGAAGCCAGAAATCCAGAAAACAGTACAAAATGTCACCTTGAAGAATAAGATTATTTGGTCATTTGAAATGCATAATTTTTAATAATTGTTTTGCAAACTGCCGAAAATATAGACTTCCTGGTAATGATGTAATGCGAGTTTCCCCATAAAGCCTGACCCCAACCCCAACTCTGCTTCCCGCCCAGGACCGGCTGTCCCGCTGCACCATGCACTGCAACGACAAGGCCAAGGACCTCTTTGACTCTGGGACCAAGGAGCCAGCAGTGCGGGCGGCCATGGAGCGTTGTGTGGGCGGCTGTGTAGATGACCATGTAAACCTGCTTCCCAGCATGACACGGCGTCTGAGGGACAGCCTGGGGGCTATACCACAGTGACAGGGTCCCATGGCTGGGGAGGGCTGACCAGTAATTGGACCTCCGAGGCACTAGGTGGCACTGGATAGGAGGGATTGAGGAACATCTCTGTGACCCGCAAGAGTCTGTGAGGAATCAAATGCTTGCACTCTAATGGGATGAGAAGTGGTGTACCCTCCCCTTTAAGCTGCACTATCCATGTGCCGGGCCTCAATGTTACATTAACGACAGAGATGATATAGAGGAGCTCATCCAGAAACTCACCATGAGGGTCTAGATGAGTTAACAATCTGTGGACTCTGTCCTGGCATTAAGACTTCAGCTATACATGGTCTGACCCTGGGCCTTGGAGAAAATAATGCTTTAAGAACAATCCTGACCATAGCTGTAGGTACTCAGCACATTCTCCAAGCTGTGACATTTCTGGTTCTTTTGTAAAATGGAAATAAAATTAAGTACACACTCCAGTCCTGTATTTGTATTTTCTGCTAAGATGTACGCTGCATCATTTAAATCAGTGACTATTCCTACTCCCTGAGCAGGTAAATGAAGGATCAATACAGATTTATTGCAAAATCATTAAAACCAAAGGGTTTTATAAACAACCAGAAAATGTGAATGTGTTACTGGCATGTGGCTTATATTACCCCAGATTTGGTGTTGCACTACAAATATTAAAAATATCATTAAACATTCTGTGACGGAATAGTGTAATGTGTCAAACTCTCAGTCACGCCAGTCAGCTGGACCGGAACTCTGCATCCTCTGTGGGCTGGGAGTAAGATTTTTAAAAACGTTACTCTACAGGCAAGAGTGTCTATTGCAAAACCTTACTCTGAAATTACTCTGCACTTCAAACCAGGGGTGATTCTAGGATTTGACCCTTAGGGGATTCAGCCCACATACTCTACATGGCTCATGGTTCTCTGGTAAGTTGTGCGGATCCCTGTTGAGTCCAACTGCTTTTAATTTAAGCAGATCATTGTTTAGCAGTTTCCCCGACTAAAATTAGCCACGTTGCAGCGTGATTCGGCGCTCAGTCTGAGGGGGCGTGTTCCGGCTTACACTCTATTCAGGACCTCACCCCCCCATGATTATGTTTGCAGAGAGGAGGTTGGGCTCCCCACGATGAAGCCCCCCTGAATATGATCTAGATCTGCTTATGCTTCAAACCAAATTCTTATTAGATGGTTCTAAGCGCTCCTCCCCTAAGTGGTCACTTTTTACAGAAGAAAAATGATTCAATCCTTTCAAAAAAAGCATCTGCTGACATATAAAATGATTTTGTTATTAAGACACAAACCCTGATTCTAGCTTCCTGCAGCCCCCCCCCCTCCCCGGAGCAGTGTGAGGATGTAGCACAGGAAGCCTCACGTCGGTGACAAAGCCGAATTTACTTGTTCTGTGCAAAGTACAGTGCCTGTGAAATACAGACTACGATCACAATATTGGAAAGAGAAGATAATGACGTCCCCCCCACCCCCATTACATGAGAGCACCTGTTGAATCCCCCCCCCCCCCCCCCAAGATGCTTTGGCTTAACCTGAGCTGTAGGGTCATACTAAGTAATTCTGTCCTCCAATAACAGCACCAAGAAGACAAATTATGTCTGTGGATACATTATCGCTATATTGGTTAAAAAAATAATAAAATAAAACCCGCGTAAATATACAAACCCGAAATGTATGTACGCTGACCACAATTTACAGCTGCTGTATTCATACTGAACATAAAGTTATTAGTTATTACAAATTAATAGCGATATAGTGTACGTTATTTAAAGCCTTAGAGCCAGAGTGTGGCATGAACCCACAAAGAGCTGCCAGGTTTGAAGCCTTGAATCCCCAGAGGCTTGTTGGATTGAATCTCTCCTGTAACCACGTCGGTGAAAGCAGACAGTCATTGTGTGTGACGGTGAATGAATGTCCTTTCCAAGGTCACCTGCTGTAGGACAGCCAATGAATGCCCAGGGGGCGGTGCAGACAGAAGTGGTGGGAGGGGTCAAGACACACCACGGGCGCTGCTGTCAGGCTCCGGGCTGCTTGATTGGCTGGCTGAAGGGGGGGAGGTGTAGAGGAAATTGCAGCAGATGTAGAGGGGGAAGGTTAACAAGCGACTGTCTAGGTTCATCACCACATACTCCTGAGAAAGGAAGAAAATATGCAATGCATTTATTCGGACATTTTTATGGGGGAAATTCTGATGCCCAGATCCTTAAGCATTCTTGGCCACCTGCCAATGGCCGTTACCTGGTCTTTCTCCAGCGTGAGCAGCTGGTAGCCAGTGGAGCGGCTGCAGATCAGTTTGCCGCTAGTGTCGAATGAGGCCAGACGCAGCCTGTGGAGGGAGGGCAGTGAATGAGGCCACATGGGGTAAGGGCCGCGCGCTCAGACAGAAGGTGCCCATCGGCCGCTCTCACCGGTAGGCTATGTGGCGCCGGGGCTGCAGGCTCACAGCGCCCCCACATGGCTGACTCAGGGTATTCCTCTTGAAGACAATGAAGCGGTTGGTGTAAGTCACCAGCAAGTCGAAACCGAAGCTGAAGCCCGTCCAGCGCCAGCAGTACTGCGACCAGAAATTCAGCCACGTCACATATTTACATTTATATGTATATGTATACACACACACACGTTGTGTAGTCCCTTTAAGGAGTGACATAAATAACAGCTTTGTGTCAGTCCATCTCTCCTCGTTTTCATTCACAGCTGCCACTATTCCTTGGTCTGCTCGGTGCTTCAATAGAATATTATTAATATTGTACATAAAATATAGCTTATTGTAGTTTTGACTAGTCGTAATGTAGTTAACATGTTATGACTTAAAGATTAACAGGATGTGTTAATGCAATAAATTTCCAGGCTACAGCTGAAATCCAGCTTCATAAGAGTGAAATTTTATTGTCCGATATTATCCGATTTTTGATATTGATGGATTCTATAAATATTTGTTCAGTGATCATGGCTGCACAGTCACACACAGACACATAATGGATGCAGAAGTGCTGATCTGGGATCAGATGACCCTTTCAACTCACGTCTCCATCTTTGGCCAGTTTTCTGCCGCACCTCATGCTGTTCAGCTCAAACTCTTCTTTGTTGGCCTCCTGTGGTCTGAGGGACGCACGCATGCACGCACGCACACACTCAGGATTACCATGGTAGAAATAAGTGCATTGTGGGAAAATAAGGAGGAGTGCTTATCTAAATACAGGTATCCTTCAAGATACAAGTATTTGATTTACAAATTCTTATCACAAACTTGACTGAAGTCATTTAATATAACATCTTATTAATTTAATAATTTAATCCCTTACACCAGGGGTGTCAAACTCCAGTCCTGGGGGGCCAGAGCGCTGCACATTTTTGGGTTTCCCCTCATCTAACACGCCTGATTCAACTCCTTGTGCTAATTACCACACAGCTCTTGTGGTGGAACAGGGAAAGAATTAAGCTACACAGGGCTCCGGCCCCCCAGGACTGAAGTTTGACACCCCTGCCTAACACCCTTCATCGTTAATATCTCATGTTTGATTCAAGTTGTGCTCAGTGATCCTTGCATGCAATTCTGTGATCCCATCTCAGTCTAATGCTTTGAATTTTCCCATAGAAATGTGTGGTAATTGTGTCTCTGGCATTATATGTCCAAGGATGCATCCGGCCCGGAAGGATGGGGCCACTCACGGGTCTTTGACGGACGTGTTACGGTGTGACGTGTGTGTGCCCAAATGCTCTCACCCCAGGTCGCTGTCATGTTCTGTCCGCAGCATGGCAAACCACTGCTGTTTGTACGTAGCAGAGAGCCATTCTGGAGAGACAGGAACACAAAGATCAACAAAACAGAGACACCAGTCAATAGAATTTCGAGCAAACTGTCCATTTATAGATTTCAGTAGAAAAAAAATGTTTCACATCCAAATGCATGGCTGTAGAGCAGATCTTTTACTAATTCAAACAACACAATAATACTTCTGTAGTCTGAAACAGGGACTTCCCATACTGCACTGTATTTTTTCCTGCTCTGCTGTTTGTTCTGTATTACACTGTTTTATTTCCCTATTGTGTCCCCATGCACCGGTCTTCCCCCTGCAATTGAGGTGCAAGAATTGTACCGTGTTCCTTCGAACAGTTGGCAATAAAAACTTGAAATCTGAAACTTCTTTTAAATGTATGGATCTGATGGCCGGACCAGGATTTGAGGTCTGCTGGTGCTCGCATGCTCTCGTTTACAGATGAACAGGGCAAGGCAGCGGGGGGGGCGACTTACCTGGGGGCAGGATATTGTCCCGCTCCAGTATGCGGGCTGAGGTCAGGTCGTTGATGATGTACTGCAACCGTACGCGTCTGAACACGGGGACAAAGGGGGCCCCCTCCTCGGTGCTCAGGAAAGCTTCCTCCTCCCCCAGGTCTGTAACACAGACAGAAAGACGGCAGAAAAAAAGGTATCAGTAGGGTTAGGGGGGCAAGAGGGGGCAGAAGAGGACAGGGAGACAGAAAAATACAGCTAAATAGGGACACAAAGGCACTTCAACTGGGGAAAATACAAATAATATAAGCGGCATCAGGCAGAGCGCGGTCAGACCCACCGGCCCGGCGTTTGCAGAGCCAGGTGTCGGCGTCAGTCAGCAGCTGCTTGATGGGCCCACTCCAAGATGGGCTGAGCTGGAGGAATACCCACTGCGGGGGGGATAATGCCAGGGGGTCAGCTGGGGCTCCCACAAAAACCATACAGCTCTCTGTCACTGCCTGAGGCCTGAAAAATGTGCCATCAGCCACCATATAAAACTGTGTGCAGCCGGGCAGCGTCCGAACACGGGCAGGGATGGGCGGCCATGTACCTTCTTAAGAGCTGTGTAGACGTCCATCTCTACTTGCATGACAAAGAGATCGGAGGACTGGACTAGCTGCTCCATCAGCGTCACGCTGGCAGAGTGGATGGAATCAGTCAGGCAGCACGCAACACATACACAGACAGAGACAGACAGAAACACACAGACAGAGACACACAGACAGAGACAGACAGAAACACACAGACAGAGACAGACAGAAACACACAGACAGAGACAGACAGAAACACACAGACAGAGACAGACAGAAACACACAGACAGAGACAGACAGAAACACACAGACAGAGACAGACAGAAACACACAGACAGAGACAGACAGAAACACACAGACAGAGACAGAGACACACACACAGACAGACACACAGACAGAGACAGACAGAAACACACAGACAGAGACAGAGACACACACACAGACAGACACACAGACAGACAGAGACAGACAGAAAGACAGAGACACACACACAGACAGAGACACACACAGACAGAGACAGACAGAGACACATACAGACAGAGCCTACCCAGCCTAAACCTAAACCATAAGTAAACAGACAAAACACAAGTTTTTTGGCATTTTTTGTTTTTCGATTGCAGTCACAGATTTTATAAAATTGAGTTTCCCCTTGTGGGGACCAGAAAAATGTCCCAACAAGGTAAAAACTTAAAGGTTTTTATTACATTGTGGGAAGATCTGGTGTGCGTGCGCACACACACACACACACACACACACACTCGCATGACGAACACATCTCTCAATGTAACCTTATGATTAAACCAATTCCTTACATTTCAGGTCTGCCATATAATTTACCAGCGTGCTCCAACATTCTATTACCAACCAGCAGTGCTAAAACCAGCAGAGGTCACTCTTCACCCAGTTTCTCAGGACAATCACCTCAGCTCCTTCATGAGGTCCACGTTCTGCTGGGTCATTAGGTTGTTGAGGAGCCATTCCTGACACCTGGGACAAGGCAAAATGGCATCAGAGGACCTCGAAATCTGACCTCCCCCCCAAATCACCTCATCTCCATCCCTCCAGCTTCTGCTGTACTTATCACCCACTGTTCACATAATCAAAGCTGATCATCCCCAGGTGTTTAAATGAAAATACTGAGTGCCACAATGCCCCTGTATGCAGGAGGGGGCGTCTAAGAGCTGGGACTCACTTCTTTGTGACAGAGTCCAGTCCGTACAAGCGGGCAGAGGAGTGGTAATGACATACAGTCTTTGCACTGATGGTCTCCTTCATCGTCTCTCCGCACTGCTGGATCAGACTGTCCTGTTCAGAGAGGAAATCAGCACCCACAGCGCGAGGAGACCCGCCCACAGCATGAGGAGACCCGCCCACAGCGCGAGGAGACCCGCCCACAGCGCGAGGAGACCCACCCACAGCGAGTGGAGACCCGCCCACAGCGCGAGGAGACCCGCCCACAGCGCGAGGAGACCCGCCCACAGCGTGAGGAGACCCGCCCACCATGTGAGGGGATTGGTTGGGATGGGGGGGGGGTGGTGACCATGTGTGCTATTAAGCAGAACGACCCATCACCGCGACGCAACTGACCAGCTGAAGCATGCAGGCCGCGGCCAGGATACTGACGACCCGGCTGGGCTTGATGAGAACATCGTCGCGGTACAGAGACCCGAACGCCACTTGCAGGGCTGCACAGAGGACAATCATTCATTTAAAAAACAAAATTTCAGAAAGGAAACCAGCCTATATGTACACCAGGGAGCCAGGACGCCAACACTGGATCTGACCTTCTGTGTCGATGTTCTGGTCTGGAATCTCCAGCTCGATGACCGTCATTGTGGACTCCTTCCAGGACCCGCTGAACATGCTGGAAAAGTACCCCGACTGGAGCAGAGCAGAAAGTGAGAATGATGCCCTTCATCAGCGGAGACAGAGGAGTCAGCAGCAGGCTAAAGTGCTATTTGCAGTTCAGGAAAGCAGTAAGACAACAGGACAGCAGCCTTTCCACGTCACAAGACAACCAAACCTCCAACCTTTGGACATTCCAGGTCAGGTTCCTGCCCTATTAAATCACCTGTTGTAGATTTCTATGTCAGTGTATCTAAACCCGGTCCACAAGGACCCACAGATGGTCTGTGTTTTTGCTGCCAGTAGGGAGCTGAGAGGGAGCAAAAATGTGCACCGTCTGGCAGGGAGCTGAGTGGGTGCAAAAACACTGACCGTCTGGGATTCTCCGAAGACCGGGATGAAAAACACCATACTATGCTATTTGCTATTATATTGATAGGATAGCATCTTGCAGTTGATGGAAATTTGTGGGATGCACATCCAGGGCACGAAGCTCCCGTTCCACCACATCCCAAAGATGCTCTATTGGGTTGAGATCTGGTGACTGTGGGGGGCATTTTAGTACAGTGAACTCATTGTCATGTTCAAGAAACCAATTTGAAATGATTCGAGCTTTGTGACATGGTGCATTATCCTGCTGGAAGTAGCCATCAGAGGATGGGTACATGGTGGTCATAAAGGGATGGACATGGTCAGAAACAATGCTCGGGTAGGCCGTGGCATTTAAACGATGCCCAATTGGCACTAAGGAGCCTAAAGTGTGCCAAGAAAACATCCCCCACACCATTACACCACCACCACCAGCCTGCACAGTGGTAACAAGGCATGATGGACCCATGTTCTCATTCTGTTTATGCCAAATTCTGACTCTACCATTTGAATGTCTCAACAGAAATCGAGACTCATCAGACCAGGCAACATTTTTCCAGTCTTCAACTGTCCAATTTTGGTGAGCTCGTGCAAATTGTAGCCTCTTTTTCCTATTTGTAGTGGAGAGGAGTGGTACCCGGTGGGGTCTTCTGCTGTTGTAGCCCATTCGCCTCAAGGTTGTGCGTGTTGTGGCTTCACAAATGCTTCGCTACATTCCTCGGTTGTAACGAGTGGTTATTTCAGTCAAAGTTGCTCTTCTATCAGCTTGAATCAGTCGGCCCATTCTCCTCTGACCTCTAGCATCAACAAGGCATTTTCGCCCACAGGACTGCCGCATACTGGATGTTTTTCCCTTTGCACACCATTCTTTGTAAACCCTAGAAATGGTTGTGCGTGAAAATCCCAGTAACTGAGCAGATTGTGAAATACTCAGACCGGCCCGTCTGGCACCAACAACCATGCCACGCTCAAAATTGCTTAAATCACCTTTCTTTCCCATTCTGACATTCAGTTTGGAGTTCAGGAGATTGTCTTGACCAGGACCACACCCCTAAATGCATTGAAGCAACTGCCATGTGATTGGTTGATTAGATAATTGCATTAATGAGAAATTGAACAGGTGAGTGTAGACCAGTTCATATTTTGATGGTATCTCAAGTGGTGATGCTGCGTCACATGTTTTAAATCTATTACACACTGAACTGAAGCTTGAGTTTTAAAAAATATCGCAAATCAAATCGCAATCGCAATATTTGTCAGAAAAATCGCGATCAGATATTTTCCCCAAAACGTTCAGCCCTATTTATTACGTATTTCAGTCTTTAATCAGGACATTGCATGTTTGTTTAAGCCATAAAAAACGGACCCCCCCCCCCCCACTCCCCCCTCACCTGGCACAGATAGACCTTGTGCAGGTTCCAGTCCTGGCCCAGGGCACAGATCCGGATGTCACTGTTCTCACCATTGAGGAACAGGGTCTGGTAGATGTACTTAGAGGTGCTTTTCAACGTTTTCCTGTTGAAATTATTAGTTTCACTGAAAGCAACACATGGCCTACATGACTCACTTATGCGTCTTTTATATGCTATTCTACCCTCTTCAATGGTCCAACAGCAATGCCACTGAATAAGACGTTGATGGGTACTGTGCTGAGGGTTAAAGCACAGAAGAGCGTGCTGGAGTCACCGACAGCCCTCACCTCCTCGGCGTGTTCAGCAAGCTGTCCTCCTCCTCTGGCTCGCTGTCACACTGGCACCCCGAGCTGCGCTTCCTCTTGCGGCACTCGCACCCATGTCTGGAGGCTCCGCATGAACCCTCCGCTGTCCCCTGTGGGCCCCGGGGGGAAGCCTGGAGCCGACTGCCCAGGGAGCCCATCCCTCCAGCTGCTCAACAAGAAGCGATGGCAAGGGGGTAAATGAAGATGTATTAAAGACGAACAAACTGACAGGACTATTTAATATTAGCCAATGTAATAACGGAGGAAAGCAAAGGCAGAGAAGTCTGCCTCCGCGTTATTCTCTTTAAAAATCATAATCAAGGAACATATGGAAGATGCATCACGAGAGAAGGCGAAACAAACCGATCCAGAACAATACAATACTATATAATATTTAATCCCCTAGACCACGATCCGTTTTATGTAGCTATTTCTTTGTTTAAAAGAATTGCAGTGTTATTTTTTTCTACAGTAAATGTCAAAGCAGCCAGGCGCAAAACAATGAACCCCTAAAGGAACGATCAAGCCGGAAAGAAAAAAATAACATACGTTATGCTATAAGTACTGTATAATGATTGACAGCATGTACGTCGTCTGCAAAATGTGTAAAATGCTAATGTTAAAAATGAGTCTTGATGAACAGAATAACAGAGTAAGTTCAGAAGCAGGATTAATTCCGTTCTTTTGTGAATTTATTGTGATCGTTTTAGCATGGTTTCTACGATGTTATTTCTCTTACCCTCTCAAGCAGACAGTACACTTTGCTCGGTAGCTAACTCTCTCGGCACGGTGGCCAACGCATCGGCCCACGGGAAGCCCAGCACATCCGCGGCCAACAGACACTTTCTGTTTAGCGGCACTTGACGTACGTCAGCCTGATCGGATACAATCCCTACGATTATTCGTTTTTTGGTCTAAATGTTTTTTTTTAGCGATTGTGAACAAGCACACACGTAAACAATCCAGTTTGGCGAGAGAAAGGGGGCGTCACTTTCAACCAATTTCGTCACGTTAAGACAGCAGATCGACTGCTGAGCTTCTCGGGGCTGATTCTTCGCGCGCTGACCCTGCGCCGTAACCGGACAGCCTGGCCGCTAGGCGGCGCTGTAGGTTTGCAGCATTGGCGGCAAAACGGAAGCGTCGTTTTCACACTTTCTTGTTTACATTCTCCGAGACGAAAGAAATCACGGCTGCTGCAGCTTAAGGGGTCTGACTGCAATTTCAGTTAGTAAACAACAAATGCTCTGTCTTGAAGCAGAATGCAAAAGTTGGCATGTAAAACAGTGATTATGAGGCACAGGGAGGGACAGCACAGTTTCCCGTGCGGATACGACAACAGGGAGACGGACGACAGATGCAGGGTTGCCAACTTAGGTCAGCTGGCTGGGTTAACATTATTTTTTTGTAGAAGTTGCTCGTAGCTCTTGTAAGAAAAATAAATAAATAAATAAATAAATGTTGGCGCCACCTGGTTTACATACTGATGTGGTATGGTGTCATTGTATTCTAGAAAGATTTACTAATTAAACGAGCGAGTACAAGTGATGAAGACAGACGCACGACAACTTGGAAATTTATTTGTTCTGAAAAAAAGAAAGTGAAAGGCGAAATCAACGTAAAATAACTTGATATAAAACATATTTCTTAATACTTTTCAAATAACACATATTTACATTTATGCAGCCATTTCATTATTACATTGTAAATAGTCTGTAGGGTTTCAAAACTACCCCAATGCTTTTGATGTAGCTGATTTGTCTGAAAGCGTGAGTGTCACGCCTGATGCGCGAAAGTTGGCAACCCTGGAGATGCATTTCGGATATTTTAGAATGTCAGCAGGTAGATTTGATCATTTGGTGTGTCGCCATCGTCCATTTATTGCACATCAGTCTACGCACAATACGCCTACTGACATTACCGAGAGACTGGCAATGACCCTTCGTGTCCTAGTTTCAAGGGTTGAAGCTAAGAGGCTAGTTTGCCACGAAGCAGGCTCAAGTGCAACATGCTCCGAAATAAGGAACATGGAAAGTACAGCAGTCGGTGTTATTTCCCCACTCGTCTATATCACAACAGGAAACTATTGCGGTTGAGTTCTGGCGACTGTGGAAATTTCCAGACCAGACTGCGGCAGTTTTTGCCCTTTGGTAATGGTGGTTCATTCAGTACCGATACTCTGAAATGTGTTTCGAATACAGATGATGACTGTTGCTAAAGTACATATTGTTTCAAGAAGCATCACATGACCGATACAATTGAGGTGTCAATCTGAAGCGAATCTTTGTGTGCCCTTATGCGTCAGTGCTGGATGGAGTTTCAGTAGTTGTTGGCAACAGTTGAGTCAGAAATCATAGCACAGGTAGTCTAGTCCCATAACAATTTACTTGGCAACAAGATCGCACTACAGACTCAACTAAAAAAATGTATCCAATCTTATATGACCTGTTGCATTACAAAACCAAATGAACAAGTGGAAAGAAAAACCTATTGGCCTCTCAACAGCACATGTCCTCCAATTGATTTAAGTAGGTACACACACATACACACAATCGTTTATTGCTGGCTTTGAACACTGAATGGGTAGGCTTGAGTTCCTTCAGGGTGGGCCAAGGACCACCTGGACCCACCTGTGCCACCATGGTAATTTGTTGGGTAATAAATAAAGAGGAAAAATTGTACTATTTGGGAACATTTTGAAATCATATTGTCCTAGAAGGTAAATGTTATTTGCAAAGAAGGTACCAGGTTTTTTTGCATTGTTTTTTTTTCTGCATTCATGTACAATAAACTTAGTATCCACATTTTCACATATACAACATTCTACTTCAGTGGTCGTCAAACTATGGTAAATGTATAAGTGTGTCAGTGTATTAAAGTGTCTGTCATAATAGTCGTACAAGGTAAAGGACAGAAGCAGCTTGTTCCTGCCCCTTCCCAACAGATGGCAACTATTCTGAACTCCGTAACTATGTTCTTCACTCTGCCTCAGCTAATAGAACATTGTGCCATCAACACAATGGTTGTGAGTTCAAATCCCAGAGAACACACATAAGTTTACTTCCCTCTACTGTAATTTGCTTTGGATAAACGAGCTAAAATTATTTCATATTGTGCCACATAAATAAAAATATATTTATTTCATACACAATGTTTATGAAATTCACACTAATGTAAGATACATTTGTAATGATGTCCACGTCTCTGCGCGTAGTTTTAAGAGTTGGTGCTCTTCCTCCAGGCAGCCTGCTATAATGTCTACTGCCCACCAGATGTCGCTGTTTAATGTCTCGAAACGGCAACACGTTTCCCGACCCAATGAGAGTGACGCCTCTTAAGTGCTTCATGAAGCTTCATCTGCCCGTCACTAGGATCCCCGCTCGCGAATTTGCCTTTTACAAGGTGGTTCGGAAAAACTCATTAATATTTATAAGAGAACGGCGACCTAATTACATTTACATTTACATAATTTGGCAGACGCCCTTAGCCAGAGCGACTTACATAAGTGCTTTAAGACTCCACAATGAATTTTTCCCGATACTAGCTCAATAAAACCAAGGCTATGAATACCATCGATCTAATACTCTGTTGGAAAAGTGCTTTTTTTTTTTTTTTTTTTTTTAAAGGAATGCCAGAAAGTATAATGCCAGAAGTGCTAATTCAGGTATTTCTGGAAAAGGTGTGTTTTAAGTCGTCTTTTGAAGACATTCAGCGACTCAGCTGTTCGGGCATCTAGGGGGAGTTCATTCCACCAACTTGGTGCAACTTGGTGTAATTGGCCAGTGAATTGGCAGTGAATGGTGTCATGTAGTGTTTCTGCAAATACATGATGTCCTTAAATGTAAACGTAGAATGTAGTAACACCTTAGCCAAATTAGCAAACCATTTATACTGGGTGTGGCTACTTAATAATGATACTGGTATTACGAGTGTACAGGACTATAACGAGATTTATTCAATACCAATTAATTACATACAGCCATAGTCTTATTATTTAACAGCATTAGACTTATGATTTAATAGCCCCACCTCGCATATCCTAATTCAGTAATTGCTATTATGTCCAAGTTTAAGTGGTGAACAGTGACGCCTATAGCCCGCTGGGGGAAAAAAACAGCATAGAACCTCAAAATTTCCATTCTAGTCTGTGCTGGTCAGTGCAGATTTGCTATTAATGTTGCCCAGGAGCAGGGCATAACAGCACATTACATTTGACATATAACCAGCATTAATACACTTTATAACTTTTCACCTATTCACCCTCTTTCTTCTCATCCTACCAATTTTCTACATAAATAAATCAAATGTTTTGTAATTTCTGTCCTTTGTGGTTCATGTTTACTGCATTCTTACACAGGAGGACATCGCAGTAGTTAATTTAGATTATTGCCTGATTCCACACTCCTTACAGAATCCAAGCGGATTCGTCTTGATACATTTATGCATCCTTTCATAAACAACTATTGATATTTTATCACCATAAATAAGTCATTAACTGAACTAAATTTGGTGCATTTTTGCTCTTTTTCTAACTTTATCCATGAATTTAAGCGTAGAAACTTCATTATTAAAAATAATCTATTTACCCTAAATAATCCTAACCCTAACCCTACTCCCCTAATACACCTGCGTTGTCACAGTAGCTTAGGCTATTTAGACGAAAATTTACCCAATTTTTGTCTACAGAAATGTACACAAACCATTGCAAAATCCAACTTCACAAACAAACATACGACATATTGGGCAGAATAAAGCACTAGCTCGTAGAAGGTCATGCATGGGCTAATCGAATTATTCGTTTTGAAAGTAGTTTTCTTCCGTGATGGAAAGTTTGGGTTCAGGATAAGCTTGGGGGGGCTTGTTAAAAAAACAAAGTAATTCTAAAAAGCAAGTGTTCTGAATCCACTAAAAGAAAAAAGAAACATTTATAACAATATGTGCAGTACGGTGATTAATTTTACTGTCTCCCCCCATCGATCGACAACTCCCCCCCCCACTACCCTCTGAAGCGTAGACCCCAACATTTTTTTTTTGTAGAAGTTGCTCGTAGCTCTTGTAAAAAAAATTAAAAAAATAAATAAATGTTGGCGCCACCTGGTTTACATACTGATGTGGTATGGTGTCATTGTATTCTAGAAAGATTTACTAATTAAACAAGCGAGTACAAGTGATGAAGACAGACGCTGTTCTGAAAAAAAGAAAGTGAAAGGCGAAATCAACGTAAAATAACTTGATATAAAACATATTTCTTAATAGTTTTCAAGTTGAATAATATATGTTTTCAAATTCTCTGTTATGACACATTACATATGCTCAATACACAATAAATGAACTAATAACATCTTGGTTATCCTAAGACAACGCTATGTTTGCCAATAGAACGAAAACACGTACTGTATGCATGCTCGTGCATTCAGGTTACTTTTTTCACCCATGTGGTGCTTGGCTGCTTTGGTTCAAGCCAAAATGGTACTTGGTCCAAAAAGTTTGTGAACCGCTGTTCTAATATAGGTATATTGTTTAACTGGACTGTTAATTATTGTATGTAAGTATATACACTAGTGGCCAAAATTGTAAAAACACTTCAAATTTTAAGAAATTTGGAATTTTTAATTCCAGTTACCCCAGTTACTTATTTAATCATCCAGCATATGATATTTGACACATTCTTTGATCGTCTATAAATTATTGCCAGTATTCATGCAGTAATTTTTGAAACATAATGCCAAAAATGCTAGGTGTTCCCATAATTTTGGCCACTAGTGTATGCATATTTAAGCTGCAAAGGATGGAGTGATTCCACTTTGGGCAAACCCTTCAGTGTTATGCTTATGGGTCAGTGTTGTGAGCTTAATTCCTGTCCCAGTTTTTTCTCTGGGGAGTTTTACATTCCCCCCACATTTGTGTGAGTTTCCTCCGGACACTATGGTCCTCTGCTGCAATCCAAAGACGTGGATTAGTTGAGATACTAATGTCTAAAGTTACTACTGTAGTGTCTAAAGTCCAAAAGTGCCTTAGTCTAGCAAGTTCAGAGGCTGAATGCATGCAGTTGTGCTTAACACCAGAGGATAATAAGTGTTATAAATTCTGCATGATGTAGCTTTACATAAACATGAAAGGATCTGAAGTACTGTAGGACATTCTGGAACAAAGGGGATTGTAGAGAAATAAAGTTAAACTATTGAACTAAAGAAATACTATTGTTATCATTTTGGAAAAGCTGTGAGATTGAAGCTGCATGGAATTTTACTGTTGGTGTCCTTCCAAGTGTGTTAAAACATGGTGGTAAAACCACACCATTTGATAGCATGCAAATAACTGATGTCACCTGCACAGCCTGGGTGACGTCACCTCACCTGTCACCAAGGTACTTTTCTTATCTGCAGCCACAGGTCCTCATTGGGCCTTTAGTGTCACTGCGGTTCATCTTAATTTTATACATTATGATTTTGAGCCATAGAAAGAATATGGTGTTTGAGGTGCTCCTCGTGATTCATCAGTCTTGGGTGTTGGCCTCCTTTGGTCTGGGAGAGCCGCGGGGAAACATGGCGTTCCCTCTACCTCAGTTTGTTTGCTTTATTACGATAATTATCTGGACAAGTCAGGCTAAAAGTACTAAAAGTACTTTTTTGAAAACCCACAGGAGTGTTCATCATAAGGCTCTGAGGGGACCGCACCCAGTGATACGCTACAGCACAATTATCACCAGATGCAGTTATTTTGTTTAGTTGCACAACAGCCTCTATTAAAGGCTGCAGTTTGATGCATAGTACTGTGCAAAAGTCTTAGACAGTCAAAAGAAATGTTTAAAGTTATTTATCTGCGCAATAAGTGAACATTTGCTCAGAACGAAAAACACAATTTAACATTAGAACATATGCAAATTAAGAGTAACACAATGAAAACTAGTAGTAAGTTCATCTCTTCTCCAAAAAGTTACTGGTACCTTGCTGGATGGCTAGATGAACACCGCTTCAGTTCCCAAACCTCTCATCAGGGGCACCTCAGCCATTCCATGTATTTGTCATATTTCACCACCAGCTCACATAATTAAACAGTCAATCAGATACTGATCAGCTATACCAGGTGTGCTAGTGGTTGAGTCAAAAATACATGGGTGTATTGTATGGTGCATGGCTGGAAATATTGGGGGGGTTTTAGCAGAGGTTTTGAAATGGCTAAGCTAATATACTTTGACATGCATAATTTGATTTAGACCAACATAAAGATCATTTAAACATCATTTTCATTGGCTGCTTAAGACTTTTGCAGAGTTCCGTAAGTGGATGTTTAGTGAAGTACAATAGCACAGAAGGTGTGCATGTGTTACCGTAAAGCAGGAGCTGTTCGACTGTTAATTTTGTTTATTCCGAAAGAGTTGTGTTTAATCATACTTCATCTTCCTGCCTGTTTGCCTGCTTCCTTACAGTTTTTACACTTTATAATAAACAGGAGAATCTGACTGAATACTCAGGTGTGCCTCAAATGGGAAAAAAATATCTAACACAAAGTGACAACCTAAAGTACTTAAGGCAATAGTTTAACATTTAAACATGAAAACGTCAGCAGTAAAATCCGCCAAGAGCCACATGCATCTTAGCAACAAAACAAGCAAAAACATACAGCTGAATTACTAGGGGATTAAGGTATCTGGGGTCCCTAGGCTGACACCAGCCTGGACACTAAGGTGTTGCCCATGAAACTGTTCCATTTGTCCAGAAGCAGTGTGGGGTCCTGATGTTTAATGGGTTACAGTCTAGGATAGCCTATGCATTAGCCTGCCCCTCTTAATCACGTATAAAGACAAAAACGCCGGAACATAACGTTAATGATCCAGTGTAATCAGTCGCTTCTTTCTAGAACGGAAACAGTTTCCACTTCGGGCTCTGACTGCATGAGCATCCCAGCAGCCCCTCCCAATAATAAAAATAAATAAATGAAACGAGTATTTGACAAAGGAACCGCGGGCACTGATAACCGGTCCGACAAAGAATCCCATTCACGGTCCGAATAATGAGACGACTGTCCCATCCTAGTGACATGGAACCCAGCTGCTGTCAGGTAAGGGAGGGTGACAATAGATGCGCGGCTGTACATCCGTGGAAGTCATGTGACGCAAGTGAGATATAAGAAGCTACAGGCGAACAATCTGTATTTTGATCCACAGTCAGAACCTTGTCTGAACGGCCATCGCAGCAGCCGAGATGAAACTCACCTACTCTGTGTTCCTTCTCTTCGCCGCAGTGGGGGTTTATTATGGTAAGGCGTTCGATCTGCCTATATACTTGTTTTCATCCCGCACCAAGTTTTTTTTCCCCGTTACTGAATAGGTCAGCAATTTCTTCTGTTATCGATATATACCCTTAAACTAGACATTAATCTGTTAGACTCCTTGCAATAAATATGTAGCCTAGAACACAATAAGAATTCCTCAGGATACGCGTGATGATGTGTGTCGAAACAGTTTGAGAATTAGCCTGTTAATAAAATATACGAGATTTTAATTATAAAAAATAGCGTTATAAGCCATGTGCGGAGTTATATTTGCTTACTATTCTGTTTGTGAATGAGGTGCACTTACGGGACGATCGTTTAGCTAAAGCTGCAGCAGCACTTAGGACGATCTTTGAAAGTGGATGATGAATCAAGGAGGGATCAAGTTTACAGAATTTTAGATCTTAAAATCCATAAATCACGCTGAAGTCTAGTGCCTGGTTTGGCTGTGCAGTTCACAAACATTACGCGAAAAGCGTGGTATCCACCTTCTCAAACGCGCACTTTATGCTGATGTTTTAGGGAGACGCTCGCAGCCGGAGCTTGCTGGACGAGCTAAATGACTTCACGCTTTAATGTTCTTTGGATTTCTTTCAGCTCAAGCGGCATCCTTGACCCGTGATACTGGTAAGGAAGCAAAAAAACTTAATTGCTGTGAATAATTTTATAAGCTGCAAGTCGTAAAAACCTAAAATGTAAATTGTGTTTAAAACGGCAAGTTTCATAAAGTATTTCTGAACTGCTTTTTTATTTATAAGTAAAGGTACTTTCATTGGTTAAATTCTAATCTGAAAAACTTAATCTAAAATAAATTTAATAAGTGGGTTTTTGTTCGTTTTAGCAGTCATTTTCCCTAAGGTTAAACAGGCGTTACCCCAAAGGGTGTGTCGGTTCACTGGACTGCACCCCTGCTTTCGAGATGCGCAATATGTATTTTTTTTCTTTCAAAAAGGCGTTTCTCTCCCAAGTCAGACTGTTTCTATGATTCAGGGTGTGATAGATTACTTATAGGCTAAAACAAACAAAAAGAATTCATTATCCACATGTCGTAGCATACATAAAAGGTTGTGTTTCATGGAGTGCAATATGGGGTAGTTGAAAAAAGATTTTCCCCAAAAGGGATCAAGATAGTGTCACTATTATTATTATTATTATTATTATTATTATTATTATTATTATTGTTTTTATTATTTACAAAACGCTTAGTATGCTAAAAAGTTAGTGATTCTGTAACCAATAATTATTTTAACATTTTAAGTTGAAGATTTTTTTTTTGTCATATGTTTCACGTCACATTTTCAAATGCATGGCTGCACGTTTTCGTCTTAAAATCAGCTCGCTATTATTGTGACATATGAAAGAAAACGTCCGTTTAAAAACACACTGGGGAATAAATTACGGAAACATAATTATCGGTGGGGATGGAAGGGGGTCTCTCAGGCTTTGGCTGACTGCGGGACTGATGGTGCCCCTTCCCCTTGTTTAATGTGACCCCCTCCAGACGTTTCAGATACGTCAAACGCGTCGTCAGATGTAGACGACACCACAGGTAAGAGTAGGTCTTGCTTCACTGTTGTTGTTATTATTATTATTATTATTATTATTATTATTATTATTATTATTATTATTATTAGAGACAGAAAATTAGTGTAAAAAAGGACCACGGAGGCTGTGAATTAATGCGGGAGAACTTAAGGCATTGACACCTTCACTAGTACTGGAATATGTAATGTCATGTATACTAATGTAGGCCATGTGATGAAAATCTCACCATATTACGTGCTTCAGCGGCACCCCTGTAAAGGTCTGTTTTTTATAGTAACAGATTAAAGGCTTATGCATGAAAGAATATCCATATTTAGAAATCGTTCATCTGTTTGTTGGATTCACGTGAAATCTAAGCTTATAGCTATGAAGTCCGAGACCGTTATAATCTGCGTTTTCCGAACCATGTGATACGCCCTCTGGTGGCGCCATTGCTTTACGACGGTTAAAAACCCTTCATTCACCGTGTGCTCGTCGCGCGAGGTAATTTCTAACCCATTAAAAGAAACCTCTGTGTGACTCACGGTGAACTGCACCGGCAACCTGACATGCCTGCACTTGACTCTTCTGTTTTTTTTTTAGCTGCATTTCCAGCTGGAAATTATTCTGAGGTGCAAAAACAAGGTATGTTCGGATTAAACCTTCCATGTTAAACAGCTGCAGCTCAAAAACTGCACGCATAAGCAGACCTAACCTCTCTTATCTTGTCCACTTAGCGCTCTCTTAACTATCCTGTCTCCCCACCCCGCCCTCATGCCTCCTACTATCCACTTTTATCTTTGGCTGCTGTGTGCGAGCTTCTCATTGTTTCTGTGGCCTTAACAAAATCCCCCCAGTTCAGTGTGGGACTGGACTGACAGTGTTCACTGCTGACTAACTTCCTCTCTCTCTTCCTGCAGATGATGAGACCCAGGAGACACGCTATGGTAATGCCCACCTTCTCGTGCCCCTGCCACCTCCTTCCAGGCCTGACTCAAATGCTTTTACTGAGTAGTCTTAGGCCAGCGCAGGTTTGGTTCACCTCCCTCCCAGAAAATGGGCTGGAGCCATTTCATGTGAACTAGGGACGACTTTTTTGAAGGAAACCGTGTATTCGGTAGAGATACATCCCCTCCAAATATTGTTGAAGGAAAAATTCTTGAGATCAGCCAATGAGCAACTTCTATATTTTTCATATGCAAACAAATGTAACCACTGAGTACTAAGGAGACGTACAGTATGTAACTGTATAAGATGTCATAAAAAGGCTGTTGGTCTACATTAGACCTCAGACTTATAAGTAATGCATCTAGATTCAGGCCTTTCCCTGACGTATTTCATGTTTGAAATGATGCCAGCCATATGAAGAGCCGGATACTGCCACTTACATTTGTCTTCCAGTCAATCCTATCCCGTTCCCTCAGATTAGGGCTTTACGTGTGGCGGCCACAAGAGGGTGCCAAATATTTAACTATCGCAGCATATTTTTTCTGCGCGGTCTACTCTGAGGAAAAAATGGTCAAATAAATTATACGAATTAATGGGGAAATTTGTACTAAATCATCCAAATTGTGTGTTTGTGTGTGTATGTGGATTATGTTTATATTACATTGTGTGGGCCAAATGTACCCAACAATGTGATAAAAACCTGTTTTTGTTTAGGTTGTGGGGACCATTTTTCAGGTCCCCACAAAGATTTGCGAATGCAATCAAAAAACTGAAAATGCCAAAAGTCTTGTATTTGTTTGGTTACTTATGGTTAAGGTTAGGGCTGGGTAGAGGTTAAGGTTGTCATGTTGGTATTGAAGTTTTTGTCATAGAAATGAATGGAGAGTCCACACAAAGGCATAATTCTGTGTGTGTGTGTTTGTGTGTGTATGTGCGTGCGTGCACACGTGTGTGTGTGTGTGTGTGTATAGATAGATAGATAGATAGATAGATAGATAGATAGATAGATAGATAGATAAGATATCGAGCGCCTGGCCGGGTCTGTGTGCTGATACGATGTGCTCTGGTCCAGTTGAGTGTGGGACTGGACTGACAGTCTTCACTGCTGACTAACTTCCTCTCTCTCTTCCTGCAGATGATGAGACCCAGGAGACACGCTATGGTAATGCCCACCTTCTCGTGCCCCTGCCACCTCCTTCCAGGCCTGACTCAAATGCTTTTACTGAGTAGTCTTAGGCCAGCGCAGGTTTGGTGCACCTCCATCCCAGAAAATGGGCTGGAGCCATTTCATGTGAACTAGGGATGACTTTTTTGAAGGAAACCGTGTATTCGGTAGAGATACATCCCCTCCAAATATTGTTGAAGGAAAAATTCTTGAGATCAGCCAATGAGCAACTTCTATATTTTTCATATGCAAACAAATGTAACCACTGAGTACTAAGGAGACGTATGTAACTGTATAAGATATTTAACTATCGCAGCATGTTTTTTCTGCGCGGTCTACTCTGAGGAAAAAACAGTAAAATAAATTATACAAAATAATGGGGAGATTTGTACTTAATCATAATTGTATGTTTGTGTGTGTATGTGGATTATGTTTATACTGTATTACATTGTGTGGACGAAATGTACCCAACAATGTGATAAAAACTTTTTTTTTTTGACATTGTGGGGACCATTTTTCAGATCCCCACAAAGAACTGCGAATGCAATCAAAAAAAATTGGCAAAAGTCTTTTTGTTTGGTTACTTAAGGTTAGGGCTGGGTAGAGGTTAAGATCGTCAGGTTGCGTTTGAAGTTTTTGTCATAGAAATGAATGGAGAGTCCCCACAAAGGCATACTTCTGTGTGCCTGTGTGTGTGTGTGTTTGTGTGATATACATACACACAGAACATTGCAAAGGTCTTAGGCAGGCAATGAAAATTATGTTTAAATGATCAAATGATCTTCTTCTTAGTGTAATACTATGATATTATGTCTGTCAGTGTGTCAGCTTTGCCATTTCAGAACCTCTCCTAACGTCACTCCAGTACTTGTAGTAACCGTCTAATACACCCAGCATACTTTGTTTGGGTAATCAGTGCCTTGGTGAGTTAATCAATTAATTGATTGATGAATTAATTGGCTATTAATTAATGAATAAACTAATTGAGCTGGAGGTAAAATTTAATAAATACATGGAATGGCTTAGGTGCCCCTGACGAGAGATTTGGAAGCTGCAGAATTTGGTGTTCATGTAGCCATCTACAAAGATATCAGTAACTTTGCAGAACAGAAGAAACTCTTGCTATTGCAATTGATAATTTCCATATGATCTAATGTTAAATCGTGTTTTTTTTTATATATATATAAGCAAATATACACATACCACCCAGATAGATGGCTTTAAGCATTTTCTTTGGTTATGGCTTTTGCACGGTACTGTATGTGTTTGCACACACACACACGCACACACACATATATGTATATATATTTCTTTGTGTTTTTGATCCGCCTTGCCATAGGACATCTTCCTGGGCCCATCTACTCTGAGCTGGGTGTTTTTCTCTTACACAGAGAGATTGTGGTCAGCAGGCCTTTCTGCTGCAGTCTCTAACTCTTGGCCGTCGCCGGGATGTTCCAGGCGGCACGTGGTCCTGCGGCGGCACACTGCCGGCTTTCACGCCGCCCGGGGGCTGATCAGAGCCTTTTTGTGTGCCTCTCTGTTCAGCGGCTCCACGCCCGCTAATAATGCCGTTAGTCATCGCTGGTATTGTGACAGATGGGTGACATGTCAGACGGGTCACGAGCTGACAGCACGCACACGCCCCGCCACTGCTCGCACCTCGCCGGCCTGCAGATGAAGGGAAATTTCCAGCGAAGTGGCGCCGTGATTCTCAGCAACTGTGTCTTTTCGCAGTTACTGAGATGTTAGGAAAACAAAATCCATGTAAAAACATATTGAAGAGTAATGTATGAAAGCCTGGTGTAAGGGGGCAGTTATTGGCGGGGGAGGGGGGCATTTTAACAAAGAGCAGGGGCTGCCCTTGGGTTTGACTGACTGTGGGGCTGATGGTGGACACCCCATTTGTTTACTCTGCTTCATTTTCAGGAAAGTCAGACTTGGACACCGGGGTGGAAGAACATACCACAGTTAAGGGTAGGTCTCACAACATAACAGAAAGAACCAGTGTAGGAAGATGGAGGTTGTAAAGAAATGCAGGAGAACTTACTCAAACCATTGCTGGTCTAATGTCTCATTCCTTGCAGGAGAGAGGGCCGAACAGGTGACGGCGACCATGAGTAAGTAGACTTTGCGAAGCACAATGAAGGCTGATGTTTTTTTAAGAGATACTTACTCCCTCCAAACACCTGGAGTAACTCTCTGCTGTATCTGCAGATGTCACCGCCAGCACCTCTAAGGAATCTGGTGAATCTGGCGAATCAGATGGTAAGGGTTTAAAAAGACACAGCTCCACACAGACCCTAACCCTAGAAACCAGGACATGTAAGCTAGATAGTCTGCAAGAACGTCGGTCCTTGATGTTTTTCATTCGTACTAATGAGACTCCCGTTGATCAGTGTCGCCACCTTGTGGCAGGGCAGTCAAACAGCAGCAAATATATCTAATTGTAGAATCTGATCATTCTCTGTCATTATCTCTTTATGTAGTTGACCCCAATATTCAAGGTGACATAGAGCTTCTGTGTAACAGTAAGGACCTTAAGACACAATAACCAGTGTTATTTGGATATGAAATGACTACTAATAAGGGAATATTGATCAGCAGCTGGAAAGGGGCATTGAAGCCTCACTGGACCATTGTGGGATGAGACTCACTGGCTTGTTTGCATTGGTTATTGGCTGTATTGGTACAAAAAAGGTTAATCCACAACCTCCAGAAGTTTCAAAGCCCCATTTCTCTAAAAATAACTAATAAAATCAACTAAGCAAAAGGTCAGGATGTTCGAATAGTTTAATGCTTGAGACATAATCTTTTTTGGCCTCTTATTAATGAAATGAATCAAATGTTCTAAAATCCTTGACTATATCCTGTCTCCACTCTAGAATCCACCGAGAATAAAGATCGTGACAGTAAGTTTGTCTCTTTGAGCTTCTACTGACTAATCAGCCTGGCGTGCTTTTTTATATATATTACACCACCATTGGCTGTTAGGTTAGAACTAACATATGTTACCAAACACAAAGGTGCCATGGAGCTTAAAGGGACAGTTCACCCCAAAACTGAAAACAGATGTTTTAGGGGGGGGCTTTAGTGCTATCTATCCATCTAGGTTGTTCTTCTGGGAGTTACCTAATTTTGGAGATATCGGTCGTAGAAACGTTGGTCTTCTCTGAAATATAATGTGAGCGAATAGCATTCTTTCTCTGGTGATTAAAGCGCCAAAAAAATTCCAATTGAAGAATTCAGCAGCAATGTCTATTAACAGGAATCATGACCCGGTTATTGAAGATAATCTACAGACTTTGTAGTGAGCGCTTTATTGTAGGAACTGTTTTCTTCTACCAAATTCTACACACCAATCGTATCACTGCACAGGAGATATGGCCTGGGTGCTCACGCTCGTATAAGCTGATGGTTAAAATACACTGCTGATAAACTGATTTTGACCCAGTTACATTAGTGACCTTAGTGCATAGCCCATTGCGTAAACGGCTGAACAGCAAACTGTAGAATATGCTGCAATAATATTGGGTAACTATTTGTGCTATTTCTGACATTGCTGGGCTAGTTTCAGAAGACAGTATTCCACTTTTTTTTTTTCCCACCCTTATTTTGCTCAAGTTTTCAAAGGTGTGCAGCTTTACTTGGCTGCAGACCAAGTGACGTCAACAGGAGCTAAACGGCGTGAGATGATCTGTGTTAAATCCGTTGGCAGGTGCTGAGGCCGGGCCTCGGGTGCAATGAGGTCACACTATGTGCAGTGAGGTCACACTATGTGCAATGAGGTCACACTATGTGCAGTGAGGTCACACTATGTGCAATGAGATCACACTGTGCAGTGAGGTCACACTATGTGCAATGAGGTCACACTATGTGCAGTGAGGTCACACTATGTGCAGTGAGGTCACACTCCTGACGTCTTACTAGGCCTCCTAAGTCGCGGGTTGTTTTGGGGAATAAACCTTGGTTCAGTTAGTTTGACATACACACCACTACCAGCTGCTAGTTTGATGATACTTTAGAGTCAAGTTGCATGAGCCCTCGTGACAATGGTATCCTTTTGAGTTTGACATTCAGTTCTCAGTTCATGTTTTTTATCTCTCCCCCCCCCACCCCCACCCCGCCCAGCTGCGAGACAAAAGAGACGTAAGTGCTACTTGATTTCTGCAGCCTCACAAGGGCCTGAGGGCTGGTCCACGGTGGATCCCATTGTTTAATTACTCTGAAGTTGAAGTACAGTGAATGTCAGTGCAGTTAGGAAAGTTCCAGAACTGCCCAGGGAGGGGAAAGGGACTAGATGCTCACTATCATGCCCAGACACAAGGGCTGAAGCGAAACCGAAAAACTGGTAACAGTTTAAGCGTAAACAGCGGTTCCTGTCGGCCAGTGAGCCAATAGCAATTGGACATTATTTACCAAGGGGAAGCGCTTAACGAAGCGATAAGCCATTTAGTTTATTATACCTTTTTAAAAGATAGAGGGAGGGGTCTGGTATGTTAATACATCTTTAATCATCCAGAATATTGGATACATGACATAGTGTTGGTACATTACCTGATGTGATATGAAAGCTAGTGGTGTCCAAACATTACTGGTTATCTGCAGCCACTTGAGTACCTTGTCCCCCCCCCTCATCAAGGGTGCTGGGTGTCAGATGTCAAAGGAATCGTGTAATTTTCTGTAGGACAGGGGTTATAAAAGGAAGTGACATGTTGACTCCCTGCTATTGAACAATATATCCAGTGTCCTCCTTTTCATCCACAGAGCACCCTGAGGATCCTGATTACAATTACGAGTACCATTACGCTGACAACTACCCATTAGGTTGGTCTCCTTAACCTTCCATGACATCTATACCGAACAGGCATTTCTCACAGCTGTTAGCATGAAGAAATTCTACCAAAAATACACAGATGCTCAAACACGAAGTACAAAACAACTTTGAACACGATGCGGTTTCTCACGGCAGCAATGTGAAAGAGAACGATGTATAAAAATAGCCTGTTTGAAGCCGAGTGCACGTCCAGCACACGGCAGATGGTCACTTCGTAGATTCTCTGGCCGCCTGTCATTCTGCAGCTTGATTTAGCTGACTAATGGCTCTAATCATTCACCACATCTGCTGCTATCGTTCACCATAATCCCGAACCTCCCCCTGCAGACCACACCACCTACTGCTTACTCAGGGGTGAAGGCATAACTGGCCCGAAAGTGTCGCAGAGGGTCTAAACTTCCATCTGATATTCTGCTTGTGACTTAGTCATGTCACACTCGACTCTGAAAGGCTAAGGCCTTTAAGATCATCTTCCGTTTTGTGATTCTCACTGATCTTGTAATCAATGAGATTCCTGGAATCGACTACCGTCTGCGAGGTTCGTCGCATGCCAGACCTTCATCACGTTTCACCGTTCTAATCGGCACCTGACACCCGTCAGACATATTCGTCAGTCGCCAGCACCCATTTGACTCTTATTGGTTACTCGTGGGAAAAGTCCTGCCCCCTGTCATGCAAATTGCCAATGACGTGCTCTCTATCTGTAGCAGATGACACAGAGTGATGCAGCAGGTGGAGCAGGGCAACACGGAAGTCCCGGTGTTGGTGAAGAGGAACGCCACCTATCAATGAGCCAAAGCGTTACCTGCTGAGGATAAGGGGGTACCGGTACAAATCCAAAAGGAAAAAAAATACACTAACATGTGAGATACACTCCACACGGGCATGATTAATGTTAATCAGTTGCAGATACTTCACTTCTAAGCTAAACACTTCTGTGCAGCCTGGAACTAATGACTAACACCACAAGTGAGTGGAATTATGAAAAGTTTATTCATCTTTTCATTCCATCTTCAGAACCCCCCCCCCCAAATTAATTACAAAAGAATGAGTTTGTACACAGTAGAATTGGGTGGGTAAGAGAAAATATCTCACAAAAGCTCTTTAGCAGCACAGTAAATGGGACTCAGCTGCCCCCCCCCAAAAAAAAAACCTGAAAGCACCCCCCCCACACACACACACAAAGCCAAGCTGCCCCCCACGGCCTGGACGCCTCTCACTGGTCATTCAGCAGCTTGGCCCCACAGCGCTACCGCCTCCGGTGTCACGGCCTCGTTCTGGGCACCAGCAAACAGGGGGGGGGGGGTGTCACACACAAAAGCTAGACCTAACTAAGCACCAGTTGCCAACCACCCACAGAAAAGTTTGGACAGACTCCAAAAAGAATTTATTCCCATTTTGTTTTGGGGCAGATCTTTAAACAAAGTTGTTGTTTATGAAACGCCGCCGTAATCAATCTGAGCTTTTAGACTGATATAAATACATTTGCTAGAGGGATTGTTACGCTTTGGGATAAGTTGTATCTTTCCTTGTTTATCTTCCTGGATCTCGTTTCCTTTGTAACGACTCTGTTGTGGTTAAGGTCTGTCTGCCTTTTAACGAAGACCACGGTTTCATTAAACTGATAACTAAACACTGGCGTACTCCGATCTGTCCCCATGGAGCGCGTTACCGTTCCAGAAAGACCCCCGCAGGTCTAGCACTGCAGATTAAAAGGGTGTCGATCTGCTCATGTCCACACCCGCTTACACGTTACTGGGCAGCAATACAAACACATACAATCGTTGGCTTCATCCAAACCCAGCACTCCACTAACAATTTACCTGAACCTTGCTGTGACATTACAAGCCCTTAATTGTAAACTAGGCACTACTGTAAAATCCTTCACAATTCTGCCCTTCTATTGAATTTCACAGTAAATCAATTACCAGTCCAGAATTGACGAAATGGGTAAAATTACCCATAAATCCTACTTATTTCAAAGCGCGCCATAGTTCATCTGCATGAGGTAACAAGTAATTCTTTACATGTCTTCCAAAACGCTATAGTTTGAACCAGATCAAAATTTGACAGCTAGCTAAACCTGGAGCGACCAGATCTCTGGTTTGTGGTGTAATGAGACTGGGAAGTCAGATTCATATTTTCCAGTATGAACGCATTTTAATAAATCAAGTCTTAACTGGTGGCTCTAAAATGAACCAAAACCACGATCTTACAGCTTGATCTACCAGACTATATGGTGGGTATAAGTAAAATGAATGTCAAAATGTCTTGCTATTAATGGGACACCATAATGGAGTACGGCGGAAAACCCGCGGTTTAATGCTACAGTTGCAAACAAAACAAACGTACATCTGAACGCCATTTACACAGGTACAAAACTCACCAGCACCTGAAAATACCACACACCATAGCCGTTAGCAAGTTCAAAGAGTAAGATATTTAATACTGCATTAAAACATGTAAAAATTATATAAATGTTAAAAAAAAAACAAAAACATTGGTTTTACTATTTACATGAGACACCCAGCAGGACTGAGCCAGAAATCGCTCGAGCCACACGGATGCTGCACCACAGCCAGGAACGCAGGACGTCAAAGACGGCCGGGCCGGGCTGTGCTTCCACCCCCTTGCTCACAGGATGACGTAGCAGAAGAGGGCCATGATGGCAGCGCTGATGAGGCCCGAGATGGGGACGGTCACAAACCAGGCCATGAAGATGTTGCGGAAGAGGCGCCAGTCCACAGCCCTGCGGGATCGCAGCCAGCCGACGGCCACCACAGAGCCCACCTGGGGGGGGGAGGGGGGCCGGCGGTTAGTGACACGACGCTAACGGAGACCGCGAGCCGGACAAGGCGGCCGGAGCCCGTTACCTTGCAGTGGGTGGTGCTGATGGGCAGGCCGACGTTGGAAGCGACCACTACGGTGAGGGCGGAGGCCAGCTCGATGCTGAACCCGCTGCGGAAGAGAGGACAAAACCAGCGGGTTACAATGGCAATACTGGGGGAGGATGGGTGACTGACTCCGCCCACATTCCTCCAAGGCACATTTGGGGATTTGGTTACCTGGAGGGGGTGATAGGGGTGAGGTCTTTGCCCATGGTCTGGATGACCCTGCGGCCCCACACCCAGAGGCCTATGCAGATGCCGACCCCCCCGTACAGCAGCAGCCAGATGGGCGTGGGGGTGGTGGATTCCACCGAGTTGTCCTGGTACACTAGCCACAGTGCCACCAGTGGGCCGATGGCATTGCTGCAAAGGAGAGTCACACAGGTTTGTACCCGAAAACGCCGGGTGCGGTCGCCCCTGCCCCCCGCCCTGCCGAACCCTACCGAACCCTACCTGACATCATTGCCACCATGGGCGAAGGAGCCGAAGCAGGCGGTGAGGATCTGCAGGAACTGGAAGAGCAGCGACACCGCCGGCTTGTCGGCCTCCGTGCCGCTACGCTCCAGGGAGCTTTGGCTGCTGCCGCTGGCGCCGTCGTCGGTGCTGCCTTCGCCCACCTGCACGGCCTCCTCGCTCACCTCGGCGCTCACGCTGGCGATCTCGGGGGAGCCGCTCTCGGCCACCGCGTTGCAGTAGCTGGTGTAGCTGTCCATCCGCACGCGCTTCCTGTCCTGGCTGGCCGCGCCGTCACCCTCTCCTGGCCGGAAGTCGGCGTGCAGGCCGCAGATGGCCATGGTGTAGGCCGTGTAGCTGTTATTGCGCCGCATGGGCCGCTCCCCCGGCTCCCCCATGCAGTCGCGCACCTTGGCCAGGTGCAGCTTGTGCAGCAGGTCCTTGTAGAGGCCCGAGTCCTTGTGCACCGTGTGGTACTGGCTGTAGCCGACGCTGGGAATGTGAGCCGGGCCGTTGCTGAACTGAATGTGGGCCCGGTTCTGGCCTGGTGAGGGCAACGACATCATCAATATCCAGCCAATCAGAGTGTGATGACACCAAAGTGCTGTTGGCCACTTCAGAAGCCAACTCGCACGGATCAGAAACTGCGGTGCGTGACTAATAAAATCTGAACCGATTACCGAACCGAAACAAACTACATTAGAACTAGGGGTGCACCGATTGCAGTTTTCTGGCCGATCAACGATCACCGATCCTTAGGCAACCTTACCTGCCGATCTCGATTTTTTTTTTGCCGATCTTGTTTCTTTCATAACTAAAAGACAGTTACTTCAATGTTTCCATTTTTATTGAGTAAATTGATATGAATACTCACAAAACATGAGGTAGTGTCCTCAAATATAAATGAACATTGCTGTTTGAACTACAAAATCATATTTTTTCTTCCAGACTTTAATTTCTCTAATTTTGTAAAAAAAAATATATATATATATATAGCTGTTATGACACACTTGTCCAAAAAATAGGGAGGGAGGCAGCCTGCACTGCACCTCTCTCGGGAATGGGAGAAAAGGCTGATTTAACCCTCTGGGGCATAGGGGTAGGAAACACACTTTCACTGACTGGGGCATGATCACACATTTCATCACACTTAATTCATGGCAAATAAATTATTTCTTATATATTTGTTTTGCCATTACACTCATCTTTATTTTAATATATATTGTAAATATGTCAGATTTTTGTTAAGTTTGAAATTTGACATCAAAGTATAGACATTGCAAAATGCAGTTTGGAACACTTGCAGAAACATTATAAAAGTACATAGTAAGCAATGCTGGGAGTTTGTTTTGATCCCAGATATCTGATCACCAAAGTCTTGGCTACATGAAGATGACTAAATGGTGTAGATGCAACATTAATTTGGATAAATAAATAAGAAAAACCTAACTCATGTAACTATTTCTGGCTCCTTTCATTGAATATGTAGCAACTTTCATGTGTATGAATGAGACATTGTCACCTGGCCACGTCCCCAACCCCCTTTTATGGCGCTGAAGGGGATGTATCTGGATCGCGTTTCACCGTTGCGCTGTTAATCAAATTACCATGCGAATGCGATTTGAATACGCGCTAATGCGGCTATTTAGAATGTGAATAGCGATCTTCGGGTGAGAGCGGTACTACACGCCCCCGATGCAGGTAAAACAAAGTAAGATGACATGGTTTACTCTTTTGCCGATTTAACCTAATTAAAAAAACTTTAATACTTCCGACAATGGACGTTTTGAAAAGAAGACAGATTACGGATTTAGCCAGCGTTTTTTTCATGATTATACATTAAGATTTCAGCGAGATATTTATAAACTGAAATAGACGCGAAAAGTACGCGATGTCGTCGACGACATACTCGACCCCAAAGAGTTAAAAGCATATAACTAAGATCGGTGGATCTCATGGGAATATGGTCGATTTCTGATCCCCTCAAATTAACGTGATCGAGGCCGATCGATCGGTGCGCCGATCGATCGGTGCACCCCTAATTAGAACTATCAAGTTCCTGTAAGGTCCATCTTCACTTTCATTCAGACACACGAAACGACTTGGTACCTGGAGCCATGAACAGAACCGCAGCCAAAACGAGCCCAGAAAAGACAAGCAGCCCCTTTACCAGCCAACAGTGAATTCTGTCCAGGCTGCTGGGGATTTTCGCGCAAAGTGCGCCTACGGTCACGGTTAGTGGATGTAAACTGTGCACGACAGACATGGCAGGCCCAAGGGATGAGATCTCGTCAGGCTCACCGTCAATGGGGACAGCGGTGCCTTCTCGCTCCTCGCCGTCCTCCTCGCCGACGTCAAAGGTCACGCTGAACTCCTTACACGGGGCTGCCGGGGGGGCAGGCGCGAATGCCTGGATCTGCTCTGGAGCCGTCTTCAGGAGCGGCCCCTGGCAGTCCTTCTCCACCATCAACGAGCTCTCAGATGAGCTGGACTGGACTTCACCTGTGGGTGTGTGACGGAGGCACAGAATGAGTAACTCTGGCTGTTTATCAAGGGAAAAATTAAGGGGGGGGGGGGGGGGGTGTCAGGATGGCGCCTCACGTTCAATCTTCCTCTTGAGGCGGGGGCAGACAACAAACCAGATGATTAGGGCTGTGAGGACAGCGCAGGCCAGCGAGACCAGTAACGCGGCCCACCAGACCAGCTTACTGGAGGCTGCGTCTTCTGCGGGGGGGGGGGGAACAAAAAAAAACAAACAAAACAATTGACTAATGACCGAAAAACGAAGGAAAAAGAAAAACATAAAATAGTCACAGGCGTCAGTCTCACCTATACACACTGTGCATCTCACACCTACCAGTCAGAATTAAATCCCGCTCGGCAACTAAACACAGACACGTGACGCACCCAAACCCAAACCCAAACTGGGCCCCCCCCCCCCGCAGGTGATACATACTTGCAGAGAACAAGATGGAGAAGAGGTTGATTCCAATGGTCACAGCATAGAAGATGGGCAAAGCCCTCAGGCCGCTGGGAACAGGGTCTTTCTGTGGGACACACATAGAAAGGCACATAGAAATGAATATGGCTACCTAACTGTTACACTCCCACTGCAGCCTAGGCTGATCCAGCAGGGGCTCAGTCCCCTCCCTGCCTTCCAGCAGCCAAAGACCCCCCCCCCCCCCCCTCCAGCTCTCCACCCACAAAGGCCTCGCCGGTATCACACATGTGAAGGCACAGAGCTTACAAAGATAAAGTGGTCAGGAGGAAACACCCATCTGCTAAAATAGAATTTCTCAAACTGGTCCTTGGGGAAGCTGGTAGTGAGGAAAAACGTGGTCTGTCGGGGGTCCCCAAGGACCGGGGCGAGAAACGCCGAGCTGAAACCCCTCAAGAAAAACTGTGAGCGTTTAAACACATACACATACATGAATTCATTCTGCATCGTCATCACTGTTCTTACCTTGCGCAGGATGAGCATACGGACGAGTACGAAGACCAGAGCAGACATGATGCCAGACAAAACTGGAGAGAGGAACCAGGAACCCACTGCAGGGGGAGAGGAGACCTCAGATTGGGCTGAACACACCCCAAGGGCAGAACCACTCTAACCCATTCCAATTACCTTATTTCAAATGCAAAATGCTAGTCATATGCACATCTATGACAAACTATATCGCATCGATTACATAAACATCACTGAAGCTCAAAACCAAGAAAATTCCCACTGAGTGAAAGTGCTTGGATTTCACGACTTAAGCCCTTAATTCTTTAATGGTAGGACACTTGAGTCAAACCTTGTTTTGTTTTTTTCTAAAATTAATCAGTTTCAGTCCAGTGAAGCAGCACAAATTCATTCTAATCTGCTCAGATTAACTGCAATGGATGAGAGTCTCACACAGAATGTGCTTTGCCTTGCGGCCCCAGCATAAGCTGTGCCAGCCACAATTGGATAACCGATAAATAACAATTGCATGAATGACGAACAGATCCACAGAACTAACACGTGTCACGGATCATAAATGCCACAACGACCGGCTCGAGGCTTCTTTCGGCTGCTCACTCACCGATCTTGATCAGCTGATTCCAGCGGACTCCATTCATGCCCCTCGCCACCAGGGAAAATCCAATGGTGGCTCCCACAATGCAATGCGTTCCCGAAATGGGGAGCTTCAAAAACGAAGCCAGCAGCTGCCACACAGCAGACCCTGAGGCAGGAGCAGAGACGCTCTGATTGGCCGTCACTTTGCACACCTGACCCTCCTACCATGGCGCCAACTCATCCAAACGTGCATAACAGCCGTCACGAGACGACGTCCATCTCTCAGCACGAGGCTCACCGAACATGGCGCTGACGGAGCCCGCCATCATCAACGGCTCCGATCCGTTGTAGACGTTCACGTCGATGATGCCCTTCCGTATGGTCTCGCTCACGCTGGCGCCCAGGAGCACAGAGCCCAGCGTCTCGAAGATGGTGGCCAGGATGCAGGCCTGCCTGAGAGTGACCACGCCAGAGCCCACGGCCGTGCCGAAGGAGTTGGCAACGTCATTGGCGCCAACAGAGAAGGCCAGGATGAAGGCGATGACGAAGCCCAAGATGAGAAGCCAGAGGTAGTTGGAGAGTGGGGGATTCATCGACGGCATCATAGTGGCAGCCACGGTAGCCAAAACAGGAGTGACAGACGCCATTGCTCACAGCTTAGTGCTTAACTTACTAGAATGTTACAATCCTACGGTGAGATGGTTCAAGCAATAAATATCTGTACAAAAATAGTATTTACGAAACAATGTAGAAAAAAATGAGGTATTACAGTGTGGATTTTAATACAGTGTGAACTTCAATAAAAATGTTTAAACCTTCTCCTTTGCTACAAGAGGAGGTTAAATGTAAACAGATACGCTTGGCAACGTTTCTAACGTGCTGTAGGGATGGGGGGGGGTGGAGAGTCCGGCGGGGGCTATTGCTATCCTCTGGGAATGCCCAAGATATCAGAGTTTGTTTGACTCTGGGGGGTTAAGCAATTCGTATAGACTTCCATTGTGCAAGGGAGCCAGTCAGCAGTTGGAAGAGCATCCTAAAAAGAAGACAAATAAAAATGTATGTTTTAAGAAAAATATTAAAATATATTAAAATTTAGTACAAGTGAGTGGATTAAAAACCTCCTCTTTGTGATATAATGTGCACACCAGATCAAGACAAGTTTGCAATTCTAAATCGTTATAAAAAATAAAGCGTTTTTAAATTATCCTTATTTAATTATCTACCACAGCAGAAACAGGTAAACATTCAATTGATCACTATGGCTTAAGTACGAAAAATACCGTGCCACCTCTGCAGGAATAAACTATTTAATCTGCATATTTATATACAGCTAAGCAGTCTTAATGCGCTTTCAAAAGCTACGAAACAGATGAACAGACCATTGACAATAAAACACAGTTCACCTTTAACAACCAAAATTTCTGCCATTTAAATGAGAATTAAAAATCCAGGATGATGCATATGATTCAACAATCACCAAGTAGTAGGGAGTTTACCCCCCAAGATCCACCAAACCCGAGCTTCTCGTAAAGACTGCTGACGGTGTGTCTAGACCCCGTTTCATTAGCAGCACAAAAACATTTACTATTAGACACACTGGTCCAAGTTCATACCATCTCAGTATTAATGAGATTTCTGGGCGGGGGTGCGAGCCCGAATCCGGATTTGCTCATTCTAGGCTTATATTGCACCCCCCCCCCCCCCCCCAAACAAACAAAACGAACCCGCTCCACGACGTTTATACGGTTAAAGTTAGCGAGCGTGTGTTTGACATGTCGGATACGGGCGGTGGTGATGGGGGATGGTGGCAAACTCACAGAGGAAGCGCTTACGAGAACTCCGGCGAAAAGTGAATGGGCTCACGGAAGGAAGGAGGCCATGTTTGTTCACAAAGACAGTCTGAAATAATTAATAACATCGCCGACGCACAAATCTCCTCGTTGACCTGTATCTGGCCGTCCATCCAGCTAATCGCTAATTTATATAATTATCTGGTTTGGGGTGTGCGCATGACAATATAAGTTTCTGGATCTCATTAATACATGCTAATATCTGTCTCCGGAATCTTTCCGTTTTAGAAACGGCGCAGACAAGCGTAACTGACGGCTTTGAATGTGGATGCCGGTTTAACCATCCCCCGATCACCGACCAGAAAAGCTTCCCCCTCCGCCCGGCGCCTCCGGAACAAGGACCCACATGGCCGCCCGCTAACACGTGCTGGGTGTCACCGCTTCCCATTCAATCTGTGCACCAGAGCGGCCGCGCAGGGCACGCAAGCGGGCAGATTCACGTCTAACACTCCAAATAAACGAACCAAATTCGGATACGTTTACAAAATTAACAAACCGTGGCGGCTCATCAAACATCTCTTGTTGCTGCCGGCCAGATAGCGAATAGATAACTGAAGGATAAATTATAGGTAACAACCGCTTAGCAGCTGACGAGAATGCCGATTAAAGAGCAATACTCATCGGTAAAAGCAGTGACACTCACCAAAAGAGATGAACGAAAGCGATGTGGATGAAACCCACTGCTTCTCTCTCTGCCGATCCGTCCACACTTCAGCGGGACAGTCTCGATCGGTAACTTCCCCTTATTTCTGTAAGACAAAAAGTCATGTTGGTACTATGGCTTAACACTTCCGTTCACCAATAAAGGCGCTCCCCACACGACGAAGAGACGGGCTTTATACCGGGGAGGGGGGGGCAGACTCCTTAAATGACCCTAGACCGTGTAGAAGGAAGCCCTCCGGGGCGGCAGGAGAGAAGGGCGGACGGCTGGCGGAAGACAGCTGCTTCCAGCGAGGTATTTAAATGGGGGCGGGGGAGTGTGTGTGACAGAGAGAGAAAGAGAGAGAGAGAAAGAGAGAGACAGACAGACAGAGTGAAAGAGAGACACTCCATCCCTCTCTGCCGTCCTATGCAATCTATTTAACGGGTGTAGCAGGACGAAAATGGAAAAAGGGGTAATCAACCCCCATCCCCTCTGAGTATTGTCCCGGTTATTTTAAATAATAAGTCACATAAAAACCATGTAAATAACATGTATTATGTCAAAACAAATAATGAAAGTAGTCTATGTTCACCGCCCCCCCCCCCTTACCAATGGCGACGCGTGTGGCCCTGAGATGTTGCCGAGTATCCCAGTGCAGTTCAGTCCCCGAGTTACAGTGGCTGTGCTGCAGTGGCATCCCAGAAATAAAGATCACGGTACGAAACCGACCGACGCTTAATCACCGGTCATATGTACACAAAGGCAAGGTGGACTGATACGGTAATCCCGCCTTTACATTCCGCATTCAAAGTGCAATGTACCTCAATTTACGCAAAACACCCTGATATCAGATGGCGTCAGCATGTCATCCACAAATGGAGAGTGATTCCCTACTTTGTCGTTTGGCAATAGACCTTCGGGACATGAATTCAATATCTGCAACACTCAAATACACCCTGTGGCTACAAATAAACTTAGACCGAATGCTACGACTAAATACGATCGTGTGTTTTAAAATCGCATTTTTAAATGTATGGCTTAAGTCACAATTAAATGTATTTTAAATGTATTTAATTGTGACTTCGAACTGAACACGCAAAATGTAATTATTATTCCGGGATAAGAGATCGAACTCACGGGAACAAAGGGGGGTGAAGCGTGCTCCCTCTGAAATAACGCCACGCTGCTTCCCTCTGCTGCTAGACAGAGTATTGCAGTGGTGTTAAGTGTATGTGGCCACGACGACGGGCGGATAAACAGTAAAATATTGCACCTTTGAAAACATAACCTCTGAAACACAAGCTATCTGCTGCTACACCAAAGTTCATATTTATGACTTACACGACACACCCACTGAGAACCGTGCGGATTCCACATGTAAAGGAAATGCCTGCATTTACTATATAACATAGAGTTCCGTCCGAAAAATAAAAGCGTGTATAGACTGAATTTATCTGTGTAGTGTTGGACAGAATGCTTTAATTTTTAAGCAATATAATGACCAGCTGGCTTCAGAAAATACAGGAGCGGTTACTCCGATTGCTGATATATTAATATACAAACACAATTATATGAATATTAAATATTTCGGTGAGTGCAGATTAAGGATTTTATTTTAAGCGCTTCCAGAAATAAGTATAATCACTTCTAGGGCTACGTACAGTATCTGCAACACGACATTTTTGACTATTGTTTTTACCGGGAAAACCGGCTGCAGATAATATATAGGAAGTTAATTAAGTTTTAAATTTCTACAATTATATGCCCAAATGTAACATGCACGGCTACTTCTACTCTACTGGGACACGTAAATGTCAAAATTATCTCTAAATTGGCACACTGTTGGCATCCCTTACAGTTAACGATGCCGGGCAAATTGCGTTTCAAAAACTGCGCCAATATTTCCCTCCCTTACAAGGAGGGAAATACAACAGTTATATTTTTATCGACTGTATATGACAAAATCGAAACAAAAGCGACTAATAATAACAAGACACATTTAAACATACCTCGAATTAATTTTTGCATTAGAAACGTTGGTTTGATAAAACTCGGAGCTCAGGAAGGAGCCGCCGCGCCGATCCTGCAGGTGAACAATCCGGAGCGAAAGACCCGCCGAAATGACGCGGACCCGGCTGAATGACAGGCGGCTGCTTAAAAACCCAGCGCCCTATGCCACACATTTCCGCTCACACCCGCAGGCAGCAATCTTGTGCGAATTAACAACGTGAAATACAAAGAAGTCTGGTTTATTGCAAACGGTGAACGATTATATTTTAACGTGGGTTCCCAAAGTTTGAAAAGAGAAACAAAATTCAGACGTTGTCCCATAAGACATCTTAAAGCATCCGCAATGAAAAGTTTTGCTCAAATATTGTAGGACCATAACCCTGTAGATCATGGTTCTGTAATGATTAACCTATATTAGGTAGGTAAGGAGGTCATGCAGATCACAGCATGTTGCTGCACCCATCACACAACAAACCACCTCTGGGATGAGAACCTGAGTGCATCCATGCAGCGGGTGATGCCTCAGCACCACCCTATTCTGAATGGACCAGCATTGTCTTTTTCCAGTGGCTGGAGTGCTAATTCTGCCACCAACCCCCAAATTTCCCTGTAAGTTGGAGGACCTCCTTATAGGGTTGGATGTAGATTAACATCATACCCAGGACAAAGCAATTGCAGGTTAAGGGTCTTGCTCAAGGGCTCAACAGAATAGGATCACTCCTGGCATTCAGGGGATTTGAACCAGCAACCTTCCGATTACTGGCACAAATCCCTAGCCTCAGAGCTACCACACTACCACAAAAAAAAAAAGAATCAGAATCTTTATTGCCACATGACACGTCATTCTATCATCTATTTACTCCCAACCTATTGGGAGTAACTATAGCTAAGTGTAGGGTTATAAGGCCTTTTTTAGACTAATCCTGGGGGTGTCTCCATTAAGAACTTCTAAGTAACAGATGGATTGTGCAGTTTTTATACTATGATGCTAATATGATATGCTATTTGTCAAAGTTGTCAATTTTTGTGCTTACATGCACTAAGTGAGAAGTCTGCTTTTTTTGACATTTATACTAAAGTTTATAATTATGTTCAAACTTGTCCCACATGAAACGCTCTCCGAAACTCCCCCCTGCCCCCCCCTTTTCTAACAAGAAACACGCTTTATGAAGCTATACATTTTAACAATCATACCAAAATGCACCAGGTCAACCATGTAATTTCAAATTATTAAACAACAAATATCCACCATTAAACATATGAGACTTATTCAAAAACAAAATTTAAAAGTTAAACAAAATCAACTAATGACAACAAACAAAAATAAGGGGTACCAGGGGCTAATTATATTCTGACACAAGGGTCAATAAATTATGGTCAGTGGTTAACTTGTTTTTTAAATAAATTTATTATATGCCAAGTTAAAATCATTCTGAAAAGCATTAATATTTGGGGACTGTTTTGTAACTTTACATTTATGTATAAAAACATTACCATAATAATATCATTAACCAAAAACTCAATATTTTTGTGATCTAATACATAACATTGAAAGAAGGAGATTCCATATTCAAAGAACTCTCTCCCATCCAGTCATATACATCCAACTACAACTAATGGACGGTTATACAATCATAAATCAAATGGTCAGTCATCTGTATATGTTAATCACACAGCCGGCAGCTGTTTACCTCCAAATTAAAACAATCTTAGAAACTCCTTTGATGGGTATAATGTCATTAAGATTTTTAAATTGCAATTCTTTAACTTTTGGAGCAACCATGTATTTTCAATACCTTATTCTTATGGATTCAATTTCCAATTGTCCATATTCTCTTAAATCTTTATTTCATTTCGCTGGGCCAGGATATAAGGAATGAATACATTTTTTTCTTAAAAAATATAACTACGTTTTTTTTGTCCAAAAATCCCCATTGCCAATATTTAACTTATGCAATTTTGGTGTATGATAGTTATTTCAAAAGTAAGGCCAAAAATGCTGTAGGTATACTATACAGTACGTTAGAAAATTCAGCCAAAGAACAATTCAGATCACATTTCTGATTAAAATCCTGTCTCAGCCACGTGCCTTCTTCATCCATTAGATGAGTCACTGACCATATACCTCTTTCCTGCCAGCTCTTAACATTCTTGGACCTCTTCCAATTGTGGGCTACAACTGTGCTTATACAGCAGTCTTCAATATAACAATACCTACAGGTGAAAAGTGGAGTTTGACAAGTAGCATAGACAGTTCAAAATCGCAATTCAGTAGGTCAGTAATGCCCCACAGGTCAATAAGTACACTCTTTTTTTTTATTAACTTCAAGCAGACATACAAGTCCAATATAAAACATCAAATATAGAGTTTAACGCTAGAGGGGAAGAAAACAAAAAAGATCTATATAAAGATTCCTAATACTGAACAAGCCGTTAAAGTCCTAACTGCCTTTTGTTTAGAAGAGTACTTAATCGAACAGATGTATTGTTTGAACTCTTTCTCAAAGGCAATAAAGCATGGCTTACTACTCGCAAATTTACATTTATAAATATGAAATTTTGCCATCAAAATAATAAGGTTAATTATGTAAACATGAGACTTTTTAAATGTGTCATTTTCTGTGAGACCAAACAATACGTTTTTCCACAGTAAAATAAAGTTTTTAACAATACGTTCAGAAATAAAATTACAGAGGTTTTGCCAGAAATTCGTGACAACAGGGCAATTCCAAAACAAATGCACAACAGATTCCGGGTGCAATAAGTACACTCTTCGCAACTATAGCTGTCTCAAATGCGTCACTCTCCCGCCTAGTCAGGGTCCAACGCTTGAATTATACGTAGGCACAGCTTTTTTTCTGACCAGCACATAGCCTTGGTAAATATATTTTATTTACCTTATTCTCTAGAAAGCATACGCGTGAAGAATCTATGTTTATACATGTAGAACGATGATATGTGAAAAAGACGACGACTGCTTCTTTCACAGGCACGCTACTAGGTCATCTTTTCAAGGGGCCGTGCCAGTGCCGTCGTGTTTTTCTGACGTTCTTTTTCCTGACGTTTTCAAGATCTCGAGCATGCTAGGGATCGCGAGTGCGATGTGATTGGTTAACTTTGAGAACGACAGTAACGACAACAAATGAGAATTGTACTTCTGTTGACGAAAACCAATGGGAGTAGAGCTTTTGTCAACTTTGTTCTAGAACTGTCAGCGTAACTGGTTAATGAGCCTGTGTGCAAAGCATGGTGTGGTACAGGGTTACAAGCCAAGCCACAATTTAGGATAGGATAGGTAGCTTGCCAGCTGACAAAGGGTACTGAAGGGTATTGCCCGTTAGCTGCTGGTGACGGTGGTACAAATCTTCAATATTGTGTATCTCTTTCAAACACCTTGTTAGCATCGTTTGAATTGTTTGTATTATATAATCGTATTTACAGTGAACTTGTTGATGCTCTTTGTATTTTGGATAATCACGTCGAAAAGATTAGTTTGGAAACTTAACCAAACGAAAAAGTAGACGTTACGCAGTTTATTTTACTTGAAGAAACAAAGCGTTGCACAGAAACGCCGCTTTTTTTCCGAATTGCTTACAATCTTCGCGAAGTGCTCGTGGTTCAGTTTGATTGTCAGGTCAGACAACTGTCGTTTGACTGCAAAGCTGTCACCACTCTGAAGCGTATTCATATAAACCGACGTAGAAAGGGTTTATCGGCTGACTGGAAAGCAATCGCGAAGATTTTGGCCTTCCTGCTCGGCCGACATGTTATTACTCGGGGTGTTGGGATAGTTGGCTAACTGTACAACTGTGTATCTGTGCGTTGCAGATTGCAGTCACTGACTTCTGCACGACTTTTTGATACCGCTGTCAGGAGCGTGTTTGCTTCGTAAACAAAAATGTTTCCGTTTCTCCGACGCCGCCCGATTTTCGGGGTTACTGCGCGGATCCAGACCTTCAGTGGATTCTGCAGTGAGAAGCTAGGGAAAAGCAGAAATTGGGCCGGGGAGTGGCTCGGAAGTAGACTTTCGCGTCTTTATAAGGCCGGTGCTAAGGGGAGCGGGCACGATAACAGGCGGAAAACCATGTTTTCCTTACTCGCCAACCAGTGCAGTTTTGTCACTGGCCAGAGGCTCCGGCGAGCTTGTCAGATCGGCGAGCTGTACTCGAACCTATATGCCGAGAACACTCGCTGGAGCCTCGTGGGCTCTTTCTGGTACCGCTTCCAGAACAAGCACTGCAAGGTGGGCAAGTTGGTGGCGGCGCTGGCCGGAATCTTCATGTGGGAAGATGAGAAGATTCGAGACGAAGAAATCCGAAGGTAGGCAGCGAAATTGCAAATAAATCGCTATTAGAGCAGGCTATTAAAGATGTCATTGTGTGGTTAGTAAAGCTACTATCTCTGGTAAATATTGGCTTAATAGTATCGTGCTTTATCAGCGTGCCCAATGACATTGTGCGGCTGATTTTAAAAGGTTGTTCCGTGCAGGTGCCCAGTCAGGACCGAGTCAGCAGCCGCATCACCTTTTCATATAATATACATTGCACTTAATTCATCTGCAGAGCACTATGCAATACTTAATTTGACTTAACGTAAAATTAATTTAAAGCCCGCCGAAGTAGCACATGGTCATAAAACTGGACACTGTTCGTTAAATGCAAATAACAAGCATAATCAAATAGTATCGCGATATTGAATAACACCGAGGCGTGTTGCTTGGCCCGACCTGCGACTTCTACACTTCTAGCAGTACACGGAAATTGTTTACAATACTACATTTTCCAAATCCACATACACGCACCTTAATATGTGTGTAAGAGTTTTATTTTTTTGTGTGAGCCTGTAATACATATAATTGCAAATTAGAATGAAGTAAACTTTGTCTACTCTGTGTTTGTAGGTCAGCTGAAGAGCTCCAAATGATGGAGCAGATAAAGAACCAGACCCCCTGTCCAGCAAAGACTCCAGGACAGCAAGACTCTGGCTGGGAAATTGTCATGGAGAAGAAGAACTTCTGGGTGTGGCGCAAGCCCATCTTGAACAGCCATCTTTATGAATACAGAGGTCTGTTACTGGTGGCTTTGTTTGCCTTAACCTGAGACGAGCCTTTGACTTCAATGTATATTAGTTTGCCTGTCTGTGGTCAGCTGACCCCCTTATCCTGATTGGATGGGCTGCCTGCCTTCCTGTTATTTTCACACCCTGTTCTGTCTCTGTCTTCTCTGTAGTGTTGGGGACCTACAATGACATCACCCCCAGGCAGTTCTTCAATGTCCAGGTAGAGTCTCCATGTGTGCAGTATTAGCATGAGCCGTCTTGCCACTGATACTGTAAATTGTGGAAAAACTGGCATTAAGGGATGTTGCCATAGACAAAATCTATTTTTCAAGAAATTATTCATCTTAATAAGGGGATGGACTTTCTTAAGCAGGTTTAATCTGTTTTTGAGTTTGACTGTTTTTCTGTTTTGGGATTTCTGCCCTTCTGTCGCAGCTGGACACAGAGTACAGGAAAAAGTGGGATTCCCTGGTGATTAAACTAGATGTGGTGGACAGGGATGCCAGTACCGGCACGGAAGTTGTGCACTGGGCCACACATTTCCCAGTAAGGTCCATTTACTGTGATGAATACAGTGCTAATTGGTGATTGTCTTATTTGTTGTCATATTATGCTATTTTTGACTCTCATTGATTGGTAACTATTGATTTATGCTAGGATATTCTGAGACTTTACCATTAAAAATTTTAAATAATAAAATTAGCCTGCCTTCACTTGTTTCCAGTTTAGAATGTGGCAGTGTTTTGTTGAATCGGTAGCCTGTAAAGTTATAGACCTTGTTATACATAGTTATTTTTTATTTTTTTTTCTGTATCACCCACAGTATCCCATGTACTCCAGAGACTATGTTTACGTACGTCGCTACGACGTGGATGTGGAGAAGAACCTCATGGTGCTGTTTTCCAGGTGCATTTTGTCATCTGGCCTCCTTACCAGTAGGTGGCACTGTCACAACAGACTCCCCCAACTCAATCCCGTCTTGCTCTCTCTGCAGGGCTGTGGAACACCCCTTAGTTCCAGAAACAAAGGACTTCGTCCGGGTGCACTCCTATCAGTCTCAGATGGTTATTCGTCCACACCGGTCTTTTGATGAGGTCAGTGGTTGGCTTGGGGGTGGGCTGGTTTGTGGCAACTGACAGACACTTAGCTGCTCATCGGACCTTTAGACCAGTTATTTGATAGGCTCTCTTTCTGCTCCTGAGCACAGAATGGCTTCGACTACCTGCTGACCTACAGAGATGACCCCCAGACTGCCATCCCACGCTACTGTGTCAGCTGGATGGTGTCCAGCGGTGAGGAGCTCCCTGCGCCGCCACGAGTCTGACACTGACCATGGGCGTGTTGCCGTGATTTGCCCGTGTAGCCAGGGCCCTGGTGATTGTAGCGTAAAAGTGCATCGCACTGTGTTTGGCTAGCAGAGTGTCAATTCCACTTTGAGTGATGCAGTCTTCCGTTGTTGCCCTCTTTCTCCTGGCATCATGCCCTCCCTGACCTCTGCTCTCCCTGCCCTTCAGGAATGCCCGACTTCCTGGAGAAGCTGCATGCTGCTGCTCTGCGGGCCCGCAACCAGGAGGTGGGCATGCAGGACTACATGAGCATGGTCAAACCCATGCAGGAATTCCATAGTGCAGACACTGGGCGTGCAGGGGGTCCCGGCCGCATGGAGTACGCTTGAGAGTGGGTCTGGCCAGCGTGAGGGGGCGGAGCCCTCCCTCGGACACGCCCCCATACTCTGCACTACCAAATAGCAGGACTGTGTTTCTGTAATGTGGTGGAGGGACCTGGCAGAGCGCCACATTCAGAGCACCTTGGGGCCCACGCCAAGACAGTTTCACTCCTGAGAGCATTTGATGGCACACCAGACATTTGAACATTGTGAACCAGTGAACTGAGTGGGCTGCTCCTGTTATGCTGGCCATTTAGTTCCCCGCTCAGAAAAATAACGTTAACTGGAATGGGTAAGGATATGCTCACTCACCGGACATTCGTGGTACCCTGAAGGCGTTGTCTAGGCACTGTACTGTTACCTCCGTAACTAAATGCCAAATATCTGGGAGAGAGAGTAGTGGTGCTATCTGAACGCGGCGCCAGGAACCTTCTGACGAGACTTTGCGCTCATGTGGCACTTGCCCCCAGTCAGACAAGCGGATTTAGGGATCCTGTTTGTGAAAACAGTGATGTTTTGCTAGTTGCAAAACGGAGGATTTTTCACCTGCTTTGCCGTTCTCTTAGGTCTTTAGGGATGTCGGATGACTTGGTCACCTTTAACAGCCTTTCAGTGAATAACCTCTAGTGTCTTATTTCAGCCGTGACATCCTCAGCGCCAAGCAATTTTCAAAAGCTCATTTATTGTGTGCTGGTGCCAGCTTAGTTTGTGTTTCAGTGAAGCCTCTGCATCAATAGTGCTCACTTTGTCGTCTGTCGGTTTTGGAAATCAATCCCAAGCTGTAGGAAACTCGACGGACCTCTTTCCACATTTCGTTTCATTTGGCTCCCACTGTAAGTAGGAGTGTCAGTCTGTTAATGTGGACATCAGATTGACAGAGAGTTGGTTTCAAACCCCTTAGAGTTTATATAACTCTGTACAGAGTGAAAGAAACATTCTGGTAATGTGAGAATATGGTTCCTTATACTTTTTTTTTTTCCCCCCAAATTGTTACATTTGTATGTTTCCCATATGCTGTAATGGAATTTGTTGTCACGACAAAGTATCCTCGATAACCGTGTAAACCTGTCTCGGCGATCCCTCATTGGGTGCCCTATGTCACGTGACACAGCTGTCAGTGCTTAAGGTGTTTCTCACTTCCTGACCCAGCTGTAGTGTTGTGTCAGATGGGTTTGGGCGTGAGTGCATGTTTTAATCACTGCAGCGGCCTTCTCCTGCCTTTTGAGTTGATGTCACGGTATTGGGGTCACCTAGCAAGGTCGGGTTTCCCGCCCCTAGCAACCTTGGTAAGAGATGTGAAGGCACTTGAGAAAATATTTGTGGCAGTATTCTGTGTTTTTTTTTTTTTTTTTTTTTTTACACACTCTGATTTTTCTCTCTGCGATTCCAAATTGTGATTCCAAATTTTAAATGCATGCTGGACTGTTCTGGCATGTCATGTAGGTCCTTATGATATTTCATATCCAATAAATTGTGTGAACAGTTTTATTGAAGGCTAACTAGACTGCAGTGACTGCAGTGAATGCCCCAGCATTGTCTTATATATTTAGTTTTGCACGCCCTGCAGTGGAGGGCAAGGGTACAATGAGGGAGGTTATCCTGGAGAAAGATGGATGCATATATGACACTGGGAAAAAGGTCACTTCCGTTTAAGTGGATGGGCTATGGATGGGCTATCCCCAGACAGTGGAGGGCTTTGTTACTGCTGTCTCATTAGCTTTCCACATTCTGTTTGAATTGTGGGCCATTCAGATAATGTGAGGGGCTGCTGGTTTAGGTTAATATTCCATTATATGCAAGTTTATATTCCATATAAACTTGCATCTATGATGATTTAACCCACAATGTAATTTTAGAGTATTTAGAGCCCAAATAGTTCTGTGTGTCTATGTGTATCTGTGTGTGCATGTGCGCGTGCAGCACTTACCATGCCAATATTATGATGATCCAGCTTAGTTTACTAACTTTACTTGATTTAGTTCCTGACTTTACATGTCCTTCATGTATGTCTCCCACAGAGCAGCTAATAACATCCCCTGTTACCATGGACCACCATAACCAGAGTCCCCTGCTCAGCTACTGAATGCAGTTCACCATGGAGCAATGAGCAGTTATATGATTCAGGATATGGTTGCCCATGATGCCAGGGATGCGGCGTGAATGTAGGGCTATGGCTGTCCCGGGCCAGAGCCCGCTTTAATGACAGGCCCGCTGTGCTTCCCCAGTTGTCCTTAACTTGGCAGCCTTTGGAGATGAACCACATGTGCACGGAACCCTTTTAATGTTTCACATACTGTGTGCTGAGAGTGCGAGCGAATGACAGCCGACATGGAGTCTGGAATTCTGTGCGGGCAATCTGATCAGTCTCCTTCAGCCCCAAAAGCCCACTTCCATGCTCACGATGGATGGACAGCTGTCTGAAGGCTCGCAACCAAGTGTGCTGCCTTTTACATGCCTGCTGTGATTTGTCTTTGATTTTTCCAATAAATAATAATAATAATAATATTTTTTTTTATTGACTTGTTTGCTTTCTGAGGTCCAGCTATCATACATATTCCTCTCCCCCACCTGCCACCTCATCTCAAATACACATTGAACAAAATGTCTGTCAGCCGGTCATTTGTCGTGACCTCGGACACTAATGAAGGTTAATGATGACACAGAGCGGTCTTCTCTATTTCTAGACTAGTTTTAAAATTAGAATTTTTTTTTTCTTGAATTAAGATGACTTTGCACTGAGGATTTTTCACCTCTAAAATTGCGTTAATGACGCTTTCATAAAGTGGATGCAGCTGCAATGATGTCAGTCAGGCTAACCACAGGCTGCCCATTGGGTTCAAATATGCAGTGATCGTGTAGAATTCTATCCACAATTTTCCATCAGCATCCCCTACGAGACTTTGTGTGTAGACTTGTATGCTACTTACCACTGGTGTGAATTTGACGCTATCTGCCAAATCAATGAAAAGCCTTGTCTTGTGTTCCTCTTATACCACTGTAATGTAAGCAGAGTGCCATTTTTGGTTTCTTTACTGGTGCTATTTCTGCTAGCTTTAAGGAAAACTCAAACCTCGTCCACTATTGTGTTTCTCTCTGACTCAGATTTTTTAGTTTAATAGACAGTGCAACTGAGCTTAAAATGAAAGCGGCTAGTTGACAGGTTATGAGATTATTCATTGTATGGTTCATGGTGCTTTTTATCTAACGCTTTTGTACACCAAGAGAAAAATGATGAATAGACTGATTAACAGTTAAAATCAACATGATATCAAAATTTTCCCAGGATACTTCTGCGTGCTGCTATTTCTTGCAATACCCAGAGTCATCTGTAAATTTAGTAAATCCCTGAAAATTCAGCTGGAGGTACATACACAATAGTAGTATTAATTAGTAGTAATAGTAGCACCTTTTGTTTAATACTGATTCCATTGTGAATTTAGTCAATAATCACGCAAAAGCAATAAACATAGATGTAATAGTTGAGCCTCTTCAAATTTATTCAGAATTCAGAATAAGCTGACATTGCAAGGTAGTAATAGTCTGACAGAGTTGATCACAATGAATTAACAAAATGTCTTTGTCTCGGGTGTATAGGTATCGGACAGGGTTGTCGCCGCCAAGGCAGACTTCTTATTGCAGGCTTCGTTCTTTGGATCGGGTCAGGGCTGTAAGCTGGAGGATGGGGCTCACGGGACCCCAGAGTGCTTGGCACAACCATGGACCGAGGGGGAACCACATGGTTAGATCAAGCACAATGGGGTCCCGGGCAACCGGGGTGAGAGCCTGGGAAGCCGGCAGAATCTCTGTAGCAAGCAGGCAAATGGGCTTGATCACAGATCCCCACACCCCACCCCACCCTGAGGTCCCCATACACCCAGCGAGGAAGTCTATCTCACTAAGACTACTCAACATGCCAATGCCAAACAATTATACGGCACATTCACATAGACCATCAACCATAGAGCAAATGGACAACAGTGTACATGAGCACAAATCTCTGGGAATTAATTCAGAGTCCCTAAGCATACCTGTCTGGTGATCACGTCTCCCCCAATCTAATCTTGGCTAAGAGTGCGACTCCATTATTCTGGCTACCAAACCTTTAAATCCCCCCCCCCCCCTTTTCAGTTCTTCCCCATTTTGGTTCAAGGTAGTCTAATTGCAGGTCTTCGTCGAACTTACCGCTCAGTGTTGAAGAATTCGACCCAAAGCTCAACGCCAAAATGGTGGCAGCAGCAGAGGGGCGAAGGGCGGCTTCGGCGTTTTGTGCGCGATGAGGGAGCGGATGAGTCGCTGTCCTTCTGAGCCGATCGAATTGGGTGGGGAGGGAGGCGGCGCATAACGTATGATGCAGAGGTGAGCAACTCGGAGACAAAAGGATTTGGCCCAAGTCATGTCCACTGCGGAAAAATGTGGACCCCGCCTTCTTATGCGTAGGAGCCCTGCCTCGCTCCGCCCCCTCCGCATCGCATCGCTGTCATTGCTAAGCTACATCATATCTGAAAAGCAGATTTCTTTAAAATAAACTGCCAACAGCTCGAGTTACAGAACAACAGCTAAAACTTGAATCTATAGAAATCTGGTTGACTGATTTTTTCCCTCTTCCAGGAGTTGCGTTCATTTAGTCGCTGTTATTCGCATAGGAAGAGGTTGACACATTGACATCAGTCTGTTCTTGAGCCAATAAAGGTACTGAAGACTGGATAGGCTGATGTTGTCTTTCGTTATCGTTCTATTGAGTCCACCACACCCAGACTCACATAGTGGACCTTGGCTGAATGGCCAATGGGCTCCTAACGAAATTGGGTCTGACAAAATGGACATGACTGATGGACAGTAAATCAACGACAAGCCCCCGCTCTCCCCCACCAACTCCTAAGAGGATTTAGAGAATTGAATAACAAAATTATTGCCCCCCTTTCCCAATCCCCCGTGGGCTATTTTAGACAGGGCCTTGGGGGTTTGGTTGGCAATGGACAGTGACATGACCTCCTCAGTATGAAGACAAAGACGACGGCAGCTAGCGGGCGAACAGAGAGAACATGCAGGCAGACAACCACATCATAGGGCTTAGCCAAAAAGGACACATGGATGGGGAGATGGAACGGTAGATGAGTGTGAATTCACAGAATATCATTGCTCATCAGGTCTCATCAGGTTCATGCAATATCCTCCATTTCTCCCTACCTGTCCACTGGCTGGTCCATTGGAATGTCTGACTTTCTCACTTGCTTCTCTGCAGCTGTCAGTATCTATAGTGTTTTAACCCAGCATTGACCCCATTTCCTCCTGCTACATTTATTCCTCTCCATCCCTCACCCGTATCTCCCCATTCATTTGAACCTGATCACTCTCCGTGGTTTAGACCTTCTTTGACAGTGGGGACATGACTTTGAAAATGTCTACATTCCCAGCACATTTTCCAAAGTCACATCTATTGAATTCCCTCATCTTCTCTACGAAAGACACTATGATTAAACCAAGAAAAAGATCTTGAGTCAGTCAGGACATCAAACCCTGAAGATTTGTAGCCTTATCTGCAAGTAATTTCCCATCAATGTGCATCAGGAAATCAAGCCACTTTAAGTGTTTCTTACCTCAATCACCAACCTATGTAGGCTTTCCAGATGTGGTCTCCAAGGTGGAAGGCGGCTTGTTCCCATTGGTGGGGTGGACCCGCACCATAGGGAACCCCAAACTGGGAGGCAGCCCGAGAGCTGCTGTGAACTCATGAGTTTGGATGTCGAGACTGAACTGAAAAGACTGTTCTAAGAGCATACCATCCACATCCCCCTCCCCCAAAGGTGGAGAGTTGCATTTTCTTTGGGAGGCATTTGGGGTAGGGTGGGGGGTTGCGTTTGCTTCTGCACTTCATAAATATTAATACAATGTGTCCTCTCCCCAAAGGGGCAGGACTTTAATTTCATTAGGGGGGGAAGCTCTTTACTCACTTAATGGCTTTTATTACTGCCTGGACCCAAACCGTTTCATTAGCTAAAGTGCTACTATAATTCACAAGAGTAGAGGCAAAGTGGGTGGGGTGGGGTGAGGCAGTCTGCAGTGCTCTTCCCATTGGCCAACTGAGGCTGGTCCAGATACGACAGGGCCGCTCCATCAGAAGCTGTGAACACAGATTGCTGCACCCGTCTCCCTTTGTCCTGTCTAGAAGCCAAACGACTTTGGGACCTGTGTCCATCTCGCCATGCTTCCCTGTTAGGACAGGGCTGTTGTTCATTGCACTGAAAACTGCAGGAATGTTTCTCACTAAAGCCCCCACTCATGAACCAGGAGCGCTGAACTTGATAAAAGTTCTGGGCTTCTGAAGGCTATTGGCCTTTCCATTGATCCCTGCCCCCCTGTTTTTGGTACAATGTCTCCAAATCAGTTTTTAGTAACGTGCAAGACATCAGACTCAGTTTCAGCTCCTTCTCAGGCCCAGTTATCTGACATTTATAACACCAAATAAACCGTGATGCTACTTGCTCCGCCCCAATGCGGTGGTTCCAGCTCCGGTCCGGAGGGTGGTGGGATTTTGCTGGTTTTCACTGCAGCTGAACCATTAATTACTCAAGCTTGATTGGCCTGACTGCACAGAATGCATTACGTTTTTCAGTCGCATGAAATAAGATTATTGCTAACTGAAAGAGGAAAAAAAAAAAAAATGTGAAAAATATCAAAGGCGTTTCTCTATTTTTCATCTTTGCCCATTGCTGTAAATGAAGAGGACTTAATACTTTTTAGTTTCTGACCAGAGTAGCTTATTCAATAATTCATAAACTAGGTAAAACGGGAAACAGAATCAGTTTTTCTGTTCTACTTGAATTTCACAAATGAAAAGTAAACAAATTTCACGACCGCTCTTTAAAATCTTACATTAATGAAACAAGACAGGGATCTGCAGTCTGTCAAGCCTGATCTGAAACATGTGCTGCAATCAATTTATTTAAAAAAAATAAATAAATAAAAAATCTCAATCAAGGCTAAGTAATGAGGATTCAGGCTGGAGCAGGAAAAGGCAGGAATGTGAGAGCCCAGAGCTTCATGCTCTCCCAGCCAAGTTCATCAAGTTTTCTTAGTTACTTAATGGCATCTCACAAGGAATCACCCACAGCCAGCAAAACGCACACTGCAGTACTTATTAACATGCTGACAACCATTTAGACACCCCCCAAAAAAAACCACCCAAATGACATATCACAGCTGTAAAATTCCTTCACGCACTTTGATCAGGCTCCTCCTCGGATACCACCAAAATAGTAACAGGACTGTGCATGCATATAAGGAAATGCAATAACTCAGTTTGAGAATTTATTTTCCCCATATATCAGGGAACATCAAGCATATGTATTCACATTCTGGCAAAGAGCCAGTTAAACATGGACGACTGAGTTTGTCGGTGAGGTCCATCATTTTTTAAATCCGCCTCGTAAAATATCCTTTACAAACATTTTAGACATTGCTACCTGCTGGAAGGTATGTCTGTATTAGCCGTGATCGTAGATGATTACAGCAGCCAAAAATATATATATATATTAAAAAAAAAAAAACTACCCACTTAAACATGTTACCTCGAGCAGGATCGTCTCAGTGGAAATTAAGTGATGCACTTCGGAATAATGTTCAGTTATATTGCCTCTTTACCATCCCCAAGATGTTTTTACCCGTATGGATTAGTGAGCCATACTTGCCAAAATGCATGTTTTAAACACAACTCTGCAGGCATATATATTGACAAATAAAACGGTGCATAAGCACAACAAGATGACAACACTGATGACGCCGTTTGTACTTTGAGGCCCCTCCGGGTCCATCCAGCCCCTCACCATATCTAAAGCTGTGGTGTGAGGGTGAGGGGACAGGAAGGGATGTGGGGGGGGGGATCTAAACGGTCCCTCTACTTCTTGACCAGCTGAATGACATCCTCATCCTCCAGGATGTGATCCTTCCCCACCTTCTGAGGGTTGTGCTTGACCGACGTACCCCACACGAGGGCGCTGTGGAGGCAGAAAACTCTAATTTTACTCACTGGCCATGTCTGTATGAAACGGAGGGTTAGGCTGATTAGATGGAAAGATACCATTATATACCCCAAAGGGATCAGATATAGCACTTGGCAGGCAGGCATGCAGCAGGTAGCATGGCAGCTAAGGAACTCACCTTAACTGCTCACCCATCCTTAAACAGTCAAGTACTTATATTGAATTGATCCAAGTCTATTTACTGAGATCTATAAATACCACATCAAGCTGCATAAATTTGGGCTGAAAATAATTATAAATAGCAATTATGGTCTTGAACGCCGCAGTCACTCTATGCAGACTGTAAGCCATGCGGGCACGATGGAGATGCTCACTATTTGAACTCTTTGATGAGGTTCTTGTGGATCTTCATGCAGAAGTCCTCCACGGCTGTCCGTCCATCAGGAAGCACGACGGGGGCCGTGTAGTCTGGGAGCTGCCCTTTCGGCTTGGTGTAGCTGCAAGGAGATGCAGCACGTTCACGCCCAGCTGTCTTGTTTTGAAAAAGCGCATGCAGTTTCACGCCGCCTCGGCCCCAGAGATATACGGTTGGCTTTTTTGGGCACATAGAACTGCCTGAAGTGGTCATAACGTCATCTGTCGCTCAGTGACACCCAGAGCGGGCAGCTTACATGCGCACGAGGTGCAAGTAGTCCCAAATCCTCTCCAGCAGGTCGTCAAAATTCCAGCGGTGGTGCGCCGAGATGGGCACGCAGTGGGGCACCTTGTAGATGATGTCCAGCTCCTCTATGGAGATCTGGTCGATCTTGTTCAGCACATAAATGCAGGGGATGTAAACCCTGGGAGGAACATAGGTGGGAGGGAATAGCAGAAAGGAAGACAGGAGGAGGAGGGTGCAAGGAAAAAAGGAGGGGAGGAGAAAGAAAAGGAAGGAAGGAAGAGTGTCAATGAGAATGTGATACTAGGCTGGAAAGGTCACATACATTACCTGAGGGATGTGCAAGCTTATTTGGGAGGGTAGGATCTGAAGGTCTGCTGTTTACCGGTTTCCCTCCACCACGTCGATGAGGTCATCGGCCGTGCAGTCACTGCGGAGGGTGACGTCTGCGTTGTGGATTTTGTACTCAGCCAGGATGCTCTTCACTGTCTCCAAGTCCAGTTCACTCTGGGAGCACTGAGTCACAGAGAAAGGCGGCGCCTTCAAACTCCAGCAGCGCTATCCCACCAGCAGCCAGCAGGGGGCGAGGCTCCCCGCTCTGCTCACCGTGGCAGTGAAGTTGATTCCGCCCTTGTCCTTCTTCTTGAAGCCGATGTTGGGCGGCTTCTTATTGAGCCGGATCCCAAAGCCTTCCAGCTCGTGCTCAATCAGCTTCTTGTGTCCCAGGGGCTTCAGCACGTCCAGCACGATCAGGATCAGGTTGCAGGTTCGAGCCACTGCGCAGAAGAGGGTGGATGAACCCTAAAAATCCAATCTGGGCAACAGACTAATAAAATTACTCCATAAATAGTGGCCACGGTATGTAGCTCCTACCTGCTATGACCTGCCTCCCCCTGCCCTTTCCATCCTTGGCCCCCTCGATGATCCCTGGAAGATCCAGTAGCTGGTGGACAGAAAAACTGAACATAAATAAACTCACCACATTGGCTCAGGAACACTGAGAAAACAGTTGACAGAGGTGGAGATTTCAGGTCCAGAGAGTATAAATCCAGACCAAAATCTTGTTTCAACCAACCAGTTGAGTATAATGAGTCACAGTCACAGAGTACTGAAGTGGTCCATTGAAACAAAATTTTGGTCTGGATTTATGCTATCTGGACCTGAAATCTCCACGTCTGCCAGCAGAATGCTAACCTCGCTATCAAAAATTTGGCCCACTTCTTAAAAACCATAGAAATTGTAGATAATTCCATCTGTGTCACTAGGAAACATTCAACATATCAGTATTTAACAAACCTGATAAAGGTTAAAGTGTTCAAGCAAATCAACCAGGTCCCATACATTCACAAGGTGTCAGGATGATGGAGGAGGCTATTCAGTCAGATGGAGAAAGAGGCCAGGAAGATCCTGACCGTACCTGAATCTTAGCACCCTTGTAGCGGATGACCCCTGGCACGGTGGTGAGGGTGGTGAACTCGTAGGCTGCCACCTCAGAGTACACCCCTGCCAGGTTGCTGAGCAGAGTGGACTTCCCTACAGACGGGAACCCGACGAACCCGATGCGGGCGTCACCAGTCTTCGCCACGTCAAAACCTGGGGGAATGGCATGGCAACGTGGACATGAGCGGCTCAATGCCACAAAACAGAGCGCCAGATCTCCTTGCTGTGTCTCCACGGCGATGCCCACCTTCCCCGGCACCGCCACCACTGCCACCCTTAGGTGTGATGAGCTCCCGCCGCAGCTTGGCCAAGCGAGCCTTCAGCAGCCCCAAGTGGTGAGCTGTGGCCTTGTTCTTCTGGGTCCGAGCCATCTGCAATACAGTTGAATGGGGCGTTAGTGAGGCAGGGGTCGAGACCGGGGCTCAAAATGCGCGCCCTCACTTGACAAAAGATCAGTCGTCGACAGTAAAAATAGGAGCTAAACAAAGTTCGGGTATTCACCTAAGTACCTAGTAATATACGCTAATGCTGGGAGTATGTGATATGCGATGCTAAAGTTTTCATTATACATGTCACGCTGTTTTATTATACATGTGCACACTTGTGTTAGCAGACACAAAGTTATAAGCCTCCATGATCATAATCTAATTCATGATCTAATGCCTGAAACAGTTTTCAAGTAGCTAATATCATACAACATCCACGAGCGCGCTAACCAGCAACGACTGGTAAATTCATCATATACGTCAACATGTTTCGAATAAGTGAAATCTGACGATTTAGTCCAAAAACCTTTCAAATTAACTGGACGTGACAGAACTAACGAGGTGCACTTTCTACACGATGACGGACAGACTGTCTGACACACAGTTAAATGATCCTGGTTCTGCCTATAGGGTTGATTCATTGATTTTCAGTACCTCGGACTCGATTTCCGCAATTTTGGCAAGCAAACTCATTTCGATCGCGTACGATTCGCACAAAAAAAAAAATCCAGGTATTGAAAACTGCGCCTCCAATTCCAGACGTGTCGCTTTTAAGTTACTGTTAGTTTTTTACAGACTGTTCACATCACGCTCCCAGGCGCAGCTCATGCTTTTCAGGCAGCCATCGGGTACGGCGAAATCACGCGAGAAGTCGGCAAATGGACGGCAGTGCTTTAATAAGTGCACCCCCTTCGTTTCGGCGGTAGAATTGCAGACGCGCGTTCTCACGTTGAGGTGTGACAGACTCATACACCACGTTCTCAAAACCATAGGGGACTTTTGCCTAACCAGTAGAGGTGGAAAGTTTAGGTCCAAAAAGTACAAATCCAGACCAAAGTTTGTTTCAACAAACCAGTTAATTGTAAAGAGTCAGTCACAGAGTACTCAGTTCGCTGGTTGAAACAAAACCTTATTCTGGCTTTGAATAAATTTTACCTGAATTTTCCACTTCTGCCAAACAGGAATCCACAGCCCCGTGTACAGAGAGAACCGGGGGTCTGGATGTAAATTTAGAGTTACCAGGGGAGGGGCTCTATCAATCGTTTGGGCAATAGTGATATATAATTTCTATGTAATTAAATATTCTTGAACTCAATATGTTCAAATAGAATTTTCATCTATCGAGTAGGGAGGGTCCACCCCTGGTAAAAAATATGCTCATCACTGATTTATATAGTACGATTATTTGAAATACAAATATTTTGACTAGTTATTAAGAATTCCGGTGCTTCATTTCATACGTATGCTTTACTGAATGTTCATTGAGTAAACCAGAAAGTCATGGAAACTGGTGAAGCAGAGAAGGAGGGGAGGTTAAGGACATTTGTCTGCATCAGAAATTGATGTTCGGAAGTGATGCTGAACAAGACTGGGGTGTTTCAAAGGACAGTACAGTCATCATTCCTGCTTAGTCATAGACTTCAGATGATTCATCAATTGTGCAGTTTATCCGTAAAGGAAGAGCAGAGTTATTATGTCTGATGTCTGATGGAGAGATGTCTGATGGAGAGTTGTCTGATGGAGAGATGTCTGATGGAGAACTGTACTGGGTGGTTTGAGAAAAAGCATCTGGGGCTTATTGTCACAAAGACAAAACCGACTGTGGTGGACTTCAGTAGGGATCTGTTACAGTGTGTTAAGTACCTTCTCATCTACACCAATGACAGGCTGGAGTGGAATAACAACTCTGAGGCAGTCAACAGGTGCTGAGGCAACTGTTTTTCTGGATGAGATTAACGGCAAAGAAAACTGCCACAAATCTGTCCTGTTATGTGCTGGAGAGTAAAGTCAAGCGGCTGAACAAACTAGTTCCATCACAAGAATGAGCCCAGACTCTTTGTAAGTGGTGCTGGAGGTATGGTGTCCTAACTTTACACTCCATGATGAATAAGGAGGCCCATCCTCTCAACAGGGAGGTGGTGCAGTTGAGGAACAAGTCAACAGGTCAACCAAGGACGGCATCTTCAGTGCCCTGCACACTATTCTCACTCATTTGGAACATCAGAAGTCATATGTCAGAATGCTCTGTGGGGACGTCAGCTTCACTTTTAACATAATAATCACAGGCAAACTATTTTATAAACCCTTGGACATAGTCCATAGCATATGTGCAAATGGATAATGGACCTCTAACCAATAACCCCAAGCACTCAGGTTAGGAGAACGTCTTTCTTCTGCACTCACAGTCAGTAACTGGCATACCTCAGGGCTGTGCGCAGCATTTGAATAAGGTACGTGGAAAATACTACTGTAATAGGTCTGATCTCTGATTATGAGACAGCCGACAGAGGAAGTATAGAATCTGGTGAGCTGGTGCTCAAATAAGAGTTTTACTCATAATAAAGGTTAAACAAAAATAACTATTGATTTCAGATGACAATATGCTTTAAAAAACACACACCGATTTTGAGACCAGTTGGAGAGAGTCCCCAAGTTCAAATTACTGGGAGTCCACACTACCTGTGCCACAGGGATTAGTAATATTGGTTTGTGCCCAAGTGTGTGGAATATGCAATGTTCAACTGTTACCACTAGAGGTAGCTAGTATTCAACTCATTTAAAAAATGTGTTGCTTATTAGGGTTTGTGACCTTGACCAAGAAATTGGTAGATGACTGAATGGATGGTTGTGAGGGGACTGGATTGGTAATACCCATGTGCACAGCAGGCAAATAAAAACCAAAATGAGAGTAAGTATTCACCCATGGAATCGTATCTAGTAAGAATGATGACCAAAAAATGCATAAATTGTGCCGACATTATGTTTTTATCATGATGATGTGTGAGAGCAGATGTTACCCAGTAAATGGCAAAGCTCAAGGGGCAGAATATGGTGGTTCTGAGAATGTTCTTCTGACAAAATGACCACCCTCTGCTCTTTGGTTCTTCTAGGTGCGTCGGCGTCCCCATACAGTTAAAATTTAGCACCTTGGCTGTGATACAGTAACCACTTGCTGTCTCTGCCAGACAAACAGTGAACAAACAAGTAGGAGGCTGATTCAAAGGGTCATACAACACAGAAGTTACAGCTGGATACAATGACTCAAGCAATATCTCTCCTGGTAAGTGACATGGCAGCTACCACACTTAAGATTCTCTTCAGTGCTTTCTGTAGTTAGGTTTCAAATCTGTGAGACCTACTGGGTCAGATATCCCTGTCTGCTCGGCTGTAATTCTACAAGCATTGCTGTGAATTTTGTGGTTCTGTGCAGGTCAGAAGCCCGAGGTTTATCATCGCCACCCTGATTCTTGGCACTGGTGGATCATTCCAGTATGGATTTCACATATCTGTGCTCAACTCGCCATCGCCAGTGAGTTCCCCCGTTCTGGTTACTCTCTGTCAGATCAAGGTCCAGTTGATGGAAGTGGTTCTGGAGGTGATGGGCTGTGTTGCTCATTATGTTTGAGCGAGGACTGTTAGGTTAGGGTGAGTCAGCATGCAGGTGGTTTGGTGTGTGAGTTTCGGGCCAGTGGGACAGACAGGAGCTCGTTTATCTCACATGGCTAGAGTTAAGTTGCCTTGTGAAAAGAGAGCACAGCTGGCAGTGGAGCCACTGCATGTCCGCTGATCCTTAATGGATATTCAGGTGCGAAAAGCAGGATAGAAGAATGTGAATGTGTTGGATTGCTCAGAAGTACAACTGCAGTTTCATCGTGATGGTGTAACCTGTGCATGGCTATTACGTCATTAACCCCCTCCTCGTGTGACACTCTTTCGGGTCACTTGATCTTGTTTTTTATATGTGTGAAAAGTTAAATTTTGCTAAAGTGAGTTAACTAGAAGGAGGGGGCAGTGACAGAGGGAGACAGATAATGAGTTACTGATTCCTTGGTGACACAAGAGCTCTGTGATTTCTCTAATATCTCAATAAATACAACACAATAACATTTGGGTCTTGGCTGTGGTTATCTCACCTGACTAAATCTTAATGTCTTAATTAAGGCCCTTTTAGATAAAACTTAAGAAATTCCCCTGTCTTCCCAGTAGCTGTTCAAGTGCTACCGAATGATACTTCTCTTTAATATTAAGTGAAGAAAGCTTATGCTTCCCGACTCAGAAACGGCACATGACCAGCGTGACAGTTGCAGGAATTAAAATGATGCGAACTCACCCATGTCTATGGTGTAGTTCATTAAGGAGCTGGTCAACAGAACCTGCACTGAACGCTACAACCTCTCCCTGGAGCCCTGGGTTTTGAGCCTCATCTGGTCTTTCATTGTCTCCATCTACTGCATCGGGGGAATCCTAGGATCTTTGTTCGCTGGACGGTTGGCTCATGTTTATGGAAGGTGAGTGCTGGTAAGATCAATTTTGAGATGTGGTCCAATCAGAGCACCATCTGTTCCGGATGTTAAGGAAATGAACTTAGACCAAACAGTTACCAGTGAAAGTCTCAGTAGGTGAAACTAGTGTTGTGACCTTTGAGCCAGATACAAAAACCTCATCTAGTAACCATCTAGTTATGTAACTGCATATCTATCTGGAAGATATTGTCAGAGACACACTAATATTTCTGTTAGGGTAGGTTCTTTTACAAGCCCCCTTTGAATTAGCCTTAATGTTAAAGCGATGTTGGAAAAATTGATCTACTAAGAAAACAGAAGTAAAATCCTCTACATGAGGGTTTCAGTGCTAGCATTTTGCTGTTATTGTGAGTTTCTGCAAGTATTTTAGTCCATTGGATTCGAACGATTCTAGGTACAATTTTAAAACTGGTAGGTTCCACTAAAACCTGTGTATTAAAACTGCATTGAGATAGATTTCATGGAAGGCCCTGCTCTTCTCACTGCTTTTCTAGAAAGAAGTCCCTGCTGTTCAACAACATATTAGCCATAGCCGGGGCCACCATGATGCTCCTGAGCAGGGTCGCAGATTCCTTCGAGATGATCATGATCGGGCGACTCCTCTATGGTGTCAATTCAGGTTGGTGTCCACAGAGATAAAAGCCACATAAGCGGTCAATTACAGCCTGTGAGGAGAACCTGCAACCTTACTGGGCAAACATTATGGAAGATGGATGGATGATAGTCTAGTTAAGGTTGAAATGAGATGGAATCAATCCTAGTGAGCATTTGGCACAAAATGCGATTTGGCACACACCAAAAATCCTGACTGCAAGCAAAAGCCACCCCTTCACTCGAACGGCTTGTCTTTAGAAACTCGAGCATCCACAGAAAGCTCCAATGAATGTGTGTAAATTTACATACAAGTCTTGAAGGCATCGGAAGCTCTCTGTAAGATCATTGGTACTCCCAAGAGGAAAAACTGGTAGAAAATGATTGCTATACAATTTATAGTAACTTAGTATGGTATAGGGTTTAATGTTTAACCCTTCCAGCACAATGTATCACAGAAATTGGAACAACAGCAATGAAGCAATGAACAGTTTTAGTCTTTATTATATTACACCAGACTTGATCTGAAATGTCCCACTGAAGAGAGGCTTTGATGTAGGATTCCGCCAAAGTTGAAGTTTTCTTCTTTATAAATGCTCTACCCAAAGGATTTGCCCTGGTAGTTCATACGCTGTATGTGGTGGAGTGCGCCCCAAGGACGATGCGCGGCATAGCGGGTGTGTCTGTCGCTACTTTCGTCGCCTTGGGGAAGTTCGCTGGACAACTGCTGGGACTCAGGTGAGACGCCAAGGCGTTTGCCAGAGTTAGCTTAGCATTGCTAATAGCTTAGCATTAAGGTGGGAGCATTTAGCTATTATCTTAGCATATGTCAATTCTACCATGCACTGGCTTATTTAAACACCAGTTGCATGGATTAGCTGCTGAAGTCTATGAAGAGGACTTGACTTGAAGAGGACATGTTTAAATGAAATTGGGGCCATGTGACGGGGCTGCCCTTCCTTGCAGGGAGCTGCTGGGCTCAGAGGACTGGTGGCCCTGGCTGTTGGCCTTCTCTGGCTTCATGGGCATCTTGCAGCTGCTCACCCTGCCATTCCTCCCAGAGTCTCCACATTTCCTGCTGCTGGACCGGGGGGACCGGCCCGGCTGTGAGAAGGGTAAGGTCCTATGTGTTGCTGTCATTTTTGATGATGAAGCTCATTTCCAAATCAAAGGTTAGAACTGACTAGTTACATGAGCATTACCATACTACAGCAATCAAAACTTCTGGTTCTGGAAGATCACTCCAGTTGCCTCTCATTTGTTCTCTTGTCAACCTTATAGTATGTAAAGTGCTTCCCAGTCCTGTGTTCCCCAGTCCTGTCATTGATGTCATTCTGTCATGTTGCCTGTGCCCCTCCTCACTCCCTCCTCCCATTCGGGTCCTCAAAGATCACATGCATTTCCAGTTGTTCTTTTGAGTTTAATAAAACCCCTTTTTGTTTGCCATCACCCCTGCTCCCATGTCCTTCAGTCCACCCGACCCAACATTATTATTATTGCTGTGACTTTGCTTAATGTAGACCTTTATCCAAACTATTTTCAGCTCTTTACACACTTAGGAAATCTGTATGCAGGTATGCAGGTTAGATAAATCTCAAGGTGATATGGATCATCACTGATGTTGATTTGTCCCCTGTCACCACAGCCATGCAGCAGCTGTGGGGTAAGGGAGACCACACCTCAGAGATCGAGGAAATGCTGCTACAGAGGGCGGCTCTGCAGGGGGTGCAGTACCGGACTGTGTGGGAGCTGATATGTGACCGGACTGTACGCTGGCAGCTGCTGACTGTCATGGTCACTTGCAGTGTCCTCCAGTTCTGCGGGATCAATGCAGTGAGTACCAATCAATCAACTAACTACCCAATCAACCAATCAGTCAACCAATCAATCAACCAACCAATATATCAATAAATCAACTGATCAATCAATCAATTACGTTAATACTAATTAAGATGTGGCTTGCACACATTTTGTCACACATACTATCAAATTTCAGTTCTTCACCAGAGAGATATTGCAAACAAACAAATTTGGATTCATTTCAGTTACGTAAGACAACAGCTGATGAATGCTGGCTACCTCAGAGCTCTGCTTGGACAAAACCCAGTGCACCATCAAACCCTGTTTCCTTGACACTGTCAATCAAAGAATAGCTTTTCTCGGTGTAATTCAGCCACACCCCGAAGTATGTCTCACTCTGTGCTGCCCTACAGGCCAAAGCAGTCGTGTCCTCCACCTCAGGTCTACATGTACGCCTTGGACGTCTTCCGCACGGCAGGGATTCCCTCTCACCAGCTGCAGTACGCCACCCTGGGAACAGGCCTCTGTGAGATTACCGTCTCTCTGACTTGCGTGAGTCTCTATCTTTGCTTGTTTTCTTAGCTGTCACTTGTTGGGACTGCTTCATGGATCAGGATCTCTAAAAGCAAAAAAAAAATGTTAGACATATTGAACGGTTGAAACATATGATTGAAATAAATATTCCTCAATCCTATCAATGTTTAGTACATCCTTGTGCAAATGAAATGAAAACAAGTCTGAAAACAATGTGTAGGCACAGTGCCTCCTCTGTCCATCCGCCCAGCTCTAACCCCACCCGAGCAGGCCTGCCTGTCCGTGGGCACAGTGCCTCCTCTGTCCATCCGCCCAGCTCTAACCCCACCCGAGCAGGCCTGCCAGTCCGTGGGCACAGTGCCTCCTCTGTCCATCCGCCCAGCTCTAACCCCACCCGAGCAGGCCTGCCTGTCCGTGGGCACAGTGCCTCCTCTGTCCATCCGCCCAGCTCTAACCCCACCCGAGCAGGCCTGCCAGTCCGTGGGCACAGTGCCTCCTCTGTCCATCCTCCCAGCTCTGACCCCACCCGAGGAGGCCTGCCTGTCCGTGGGCACAGTGCCTCCTCTGTCCATCCGCCCAGCTCTAACCCCACCCGAGCAGGCCTGCCTGTCCGTGGGCACAGTGCCTCCTCTGTCCATCCGCCCAGCTCTAACCCCACCCGAGCAGGCCTGCCTGTCCGTGGGCACAGTGCCTCCTCTGTCCATCCGCCCAGCTCTAACCCCACCCGAGCAGGCCTGCCTGTCCGTGGGCACAGTGCCACCTCTGACCATCCACTCAGCTCTAACCCCACCCAAGGAGGCCTGCGAGTCTGTGGGGACAATGCCTCCTCTGTCCATCAGCCCAGCTCTAACCCCACCCGAGCAGGCCTGCCTGTCCGTGGGCACAGTGCCTCCTCTGTCCATCCTCCCAGCTCTAACCCCACCCCAGCAGGTCTGCCAGTCCGTGGGCACAGTGCCTCCTCTGTCCATCCACCCAGCTCTAACTCCACCCAAGCAGGCCTGCCTGTCCGTGGGCACAGTGCCTCCTCTGTCCATCCTCCCAGCTCTAACCCCACCCGAGCAGGCCTGCCAGTCCGTGGGCACAGTGCCTCCTCTGTCCATCCGCCCAGCTCTAACCCCACCGAGCAGGCCTGCCTGTCCGTGGGCACAGTGCCTCCTCTGTCCATCTGCCCAGCTCTGACCCCACCCGAGCAGGCCTGCCTGTCCGTGGGTACAGTGCCACCTCCGACCATCCACTCAGTCTAACCCCACCCAAGGAGGTCTGCCTGTCCGTGGGCACAGTGCTTCCTCTGTCCATCCGCCCAGCTCTAACCCCACCCGAGCAGGCCTGCCTGTCCGTGGGCACAGTGCCTCCTCTGTCCATCCTCCCAGCTCTAACCCCACCCGAGCAGGCCTGCCAGTCCGTGGGCACAGTGCCTCCTCTGTCCATCCTCCCAGCTCTAACCCCACCCGAGCAGGCCTGCCAGTCCGTGGGCACAGTGCCTCCTCTGACCATCCACCCAGCTCTGACCCCACCCGAGGAGGCCTGCGAGTCTGTGGGGACAGTGCCTCCTCTGTCCATCCACCCAGCTCTAACTCCACCCAAGCTGGCCTGCCAGTCCATGGGCACAGTGCCTCCTCTGTCCATCCACCCAGCTCTGACCCCACCCGAGCAGGCCTGCCAGTCTGTGGGCACAGTGCCTCCTCTGTTCATTGCACTCTCTGCCCTGTTGGCTGTGCCGACCAGCAGGTCCCTGGCCACGGCCACATGTCTTTGTGACAACTTGTTTCAATTAATTTGCACAAGCACGTAAATCTATGGAGATTCAATGCCAACTGGACACAATCCATTAAGCATTTTTTTTCTCACAGGCAATGATAATTGAGAGCACAGGCAAGAGGGTTCTGCTGATCCGAGGTAACCTGATGATGGTTGCTGTTCTGGGACTGCTCACTATCACCCTCAACCTACAGGTGAGCTGCAATTGTCAGGGTCAGCACCCGCCTGTCTTTCATGTTCTCCTCCCCGTTTGGCCAGCAGATGTCACTGGCCATCCTGTCCTCCCCATTGTCAAAGTCTTCAGTGTTGCAACCTAGACAGCTGCATGGTTCAATGAGCTGAGTGTGTGGCCACCTGTAAATCCCTCAGTCATGTGTTCAAATCCCAACTCCCCTGTTTTTGTATTTTGTTCCCTAATGTTTCATTTGTATCAGTTTTTCTAGTGTCTTGATGACTTGTATTCTTTGTTTTTTTGCTTTGTGCCTTGGTTTTGTTTTACCTGCCTTCATTATTTTCCCAGTGTTAGATTCTGTTTCCTTGTTTCTCTGTCAGTTTCTTAGTTTCCCTGTTGATCTCACAGTTCCTTGATTTAATTATTAGTTTCACCTGTTGCCTGTTTTCTTGTGCCAGTCCTTGTGTGTTTAACCCTGATTGCTTGTGGTCCTGCACCCTCCCTGATTGGTTAATTGTTTCATGTCTGACTCCTCCTGCGTTGTTACCCAGTTCGGTTTGTGTATTTATGTTCCTGCTTTAGTTCGATTCTTCAGTGGGTCACTGTATATTTCAGAATGTTGTTTTATTTTTGCACCTTGTTCCCGCTCCTTGTTCCCGCTCCTTGTTCCCGCTCCTTGTTCCCGCTCCTTGTTCCCGCGACTTTTTATAGTTAGTCTTTGTTTGTGCTTTTCAACCCCTCATGGTCCATTTGTTTTTGTAGTGTTATCAGTGTTTTCAGTTTCTGTTAATAAACCCCTGTGTTCCTGTGAGTAGCAAGTGGATCTTCCACTCCTTTCTCAGCTTGCAGCATTCCGCACCCCAGTGATAGAAACTCCCGAGTACATGACAGCAGTGTCCTTCTGGTCATCTGATGCTGTTTTACTTCACCACCAGCTGTTGGAAGGAAGACCCAGTGGTGAAGAGGCTCCCTGCTTTTCCATCAACACTTTCTAACTCCTGGATGTTTTGAGCTTTATTTTAAAGAAATCTGTGTTTGTGTGTGTGTGTGTGTGTGTGTGTGTGTGTGTGTGTGTGTGTGTGTGTGTGTGTGTGTGTGTGTGTGTGTGTGTGTGTGTGTGTGTGTGTTCAGGATTGAATGGTTCAGCTGATGTGTCAATTTACAGAAACAGGTATTTTGGATGCCTTACTGCAGCATGATCCTCATCTTCATCTACATCTTCTTCTTCGGCAGTGGACCGGGTATGTATATCCCAAACTGGGAAAACTACTCGATGTTCAAATCTTAGAGCCAAGCTCTGTCCTAAATCCAGGCTTCATGGTTACATTGACCAAGGTGTCTGGGGAAATGCTGTTGTGCTTATGCCATTAGCTCAAGCTTTTTTGGTTTTAATAAGCTGCTTTGACCAGAACAATGAAGAGGCATTGGACGTGGGGATGGGAGCTGGAGAATGATTGGCTAAAATGCTGTGTGTGTGCATGCCTCACAGCTGGTGTGACGATTGCACTTGCTGCGGACATCTTCAACCAGGCCTACAAGCCTGCAGCTTACACTGTCGGCAGCTTTCTCAACTGGATCTCCCTCTTCCTCATCGGAATATTGTTCCCTGTACTTGTAGTAAGTACTTATTTGGGGGGGGGGTCCTTGGGGGGTCCGGAGCTCCTCCCATTATGCTAATGTTACTGTAATTCAGTCGGATTGCAAACATTCAATTAAACTCAATTTCATTTTGTACAGTGCATTTTCACAACATTACATTGTCTCCACGTGCTTTACATTATCCCTGCCCAAAGCCCCCAGTGAGCAAGCCAGAGGTGCCAGTGGCAAGGAAAAACTCCCTAGAAGGAAGAAACCTTGGGAAGGAACGAGACTCAAAGGGGGAGCCCATCCTGCAGGGGGCAGCAGAGGAAGCCCTAACCCTAGCCAGACTCAGAGGGGGAGCCCATCCTGCAGGGGGCAGCAGAGGAAGCCCTAACCCTAACCAGACTCAAAGGGGGAGCCCATCCTGCAGGGGGCAGCAGAGGAAGCCCTAACCCTAGCCAGACTCAGAGGGGGAGCCCATCCTGCAGGGGGCAGCAGAGGAAGCCCTAACCCTAACCAGACTCAAAGGGGGAGCCCAACCTCCAAGGGCCAACAGGAAGTCAAAATAACAGGATGGCAAAATCCTAGTTTACACAGTGAAAACATTTAGATTTTTAAGTCTCAGTGTTGCATGAAGGTGACAGTAGCTGGTGCTACTTCTGACAGGATAAGTAGCGGAACAGCAGCAGGGCAGGCATCACTCTGATGAATCATTTGGAGAAGAACGGATGAGTTCTTTGCCACCAAGTCTGGATGTCTGAAGCTTTTTTGACAGGTTTTTACTTCAGTGCGATCGTTTTTTGTTTTTCTAACTGATCAAACATCTTCCTGTTGTGATTAGCCATATCTGAACAGACGGCAAAAAACAGGCACATTTGTTCAAGTCGTACTGAAACCACACTAGTTTTCATGGGATCTAGACACCCCAGCGTTGCTTCCACGCTATAGTTTGGACCATAATACAGTACATCCATTGAAGATTTGCATCCTTTCCCCCATGAGGAAAGAGTTCATCTCTGCAGCCAATTTTTCTTACATTAAACTATCCTGACCATTTTGTACATACAGGTTCCGCAGATGACTTGAGGAAAGTTCTCCTCTGTCTCCACAGCAACACCTGGGTGAATTCTGCTTCATCATATTTCTGGCCTGCTGTCTCTTCTGTGCAGCGTTTATATGGAGACATCTCCCAGAGATAAAGAACCGGACGATCCTGGAAATCACAGAGGACTTCCGGAGAATGCACGCTCCAAAACGAGGTGTGGGCGAATGGTGCATGTCTGAGGTCAAAACCCAAGCCATGAAATCGACAAAACTCTAGAAGTGTTTTTGGATATTTTCAGCATTTCAAAAGCAAGTGTGCACTGCTGTCATCCATCGAACCATGAGTTTTATGATTTGAAAAAAAAAATAATAATTACACCAAACCTCCAACCTTTAGAAAACATTAATAATTGAGTCCCTTTTCTGTAGCTCAACACCATTAAATGGTATGAATAACAAACTAGTGGAATTGAGTTAAGGCGAAGCAGGGCTGGAGCTGGGGTGGTCGGGGATGAGCAACCGGACAGGGAATTGAGAGTCAGAGTCAGGGTCACGTAGCCAGGAGGGTCGGAGCAGGGGTGGTCAGTCCGAGGATGAAGACTTCACACACGGAGCAGGAGCAGAGAGAGAGTCGAGGACAGGAGTGGAAGGCACGGGAACAGGGCTGGGCAGATCAGTGACCTGTTCTACGAAGCGGGGTTACTGGCTTATCGGGGTAACTTGTTGGATTTAAGGTAGTCTGGGCACAATGTAAGTGAACGAATATGATGTCCATTTAAACTGTAGTACCTTAAATCCGACACGTTACCCCGATAAGCCAGTAACCCCGTTTCGTAGTACAGGCCACAGAGCTAGCCAAAAGACAAAGGTCAGCTCGCTCAGTAAGTATCATGTGAACACTCTACAATACCTGGCATTACATTTCTCCTGCATTATTAACATGACATTAATATAATCCTATTATAGATATTACTTTAGTGTTATTACAATGTTGTGAATATACAAAACTATGCAAAAGTCTTAGTCAAAGAAAATGATCTGTAAATGATCTCCACATCGGTATAAAACTGATATATCTGTTAGTGTGTCAGCTTTGCCATTTCAGAACCTCTTCTAATGTCAACCCAGAATTTGCAGTCCAATACACCCATATATTTTTTGACTGAACCACGACCCTACCTTGTTTGGCTAATCAATATGTCATTTATTAACTAATTTCATTGATTAATTAATTAATTGAGCTGATGGACCCCTGAGGAGAGGTTTGGGAGCCAAAGCGGAATTCATCTAGCTAACTTTTTGGAGAACAGAAGGAATTCTTATTTATTTTTTATAGTGTTACTGATAATTTGAATATGTTCTTATGTTCAATAGTAATTTTTCCTGAACAAATATACAGGTAATCCCCAGATGAACAGCCTTAAACATCCGACTGCCTGAGGTTTTTACAAACTATTGTAAAAACCGTATTGACTCCATGAAACGTTTTAAAGATAAAAGCACACTGCATGCATGCATAGGACCAGCACGATAACTCCTGTTGTCTCATGCTGCCCTGTCCTCCCCCCTTATGTAATAAGACAATTTATCTATCAGCATCTCTCCCCACCCCACATGTCACACACGCCCAGCAGTTGTTCTGCTGAAAGTCTGCCCAGTTCAGGGCTATAGATCATAGATCTTTTCCAGGCAGAGGTGCAAGCCCATAATATTGGACCTTAATGCTGCAACAACCTGGCTATTTTTGCAGACCCCCCCCCCCCCCCTTTGCTGCCACACCACGGCATGAGTGGGAGGTCCCACTCTCATTCAGCTGAATGAGGAAGGGGTTCCTTAAAATGTCATTCATACTTCTGAAATATTACCACCATGAAGTTATGCATCTGTGGGTTGTGTTGTGATCTAGGTCCAAACTATATCTATCAGCAGGACTTTTGTGGGGTCATCTGACCTGCAGGTTCTGGTATCTCCATTTATTAGCTGTATTAAACCATTTATTAGCTGTATCCGTGTTTGCTTCGTTCCTTGAGCCCATGCCCTCTCGTCTTTTCCGACCGGGTGAGCGGAAGTCCAGACGAAAGCAGCACAGGCTCGACACCAAACGCAAGGCAGGTTATCGTGGACAAACAGCCTTCTATTTTTATACATGATGGGTTTAATGGATAGGCTCTGGTGCAATCAGGAAAAGGCTTTGTTCCGCGGTGATCGCGTGACTGTGGAATCAAAGCCATCGGTAATCAGATCACCAAAGACAGAGGCAGACTACGCTTCAGAGGTTTACGCAGCGATGCGCTTTTTAAATGTTGTTCCTTATCAACAGATAACTGCAAAAAGCCAGTTATAATTTTACCCATATGTATAGTACGAGAGCAAAGTTATATGTAATAAAGCTTTTACTAACTTGTATATTTGCTTGCTATTTTCATTTATGCATCCCGATATTTACTGAAGCTGTTTCTAAGAAGTTCCTTTTACCTTACGATCACATATATACGTAGTGACTAGTCCTTAATTTAAAACACCACATCCTTTACCACTACCCCGCCTAGTGTCTAAAGTAGGGAAATATTTTTTAATGATGCTTATGAGATCCGCTGCTTCCTTCTGTCCTCGGAAAAATGGCTGGTCGTACGTGTCACTTGTGCTAAACGGCGGTGTTGCTGTCAGAGCACAGGAACGACTCTATATGAAATCGATCTGCGCGGGATTAGTCGGATATGCGGTGTCCACGTGAAGTGTGGCCGAGGCGTGTATTATAGGGAACGGGCTAAAAATATAAAAAGGACGGGTTCAGATCGTGCCTTTATGGTGCCAATAATTTAACCAACAGGGTCTGAGGATGCTCTGGGTGTAATTGTAAGGCTCCGGGCACGCTGCCAGGCTTTCGTAGGACAATTTCAAAGCCCAATTTAAGGAATTTGGGGAGTTGGATTTGTAGCCCACTTCACTCATATCCACAGCACCTACATCTCTGTTGTTAATAAACGTAAACCTGGACACCGTCGCCACAATTGCGACTGAAACTGTATTTATTTGACTATTCATACCGTATTTAAACCGGTGCACACGACTTAGGTACAAAAGGTTCGTCTTATGACTTGCTTGCGTCCCGATAAGCAGAAGCCAGGATGCCCGGAGAACGTGCGTTTGCTTCGGCTGTCCGTGTCCCCCTTCGTGTGTGCGCATTCCTGATAACATAATCTCTGCGTGTAACGCGGATCCGCGCACCGACTCCATCCAAAATAAGCCATCATAGGGTCCACACCCTCGCCGCTTTTCGACACGTCCAGTCCACACCGCACTTGGGGAGGAGTTGTTTACATACGAAAGCCAAACAAGAGGGGACGTAATTCACTTTTGTCCTGGCGCAGCCCTCTTATCTCATATAAACCCCCGAGACCCTGCAGTTTGGACCGCGGTTGTGAACAGGAGGAGACGAGAGGTCGTGAGAAAGGGGGAAGGTTTCGACATGGGGAGCATTTCCACCGAAACCGGCGAAGATACCGGCGAGTCGGTTCGCATGCCGCTGCCATCGGATCCCAAGACTGGTTCGCTGAAGAGGGATTACCAGCACAGGTGAGGAGTCCGATGCAGCGGGAATTAGGAAAGATCGCCGCTACTGGAGCGCCCCATTCAGTGACACGCATTAAGAATACCTGCCATTCATTATCATCATTTACAAAAGATTCCCACGGTCTACATCTGCACCGCCTGATTTGGGACAATCTTTTGATTTTGTCCCTACCTATATATTAAAAACAGTACCCCGCATATTTAATTTATGCGGTTACATACACCAATTGATCAGCACTGGCTTTGGCAAATAGTAACTGATTTAATCAGTTACTATTTGCTGTCATTATTCTGTTTTCAGAGCCGTGCAATGATTCCACTAAATAAACTTTGTTTCCGAGTGAAGTTAGTAGCACCACATGATTAACACGTTTTATTGCTCAACGAACATGAGCAAAAAGCATCATATAGGCGTTATTTCATACGCTCGAAATAAAATAAGCGCCTCGAATGGTAATCTTTGCGTCATGACATAATTCGTGTTTGGCGATCTTGATTCTAACTTTGAACTCTCTGAACTCATGAACTAAAATCTGACCCCTTGCACTGAGAATAAAGACCTATCGTCTAACAAGTGCCAGGGCAAATAAATTTATGATTTGACGTGGAGCTTGCTGGCCGAAGATAAGGTGAATCTCGTGTTTAATGGACGTTTAAATGAGATTAGTTAATAATTTAATAAATCCGATGCAGATCCTGTGACTTTTGAAATATTCACAGCGTACAAGAAGATTGTGTTGTATTTTCTGCCTGTGTTCCTGTGTTGTAGTTTACAAGAGAAAAATTATATAAAATTTTATTTTTGCCGCATTGATTAAACATACCCTGCGAATGTGTCCAGGATAATAGGGGCATGGATACCATGGCAGATTCAACGGGCGCGCCACTGAAGTGGGGCCCGGGAATACGTAAGATTTTATAATATGGGGGGGAGGGGGGCAAGGTGACTTTTTGTTTGTGGGCCCAGAATTTCTAGGTTCTCCCCTGCAGATAAGGGGTTAGAAGGTGGATGGCTGGATAATTAAAATTACATACATCTGTATGTGTCTGGGACACATTAGATGCTTTTGTTTGGACTGCGAGTGCTGCATTCTGTTACATCAGGCTGGCCTCTCTGATAAATATTCATTAGGCTGAGTGTGTATTTTTATGAGTTTTTGGTAGTAGAACAAGCAACCTAAATAATTTTCTATAAAAATTAGCTGGTACTTTGATATAATGGAAATTGCAATATTGTGGTTCTGACCAGAGCTGTGCCAGACACTCTGTGTGGGATAACGCTGATGTTATAAGGCCCATGGCATAGTGTCATGGCATGGTGCACTGCCTCGCACCCCTGGGCACCTGCCCCCTATGTCTGCCTGCCTGTGCGGCTTGCATGTACAGTATGTGCCCTGCAATGAACTGGCACCCCAGACCACGCTAGGATGGATGGAATGGGTAGAGGATGGATGGATGGAAATTACGCTGTTTTATGCTGGATGGCAGTAAATGAACACCCCAGGAGTCCCTTGTTGGGGGGGCTGGTTCCTGCTGCTGTGTGTACTGCCCAGGTGTGTGTCAGACCATGTGGCCACCATCTTGTAAATCATTAAATAAGCTGAACAGTATTGACCGGGTGGGGGGGGGGCAGGGAGATTGGAGTGGTTGGAGAGGGGCAGACTTTACCTTTGAGGTATTGATAGGTGCTTATGTGGTATGTGATAGGTGCATAGGATAGAGTCAGACCCGAGTTAGCTGGGGCAAAAACACTTTCATTATTCATTTTCATAATTCTGAATCATTACAAATATATGCAGAACCTTTAGAATATCTTGCATGAAGAAAGATGAGGTATGTAAAATTTTAAATTTAGGTCCCACCTCAGTTTGCAATAAACTAAAACATCTTTGAACACTGAGCTTGAAAATTGAGGAGCTCGTCTAAAAAAAAAAAAAAGTGCATTTTATGTACGAGTTCAAGACATGGCAAGTACACAATCCCCATGTAGAACACAGAAGTCCTACTATCTTAGTTATTTATCACAAAGTGATACTTTGGTTCTTATTACACACTTTCATGCTGGTAGGATGCAAACTACAATCATATATTTATTTCAAACAAAAACAGGGTGTTCCTTAGCTCACTGCATCATCAGGGACCCATCGCGTCTCTCCCACAGCCCACTGCTGTCTGCTGGGAGGTTCTGTAGCCTCGAAGCCAGGACTTTTAAAAACAGTTTATTTGACCGCTGAATTGTCTGCCCCCTCCCCCCCAGCATAAGTTTGGGTCTGTTAAAAGGCCCGGTGTGCAAATCTGTTTATTTATTGTACATTCTGCTTCAATGCCAAACTACTGCACCACTTTGAACAATCTTCTGTCTGTCTTTATGTCTTCATGCCTTTTATGTTTTAGTATTTAAATTCTCTTTATTACTTATTTTCATTTGCACTATGACCAACTCCACACATCACATATCTGAAGCTGACAATAAAAGATACTTTGACTATTATGTAGGATATTTTAAATTCTGACACAAATTTGGAATCTCGGAATATTGGACCTTAAGCCTAAAGGAATGCATGTCCCATGGGACTTGATCATGGGAAATTTGGATCCCGACACTTTTGGAAATAGTTTAATAATAAATTCTCAGAGGTCCCACTGGACTGGACAGATCATATGGAATATGGATTTCCTGCTGGTAGACATTCTGCTTCCCGGGGGCTTGGTAGGGATGTAGTTTAACTTGCAGTTTGACCAAGCTGACCTCTGCCCTCTGTCTAATGTTAAACTGCACGCCATGACGTTTTTATAGACGTTATAGCAGTTTGCGTGTGTTCCAATCTGACCTGCAGGTCCACAAGATCTTCTCCAGAGTGTCTCTATTCTCCTGCTTCCTCCCCCCACAGTGCACAGACAGCAGATGATCATCAGTGTGGCCCCCGGTTCACCACCTGTGCAGTGGGGTGGGGGTCGTTTCAGAACCATGGGCATCTTCACGGGTTCATGTTATTGTCGCGGAAACAGAGCGGACATGCGGCACTAGCTGGATCAGTTCCCACCCCCCCCCCCCCCCCCACCTCCATGATTTTCTTTCTGTACCTAAAGCAAGAAAGTTTCCTTAGGGCGAGACGGTCTGTGACCTCTCAGACGTTTTCAGTTGGCACGGAAACGGAGGCAGACTGCAGCATGGTGGATTATTCTCAATGGAGCTGCTGATAGAGCATGTTCCAAATCTCAAATTGACTTACTCCCACCCCCACTCCCCCCCCCCTCTGTGTTAACGTGACAACGCGAATGGCTCTGTGCATATGGGGAGGGTGTGATAAAGCCAGGGCTCGCTGTCAAGATGCGATAGATACCCACTGCAGAGTACGTGGCTGAGGGCACTAACCCCGCCCCTGCCTGTCACATGGGAAACCCCGCCCCTGCATGGGCTCCTCCCACTGAAACGCTTCTGTCAGATGATGTTGAAGGCACTGCTACATTACATGAGCCTCACCTCTGGTGCTGGAGCTGGAATAATGCGTGACGCCCTGGTGCAGTGTCAGAGGGCAAAAGTGGAAATAACTGCTGAAATCTATGTGAATAATTCGGCTGTAAATACCAGTTAATAAAGGACCAGGCTGTACTGTGTAACTAGAGATAACTCCTGCTAATTGTGGTTATGCAACGTATCGCACTCATACTATTGATATACATTTATTTAATTACCTGACAACTTTATTACAAGCAATTTGCAAATTCTGACTAATATATATACCTGGGTATTTTTCTGGGACGGTTCTAATTGGCTGCTCTGCATTAATGAGAACTAGATCCCTGGTTTGGACATTCAGGTTATGCGTCCATATGATGCACCACCTCTGGACAAACAGCTGCATGCTAACTGACATAGTAATTAACTACCAGCTAATTAGCTGTTAGCGTCTCACAGTACTCAGTGTATTGGGGGGAGCAGGGGTGGGCCAGCCGAGGGATCCACAAGCAGAGAGGCCTTCAGGGCTCTGGCCTCCCACTGCGTCAGTGGCCGCCGTCCATCCATCCGTCCATACATCCATCCATCCATCCATCCATCCATCCATCTTCTGTAACTGCCTAGCCTATTCAGTGTCGACGGGGGTCCAGAGCCTATCCCAGAGACTGCAGGCACAAGGCAGGGAACATACTCACATCGCACGACACACTCACACACTCACATCGCAGGATACACTCACACACTCACATCGCAGGACACACTCACACACTCACATCGCAGGGCACACACACACATCGCAGGGCACACTCACACACATCGCAGGACACACTCACACACTCACATCGCAGTACACACTCACACACACATCGCAGGACACACTCACACACTCACATCGCAGGGCACACTCACACACATCGCAGGACACACTCACACACTCACATCGCAGGACACACACACACTCACATCGCAGGACACACTCACACACTCACATCGCAGGACACACTCACACACATCGTAGGGCACACTCACACACATCGCAGGACACACTCACACACTCACATCGCAGGACACACTCACACACATCGCAGGGCACACTCACACACATCGCAGGGCACACTCACACACATCGCAGGACACACTCACACACTCACATCGCAGGACACACTCACACACTCACATCGCAGGACACACTCACACACTCACATCGCAGGGCACACTCACACACATCGCAGGACACACTCACACACATCGCAGGACACACTCACACACTCACATCGCAGGGCACACTCACACACATCGCAGGACACACTCACACACATCGCAGGACACACTCACATCACAGGACACACTCACACACATCGCAGGACACATTCACATCACAGGACACACTCACACACATCGCAGGACACACTCACATCACAGGGCACACTCACACACATCGCAGGACACACTCACATCACAGGACACACTCACACACATCGCAGGACACACTCACATCACAGGGCACACTCACACACATCGCAGGACACACTCACATCACAGGACACACTCACACACATCGCAGGACACACTCACATCACAGGACACACTCACACACATCGCAGGACATACTCACACACTATTCACACACACATGATTTGGTACCTCCAGTTAGCCTGTTTTTGGACTGTGCGGGAAAAGCGGAGCACCCCGAGGAAACTCCACAGCAACACAGGGAGAACATGCAAACTCCACACACACGAGTCATGGCGGAGGCTCGAACCCTGGTCCCAGGGGTGTGCTAACCACAGAAACATAGATAAAATCTTTGCAGAGCTTTTAATTGAATCATTGCAAAGGGATTATTTACTGAGGCCTTTTCCGGCACTAATGAAGGTAGCTGTGATGCTATGATACTGAAAAGCTCTACTTCATTATAAGCTTAAACACAGAACGTGATCTGGACGCTTATGCAGCCGGTTTAATCAGCCAGACTGTCCCGGGAGCTTCTCTGCCATACAGCTTTGAATGCATAATATGCTTCATTCTGTTCACTCTTTCAGTATTTTTGTCAACCGGAGCCTGGCGCTGGAGAATGTGAAATGTTTCGGCTTTGACATGGATTACACCTTGGCCCGTGAGTGCAGGCCTGTTATGAGAGCCTTAATTATGCTGTTCTATTTTGTAAAATGAATGACTGTCTCTATTGGTAAAATGGTTGCTTTTTATTTCCATGGTAATCAGTCATAATATACTTTGCGTCTGCGTGTGTGTGTGTGTTGGTGTGTCTTTGTAAATATTATATTGTGGGGACCAGATGTGATAAAAACTTTTTACCTTGTGGGGACTTTTTTTTCAGTCTTGCATTTTGTTTGCTGGGTAGGGGTTAAGGGTGTCATAGGTAGGATTAGGATTATGCCCATAGAAATGAATGGAGAGTCCCCACAAAGACATGAATATGCAGACTGTGTGTGTGTGTGTGTGTTTGTGTGAGTGTGTGTGTGTGCCATTCCCAATGTTCTTGTTAATTTCCTTTGAATTCTGTAGTTTATAGTACAAGTTTGTACTGTTGGGGGGTGGTTTAAATCCCAGCCTTAAGGCCATGACCCCCCCCCCCCCCCCACAGGCTGTAGAGCACTGCGACCCAGTTGCATGAACTAATGTATCTATAGATCCCTCTGGCCTCGCTGACAGCCCATGTATCCACTGCAGAGTACAAGTCCCCGGACTATGAGGCGATGGGCTTCGAGCTGCTGAGGGACAGGCTGGTGTCCATAGGCTACCCACATGAGCTGCTGCAGTACACATATGACCCCAGTTATCCCACACGGTGAGCGCCCCCTGCAGGACAGGGCTCTGCCTCTGTTTTACCACCATTTACATGATTTTTTGCTGATGAACCAGTAAAGACAAGCACATAATAAAGAGATGTTTTCCTTTACCCTATGACAGCAATCTTATGCAGACTCAATTATATATTTGTCATATTTTTTTCAAATAGCTATTCACACCATTGCTACAGTGTGTTGACTGTTGACAGCTTATAGATCACTATCTCCCCCCCCCCCCCAGAGGCCTAGTGTTTGACACCATGTTTGGCAACTTACTGAAGGTGGACTCCCATGGTAACATCCTGGTGTGCGCCCATGGCTTCAGCTTCCTCCGAGGGTGAGGTGATACCGTAAAATGGCAGCGTACGATTGGTGCCTGACAGGCACATGACCAAGTCTCAGCTTGCAGCTGGAGACGAACAGCACAGAAAGCAATGTGTGTCCAGTATGAAATGCTAATTTAAAAATATTTCCTAACAAATACTGCAATAAAAATTATAGTATCACAAAAACTGCCACGTGATTTAATTGCTAAATAATCCAATTATTACAAGTTTTGCAGATCTCATGCGCTAATACTTTTGTCCCAAGGGCTAATGCGTGTGTTGTGATGTTGTAATGATGTTAATTATGAGTTAATTTTAGAATGGTTATGCTGACTCCTAATACCATCAGGTATGACTTCAAACCCACAGCATTCATGCGCTGACAGCGATTTTGGCAAGTCGTACGGCTTAATACTAACAAGCTGTTACATGCCAGAGATGTTGACAAAGGCTAGCCAACACTAGTGAAGCAAGGACCCAAAATGACAATTAATTATGACATATTTGCAATAGGAAAGCAATAATGGAGATGCTTCTTTGAGGTCTTCAGAGGGTTTCTATGAGAATGATGATTCATTGCTCCATAACCGATCTGGAACTTTCTTTTATCTAGTCAGGAAATGTTGACAAGACATAATATGGAGAGCAGTTAGGTCAGAGAAACTTTTCCATTTTTTATATCTCTTTGCTTTGGCAGTGGCGAGCACATGCAGGCATGTCATGTCAGATGCAGACAGTGTTTTCAAGCAGACATTGATGAAGCAATGAGTATTTGAGTTGGTTTTTCTATGTTAAAAAAATATACAAGGGACCAAAATAGCAGGTCTGTATTACGGCCACAAGTATCCCCTTGAACTACAACAGATGAGACGACCAGCCTGGGAGCAGTAATGTGTATTTATATTCTACACCTGGTGAAAGGGCTTTGGACCGGAGATCCAGCAGCTTGTGTTTGTGTCGCTCTCTCTCTTTCTGCATGAGTGAGGAAATTATCTAAGAAGCCAGATTCTCTGTTTTTACCCACCTTCCACCTGATCCGTAAATCTCAGGCATGTTTTCGGAACCTCTTCTTCATCCTATATCTGGAATGATGAAAGCTCCCAGCTTTCCAGGTCTTAAGAGGCAGTTCCCCAAGTGGAATCGCAGCCTGAACCCAGAGCCTTTGGCTCGGTTCTGATGGAAAATGGCCCATTACCTCATATCCCAGGATTTGAGGAGAGGACCGGATCTGGGTCACCATCGGTTTGCTCCCCCCAGGTATGAGAAGCCCCAGCATTCCAGCTAGTGACAGGAAGATTTGTCCATCATGGGCTTTCCGTGCTCATGTTACTATGAAAGTCCAGATATCCATCTGCAGTGTTCAGTGTTCTTTCACAGGTCATGTGACGTGTTTGATCAGGTGAGAAGGACATCATTTATTTAGAGTCACTCCAAGAATGTTCTGTGGGTGCCGAGCATTTGTGATCATCACTAGACATAACTGGCTTGGCTCTCACTCTCTGTTCCTCCATTCCCAGGTCAGAGATGCAGGAGTATTACCCTAGCAGGTTTATTCGCAAAGACAACACTGATCGCTACTACATCCTCAACACCCTCTTCAACCTCTCAGGTAGCCTTCTTTCCTGTGAAACATACATTCTTTATTTAATTGGAAACATCTGTATTCTGCTTCCTCAGTGTGTTACTGAGACACATTGGTTTAACATAACAGCCTTAACAAGTAAAGAAATAGGTATATGGCACTTGGAATATGACAAAAACAATGCAGTGGTCAATGTTAAAGTATTTGCGATGGGGGACCTCAAAGAGAGAATTTATTTTTTTAGGTAGTGAAAGTGTGTCTTGTTATAGGAAGGTTCTGTCCTCTCCCAATGTGTAATTCCTTCAGGGAAGTGTTCTGTCTGCTTCAATAATTAGTTCACAATAATTAGCATCTCCTGAAGGCTGTAGAAAAGTTCTCACACTGCAAAGTCACAAATACATGAAGCATTAGTCAATGGCAGATGTTTGCCCCGTCAGCGCCCCCTATGTGCCTGATCCGCAATGGCGAGGCTGCAATGCTTTTTCGCATCATGTTTTCTCTTTTTTTCAGAAACCTACCTGTATTCTTGCCTTGTTGACTTTTTCACCAGATCTACCAGATACACCAAGTAAGATCCTTCTCCTCGTCCTAGGCGGCTTCCCACACGTCCCACATCATCCATGACCCTTCCATCTGTGTCTTTCTCTCTCGAGTCTGCAGAAGGGCTTTCAGCACGGCGACCTGTTCATGTCTTTCCGAAGCATGTTCCAAGATGTGCGGGAAGCTATGGACTATGTCCATGAATCGGTAAGCAAGTGATTCTGTCCGGGTCACGTGGAATACAGACTTCAAAATGGCCGACCCTTTAAACATACGAAAATGGGAAATTATGGGTCTGACACTTTTAAAATTTCCTTTCATCATGTCCTTCACCGAGATTGAAAAGCCGAATTCTTTATTTCCTGCTTGTGTAATGGAAAGTCACGCAGAGTCTGTTAATGTCCAGCCTTTAATGATGGGTGGTCTGCGTCGGGTAAATGTTCATCTCGCCTTGCAGGGCAGCCTTAAGGAGAAGACCCTGAAGAACCTGGAGAAGTACGTGGTGAAAGATGTGAGTGACAGCATGCAGACAGCTTGCCTTCTATTGTGAGCTGGGTTGGAGATGAAAGAGAGCAGAGGACAGAGCCCTGCTTGATCCTCAGCATTGAAGAGGCCTGCATTGTGGGGGGGTAGAGGAATAACTGCCAGACAGAGCCCTGCTTGATCCTCAGCATTAAAGAGGCCTGCATTGTGGGGCAGATCTGAAGTAGGACTATAGTGTAGACTAGCAGAAATGAGAACCATGTGACCTGTCTCCTATAGCCCCGCCTCCCGCTCCTCCTCAGCCGCATGAAGGAGGTGGCCAAAATGTTCCTGGCCACCAACAGCGACTACAACTACACAGAGGTGGGCTTCTGTTATGCACATGCTTCTCTATACGCACACTGTCTCTGATTTAGGACAGTAACGAGCATGTCTATGCAAACAACAAAAACATGACATGGTACGGCAACAAAAATAGCAAAGGCTATTTTGGCTTAAAGGGGAAATGAGATGTGGGTTTCCATTGCTGCCGGTTTGTACGGACCTGTGTGAAGTGTACTGCCCTCTGGTGGCTCTCCTGTGTAACAGCAGCATGATTTGAACATACATCCAGGTTGTTTATGGATGGATCACAGCTCCGTCAAAAACATGGATTTATTCCCTCTGACATTATGAACCAAAGTGGATCTAATGTTCTGTGTTGTGAAATTCCTCGCAGGCTATCATGAGCTACTTGTTTGATTACCCTCATGGTCCCAAGGTAAGACAAAGATCATTTCTTCATTCCTCTGCTTCATCAGTCACTCTTTTCTCGCCTTCTTCAGTTCCTGTCTTTCTCTCATTCTTCTGTTCCTCTCTCCTTCCCTCTATCTCTCGTGACCTTCTCACATTCGTCTTTCCCCTTTAGCAAATCATACCTTCTCACATTGCTTGTTGTCCCTCACACAGCACGACTGGACAACCTTCTTCGACCTTATTGTCGTGGACACCAAGAAGCCTCTCTTCTTTGCGGAGGGCACTGTGCTCAGGCAGGTGGACACGGTAAGACTTTAGTAACTACTGACTCAACACGATATTCAATCACATTCAGATGGACAACATGTAGCGGTAAGTTAGATCTGCATTTTATAACTACTAGTTATTTAGCAAATAAATCCATTAATTAGTTAAGATCAGATAAACCAATCATCACAAAAACATGACCTGGTGATATTACATGTAATCTAACCCAGGTGATCTAACCCAGGAATCTAGAAGCGAAAATATATCATAGCTACAAACCCCATGGCACTCATACTTATAAACTATGAACTAAGGACCAGAGAGGCTTTAACAAGCCAGCACATAATACTTTCGTTTGGTAAACATTTCTTTGGACCCCCTACAAGTTCTCTACAGACTCCTGCTGTAACCAATAACAGGCTACTGAAGGACTGTCACAGAGAGTGAGTGAGAATCTCCATAAGCCCTGGGTCCGCTAACATGGTTGCCTTGCTCTCACAGCAAACAGGAAAGCTACGAATCGGGACATACACAGGGGACTTGCAGCCAGGCACAGTCTACGCTGGAGGTATGTAACTGTAGATATCCTGCTTTGGGTTCCAACAAGCACTCCTTCAGAGGTTTTCTGAGGATGTTAAGCAGATAATTATGGTGTACTGCCCTCTGGTGTACTGCCCTCTGCCCTAGCAGATTCTAGTATTATAGTATACCCAATAAGACCATGAATGGACAAACATGGATCAAAAGAGCATCTGCAAACAAAAAGACAGAAAGCCCCCCTGTAAACAGACAAGAGCACTTATAAACAAACAGACAGAAAGGCCACCTGTAAACAGACAGAAAGAGCACCTGTAAACAAACAGACAGAAATGCCATCTGTAAACAGACAGACAGAAAGAGCACCTGTAGACAAATAGACAGCAATGCCACCTGTAAACAGACAGGAAGAGCACCTATAAACAGACAGAAATGTCATCTGTAAACAGACAGACAGAAAGAGCACATGTAAACAAACAGACAGAGCACCTGTAAAGAAGCAGACAGAAAGGCTACCTATAAACAAACAGACAGAAAGGCTAATTATAAACAAACAGACAGAAAGGCGAATTATAAACAAACAGACAGAAAGGCTACCTGTAAACAAACACATACACAAAACTGCATGCCTCCTCTTCTTGTGCTTTGTCCTCTGTTCCTCTTTACACACTCATCCCCTTTCTCTGTCCAGGTTCCTCTGACATCGTATGTGATCTGCTTGAGGTCAAGGGCAAAGACATCCTATATGTGGGAGACCACATTTTCGGGGACATCCTGAAATCGAAGAAGAAGCAGGGCTGGAAGACGTACCTGGTGGTCCCTGAGCTGGCGAGGGAGCTGCAGGTGTGGACAGAGAAAAGCCGTGAGTAACGCCGGCCGCACTGTGAGCACAGAGCCTTCTGACCAAAGATCAAACCCCTGACTGATTTTTCACTTCACACTTATATGAATGTAATGAAACTATGACTACAGAGGGACTGCCTTGACTGACCATGCGCCTTTATTATGTACTGATATTGTGATGTTCTGACCACAAGGTGACCATCAGGTCTGACCACACATCCCACTTTACACAGTTATAATGTGACATTGAGTTATTATTATTATCAGCCAAATGCATCTGGGTCATTTGACATCCATTTGACCTTGAAAGAGGCGACCTGACGTGACCTTCTGTTTTACCAGAAATGTTTGAGGAACTGAAGACCCTTGACTTGTTCCTGGCTGAGCACTACAAGTGAGTGACCAGCGTCAGCCCAGATGAAATCAAGGGGATCTATTTGCAGCCTGTCTGGGGGTGGGAGCAGAGGCTGGGGTAGGAGTGTGTGTCAGCAATTCCAGCGAGGTCTCCTTCTGTTTCCAGAAACCTGGACAGCGGGAGCACAGAGTGTCCGGATATCAGTATCATCCAGACGCGGATCAAGGTGCACTACACTGCCCTACGCACATGCATACGCACACACATCGACCTGTCTCAGTCACTGTGGACGTGAGCGTGAGCGGCTCTCGTACGTTTGCAGAACCTGACCCGCAGGATGGACCTGTGCTACGGCAGGATGGGCAGTCTTCTCCGTTACGGCTCTCGTCAGACGCTCTTCGCCAGCCAGCTGATGCGCTATGCAGACCTCTACTCCCCCTCCTGCCTCAACCTACTATACTACTCCTTCAGATACCTCTTCAGGGCCCCGCCTCTTCTCGTGAGTCCTGACTGTGACCCCTATTGAAGCTGTTCTTTACGGATGGGGTATCGATCTCGAACACCCTGACCTCACCGTTTCAGAGTCAAACTGCTCACTGACGACACGTGACGAATAACTGACGGTTGTGTGTGACCACCCTCTCTGTCCTAACAGATGCCCCACGAGTCCACTGTAGACCACATCCCCCTTGACCTCCCCGTGTTCAACTCTTCCATCACCAACCACGTACTGACGCTCACAGATGCCAAGGTAGTCACATGACGGTGATAAGATGCACATCTGAGAGAGCAATAATGCGCTCATCTAGGACAAGCATCGCAATAAATGCCTAAACACTATAGCAGCTGCGCTGTCGGTGGGGTTCACAAAGGCGCTGAACTACAAGTCTATGTTAACTCTTTATAATATGTAAATTATCGAATTTTTGTTTTGTAGTGATGTATGAGATTTCATTTCCTATTACCTCTTATCGCCATCCAGAGGAAATGCGAGCAAGGGAAGATGGAAGAAAGAGAGAATTTCTGACTGTGGAGTCACACTTGGGAAAGTCTGGGACCTTCCTGAGGGACAGGGAGTCTCTGTGTGTCTGTGTGTACGCGAGTTTGTGTGCCTCCCATGCATGGAGACAAACCAAGGAAGACAGAGGGAACCTCTCTGAAAATCTCCTCATCATTATCATCATCATCATCATCATCCCCCTCCCTCATCGTCATCCTCATGGTATGACACACAAAACTGTGGCAGGCAACCCCGAGGAGGGCAATGGGAATATCAGCCGTAATAGCTAGATTAAAGGTGACTCAGGTGACAGTTTTTTCATTACTAGCTGATTGCTGGTTGGTTCCCAGAAAAAAACTGGGTCTTATGAAATCTTAAAATACCCACTTAATAATAAATGAATAACATGCATTCAGTGTTTATATAGATTTCAGCTTCTGCTGTTTCCGAATTATATTTTGTTGCTCAAACAAATATTTTAAAATAATATTTTTGTAAATCTTTAATTCAGATATTACTATTTTTAACATAAAAAGTTACCAACAGAGTAAATGCATGTCAGCATAGCGATTTTTGTACAGAACTTTCGAGTAACGATTTCATTTAACAATATAATATAATAATATAATATTTTTATTATAAAAAATGGAGGCAATACATAAATTGCTCTTTGCAGCATTTTCTGTTGTCTTCACTTGGAACATTTTGTTCACCATATTGTTGCCCCCTGCTGGACAGTCTTCAAAGCTACAGTCTCAGTGGACACGGTCCCATAAGCATACTCTGCCTGCAAAGTAAGCTGCAATGCAGCAAAACGTGTGTATTCTTACATCAGTTAAAATTAAAACCAAAGATGCCGCGGAAAACAAGAAGAAAAGAAAAACGCCGGTATCAGAACTCCTTATGAATGCAAAACGTGAAACTGGAAGTACGCCAATATTACTGTACGCAGAAGATAGTTATCTGACTCCAAGCAGCCGAGGAACATCCAAAGTGCATCTGTGAGTGTGGATTTGTAGATAGTACAAAGTTTTATGCGTCTCCACCTATAATGCATTCCCGATGTAAATAGGAAATAGATATATACGTCAGGATATTTTTATACAGAATTTAATAAAAAGCAGGTGTGAACTGGCAACATGAATTTGCCGATGACCTGGGGAACACGCCGAGGTCGACAGACGGGTTGGGCCCCCTGGTATACAGGCCGTATATCACACATGGGAAATTCTCGAACTTCCTCTTGGCCAGTTTGTGCCTGATAAAATGATTTAGATTTATTAATATAAATAAAAACAGCGGTGTAAATGAACTGCAGTTAGAACATATTTCAGTAATTGCTATATATAACCGAGTCCTTTTCCTGCAGACGTTCCAAACTAACCGTGACATTGCTAACGTTGTGTTGAATTGTGTTCAGGGGCAATAGGTGGCAGTATTATGACACACGTGTGAGTTGAAATGATAATGAAATTGGTAGTATATTTGGTATTCCTGCTTTTAAGAATTAATAAAGCAAAAAAATATATATATGAAAACTATTTTGGTGTCTGTTTCCTCTCAGTGATCTTACAATAGGCTACTACAATGAATTTAAGTGTTTATATGAACATCAATCGTTGCTATTTAAAAATATATGTATGACGCCGCTTAATAGGAACTATGGTTATATCGGAACCTTTTTAAGGAGATTTGATGAAAACGTGTGGAAAGGGACCGTGGGAGCGTCCGCGTTTTCCGTCTTTAGGCATATGGTCCCTCTCCCCCAGGCACAGGGGCTCGTCCCGGCAGTTCCTGAACTCCCTCCGTGTGCCGCTCATTCGCTGTGTTTTCGCAATGTCCAACAGTAACAGGAGAGGGCGCCTGTGCGCCCAGGTGCCACTTAGGTAACAGTGGGAATTCTATCCATCCATCACTCAATGGCTTTATATAGGTCACAGTGATGGAGGGGGGGGGAGGCAAAAAATGTCTGTGTCTGTGGGGGGTTAAAACTTGTGATTTTACTGATGCAAGGCGCAAGGCTTTCTGGGTGGGATGCTGGGCTATAACAGGGTGCCCATCATGGGCAGTTCCAAAATGCTAACTGGACTGGTGGTAGAATCCCACACATCACAATGAGGACGTGCAAACTTCACACACGGACACACAGTGCAGCTGGAATTTGAATGAGAAATGAGGCAACCTACTGAGCCACTTAATCGCCATGTCACACGTCACCATCATCTCTCCCTCAATATCATTAATATGCGTAATATTTCTTGAATAGCAGTATCTCATTCCCAGTTTAATCCCAGTTTTCTCCTTTCGTTACATTGTACAGCCATTTGGTGGATACGCATAGCATGTGGGTATGTTTGTGTTCTTACAGTACAGTGAATTATCATATAAAACAAGAACAAAATGAACATGATGCTCTGTCACTTCACTTCCAGCAATGACTCCCTAATTGTCTGTCTAAACTCACTAAGTCCCCAGAGATTTTCTTGAAAACGCATCCTGCAGACACAGTGGGTTTTGGAAATTTGCTCTTCAGTCAGTAGCGAGGAGCCGATCATGGACTGCGAACAGCTGCTGGCAAAACTTCCAGATTTGTATCAATTGCGGAAACAAGATTATTTAGCAAGATAGTAATTCTGGACCTAGAGGCATACCTTTCTTCCGAGTTTGTGGATACGATTGAAACGCCGATACTGCAGGAATGTGTTCTGAGACATTCCTGCGCTTCTCACCAAAGCTCACATTGTTTGTCAGCTTCCCGCTCTTTGTTTTCTTTGCGGCCGGCGCCTTTCCTACTGACTGACCGGCTTGTTTCAAAACTCTTGCATAACATGACTTTTTCCCTCTAAAGAGATATCGGTCAGATTGTTTCTACCCAATTGATCAGCGGAACATGACATCATCTTTGCAATCTTTTGCATCACAATGTCCTTCCCAGTTTCAGTGAATAATATGACAGCCCCTCACTAACGAGGCATGTCCCCACTCAGCCCGTGACCTTACTGTAAAACAACATCAACCCACTTCCTTCAGTGGTTTTGTTTCTGTTTTGTTTGTCATTTGTTCTTGGAATGTTGTTATTCTGAACTGCTGATTCTCATGGGTGAGTTACAAAGACAACTGGACTAAGTGCTGAAAGATTCCAGATCTGGGTCGATCAGAGGTATCCTGGCACACATTACATTTTTTTAGAAGACCCTTTTATCCAAAGCGACAGACTTTTTTAGGAAAGCAGGGTCAAACAGCACCTGGAGCAATTAGGGGTTAAGGGTTTTGCTTAAGTACTTAATAGTGAAATCACTCTGTTGACCCAAGGATTTGAACCAACAACCTTCTGATCACTGGCATCTGCTGAGCTGCACAAACAGAATGGCACAAGTTTAAGTTAGGTTCAAGAGTTCAAAAATGATGACTCTCCGCCCACTTCTGATGTAGACATGCACCCTGACTGATGGCTTGAGGCAGGAGATGACTGAGACTCCTCTCAGCATTCCTACTTTAAGTCCATCTTTGCTCCTCTCAGAGAATAAAGGGCGTTCTTCTTAGCAATACAGCAATCACAGACATGGAGATCGCAACACTGTCCACTGTCTGGAAAATTACATATAAATTGTAACATCTGCATGCCATCCTAAAAGTGGGTAAAAGTGTGTACATTCACAGCCAGTTATATCTTGCATTTATTTAGTTAAAGTTAACACAATTAACTAAAAAAGTAACAAATGCTCATATCAATAGGGTGGCTGGTTTGTAAATGTTGAGCAACTTCTGGTAAGAATCATAAGACAGTCATATGTAGGTTAGACCAAAAGAATTGAAGTGATCCTCTGGGATGATTGGAATCCAGCTCTGCGGGCCCGGAGGCACACCCCATAACTGCAGAAACTCAGACGGCAATCTTCCCAATGATAAGGCTCGGCAGAAACGTGGCACATTGTAGACAAAATGCTGTTACCTGAGGTCTTAAAGCTGTCAGTGGTGTGCCTCTCCTTTCAAACACATTCTGTCAGACTGAAAGAGACTTTTTAACTTTATTTTTTATTAATATGTAGCTTCTTTTAGATAAACCAGCATGGCTTACTTGTTTAGACATTCTATAGCTGATTCACATTAATGGCACGTACACAGTAATATTGATTTAAAGATTTATCATCACAGTCTACGATAGGTCTTGTACCAAGGCTTAAAAACAAAATGACACTGGGTCAAACGTCATCCTGTCCTGACCAGGAGAGTACAGGTAAAGCTGAGAGGGTTGAATGACCATAAAAGGATATTTATGTGATGCGGAGGCTGTGGAGGTTTTGGTACTAGAGGAAGGAATTCAAGAGACAATGAGATGAAGGCAGAGCAAGGTGAATGGAAGACTGATAGCTTGAGGGAGGTGAGGGGCGTGGTCTAGGCAGGTGTGTGGGCAGGGCTTATAAACAGTGAATACAGTAGCACACATGGTCACACGGTCATTTGGCACATTCGTGCCTCTCAATGACTGAGTCTCATTGACACAAGGTGCGCAGAGTGGGAGAGAAGGACAGAGATGTATTTATACAGGAACTTTGGGAAAATTATGGAGGCCTATATAGGGAAGAATTCCAGCATTGACGACTCAGAAGATACTGATTCAGGGGGGCAGGACTCCACGCTGGGAGACAGGGCCGCGGAAAGGCTGGGCGTACTCCTGAAGTCGGAGTCGGAGGACTCTGGGGTGGAGGAGCCAGTGGTCAGCCCTCTTGGCTCGGAGCAGAGCTTTTCATTGGGCAAAGATACCGACTTGGCAGATGGGCCGCTGTCGCCCTCACCTCTGCCCTCACCCTCACCAGCCCTCGCTCCCTCCTTATCATCACCCCCAAACCTGAAGGGACGGGAAGGTTGGCACAGAGTGCGGACCATTGTTGAGCTGGCTCTACAGAGGACCAAGCAGAGGGGCTCCAGAAGTCAGCCTCGGCTGCCCGTCAGCCTCATGGCCCCCCAGGTCCCGTTAGGTGAGAGTTTGGATGAGAGGGTCCCACAGTTGCCGGACCCTGAGCCCTGCCAGCAAAGCCAGGGCAGGTCAGAGGTGAGGCCGCCTTACTTCGCATTTCCTGCAGGCCAGCTGCTCGTTCTTCATCCTCTTTAATATCTCTCTCACCCTCAATTATTTACAGATACAATAAACATCTCAGCGTCATTTACAGTCTCCTGCTAGCTGGACGGTGTCGATCTCATTGGCAAATGCTTACCGCTTCACGTCAGGGAACCCTAACGTGTCAGGAACCTGTTATGCTTTAACATCTGATGGACAACACAAGCCCGATGTCACCTGAACGCTGTCAATGACTTCCTGGCAACGCAATATGACATTAAAGCGACGTATTTACAAACAGGCACACTTACGGTTTCAGCTGTAGAATCAGCTACATCTCATTTCCTGTCCTCTGCGAACACAGCAAGACGACTGGCAGACATGAGATTGCAGGTGAAAATGTTTCTGCCAGTGCATGCCGTAGGCTCTGCCGCGTTTATGAGTGACAGGCAGTGCATTCCGTTAGTAATAATAACTAATGGGGGGTAATAACTATAAGGAGGGTCTGAAAACATGATATTTTAGGTTCTAAAAGATAATGAAGACCTGATATTCTTACTTTTTTCAAAAAAAAGAGTCGCGATCTTTCGTCGTGATGTGAAGCACGCTACAAACTAACGGAGTTAAACCCAAGCAGATAAAAAGAATTCTGTATAGTCACTGTTGTGTCATCGAGGTTATCAATGCTATTTTGTTTTCAGCCGCATTTTTTGACTTTCAAACAGAACCAGTCTACCCAGGTGTTGAAACTCAGGAGCATGAATGGAATTGGGGGGCGGAGTCTGTGTGTGACTCGCATGCCAACTAATCAACAGTTGATTTGTAGATACTGCAGATGCCTCATGCATGGAAACACATCGCTTTCCAAAATTCGTCACAGCAGTTCTCGGATACCTGGGGAGAGAGTTGCATAGATATAAGGAGGTCAGTTTTGCTTGGGGTGACATCACATGCGTTCACAGGCAAATCCGAAAGGGCATGTGAGGAAAATTGCATAAATCCTCACTTTTTAGGTCGTCATTTGCGTGGGTCAAATAGATTTTTGCGCACTTGTTGTACACTCACCTAAAGGATTATTAGGAACACCTGTTCAATTTCTCATTAATGCAATTATCTAATCAACCAATCACATGGCAGTTGCTTCAATGCATTTGGGGGTGTGGTCCTGGTCAAGACAATCTCCTGAACTCCAAACTGAATGTCAGAATGGGAAAGAAAGGTGATTTAAGCAATTTTGAGCGTGGCATGGTTGTTGGTGCCAGACGGGCCGGTCTGAGTATTTCGCAATCTGCTCAGTTACTGGGATTTTCACGCACAACCATTTCTAGGGTTTACAAAGAATGGTGTGCAAAGGGAAAAACATCCAGTATGCGGCAGTCCTGTGGGCGAAAATGCCTTGTTGATGCTAGATGTCAGAGGAGAATGGTCCGACTGATTCAAGCTGATAGAAGAGCAACTTTGGCTGAAATAACCACTCGTTACAACCGAGGTATGCAGCAAAGCATTTGTGAAGCCACAACACGCACAACCTTGAGGCGGATGGGCTACAACAGCAGAAGACCCCACCGGGTACCACTCATCTCCACTACAAATAGGAAAAAGAGGCTACAATTTGCACGAGCTCACCAAAATTGGACAGTTGAAGACTGGAAAAATGTTGCCTGGTCTGATGAGTCTCGATTTCTGTTGAGACATTCAAATGGTAGAGTCAGAATTTGGCGTAAACAGAATGAGAACATGGATCCATCATGCCTTGTTACCACTGTGCAGGCTGCTGCTGGTGGTGTAATGGTGTGGGGGATGTTTTCTTGGCACACTTTAGGCCCCTTAGTGCCAATTGGGCATCGTTTAAATGCCACGGCCTACCTGAGCATTGTTTCTGACCATGTCCATCCCTTTATGACCACCATGTACCCAACCTCTGATGGCTACTTCCAGGAGGATAATGCACCATGTCACAAAGCTCGAATCATTTCAAATTGGTTTCTTGAACATGACAATGAGTTCACTGTACTACAATGGCCCCAACAGTCACCAGATCTCAACCCAATAGAGCATCTTCGGGATGTGGTGGAACGGGAGCTTCGTGCCCTGGATGTGCATCCCACAAATCTCCATCAACTGCAAGATGCTATCCTATCAATATGGGCCAACATTTCTAAAGAATGCTTTCAGCACCTTGTTGAATCAATGCCACGTAGAATTAAGGCAGTTCTGAAGGCGAAAGGGGGTCACACACCATATTAGTATGGTGTTCCTAATAATCCTTTAGGTGAGTGTAGATTCAGCTACTTACCCTGCATGCAGGTAGGCGGAGCCTGCCATAACAAAATCATAAGGAAATAGTGTGCAATGACAACTTTATTGCTTCCAAAACATATTACTATACTATTAATATATAACATATTACTGATGCAAAATAACTGAATATTTCCTCCAGGCAAAAAGAATCGTGAGGAAGAAAAGTGTGCCTGGTCCCCATCCTTAGTGGTCACTGTGGGTTTTATAAACTGTTACTGAGAAAAGACACTGGTCAAATGGAAGCAGAAACACTTGACGGATAAAAAGGTTCTTTCCCAGGGCCATCACCCTACTGAATGCAGCCTGTGACTTTTTAAATATCGATAAAATATGATTATGAAGTGTGACAGGTAAGGAATTTTAAATATGTGTAAAGATGTACAGTGCATCACAGCGCCAGAAACGCCACAATTAATCCCCTGATCAAGCCGATTCTGATGACAAATCCATGACATCGCAGAAATTCCTTAATTAGCATCAGGTTTAATTAAAATCCCCCATTAATCCATATGTTGTGTTTCTGCATGAAGCTTTTTTGCTGACATAGATAGAGTATCTGTGTTAGGAGCATTATAAAGGCCCACGGCGGAGCTGACACGCAATGCTAATGTTTCATCACTCCCACAGGCCCCTGTGAAACTAGGACTCCCAGGTGGCCTAAAATTGGACCGACATCATTTGCTATGTTTCTAAGACCCACACATCCCGCAGTATCTCAGTCATCTGGGCCCAGGGACGTCATTGTGGGCCCTTCTGTCTCAACACCACCCGTGCTGACTGGTGTTGACTAACTGGAAGCCGCCTACTAGATTTCTGCAAGGCAGTTAGCGTAGCTGCTGCAAACAGTACTTTGCTAATTCTATAGAAGGACATGTTTCAAATAACTTAAATTAACTCAGATACAGTACATCAGTACAAAACAACAGAGCTTTCTGAATAATTCTAAATTTAACCTCTCTGAATGTTGCTGGCATTTACTTCTGGGGTTTGGTTAATTGTTTTCGTTATTGTGGTTTGCACCACAAGGTGCTGATAAGGAAGCTACGTACTGTATAAGGAAGCTTATAGCACATTAGCTGTTTGCCAGTAGCTTGTAGCGTGCTAGCAACTTGCAGCATGTCTGCAATTTGTGGTGCGCTAGTAACTTGTAGCCTGCTAGCAACTTGCAGCACATCAGCGGCTTGTGGCGTGCTAGTAGCTGTTAGCATGCTAGCGACGTGTGAAACGACCACAACTTGGTCTTTGTAGACCCTGAGGACGCTGCTGTGTGTGTTTGCTCTATTTCTCTCACTCTTCTTGTTCGATGCAAGTGTGAAATTAGCCATAACTTTAAAATAGCAAAATATTCAGGTCAGACTGGCAAGAACGGACACTGCAGATAATGAGCATTTGAGAAAGTCTTTATGACCCTCACCACGTTCTTTCAGTGTTAACCCTTAGCACCGTTTTGTTTTCGACACAGTGACGGAAAATGGCGACTTAAACCAGATCATCTCTACTTTTATCAGCAGACATGATGAGTAGGACACGTTCCCAAACGTAACACTCATCGCAAAATCAACCTTTGATCTTAATGTTTTTTCTAGTCCTGAATGCTAACTTTCAAAGTTCATTTCTTTTTCTGAAAATCATGTTTGTACAGAATTACAGAATTGTGGGTGTTTTACACAATTTTGCAATTCTTAGTTCCTCTTGATCTCTAACTGGGGACCAAAAGCTTCCTGATTAAAATCTCTAAGGGTATTTTACATCTTGCAAAAACATGCATTGCTTAACCTAAAAGTACTGGTGTTCAGCTATAGCAACAATTTTTTTGTTGACTAATTGTTAATACACAGTTGTATGGCCTATATATGTAAGCAATGCCATTAATGCCTTCAGTGTTTTACTGCCCAAAAGTGTTTTTGCTAATGTGCCATTGAAGCTGGATCAGTCCTGTGAAGCATCTAGCTGGACGAAAATGGAAGCTGTAAAATGTAAAATCTAAATGTAAAAGCACTAATATAATAAAAACTGAATCCGGAAGGAAGAGAGTCATCTGGAGAGTCTCTCTCTGTCTTTCCCCAGGTGGACGGCCAGGCATGTGGTGAGAAGGCCGACCCCGGGAGCCAGCTCTCCCCTGGGCTGTCATACCTGGATGAGGTCTGCAGGCTCCTGGAGGAGATCGCCAGGCTGCAGGCGAGGAACCGAGAATTGAAGAGAGAGAGAGATGGACTTCAGTACCAGCTGAGAGACAAGGAGAGACAGGTGGGGGGGGGGGGGGCGGGAAGACCACCCTGAGCTCTGAGCCTCAGTGACGGCAAAAATAAGGTCAGAAATTTGATTAGTCTCTGGTTCGAACAGGAGTTGATGTCCGGACAATGTCTGTGTGGTGCTGCTGAGTCAGCCAGTGAGGGACCGGGGCAGAAGCGGAGGGGCGCCATGTCGAGTGGGCTTGCCCCCGGGGAGCAGCTCCTCTTGCCAGCGTTTCGGCGGCGGTCCATGTCCGAATCAGAGGCCCTCAAAAGTAACGTGGGTAAGCGATGACAATTACTTGATTGTTGGATGTGCTGAAGTCACTCTACCCAGAATGTCGTGATATAAAGTGTCCAGAAAAATTATTTTTTTTACTCATATAAGATCTGAACACGTTCCTGACTTTTGATGAGAGTAAAGTCTGATTGGCCTGCATGTCACTAATGGGAATGAAGCGCAGGAACATCACATGAGTCTTTTCTGTCTTCTTAATTTGCTCGGAAGATCACAAGAAAAGAAATGTTATTCCATGTATTTGATCACAGTAATACTTCTACATGTCAATAAAAGTAAAGATCTGATGTTATGTGGCCTGCAAACGTGGCCAGTGGTATCCCCGGACTTCATCTTGCAAGACAAAGGAGAAATTTTCTGAAAAGCCCAAAAGTCTTTACACGCTTTAGGCAGACTTCAGGTTCACTTTAGGCTATTTTTACTAGTGTACTTTCAGTTCAGAGCCTCATAACTCCAAGTACCTTTTGAATAACAAAACAACTTTTCATTTGACAGCAGGTAAAGAATTTTTAAGTGAAAAAAATGTACCCTGCCCCTACACACCTTATTTTGAGGCTCAAAAACAGCATTAAACAAACTTGTATATTTTTGGGGTGCCTGTCTCATAAAGGGGACCGTAACAGGCAAATGTTTTATATACAAGAGATGAATTTGACCCTGAAAACAGTAGCTTAGATTTATGCAAAAGTATCCTATTGTAAGAGTTAAAGCTCATAAGAAAAGACCCTGAATGATCTTTTTTTGCTACCCAAAATGAAAGTTATGTGTAAGTCACAAGCCAAATTCTATCAAAATCAAAAATGGTGACGCAAATGCCATTTGTTGAATTAAAATGGATTCCTCTGTGTTCCTTGCATCATGATGAAGGCAGACAGGTAACTATAACACCTGAGAATCCATGATTAAAGTTCATCTGGCCTAGATCAGTGTTTCCCAACCCGGCCACCGGGGACCCCCAGACAGTTCACTTTTCTGCTCCCTCCCAGCTCCTGGTAGCAAAAACATGGACTGGAAGTCTGTGGAAGCATCTGAGGATTTAGTTGAAGGAGCATCATGATATACAAGAAGGATGAGTTCATGTGTGCATGTTGGCCCTGCAGAGAGGTGGAAGGAGACACGGGTCCATGGGAGTACGATGCAGCTGACAGAGGTGGACAGCGGCAAGCAGACAAAAGCCAGACAGGTATGAACTGGGCTTACTGTGATCGCTCTGTGCTCTGATCGCTTGTGTGTGATCGCGCAATGGGTTTGGCTCAACAGGACAGAGTCAAATGGCAAACAGCCAGCCTGAATGAGACCTCAAGAGACTTTAAAGATGCCACAGAGGAGCCTAACAAGGAGCCTAGCAGGTATTTCAGAGTGGTGTCAAGCCGGTTATTAAATAACCTACGAGCCTGTTAACATCCCATGATGCTTAACCTACTATGGGACTGTGTCTTTCTGTTCATCCATAGCAAACAGAAACTGAAGAAGAAGCAGCATTCTCTATTCAAGAAGAAGTCCAAGAACAAGAGTGTCAAATAAAACAGAGCCGTCTTGCACCACTCCCGGGTTGTGGTGGTCAGGGGAGCCTGAGATTCAACGATCCCAAGCAGACCGATCTGTATCCACAGCCTCCTTCTGATAATTATTAGGGACTCTGAGCGTCTCTTTCTAAATGGAAGAGCTATTCGGAATAGCGATGTGAAGCTACGAAGCATCTTGATGGAGTACTTGCACTTCATTTATATACTGTTGGCATGTGAATAGCTCAGTGCTTAATTCGGGATGTAACCCGCTGCTTTTGAAGGTTTCTTTACAGCTATACGACTGATGTGTATGTAGAAGGCCGACGATCATATGTTTAATATATAGAAAGATTTGTGTAACGCGTTCACTTTATTCGTTTATATGATTGCTACGATTTAAATCTCTTACGTTGTGCCTGTATTTATACTAGATACAAGCATATCCATATACGCACATACACAGGGAAATAAACGCCCGCACACTGATTCACCTCACGCGGGTGATCAACTGAAAGCACGGCATATTTTACAAATACAGTATAATAATAATGGTAACGTAACAAATCATGTCATCATTCCAATCAGGCACGTAGTATTCACCCGCGTTCACACAAATCTTATTTCTTAAAATATCTAATCATGACTGATTACTTACGTTTATGTTATTTCCCCACAGGCAGAAAAATTTATATTTAGTGAAGCACATATATGAAATATTTAAAAGGGTAACGATTCTGTTTCGTAATGTGAGCTAAATTATTTAATCAATAAATTATTCGAATTTCTTGTACTTTATTCTTTATTTTTTTTAAATAAAATACAAGCACAATGTAGCACAATGAGCAGGTTTGTATACCGTTCCCTTTCATTATAATTTCATAAAAAAACGACACGCATACTCATTTCTCAAGTATAAAAATATCAAATTGAAAAGACAAAATTGCGCAATGCATTTGCCCTTTTGTTTAAGCCTAAGATAGCTGCGATCGTTTGTGCTGTCAGCCTAAGATGAGAAACGGCACCAGACAGAAATCTCCGTTGTGGGGGAGGGTTTGGGGGATATATGTCACAAGATATTTGGAAAATTTCAACCGCAATTTAGCCCTCAGAAAAGCACAGCACTTACAGGGGGTGATCCTCAGCTAGGTACTATACATACGTTTTTTTTCCATTTTTTGATCCGTAGTAGCGCTTTATTTAAGAATGGGCTGATGAGGCAGAGCGAGTCACGGCCGCCTGCGCCCACTCACGGCTGAGTCAGAGAAGGACGGGTACGCGTGTGCGCGCCCGTCTGTGAAGAATGGTGGGGAGGAGCTTCATGTCAATTATCACCGATTTCGCCACGCCCCCTTCTTAGCCATGTTTACAGGAAAACGCTAAGGTCTGGGAGGGGGGGGGGATTGTGATTTGTCATCACAGGTAATAGTGATTAACATTTGACTCGTGAACAGCTATTCTGTTTAAAGAGGAAGCCATCATCCTCGTGTCTGGGGGAGGAGGGTCTTGTGATTTGCCACGTGCAAATATTACAGTAAGACAAAGAGGAGATCATCAACAATAGATGAAGGCACTCTGATTTTGGAAACCTACATTACACACGTTTTACTGAGCGAGATGCCATTGGGCGTGAAGCTGAACAGCCCATCCCCGTGGCGATCGCCATCCCATCAGTGTGTTTCATCCTGTAACCACAGCACCCTCGGGAAGGCTGGATGCCGAGACACCTGTGCTGACAGAGCCGATTCCAGCAGCAGGGATGAGGCAGAGCGACTCGTGGACCAGTGAAGTCAACATTTACTGGATATGAATACTGTGTCCTGTCAGCCCTCACTATGCTGTTTGCTGCTTGGACAGAGTGGTTACCTGGGAGACTGTTGGTGACAGTGACAAGAAAGTCCTTGTGACACTGAAAAGACTCCCGTGCATAGGTGACCTTGGATTGTGTCTGGGTTCTGAAGTAAATTGTTTTATTTAAATCTGTCGCCTCTTTATTTTGTTCAGCATATTGTGAGAAATTATGTTTGTGTGTAAAATCACTGTAAAAAGTATATTTTTTGTGTTGGTCAACAGAGTTAGGCAGAATTAAAATAATAAAGCACTCAACTGGCAGAAATTATGTTTATTATAAAACAGGAAGAAAAATCAAAGAGGTCCTGGTTCTGTTCTGGTGTTATCAATACTTGAATGAATCCCCCCCCTCCAACATTACAGTACTGTGGTGTTTTGGTTGTAGAAAAGCAAAATAATGATGCATGGATCAGTGTGACGTAGGCCTGGAATGCTGGGGAGATGGGGGGGGGGGGCTAGGGGCGGGGCCATAGTGACTCTGGGAGGGGGGGGCTGTGAAGCTGAGAGCCTCCTTGCAGCTAGTTGTGTAAGAGGCGGCACGCCCATGTCCTCTGCCCGTGTCACCCACTGTCTGTCCACCTGGCCTGTCCGCATGCCCTGGGGGGTCAGTCCCCTCCCGGAAGTAGCCCTCTGGGTTGCCGCGAGGGGGGGGAGCACCACGTCTATTTATAGGACAGAATGTGGGTCGGCTCGCTGGGAAACGGTGATTAAAGGCCCGCGGTTACACAACGGCGTGCGAGTGCGGCGGGGACAATGGAGAGCCCTGTGGCAGAGTGCGTGTCTGTTTATGTGACGGGCATCCTGTGGGCGACCCGCTCCTTTGTTTGGCCGGGCCTGATGCCTGTCACATTCTCCAGGGCCCAGGTACATGGCTTTCCATTTGAGGTCATGAGATGGTGTGTGAGCCTGTCTAGGCACTGGCATTGTGTGTGTGTGTGTGTGTGTGTATAGTTGTGCATCTCCGCATTGGCATGTGAATACCAGCATGCGTTTCTGGCTCACCACATGTGTGTTTCTGCACTTGTGTGTCTCATAGCTACATGCGTGCGCCGTTGCACATTTGCATTTGCAGCCCCGCAGTTGCATGCAGCCCCTCGCTCTCGCCACGGCTCCGGGGAGCTCAGAGTTAAAGAGCCTCGTCTCCCTGTTGGATGGAGGGATTTTTTTTTAGTGGTGCTGAGAACACAGGATCCAGTCTGCAGTAGCTCTGCAGCGCAGACTGCGGAGAGAGAGAGAGAGCGAGAGAGAGAAGGAGAGCGAGATACAGAGGGAGAGTGAGAGAGAGAGAGAGAGAGAGAGAGAGAGAGCAAGCACACACCTCGCAAGTAGAGCAACGGAAGCTGCCAGCGGAAAGGGGGGAGAGACCAAAGAAGAAATTTCAACGTCGGCTCGCAGAAGAGAGAGCAAGGAGAGCCAAGCAGGAGCGCAGGCTGCTGAAGGGAGGCTGTAGGAGGAGGCCTCGGTGTGATTACATAAAGAAAGAGGACAGACAGTGGAGCGGTGAGGAGGAGTGAGGAGAAGCCATCAGGGATGATGGAGAGGCAGCTGTGAGACACAACGCAGGATCGACAAAGAGGAAGGAGCTGGAGGTGAGAGCGGGACTGCAGCACCAGGGACGCAGCAATAGTGAGGAGGTGGGAATAGTGAGGACGCAGCAATAGTGAGGACGTGGGAATAGTCGTGAAGGAACGCAGCTTGATTTTTTTTGGCTCTTTCCGAGCAGACTGGCAAAGCCGTATTGGAGGACCCGTCCTCACACGCATCCCCTCGCCGGGCATCCCACCCCTGCCTCTGCACCTCGTCGCTTCCTCACCTCCGCCGCTGACATGCCAGAGATCAGGATCCAGCAGCCATCCAGAAAACCGGAGAACATTACGTAAGATTGGGAGCATGTAACCCCCTGGCGGCAGTGAACCGGGCTGCCAGACCGGACTGCCGAACGGGACCATCAACCCGGAGCATCAACCCGGAGCATCAACCCAGAGCATCAACCCGGAGCATCAACCCGGAGCATCAACCCAGACTGCTCCTGTCCCCGGTTCTTGACACCGCCAGGACCCAAGACTGGGTTCAAAAGGACTGAATCGGGGAGTAGTACCACAGGTCAGAAAAGCAGATGCGGCTGTGTATGTGTGTGTGTGTGTGTGCGCACGCATGCGGATGTGTTTGTGTGTGTATGTATGTATCTGTGTGGGTCATGTATATATTACACTGTGGGGACCAAATATCCCCACAGTGTGATAAAAACCTGTTATTTTGATGTTGTACGGATCATTTTTTCGAGGAGAAATTCAATTTTCTAAAAATCTCTGACTGCAATCAAAAAACTACAAATGCCGAAAGTCTTGTAATTTGTTGGGTTACTTATGGTTAAGGTTTGGGCTGGGTTGGGGTTAAGGTTGTTATTGTTGGGATTACGGTTTCGCCGATAGAAATGAATGGACGATCCCCACAAAGATATAGATAGAAACGTGTGTGTGTGTGCATGTGAACACATAACCTCTGGCTGTTGTTCTTTGTTTGTACATTTGGTGATGTTGATGGTGTGAAATTGCACGCTCACTATTAGACATGGTAAACATGTATCTTCCTGGGGAGGTGCGAGAGGGGGCCATATTTACATGCTGTCAAGGGTACAGAAACGCAGAGCGTATGCAGATGGCGCCTTGCGGTGGATGTAAGAGAGGCCAGCCTGGCGACATTGTGGTCATGGTGGACGTGCCGTGCCGCACCTGCTGGAACCTTCCGGAACCTTTCTCCGGGCACCGCGGTGACCCCTCACATTTGTTAGCGGCTCTGTGAATGAGCACAGTATGGAAACAGGTGAGGCGGGTAGTATGTGAGAGCAGCACAGCCACGGTGGGGGAGTGGTGGTGGTGGAGGGGGGGGGGGTGGCTGTGACTGCGTTCGCTGCACTTGCAGGTTTTGCGGCTGCGCTCTTTCAAAGTGTGAGAACAAAGACGCTCGAAGACAGTCCGTCACAGCCGAGGCTGCTGGCGGCTCGCTTGGGGACGAAGCGTCAGATGGAAAATCAGCGCCCCCCCCCCACGCTCAGATGTATACAGGCGTGCACACTCCGGACGTGGGGGCACCTGATCACTCTGAGACTGATTTTCCGGAGCGTGGGGGTGGTGACCTGTGGTGGAGTGAGGCAGGGGCCTTGCAGGGCATCATGGGCAGGCGCAGACATAGCAGGTGTAACGCACGCAGGCAGACCGCGGAGGAATGTGCTGGAAAGATTGTGAGCAGAGGCTGTGTGTGTGTGTGTGTGTGTGTGTAAGGGGGGGCAAGTTAGAAGGGCGCCGTTGGTAGTGTGGGAGGTGACGAGCGGGTGTCAGTCCCACCCCCTTCACTTTTAGTTTCTTTTTCATTTGGCGGGGGTAGGCATTGCATGTAATTAACCTGGATGGCGAATTCGTTGGTGTTCCTCCCTGCTGGCTCGGCGTCACCCATCTCTGTGTGGGCTGATCTTTCCATTTTCTTACTGCTGTCAACTGCTAATTTGTTAATTGTGTGCCTCCCTACGTGGGAAGCCCGTCATGTGACCGGGGGGAGGCCATGGGGGGAAGGACGTAAGCAGCTCTTTGAGGTGTGTGTGTGTGTGTGTGTGTGTGTGTGGGTGGGTGGGTGTGGGTTATGTATATATTACATTGTCATATATGTGCGATAATAACCTGTTATTTTGATGTTGTGGGACCATTTTTTCAGTCCCCACAAGGGGAGACTCGATTTGATAAAAATCTGTGAATGCAGTCAAAAGTCTTAGATTTTGTTTGGCTACTTATGGTTAAAGGTTAGGGCTGAAGAAAAGGTTAAGGGTGTCGTTGCTGGGATTAGGATTTGCTCCAGAGAAATGAACAGAAAGTCCCCACAAGGGTATAATTACAAACCTGTGTGTGTGTGTGTGTTTATGTGTGTGTGTGAAAGCAGGTCTGCTACGAATTCCTGCTGTGGGCAGGACCAGCTCAGCCTGGCTTCCTCCCCCAGGGCCCAGCAGGCTAACCCCCCCCCCTCCCCCCAGGGCTAGCGGGGGCTCTCTGGCAGGAACAGCATGCTCAGCAGGGGGAGGAGCCACCAGCGGTGTAGAGGGCAGCCTGGAACGGTGGTTTTTGGACCCATGTGCATCCTCAGGTGACCCCCCACCCCCAGTAGGCAGCACAGGCTATCCCGGGGTGGACGGGGCGGGGGGGTAGCGATCTGCTTCTCTTCAGAAAGCCGTATCTGCCTCAGTCCATCAGCCAGACAGGAAGCCCTTGCCCAGCAGAGCTGATAGAGAGTGAGCTAACCACCTTGGTGTGGCCCTTGGGCACCCCTCCCTCTCTCCCCCCCCCCCCCCCCCGCCCCCCCCGGGGCCCTCCTCGCCTACAGGTAGCAGCCCCTCAATCAAGAGTCCGACGTTCAGTGTGTCATGTCAGTGTATGACTGAGCCCAGGTCTCCAAGTGACATGGCAGCTGGTGTGGGGGGGGGGGGACTCTGCATGAATGAATGAGTGGAATGTTTCGGTTGACAACAGGGCATACATCAGACGCACCCCCCACCCCTCCGCAGCAGCCCTCCATGCCTGTAGTGGTCTGGTCTGTGTTCCTGAGAGCCGTCCTTGTCTGTGACCGCCCCCCCCCCCCCCATTTCCCTGCCACATCAACAGAGTGGTACGGCCGGCACTGAAGTCACAGCTGCAAATCCCAGCTGGCACAGTGGCCCCAGTCGGGTTGGGGGGGGGGGGGGGGGTGCTGTAGCAATGTGGCTAATGGAATCAACCTATGTATATTTATGGGTCCTCAGCAAACTTGTTTACCAAATTAATCCCTCTGCCCCCCCCCACCAAAGCAACATAATGTCACACACACACACACATGTAGGGTAAACATATCCTTATGGGGACCACTCATTCATTTCAATGGGAAAAAGGCTAACGCTAACTATGACAACCTTAACCCCTACCCTGCCCTAAGCATAACCATAAGTAACCTAACGAAATACAAGAGTTTTTAGATTTTTAGTTTTTTCATAGCAGTCACCGATTTTTATAAAATAGAGTTTCCTGGTCCTCATAAGGGAAAAAAAAACGGATATTTATCACGTTATGGGGACATTGTGTCCCCATAAGGATAGGTAAACCCGCTCACACAAACACACACACACACACACTCACACATACACACACACACGCTCGACTAACACTCATTATCTGTGCGGTGACCTGCTGCATTTTTAAACAGAACAAGCAGCTGCGTCATCAGAAATATTAAAAACTTAAGTACTAATAAAAATGCCTGACAGTGAGATGAATAGCATACAGAACCCACATGGATAACCCCTCCCCCCCCCCTTTCAGGAAGGGGTTAGGGAGGCAGGGGCTGCACAAGCTGATCGGAAGCTGGTGACTGTGAGCCCCCCCATTGAAAGTGTTTAATTTCAGCAAGGCTGGCAAACAAAATCTCTCTGCTTCCGTCCCCAGGCGCTTGAGCGACGCCCCCCAGCCAATCCCTGGCGGAGGATTATGCCAGAGCGGCCCGCCCCCGCGTGACAAGACGACGTGCATCCTGGGCATCCATCCTGCCAGTGCCCCCCCTCGCTGCAGCCCAGTGAAGAGAGTCACGGAGGCTGAAGGGAGAGGAGCACGCCGAGGAGCTCATGCCTGCCCTGACCTGTTCTTGCCGCGGCTGAAAGACGAGGCCTATTTTCGGCTCCAGAGCCTCTTAGCGTAAACGAGAAGGGAGCACAAAGTCAGAACAGACACAGCCTAACTCCCTATCCTGTGGGTCTCCCTGGGCCTGAGCGTGTCTCTCATCTTTTTATTGGTGCAAATACTGAAGCATCCTGCCATAGTGCGACGTTCAACGTCCCAGAATCCCCTGCTCCGACTGCCCAGAGTATTACCTTGGAAGGAATTGTGATTTTCGGAGCTCCTCCTCCATTGGGTAGCCCAGCACTACTGTCACCATGCGCAGGGACCTCATCATCCCCCGCGTTCCCGCCAAAGGCTGATGGCAGAGAGGGTTTCACTGCATTCCTGCTAATTTGCCGCCCAGTGCCGCAACTGGCCTGATGAGCTGAACTGAATCTCCCCCCAGTCGAATTCCTGCCCACCCTGCCGGCCCCGATTCTACCGAACGCATGTCCTGCCTGAGGCGCCAGCCCATGGCCATCCCCATGGATACGGTCAAGATCATCCAATCTGAGAAGTTCCCCCACGAGTGCCCCGCCCCCGTCACACAACCCCGCTATGCGCCGCCGCCGCGCGTGGCCTGGGACGGGGGCGGAGAGGGTGAGGTGATCGTGAACCAAGCCTGCGGCGACATGAGCCTGGACGTGGCTGTGGGCACGGTGGCCCCGCGGCCCCTTGTTTCACCACCACGCCCCCTGCCACCAGCACCTGCCCGCCGCGAGCGCGGCTACCTGTCCCAGCGTAAGACCAGTGCCACCGACATCTGCTACCACAGCCAGTTCCACTACAAGATGGACGACGTCATCGTGAACCAGTACGTGCTGCGCTCAGCCTCCTCATCCTCGGCCTCGGTGGCGGCGGCAGTGGGCGGGGCCACCTCGCCCTGCGAACCGCTGGACTGCCCCACCTGTGGCCACACCTACAACTTCTCCAGCAAGCGGCCGCGCATCCTGTCCTGCCTGCACTCGGTGTGTGAGGAGTGCCTGCAGATCCTCTACGAGTCCTGCCCCAAGTACAAGTTCATCTCCTGCCCCACGTGTCGCCGTGAGACCGTGCTCTTCACCGACTACGGCCTGGCCGCACTCGCCATCAACACCAGCATCCTGGGCCGCCTGCCGTCCGAGCCCGGAGCCACCGTGCAGTGGGGCGGCGATGGCGACCGCAGCTGCTACCAGACCGTGCGGCAGTACTGCCAGTCTGCCTGCACCTGCCAGCTGACCAACCCTCTGTCATCCTGTGGAATCATGTAGAGGACCCTGGCCCCTCCCACATCTGACTCCACCCCCAACCCCCTGACCACACCCCTTACACAGATATATCTATATATTTAATAGCGCTGGAAAAGACTAATGTGTAGAGGAACTAAAAAGGATACACACAGCAGATGGGAATTATCTAATAAATGTATTTATGTATGGACTGCATCTCTCCCTGGATGTGTTTGTCGCTCTCTCTGATCTCTCTGGCAGGGATTTTCCTCCGGGCCCCAGGGTTACTTTGAGATCAAGAATAAAATCAACGAATTGCTCGATCCAGTGTTTCTGGAGTCATCTTGGTCATTCCGCCTAAAGTAGGAAGCAAACAGTTAAGCTGCAAATCCAGAGGTCTGTCAAGCAGGAAATCTTTATCTGATCACTGGTACAGGCTGTGATGACGGCGGTTGTGAGGAAGTAGGTGCTTATAGGGTGGTTTGCTCCGCGTAGCTGGGCTCTGCTCTCGAGGGAACTTCCGTTTCATCTGGGCCTTTGTGGGCCCATTAGCTGCTTCCGGCCAGTAATCAGTCCTAAAGCCAGGCGGTTATAATCACACATCCTGACGGTTCCCCTTGATGGCAGCATTTGGACAGCCCTGTCCGTCAGAATGCAGGCATGTTATCAGATCAGATAAACTTCTACCACATGACGTGTGATGTCAGCTGAGCACATGAGCTACATCCAACTGGATTTGTCTCACATTGACTTATTTGCAGTTTCAGTCCTGGGAATGTCCTGGGGGTGCATGGTCAACGACCATTTGTGGGTGGGATTAGAACAAAGAGTGACATCACACATGATAATTGATGGTTTATGAAAGTCTCGCCCACTGTGGGTCAGAAACTGTCCAATCACAGGCCTTTTAAAGATCATCTGACCATAGTACCAAATACGACTTATTTTATTTAAGAGAAATGAGGGTGCCATTTACAACAATAGTTAAAAATGAGATTCACTGTGCATAAAAAGTCAAAATATGGCTGGGGACAGGTGACTCAGGCATAGTTTTCTGCTAACATCACTCACAGTCAGCCTCCGGTCTCTAAGGTCCTGCTTTGCTGAATGAAGGTACCTTTTGGCCACTTACCACCTGTTACATTAAGTACATCACGAAAACAATTCAGACCATGTTATAAACACCTATGTTACAATAACAGTTTCCTGATAACTGTAGTTGCAAATGTGAAAATGGCTTCACGGGTGGCAATACTATTAGGGGCCGAAGGGATAGATTTTCGTGAGTTTTCTATGCGTGTGTGTTTGGGATGGATGTCCTATATAGAGAGACCTGCAGAACTGCACTTCCCACACACGAGGAGTTCCTCCGTGGGGGCACGAGAATCTACTCATTTCACACCAGCTGGTGATGAAATTGGTCACACAGGGTCTGATGAAATCAAGTCCTGCTTTTGGCTGGGAACGACCAGAAAAGAATTCAGGTTAAGGAGGACAGCTAGTTGGGGGGTGGGGGCAGCTGGTGCAGGTGGAATGCCCCGCTTTCTAAACAGACAAGTTGAAGGTGGTTAACCAGGAAGGCTCCACTCCAACGCTCATTAATACTTAACAGAATGGATGAGGAATGGAGGAAATTAGTGGTGGAGCTTGACTTGACTCCTGTACAAACAGAACTTTTGACAGAACATACCATCATTGTTCACGATATGAAGGCGGCCTCGTTTTCCATCACTCTGACACCAAGCAAGTATTTGCACTGAATATAGTAGGATAAAAGGTATACTTTTATAAATTAAATTCACAGTAGTCGCTGATACATAGATAAATACAGCCCTGCTTTAATATTCTTTACATCAAATGAGCGGATCAGCAGCCAGTGCTTCACTAAAAACGTGCCTTCAGTTGCACGTATTTGTTCTGGGACGAGTGAAGATCACAGCGAGGGGGAAGTAGAAAGAGAGGGACTCTGCAGATGGGGGGTTAGAGGCTGGGGGCCTTTTAAGGAGCTGGGGGGGGGCGCTAGCCGAAGTAGGCGTAGAAGAAGACGGCCACAGTGAGGAGGACGATGGCATTGGCATTGACCACATTCCTCCAGACGGGGTCCTCCGAGGTGTCGGTCAGCTTCTTCTGCAGCTCAGCCTGCTCCTCGGGGCTCAGCTCGGGGGCTGCGCTTTGCTCGAAGCCACAGAACCAGTTATAGGCCTTTTTCCAGCAGCTGGGGTCCTCGGCGGGCTCTGGGGACACAGAGGGGGACAGCGGGATGACACGGGGGACGCCCATACCTCTCAGCAGTCAGCGTAGCATGTACACAATGCAGCTACCCGGCTTGTGAGATACTGCAGTTATACCTTAGTGCAGTGTCTCCCAATCTGGTCCTCGGGGACCCACAGTCAGTCCATATTTTTGCTCCCTCTGAGCTCCCTGCCAGACAGTCCACATTTTTGCTTCCCCCAAGCTACCTGCCAGACAGTCCACATTTTTGCTTCCCCCAAGCTACCTGCCAGACAGTCCACATTTTGGTAGGGAGCTGGGAGAGAGCAAAAATGTGGACTGTCTGTGAATCCCCGAGGGCCGAATTGGGAAACGCCAGCTAAGAGTTCTGAGATCCAGCTCTATAAACGAGTCTGATTATAACTCAGCTGTGTAATAAAATAACGTCTGACAGGATGTTCTTTCCCGTTGCAGGCACCAGGAGCCTCATGCATCTAGTAACATCATTATAACCTCGATTGAATCTTTCATAGGGAATAATGCTGCTAGTTAAGTGAATTAAACCAGCGACTTGGTGTAACTGGTTTGGAAACGCAGGAGTCAGCCTGTGCAGTGCCGGACGCAGCAGGGAATCGCAAAGCTGCACAGTGTCAGCAACACAGCTCACACTGAAAGCTGTAGCAGTATGCAAACAACATCCCTTGGGATTCACACCCGTGCGTCCTATCTCCTTGCTAAATAAACACACCCAATATGTTTATCCTTACAGAACAATTGTAAAATTAAGTCGCTAAGTGTAATTGATGCTAATTACTGCTTTGATGAAAATGTATTTTAAGGTCCTGAACAGAAATGAATGACACAGCATACGTGGATGTGATTACGGCACGTAACAGTGCTCCACCTATTGGTCAATGGCGTGAAATGCGCCTCACCTTCCACCTTCATGGATTTATCGTTGCTGGATTTAGTATCCCAGGTATCCACCTCCAGGTCCACTCTCTCTTCAGTGCTGTTCCGCAGACTCCAGCAGAGTCGGTGTAGCTGAAAGCACATGTGGATGGGGGTGAGAGATGGAAAGAGCCTGACTTAGCTAGAAGGTCCAGAGGTCCAGTGATTTGGCCATGTTTTTCTGATACTCCAACCCATAGATTTTTCAAAAAATCTAAATTAGCTATATATAATCTAAATTAGCTATATAATCTAAATTAGCTAATTTTATAGTTATGTTCATATATTTGCAGTCATCCAAATCTATCGGTTTCGTTAGTGTGGTTTGTTATTCTGAATTTCATGCCTGCAAAACAAAGGGTGAGGAAATCAACGGGAAAAAAAGTCAGCATGGGAAGCAAGGGTAAGCTGAGATGGGGGGGGGGGGTGCGTGAGCGAGCGGAGAAGTGGGCCGCTGGCAGGGAGCGGCAGAGAGGCAGATGGGCTGGGAGGTGCCACCCAGCACGAGGAACGCAGAACTCCTCTCTGCAGCGTCGCCGTGGCGCCTGCCGCCAGCACCACGAATAGATTTATTGCACGCTTCGCCATATGGATGATCTGAAGATCCCTGCCCTCGATTTACTGCTTTTTTATACAGGTGGGCCAAATGAGAAGGGCCTTCAAGGGTTAGGGCGGCCACGTGGGTCCTTTACGACCCAGCGGTCCTGGGAGTTCTGGGCGGCCCGTCGAGTTACCTGGGGCATCCGGTCAGGTGACCTAAAACCCAGTTTAACGTCCTAGATGGGACGGTACAACCAGGATGCCAGCTGGCCACCAGGGGCTCATCCGGCTCCCAGTGAGAGGAAGTACCTTCGCAGTGGAAGAGGAAGTGTTTTTCACAGAGAACGCCGTCCACCAAAATGTTGCCCTGCAGGAGCCATTTTGTGTAAACATAGCCAGCCTGACTGCGTTTTCATGTCTGTACCAACGTCAAACATTCAACAGTCATTTTTGTTTGGGACCCCATTTCTGATGTACATTTAACCTCTTTCTAACACGATAGTGGATACCAGTCAATGACCAATCGGTTTCTTGGGGGGCAGGGCCCACCAGTTTGTTGGGTGGAGTCAGACTCACATGCTTGTCATCGATGGGCTTGGTCATCAGAGATATGGCCAGAATGAGCACACAGGAGGTTCCAAACAAGATGAGGGCAAAATAGAGGTAGTGAACACCGCAGATGATCTTGGGGCAGTTGCTGGGGTTCACACAGCTGCCCGTCCCATAGGCAAACTCTGCAATCATCCTAGCCAGTCCAATGACCAACCCCACCAGCAGCCCATAGAAGGCCCCCTAGTGGAGAGATAGAGAACTCAGGTCACTAAAGCATGTGTTTCCAGTACAAGAGCCTAAATTTGTAAGATGATCAAATGAAGAGGAAGCAGAAGCAACAGTAGGTGCCATAATGTGCTCCTAATTCTTGGTTTGCAGCTCCATGCGACTCTTGAACCTTCACAGCAGTAATCAGTAATCTATTCATTTGTATACATGGATTTCAAATGGTAAACAGCTTTGAATGCAGGTGTCATGCAAGTAAATAAACATAGAGATGAACACAGAGTGTGAATCGAGAAGATGTCATGGAATGACTGGTCATATAAAAAGAGCCCTGTGCTGTTAGGAAATGTGTTTAAGATGTAATCCTTCCTCTAACATAGATATACAAGCAGATAAAGTGGTAAATAGTGGGACCAGATGAAGAGATATGGGTGGGTGGACAGAGGCATGAATGCCTGAAGTGGTAAACCGGGAGGCCTAGGGTTTGGTTTGGAGATATGAGAGGCTGCTAAGCTGAATGATCAGTCTTGCATCTGACCAATGATCTGGTTTGGTGACATGAAAGATGTTGTCCTGTGATGTAATTTTTTGGGCAAATTCCAAGCACTGGGAGCACTAGGCGAACTGGGAGAACTGGAAGGACTTTATGCAGGAATGCAGAGAGTTTGGAACGGACGTTCACCGGCTCATTGACACGCTTGCAGAAGATGCCCAACAGGAAGACGGCGGCGATGGGTGGGCCGAGGTAGCTGGTGATGGACTGGATGTAGTCAAATAGCTGACCGCTCTGTCCCGTCTGGACGATAGGGATCCATGCAATGCTGACAGCAATCAGGCCTAAGATAAAAACCCTGTGCAAACAGCAGGTGGCGCACTGGTTAGAGACCTAGATTTACTTGGGGGAAAAAACTTTGAGTACCCTCCAGTCAATAGAGTAAATGAATCAAGGTCAAATTGTAAGCTAGTGAAAGAATCTACTTCAAAGCAAAATAATACAAAGCTAACGATCCTGAGATTAATTAAGTTCAGAGTTGATTAGCTATTTACACCTATTGACACTTACATTTCTGGTTCACCTTCAGAGGTTCACGCCACCCCACATGGGTAAGTTACAGTACCTGCCAGCGATCATGAGTTCCTTTTCGGAGGCAGAGGGGCGGATTTTGGTGTAGATGTCCATGGTGAAGAGCGTGCTGGCGCTGTTAAAGATGGAGGTGAGTGAGCTCATGAGGGACGCCAACATGACTGACAGCATCAGTCCCCTTAGGCCTGTGGGGGGGGGGGGGGGGATGAGGGGTGGAGAATTAAGGAAGGAAGTGAGAGGCCAGTAAATGAGGTGTTGAAGTAACAATAGCAGCTGTTCTATTTTATGTTGGGCCTTGACCTCTCTGACCTGTTATTTTTACAGTGTAACTGATTTTTTTGAAGAGGCCGTGTAAGACACTTCATACTCTTGCTGAGCTAAAGAGTGTGTGATTTCCAAGAAGATGGCATCCATTGCGTGCGATTAGCCAGCAAAACAACTGGCGCTTCCGTTTTTATTGTTACCCGTTGCCGTGTGAACTAAGTCACTTCCCTCTGCAAACACGGCGTGCGGACGCTGCCAGACGGCGCACCTAACGTCGGCATGGGGGGGTGTTAGAACACGGCATGCGCTACACAATGACTCAGGCTACAGGGTGGGTAAGGGTGTCTCGTGCTCCAAGCCGCCACAAGTTGGCCACGGGTCCAGCCTCTCGTGACGTCTTGCAGAAGTTGCAGTGATATTTTTCCGAGCCTGGATGACAGTGAATCGACCGAGCAGCTTCCCAAATTCGGCAGAGCGCCTGACCCAGTGGAGACTTTCAGGCATGTGGCTGTAACTGGCTAGGTAGGCACGCATAAACAGTTACTGGGCAGTTTACCAAACACGGTAGTCCAAATTCTACACAATGTTCTCTCTGGTCAAAACAGGCGTGGAAAAACAGGGGAGATGGGCATTTATGAGATGGGCACAAATCCTGCCGAAATATTTGTGGACATCTGAGAACTCTTAATAGAATTTAGAACCCTTTCTCCAGAAGCTCCAAACCCGCTGCCTACTATAACAAGAAAATACATTTAGAAGGTACATTTGTCTGTTGTATCTGGAGGCAGAATATTTCTTTTGATGAGATCTTGTTGCAGTCTTGTTGTCTCCAAACAGAAGTATTTATACACATCTGTTCCTTATTGAGTTCCTAGAAGTATTTAGGTTTCTGAAGCTGTATGCCCATGTGACATTCAGTTACTCCTGGTCAGTTTCCACTGAAGGGCTGTTCCCTACATGCCAATCACAGGCCATTTTCTCTCAACAGCCATAGGCAAAGTAAGCAATCATAAGTGGTTTAAACTTGCAGGTTATCGAGAGCGTTTGATAATCCTGCCCACTGTGCTTTATTTCATTTGTTTACTTAGCAAATCTTCATTTCAGTGCTTGATTTGTTCATTTAATGGAAACATGCCCCCTATTGGCTGGAGGACTCCCAGTCACTGGTGGTCAACTTGTGCTGAGTTAAGCCCTTACCGTTCGGCATGAGGTCCACTACCATCTTGGGGTAGGCGATATTGGTGCAGCCCACACTCGTGCCACAGTAGGCCTGACACTTTTCCGGCTCAATGCAGGCAACCACATCTGCAGGTGAGAGTCATACGTAAAAGACAGGGACTGGAGACCTGGTCAATCTGCCAGATCTCACTCCAACAAACAGGTCACTGACATGGATAGAAGAATGACACGAGGCTGCTGTCCATGACGATGCGTGTCACGGTATCATGACACTGCTGGCACGCAGTGCACATGAACACAGACATACAGACAGCCCCCACCTCGCCCGCCCCGCCCCCTTACTGACCGCCCCGCCCCCTTACCGACTGCCCCGCCCCCTTACCGACCGCCCCACCCCCTTACTGACTGCCCCGCCCCCTTACTGATCACCCCGCCCCCTTACTGACTGCCCCGCCCTCTTACTGACCGCCCCGCCCCCTTACTGACTACCCCGCCCCCTTACTGACCTGTGTACAAGATGCGGCTGATCATGCCAGGGAAGACCATGAGGAACATGGGAAGCAGCTTCAGGTAGCCGCACAGGATGCAGCCGGCCTTGACGTGAGACATGTTCTTTGCAGACAGACAGCGCTGCACGATCACCTGTGTGTGTGTGTGTGTGGGGGAGGGGGGGGTCAGACATGGTAGGGGACATTAAGAGCAGTATCCATAGCAGCATGTCCTTGTAAATCATGCCTCGCTTTGATGTGCTCTGCAGAGGGGTGATTCACACGCGTGTCCAGATACATGTCTCACGTTAGAGACTCGCCCCGTGCTCCTGTGCAGTCAGTACCTGGTCCGTGCACCAGTACCAGGTGGCCAGGATGGTGAGGCCGAAGACCAGTCCGGGCCAGGGCATGTCGCCAGTGATGGGGTCCCGGAAGATGTGGAAGGCGTCTGGGCGGGGCGTGTAGCAGGTTGCGTTGATGTTGGCGCTGACGTTGGTGGGGATGGAGGTCATGTACTTGTTATAAAAGCTGTTATAGCCCCCCACTTTATCGAAGGCTGCAGAGAGTAGATTTGGGGAGAGGAGGTATTATTTAGTGCAGGTGGTGGAGGAGGTTTAATGGGAGGAGCAAAAAGAGGAGGTGCGAGAGGGGAGTAGTGACAAAAAAGCTTAACGCACCATATCCCATTAGGATGAAGGAGCCGATGACCATGATGATGGTCTGCAGGGTGTCGGTGTAGATCACCGCTGCCAGGCCACCTGAGCAACAGGAAACGTCACACACATCACAAACGGCGTAGGTACCGGGGCACACCCAGTGCAGAGGCAGATACAACAGATGCAGTTACACACAGCAGAAAACAGTCAGTCAGGAAACAGTCTGTCATTCTGACAGAGAACAGCTACACACTGGGTCAGCAGGGACATGAACACCCTGGCAGATTCAGGGGGCCCAGCACTTAACAGGGGCCCACACTGCATTACAGAAGCCCCACACTGTGTTACAGGAGTCCCACACTGCGTTTTGGTCCCGGCAAGCTCCACAATGTGTTACAGAAGCCCCACATTGTGTTACAGGAGCCCAACACTGTGTTTCAGAAGCCTCACACTGTGTTTCAGAAGCCCTATACTGCAATACAGAAACACCACACTGCAATACAGTTCTGGGATGTCCTACATTGCGCTACAGAAGCTGCACACTGCGGTATAGAAGCTCCACACTGATATACAAAAGCTCCAAACTGCGGTACAGTCCCAGGAAGGCCCACACTGTGTTTCAGACGCCCTACACTGCATTACAGAAACCTCACACTGCAGTACAGTCCCAGGAAGCCCTACACTGCATTGTAGAAGCCTTACATTGCATTTCTGAAGCCCCACACTGAGTTATAGTCCCAGGAGTAAATCTCCAGATTAACTGCAGAGCTGACTGCAGATCACATGGACTTTAATCATACTCATTCACTCTTTTGCCGATAAGTAAGTCACGCTTTCACAAGGCTTTTTTGTAACTATGCTGCTTCCTGCACGTGAACACACGGCCCTGAGGACTGTTCCTCAGGCACACTCAGGTTTTATTGAGGGCTCAGTTGTAATCAGAACATTAATGCTGTGCATAAGTTAATTAATACAGTGAGAACAACTGACTTGTCTTCAAAGTCTTTGAAGGGGAAACTAGAACTCAGGCACTCCAGAGGTATAAAAGACTGGATTTATATTTACCCATAGGCATTATATCTAAAAACTGAGAATCTGCTCATCTTAACAGACCCCTGTGACTCTGCTCCGAATAAGCAGATGGAAGGTGAATGGATGGATGGGTAGATGGATGGATGGATTGATGGATGGATGGATTGTATTATAATACAAATAGTCCAGATGTACAGTACATAGACAGAGAAAGACAAATAAAGATGCATAAAAATGGTCTGTGATGGTGGGTAGATCATGTGACCTGTGACCGTGTAGAGGGCAGTGATCAGCAGCAGCAGCACCACGGCGACATAGATGTTCAGGTGCAGGGCCTGGTTGATGAATATGGCCCCAGAAAACATGTCTGCCTGAGGGGGTTGAGATGGAAGGGACACATTAGCCTGCGAGACGTCAGACAGCATGGGAAGTGACGGGCTTTCACAGGAGATCACTGGAATGCCAGGAGAAGTCCATTAAGCTCTGGAACACCAGATCCACTTTAAAAACATTTCAAGGTCAGCGGTACAGACTAAGTAACATAATGAAGGAACATTTGACAGACGGTGGAGAAAAACCAGGGCTGTACCAAGCAGCACAGACAGGGATGAAGTTCATGCTGAAGAATCTGACACTTTGACGCATCATTAAGAGTTCAGTTTCCATGGCTTCTAAAGGCTCCACTTCAACCCAAGCTGCTCTAGTCTGTAGCTCTGTGTTGGACTCACAGAGATTTTCGTGAAGATGTAGAGTAGCAAGGACAGCACAGAGAGGTAGATCCGAATACGCTGTCCGCCGAACCTCTTCTTCAGGTACTCTGGCATGGTGACCACCTGCAAGTGCAGCAGAACAATTCTTTAAAGCGTGGAAGAGTGCACAGGCACGCAACGGGGAACATGAGTGTGGGGAAGAGCGGAAGGAGAGCTGTAAGGACACAAATGTGAAATACCAAAGGGAGATCGGGCATACAGCCAAAGACAGGGACTCACCCCAGCCTTGATGTAAATGGGCACAAAGAGCCACCCCAGGATGATCACCACGATGAGAGCCTGCAGCACGCACATGTCACACGTGCTCAGTCACTTAACACCAAACACCACCTACATATCCTCCCACTGCTACTAAAGCGAAGCTAACTTGAAACACTTTAATGACCCAGACTGCAAATATTTCTGCTTAAAACCACTCTAGTTGCTCTAGATAAGGGCATCAATATGAATGAAAATGAATAAATGAATGAATGACTGAATGACCAAAAAAAATGGAAGAATGAATGAATGAACTGATGAGTAAAACTTGACCAGTGATCAAAAGGTTTTTGATCATACAACACTTGACTTGAATGTGAAATGTTATCGTTGACATCTGACATTACAAAGCAATGATTTTCAGCAATAATTATACTTAAAAAATATGGTGGTAAACAGAGGTGGAAAGCTCAGAAAGCACGAGACCAGACCAAGATTTTGTTTCAACCAGCCAGCTGAGTACTCTGTGAATGTGACTTTATACTGATCTGGCTGGTTGAAACCAAGTCTTGGTTCTGGATCTGCACTTCCTGAACCTGAACTTTCCACCTCTGGTAGGGCATGATGTAGAAGAACATGGCAGCTGGCACTCACGTTCCACTCAAAGCCTCCGATGGCAATGCCCGCCGCTGCGCCCGTTCCAGCCAGTCCCACAAAGTGCCCGGATCCGATGTTGCTGGCAAAGAGTGATGCCCCGATCTGAGGAATTAGAGAGGGTCATCACGTGTCCTATTACAATTAGATACACCATTGTAACACCACCCCCTTAACCTTGTACAAACTGTACAAAACACTACAACAAGCCTGGTGTAGTTGGGCACCCCTATTCCAAATAAAATGGTACATTCCATGCGCGGAACCTCATATAAGGAATATTACTGCCCTCTGAGAGAGCAACATTACAAACCACCAGTCATTTAACCTGAGAGGAGCTGAATTACATAAGTATAGATCTGAGTTTAGTCAACAAAACATAAGGAGACATGCGCTGCAAATGTAGTTTGATTATACAAGCAATACATTTCCCAGAAGTTGTTTATACCCATAGAGAAATACGGCTCAGTGGAGCCCTGCTCATTCCTGACCATGCGATATGGGATCGGAGATGTCTGCATCTTAGCCTCATAGCGACTGTCCCTTAGCATCAGGGCTGAAACTGTGATCACGTTGGAGGTGGACTGCAAGTTCAACGGAGGCTCCGGTGGGGGGGGGGGGGGGTTATGGACTGTCAAACTCAGGCCTGTTACCTGCGTCCGGGGGGAGGGGGGGGGGGCATTCTCTGAGATTTAGGAGGGTGTTTCTTTTGGTTGTAATGCGGAGGCATCACTTCTTCATGAATCTAGTCTCTGTGCGACTGGTTGGTCCTGCCCTTGTCCCTGATCCCATCAGTGGGGTATTTTTTATTGCTATTTATTGACTTCAGAGGAAACTTCCATGTCAGATAACCTCCATTCTTCGGAATGGGCGTCACTGCTGACGTTCACTCTTTCGATTAAGAAGTGCAATTATTTAGACTGGAATCACCGTGAATATTTTATAATCAGCATTTGAACGTCTTCTAGCTAAGGTTCGGTTGTAAAAAAATGACTCCAGGCCAATAAAAAGCAGGCATTTATGACACTTAGAGGTAAGTGTTTTACACAATCATCGTTAACTATTAATAGATGAAGGTGAACGCTCCATCTTCACGGTAAGCTCCTGGGTGAGTTAACAGTCACCGACTGGGATTATGAATTTGTGACTAATATGTAAATATATATTAAACACATGCAGTTTTAGTTGTTACAAACTAGACATTCTGCCTACAATGTATGGTGCTGATCACGTTAGACTATGCTACAAGCTTGCTGCCTGTTGCCTTGTTTGGGGATTGGTTCCGAGCGGGGTCATGTGATCGAGCGGCTGGCAGGGGTCCATTGCCAGAGCAGAGTGCTGATTAAAGCATTTTTACAGCCAGCTTCATAGCAGCACGCAAAGCCGGTGCTGTGAGATTCTTTGGGTAGTATCCAAGCCACCTGGGTCCCATCCCAACACTAGAAGGTGATAAGGGTTTTTTCAAATTAAGCTGTTAATTTAAGCAGGGATCTGCTTGAAACAGATTCTAGTATGTGTGTAGAGGAGAATCCAGTAAACCCAAGCCATGTGATTTAATCTATGGCCCTCCCATGGCTCTCCACTTCTCCATGCCTTTTCCCCTCTTTCTCCGTCTTGTCTTCATCCTTTTTGCCACTCCTCCACCCACGACCTTCCGCTGTTCCATCTCATCTGCCTCACCATGCTCATCATCACCCCCTACTCACCGGCCACCACACCATGCTGCGTCCAGCCAGAAAGAATCCACCCACCGTGCCCCGATTGGTGCTCACCATTGCCTGTCAAAGGAAAAGGGGGTAGGACATTCAGCATGCATTTCATAGCACTTATCAGGTTGACAGGTTGATTGCAGCTAAACTTAAGGAGAGTCTAAATCTAAATAAGACTGCACTGCAGTAGTTACGATATGGTCACAAACCCACTTTAATTTCATTTTCATCCTATTGTGTAACATTCCCTCTGACCCTGACCAGGAAAAACAGTTAGAAGATGGATGGATGGATGTGATGATCTTATAAATAAGAATTAATTTAAATAACTTAAGAAGACAATGAATGACAATGTTGGAAATCATTTCATTACTGGGATTCATTGCTGGAATTTTCCAGAAATTTAATAAATATAGTGGTAATAAATATTTGTTTTCAGATTAATGTTTCATCATGAGACTTAAAGAAACCTTTGGCCTCGGGTGGGAGGTATGCCCTTTATTTATTACTCTATCTGCTCCCACATACATTCGCTTTTACCAAGCATTTCATAGTAAAACCTCAGAGTTAATTATGAAATGGGCCTTGACCTTAAGTGACATTTGCCAGCAGTTTGGAAAACTGTGTGCTTGTGCTGCATGCCACTACATTTTCAGCTTGTTACTATGTTTACTCTCTTAGTTAGGCATAGACAGATTTGATAAACTTTGTCCTAATCAGTAATTTGTAACTATATAACAGTTTTAATAGGTGTTAACTGCAATATAGTAATAATATGAATAGATTCTAAAGCTGTAGTATGCATCATAATGTTACTCGTGAGTAACTGAAATGGAATATCTGTGAAGAGAAGTTCAGTGCTGTAAGATTATGAAAGGCAATGTTAATGCTGGTATAGTTCTCTGAGGTATGATGTAAGATTTGTTTAATTATTACCTGCATTTTCTCACCTGGGGTGTAGAAGCTTTTCACCATTAACTTGCCTTGTCTGATGTTACCACCTTAGTTCCAGCGTAAATTAGCAATTAAACATCAGAAGAAGTAAAACTCTGGCAGAAAACCAGCCGTTTGCATATTGATGAGGGAATTATACATTATTCAAAATACAGAATTCTCATGAGCTAAATGGTACAGGTATCTGTAGTGCTGTCTTTGCTAACACACAACCTTGTCTCTGCAACTTTCACAAGGTGAACTCTTATAAGATAAACTGTCTGATCAAAGAACTTCAACTCTTGTCAACTATATATTCAGAAAACCATGACTGAAAAGCCGACAGAGCATACATTTCTCAAAAATACTGCTTTCTTAATTAAAGCCAATTGTTTTGGCAAAATAAATTTATTTCAATTCCCATATACAATAGTACAAAACAATCAATATTCACGTGGGCGGGACTTTTGATTTGCAGCAAAAAATGGAAAAAAAAAAAAAAATGTAGATTTCGCATGTGTGTGCAGAACAACAACAATGGCCAGATCATTTTTCTAGATAAGAATGCTCAAAGGTATTAGGGATTAAGGACATATTTCCTGGCATCTTAGAGAAACAGCTGCAAAAAGCTTGCTAAAATTAACTGAGCCGTCGATCGAATATGACCAGATGTAACAGGTATGAGGGGAGACCACAAAATCGAGAGCAATGGAAGCTGTTTCATGTGTGTACTGATTCAAGCAACTCCTGGGTCTGGACACCTTGAATAAAATGTGGCTGAGACCAAATTGTGCCCACGAAGGTTTATTGCGATTTATAATAATCTTTGACTCCTGTTGGCCACAACAATGTCATATTAATGCGAAAAAAAACTGCAAAACACTCATGGCCACTAAACCTGACGGCTTCTACCTTGTATCGGCTGTTATCAAATGTGCAGCAGAGCCATTTGTGGTAGGTCTGTTTGGCACGTATACTCTTAGGGTTCAGTACCAATCGAAACCTTTTCTATGCACGATTACAAGAACACACCGTAAAAGTCAGAGTTCAACATGCCGATTAAAATTTCTGTGACACTGATGGACACCAGTAGACTATTAAGAGAAAACATTGTTTTCGTGGACTAGCTTGGAGCACTGGGTTGTAGGTTAACATTCTTGTTGACCGAAGATACATTTTGGTTAATCTGAATGGAGGTAATTTGAAAGGTTGGATACTCACCCATATCCCGACAGCCAGGACTACCAGAAAATAAATCACAATCACCGAGATGTCGGCCGCATTGTTGATGGCTATGTTGCCTTCTTTTTCAGCTGCCCGAACATAGGAGAATCCAAAGTAGTCTGCTGCCATGGGAACAGCCTTCGTGTAGATACCTGACTCCTGATGGTCTTCCCTTCTTCTCCTATTGTGCCAGATTCTGCCTGTTCTGTGCTTTTGTATTCAACCTGCAGGACCTACGGGTGTGTGTGCGCGAGTGCAGGAGGGTGTGTACACGGGTGTGCGTGGGGTATTTTTTTTACGCAGATGACAGTCAGTCAATGTGTACCAATGAAGTTGAAACTCCGTCAATGATCAACTCATCAGGAAATTCTATGTATAAAATTCCCAGCTGCCTTCCAGTTGTGGGGGGGGGGGGGGGGGTTACGGGCAGCCGTCGGTGTCACATTGAGCTGAGGATGGGGGTTGATGAAGTGGGCAGGGTGACACAACCCGAAAAATGGAGTGATGGCAAGTACTGGAGAAAAGAAAGATCCAGAATGGATTTGCACCTCAATTCAACGCTGGTCAACAGCTATGGTGAGGAGGCTGTTCTGCTTGTGAGGAGGTCGGTTGTGAACTTACTTTCTGATTGAGTCAGTCTTCCAGGTTTAAATCCCAATTATAATATGTTGTTATAGTCTCGTATATTGTATTAAAACTGGGTGCTTTGAAATCTAAACCCCATGATGGACTAAGGCATAGTATATGAGTAAAGTTTGAAATGGGTGAATACAGTAAATAAAGATTCCAGTGGCGTGAAAATGCATGCAGTGTCATGTGAGCATGGTATGGATTCACACGGGTCACCTTGCAGCCTCCAGATTCCAGTAACTTTTCTCCCACTGCCCCAGTGGAAAGTAACATCACAGACTGGGTAAAAACCAGTGCCTCTGTTCCTGCTTGGTGATGTAATGCAAAATGCAAAGCAAAGACATGCTGCTGATTTTATGCTGAAAAAGATCAAAAACGCTTCAGTCTGATAAATAAGTGGATGCATCCATTCTTTCATCTTCCCTTTTATTATCCCGAGCAGGGCTGTGGGGGGGCTGAAGCCAGGGGTACACGATAGGCAGGATGTCAGCCCAATAATTTGATATTTTATATAAATATTCACACCGCGAGTATCCCCTCCTTCATACTCAGGGCTCACCTTTCCCCTGAATTAGATAAATGTTTGTTGAAGATGGATTATATACATATTTTCATTATTTTGGATTAAACATTGTTGACTGCTATTAAAACATTTCATTAAAATACGCACAGTTAGCAGCATAACACTGAACCAACCTAAAAAATCAGCCTTGCGTCAGAAGCTGTAGCGGACCATCCGTGCAGAGCCAGAAACAGTAAATGCTAACAGCTACAAGCTAACTGCAAAGACAAACAAACTATTATCGCCAGAGCAATTTGCTATTTTTGTGCCCAGAGATGGGCGGTATTTCAATTAAATATATTTCAAATGTGTATGAATTCCTTTTGAGTATTTTGTAATTTGTATTTAGTTTGAAGGAAAAAATCTGATGTGATTTGTAACAAAATACTTTTTCTGTATTTAAAATATTTAAAGTACTTAAAACGTGTCTTTTATTTATTTTCTGCCGTTTTAAGAACCATCACCTGCCTTAGACTTTTAAATGTGCTATTACCGTCTTTGGCTAGATGCAAGTCAAACACGTGACCCAGGGCAGGTCAATCCTATAGGCGACATAGGCGGCTGCCTAGGGCACCAGCTTCTAAGGGGGTGCTAATTTGCCAGCCAATTTCATTTTGTTTCGGACAGGGGGCACCAGCAGTGATGCTTGCCTACGGTGCCACATTGGCAAAGACCGGTACTGATGTGACCCATCCTGTTGTGCTCATTGTGAACTTTGTTTTCCCATGACCAGTAATCAGAAGCTGCTGTAGTGCAAGTATGCAGTAAAATATACTATCAGATATTGCTCAATGAATGTCAGTATAGGACCGAAAAATAGAGCAATTAGCAAACAGCAGTGTTGTGTTTTAGAACTTGTGAATTAACTTGCAAGCCGGCTAGTGGCATTCTAGTTCATTTCAAGGGGCATCCTCAGGTTGTGGTATCTTGTGGTTTGTCATGTATGGAGGATATATTAGACTATCTACTCTAAACAAAACTTTTATCAGATAAACGTTCACGCATTATGATAATTAATTTGAGAAACCTTTGCTCAACAATGCATCACGCAGACAGACACACTGCTGATTGGCTGTGGCCAAGAGGTCATTAAAGGCCTGGATCTTGGTTTTACTCAGTACACTCACACTCCTTGACCAGTCTCCTAAGAGCCCCCATCGGAGCCTCCATTGATTCCGCGAAGATCACAGCATCGTTGGAAAGTCATGGGTGCTATGGGTGGCTGCCCTTCACAGACAACTCACTTCCAAAGAGCAAGTTGAGGGAAGTGTAGAAATGACAATTTCCCCACAGGGATTAATAAAGTGTGAGCTGACACCTTATCATGGTGGAGGGGTTTCAATGTTCCCAGGTGTTCCAATGATCCCAGGAGCTATGTTGCCTGGGGCTTTATGCCCCTGGTAGGGTCACCCAAGGTAAACAAGTCCTGGGTGAGGAACCAGACAAAGTGTGGCTCACTAGACCCTTTATGATAAGAAAATCATTGGATTCATGATTTCCCTTGCCTGGCTGTGGGTCACTGGGTCCTCCCCTTGGAGCCAGGGGTGGGGCTTGATAGCAAGTGCCTGGTGCACCCATAGGGCCTGTTTGGGCATAGCCTGAACAAGGCATGTGGGTCCCCCCTCCAATGGGCTCACCACTTGTAGGAGGGGTCATAGGGGTTGGGTGCAGTGTGAGTTGGGCAGTAGCCAAAGGTGGGGACCTTGGTGGTCCAATCCTCAGTTGCAGAAGCTAGCTTTAGGGACATGGAATGTCACCTCTCTGATGGGGAAGGAGCCTGAGCTGGTGTGTGAGGTTGTGAAGTTCTGACTAGATATAGACAGGCTCGTCTGGAATCAGTCTCCTTGAGGGGGGTTGGACCCTCCTCCACTCTGGAGTTGCTTGCGGGGAGAGGCACAGGGGTGGGTATACTTATTGCCCCCTGGCTGGGTGCCCACAGTGGATGAGCGGGCAGCCTCCCTTCACCTTCGTGTGGGGGGACTGTTGTTTGCGCTTATGCACCAAGTGGCAGTTCAGAATACCCACCCTTTTTGGAGTCCTTGGAAGGGGTGTTGGAGAGCACTCCTCCTGGGTACTCTCTTGTTCTGCTGGGGGACTTCAATGCTCACGTGGGCAATGACAGTGAGACCTGGAGTGGCATGATTGGGAGGAACAGCCCCCCTGATCTGAACCCGAGTGGAATTTTGTTATTGGACTTCTGTGCTCATCACGGATTGTCCATAATGAACACCATGTTCAAGCGTAAGGGTGTCCATATGTGCACTTGGACATCCTAGGCCGCAGTTCAATGATCGACTTTGTAGCCGTGTCTTCAGGCTTGCAGCTGCATGTCTTGGACACTCGGGTGAAGAGAGGGGCAGAGCTGTCAACTGATCACTACCTGGTGGTGGGTTGGCTCTGCTGGTGGGGGAGGAAGCCGGCCAGGCTTAGCAGGCCCAAGCGTATAGTGCGGGTCTGCTGGGAACATCTGGTGGAATCCCCTGTCAGGAAGAGCTTCAACTCCTACCTCTGGCAGAGCTTCTCCCATGTCCATTGTCGAACCTCGGATTCAGGAGGAGCAGTGTGGTTTTCGCCCTGGCTGTGGAACAGTGGACCAGCTCTATACTCTCAGCAGGGTCTTAGAGGGTTCATGGGAGTTTGCCCAACCAGTCTTTTTGTGGACTTGGAGAAGGCATTCAACCGTGTCCCTCGGGGAGTCCTGTGGGGAGTGCTCCGGGAGTATGGGGTGCTGGGCTTCCTTATAAGGGCTGTTTGGTCCCTGTATGACCGGTGCCAGAGCTTGGTCCGCATGGTCGGCAATAAGTCGGACTCGTTTCTGGTGAGGGTTGGATTCTGTTCATAGCTTTTACGGACACAATTTCTAGGCGCAGCCAGGGCGTTGAGGGTGTCCGGTTTGGTGACCTCAGGATTAGGTCTCTGCTTTTTGCAGATCATGTAGTTCTGTTGGCTTCATCGGACTGTGACCTTCAGCTCTTACTGGGACAGTTTGCAGCTGAGTGTGAAGCGGCTGGGATGAGAATCAGCATCTCCAAACCCGAGACCATGGTCCTCAGCCGGAAAAGGGTGGAATGCTCTCTCCGGGTTGGGGAGGGGGTCCTTCCCCAAGTGAAGGAGTTTAAGTATCTTGGGGTCTTGTTCACGAGTGTGGGAAGGATAGAAAAGGAGATCGACAGGCGGATCGATGTGGCGTCAGCAGTGATGCGGGCACTGCATCAGTCTGTCGTGGTGAAGAAGGAGCTGAGCCAAAAGGCAAAGCTCTCGACTTACCAGTCGATCTACATTCCTACCCTCACCTATGGTCATGAGCCATGGGTAGTGACCGAAAGAACTAGATCACGAGTATAAGCGGCCGAAATGAGTTTTCTCTGCAGGGTGGCTGGGCTCTCCCTTGGAGATAGGGTGAGGAGCTCGGTCATTTGGGAGGGACTCAGAGTAGAGCTGCTGCTCCTCCGCATTGAGAGGAGCCAGATGAGGTGGCTCAGGCATCTGCTTAGGATTCCTCCTGGACGCCTCCCTGGTGAGGTGTTCCGGGCATGTCCCACTGGGAGGAGACCCCGGGGAAGACCCAGGACATGCTGGAGGGACTATGTCTCTCGGCTGGCCTGGGAACGCCTCGGGATTCCCCCAGGGGAGCTGGAAGAAGTGGCCGGGGAGAGGGAAGTCCAGGATTCCCAGCTGAGACTGCTGCCTCCGCGACCCAACCTTGGATAAGCGGAAGAAGATGGATGGATGGATGGATTAATAAAGTGATTATTATTATTCCCCCACAGCCACTGGACCCCATGGCCCCATGGCCCTGCCCAACACCCAGTCCATACAAGCATTATACAAACACAGGTTGATCTTCCCCTGCTAAGGTATTGCTGCCTAACACACCTCCTCCGGTGCCTACAGGTTGGCTCGCTGCAGGGTCATCAGCCGGGTACCACCATTCCTTGATGTTTCGCCCCTTTGAACCCGGAACATCTCCTGGTGGTAGGACAGGGACATCTCCCAATCGCCCCCTGCAGCCTGCCCTTCAGCTAGGTGGTGCCCCAGTGTGTATCCCTCCTCTTCAGCTACAGCCAGAAGCTACTCTTCTCTGCCTCCTCTGCCAGATTTTTGGTAGTAGGAGCAAGAACATACCCCTGGTGAACCCCAGAACTGGTAAGAATGCAGAGGTTCTGCCTCCACTCTGCACAGCACTCACAGTACCAGTGTACAAACCAGTCATGATGTCCAGCAACTTTGGGGCTCGATCAACTGAGTCGAACACTTTATGGAAATGCTGAAAGGCTGCAAACCAACCCTGATATTTATGTTTGTGCTGGATAAGGACCCTCAGTGCCAGGATGTGGTCTATGGTAGACGTCTTAGGCCCAATACCAAACTGCTCCGGTTCTGACAGGCAAGCAAGTGATCACAGATCCTATTGAGGATGACCCTAGCACATGGGCATAAATTATGGGGGGTGGGCTGACCCCTCTAATAATCAAAACCAGCAATACAACTCCCTGGACCCCTTTGAATGAGTGAAGACTTCTTCAACCCCCCCCCCCCTCCCCAATGCTCAACCCAAAGTTATGCCCTTGCCCTAACAAGGATGTTATCCCACTGTAGTTGTTGCAATCCAGGCGATCACCCTTCCCTTTCCAGATAGAGACAAGTGCTGTTTTTCAACATTTATATCACATTTATGAAATTCAGTAATTATGTCGTTCAATGTGTTGGTTGCTAACAGCATTTCATGATAGAATCAAATGAGGGAAGGAAAATGCATTTCCTGGCAGGTAAGCCGTCATAAAGATGAACACCTTTTTTTTTTTTAGCTATTTACCAAAAAATGATATTCATTATGGAGAAAAATAAATTACTTGTGCCTGAGAAATCATATTGTGTAATGTTGGTCAATAAAGTCAAGGACTTCCTTGTTCATTGAGTATTAAACTAGTGACGTGACTAGTAAATAAATAAACTATGTTCTCGTTCGCGGCGTAATCGCATAGTTTATTATTACCATATGGATAAATGAACATTTCGCGATATGAAACAATGATATACGTCTTCTAAATGTGCAAACACATTTCCTATTTCTGTAGTACACTAAGATGGACGGAACCACACCGACGCCCCATTCAAATCGAAGAAAAGAGCTGTGCGCGCTCCCGACAGGTGATGCATTTCACGGCAGAGATGCTGAATCCAGCAAAACGCCGTCTCAACTCAAAGCTGCGCCCCCTGCTGTTCAAGAGACTGAATTGCAGGCCAGCGATGTTTTTTAGTAGGAAGTGATTTTTAATAGAAGACCACCCATTTAGACAGACCTGATGAAAGATAGCTAGCAAATGAACATCTTGTGTGAAGAAGAAATATGGGAATTCACAGGAGATTAAATCTGCCTTATGCAAAGTATCTGAGACGCACTGCTGGATTATAGCGATGCTTTACTCATGAATTTCATAGTATTGTTAAATGGCAGGTATGCACATATTTTGTTCTCATGACTTGTGCAAGGAGTCTAAGGATAGGTGAGAAAAGCTGAGAAACTTCACTGATGCTTCTGCCATATGTGGATCAAGTACATCTCTTTTGGGCTTATTTCATCATATGCGCATCTGCTGTTTAGTGTACCGACTCAAATTGTCTATGAAGCCTCAAACATGCACCATTACATGCTTGTGAATTAATTCATAAAAACTGAATTTCTGATTACAAGCTTTCAGTATATAACACAAGTCAATGAGAGTACAGAAATTAGAACTAGAATGATCTGGGACATTTTAAATACTTCATTCATTCACTGTGAAGTTTTTTTCAAACAGTTCAGTACCAGAACAGACAGCGTATGTATGTACCGAACAGCAAACCTGTATTCTGAAGATGATGATGCTCAGGGCAGCATCCACAGTCCAAAAACATGCTGAGGTTAATTAGAGTTACCAAATTGCCCGTAGGAGTGTATGATGTGTGAGTGTGCCCTGTAATCCGCTGGTGCCCCAAGCAGAGTTGTCCGCTGCCTTGCAGTTGCAGGGGAGACAAATGAGAGACTCATCTGGCTCTGAATGACCACAAACTTACAAGTTGCCCACTGAGATCCAAGTTTTTCAAATAAAAATTTGTTGCCCAATATCAATGGGAGAGTGCCTGAGCAACAGTTGCCCCGTATATCATCACCCTTATATAATTGCTATGGCTAACATGTCATTGCTAATTGAGGAAGATTAATTTCAGCTTGCTCAGACATTTCCCAGGGTGGGTCTCAAGTTTACCATCGTATTCAGTCTTACTTTTCTGATCCTCTGGCTTCACCTACTGAAGAAGTACTACTGTGGTATATGAACAGACACGACAAGCGAATCACTGCAGTCTTTGCTATCAAAGAGGACTTCTCTCCTGGTCACCACTGATAGTGGAGCTGCTTGGAGTTTTTATTGACCTGCTGTAAAGCAAGTTCAGCTTCTAACCCCTTATGGGCTGCCAGTCCTCGCCTTGGGTCCCTATTTAGCCCATAAACATACTTTAATAACAGAGTCCTTATCTTTTCACCTTGCTCTCTAAGGACACTTCCTGTTGCCGAGCAACAATATTCTATTCAATGAGGTCATGATTAAAGGTGCATTGTCACCAGCAGCCAGCAGATGGCGCCAGTGGTATGGGTGTCTGGGAAATATTCTTCAGGCAAGGGATAAGGACACATACTAGAGGACACAGATTTGTGCTGAGTCATACTAAGAAGGGGGAGGGGCTGACTTGAAAGTGGGCAGTTCTGTCAAGTGCAATTTTCATGTGTCACCTGGGACTGAATAGCCTTGTCTGGAGAGAAAGGGGAGGTAATGATTCAGCTGTAGAGGGGGCTGATTACAGCGTGAATGATTAGCACTGCCGCTGAGAATATGCACAATAAATGTAATTTAGTTCTGGGGGGTGAACGAAGGCAGTTAACAATCTGTAAAAAGGCAATAGATGTGTCACTAGCTTAAATGTACGAGTGTGCTCGCTTGCTTGGTTGATTTTAGCTGAGTACTGGGAAGGACAAAAATGTATATCCAAGATACGGCCCAAGGACTAGCCTTTATTAATATATTTGGATGAGACAGCACATTTCTCTCATACAATTTAGTGGAAGAACACAAGCTGTAACGTGATTGGTGAAAGGGGCACCAACTCTACCTGTGATTCGCTGAGCGCTGTGAGTGGTGAGCCACCCTGCCACCGCTCTTGTCAGCGTGCAGAGCTGCCGCCCCCACTGAGTGAGTGCTTAGTCATTGCACTGTAATGGATTCATTTCTGAGTCTGTAGCAGCCGGCACTGCTGCTGAGGGTGGGGGGTGGTGGAGCGGAGTCCAGGGATTACAGCAGCTGGTGAACTCTACTCTTTCAGCAGTGACTCACACCCGCACAGGCGTGTACCCACACAGGTCCGCGCACCGATAAAAATAGGCCCAACCCTGCCGCCTCTCTGGCGGAGGCCCGCCCCGCTGAGTGTGGCCCATATGGACAGAGAAACTGGTGTGGCATGGCCTGCGGGGGGGGACAGATGGACCCAGGCTTTTCAGCCCAGCACAGAGCCTGCGTTCCACGCTGGAAACAGCGGAGGCGTTCGAGCCCCGCTATGTGAGAGAAGGAGGCCATCTTGGATCACTGAGCATAGCTGATGTCACCACTTGCTAGCACCTGCTTCCCTGGAAGGCCCAAGGCTCGAAGGCGTGAGTAGTGCTGCTTATATCTGTGCCTTGTGGGTATTTAACTCCGTTTTATTTAAAAATGGTGGTGCCTTCTCTTTACAGAGGTTAAGGGTTTCTCAGTGTACTGTGCACCAATATTTCCCCTCTAATTCAATTCTCCCTTTTTGATTAATCTCCTGCCTTCTTCAGTCTGTTCATTTCTAGTCTTGAACAATCCCTTATCTGTAATCATCAGATTTTTAAATATCTGACCTTTCCCCTTTTTTCTCTCTTCCTCTGTTTAATGGCACTAGCGTTCTGCTCTCTCTCTCTCTCTCTCCTTTTTTTTTTCTTGTAGCTATAGCAACTGGCTCCTTTGACATCAGCTCGTTGCTGAGCAACAGCACAGAGTGACATAAGGCAGTTGTCGTGGTAACAATTCTCCTGGAGAGAAACGTCATGAAGGACCTGGGTGGGACAACATTTGCTTAGCCAATGATAGTAGAGCTATCACAGAAGAAGTATCCTGTTTTCCTCCTTTTCTAAGATGGTGTCTGATTCCCACTCAACCCAGACACACTCAAAACAATGCTGTCCTGTATTAATATTATCTCCTTTTACTACATGATTCATATTATTGACAGTGTGTGTCCTTGGTATAACCTATTCCTACATGTAAGTTATTAAATTTACCAGATTATCAATCTTTATAACTCATAGTGGGTGGCATGGTGGTGCAGTGGTTAGCATTGTTGCCTCACACCTCCGGAATCAGCGTTTGAGTCTCTGTCATGCCCATAGGTGTGTATGGTGTGTGTGTGTGCCCTGTAATCGGATGGCGCCCCAAACAGGGTTGTTCCCTGCCTTGCACCTGTAGCCTCCAGGATAGGCTCTGGACCCCCTGTGATCCTGAATAGAAGATGGATAAATCATTGCTTGTCTTAAGGTTCATATTTATCTTTGAATCATGCAGCAAATCCTTGAGTATTGATATTCACATACACGTTTTATAAACCTTGGCTGTTAGCAGTGGCCAAAGAGCTGAGCTATGTTACCGACATACGTTTTGTCAAACATATGAACACAAACCATTCCCCTGCTTCGTGGATTTCCTGCTTCCGTGGTTTTTCACTTTATCCTGGCTGGCTATGTCAGATGCCACTGCACAGATTAGCACTGCCCATGTTGAGCCCCCTGGTGCTGCAATCCGCAAACCCCTGGTGCTTCTTGGCTCCTTCTTCATTGCACATTTACGCCGGGAGCTCCTGAGGTCACCTGTTCCAGGAGGACATCGAGTACACAAGAGCCCCATTGCTGAGCCACAGCCTGCACCTATTTCAGGCCTTGTATTCCCCAACCTACCCCAATCCTTACTCTTGCTTCCAAAAAGATCTTTATTTTCTGTTGCAAGATAAAGGAAAATACGGCTATGATCCTCTGACAGGAAGCGCTTAAATAGGGCCATCTTGCCCATAGTGACATTACAGCTGTTGTTTTCTGCCATCTGATTTCCTCCAAGGCCAGAATGGTTAGAGGAACATCGTTTTCAGAGTATGGATGGTACTCGCTTGCGAGCAAAGGGAGCGGCGGTTCCTTTGGCTCAGGATGTGCCTACACAGGCTCTAGTGCCATCTTTGGCAACTCGGCAGGGCTGAATGATCGGTAATGTGGGTATCGTGACATGATTTTAATGGACTTCATTAGGCCGAGTTTTAGCGCATTCTCTTCAACGTAGCCCCCTCACCTCACAGTATCAGCACATGCTAATTAAGGAAATTTCAGTTACCTGGTATTAGGTTGGAATAGTATGCAATCTTGCAACTGTTGCGTGAACTTATAGTAGTAGGTTAATCAGTCTGATTGAATTAGGATTTTTCTCCACATTCTGTATGCAGCAATCTGGTATGGCCAAAAAATTACCCAAAGGCCACATGCAAACATGACTTGTGAAAGACAGATCGTATAAACACTAGACAGCCCCCTTTCGAAAAGCATGGATTGCAGCAGAATGGTTCCTCTGATGATCCGCCCCAAACAGCCACGCCCACAAACACAAAGCCACACCCACAAACACACAAAGCCACACCCACAAATAAGGAGCCAGCCACCCAAAATCAGTATCCAGGAGCAACCTTTATTTCGGCCCTGTCCCTCCAGGAGACCTCCACTCAGTCTGGCTTTCCATATCAACCAACAGTTTGACAAATACAGGCCAGAGAGAACACTGAAAGCAGCTATTTTGCTCAGCCAAAGTTTGACTTCTTAAAATGAACAATAAAATAATTTAAAAACTCAAAACTCGCATTAAATGATAAAATGCATCTATGTGAGCATGTTCCTGAACATCATAATCATCCCCACCAACACCTGCCAAATAAAATGACCATTTATGTATCATTCTGAAGCACACGTGGCCATTTCAAATCGATCGAACTTTGGAGATTTGGCTTTTAAACATGAAATATTAAAGAAAAAACAGATACATTAGTTAAATAATACTTGTTCTAATAAATAGTGTCTGTGCAGCATGGTAAACCAAGTCACATGTTAAAGGACATCTTGCTGTTGAACTTAAGTCTGTTCTATGAAAATGAGGAAAAATGGGGGTTTTGTTGATCCAAACCAAGCAACCTCAATATGAGCTGAGCGGAAACAAAGTGTATTCTCGCCCAAATCTTGCTTTGATCTGTTTTGTAGTGTGATTTAATTTAACCAGTACAGATTTCATCTTATGCTGTTCTTAGACTAGTATGAGGACCAAAGGAGCCAGCATCTCAAGGGGAGCATTGCTATACCACCTCCAGGACAGAAGGTGGCAGTATGGAGCATACAAATCTGTTTCTTCACCTACTCCTTTGTGTTAGATACATGCAGTCAGAATGGAACCATGGTACTGAGGCACTAGGGGGCAGGCAAGGTCACTTTATGGACGAATGACCAACTAGAACCTTTAGCCCCCCCAAAACTGGCTTTAAATCCAAACCAATATCATCACTCGTTTTGCACAACTTGATCTCTGACCTGCAAAGACGGGTACAATTAGTTCCCCCATCCGTGCACTAGCCACAAGCAAATGACGACACCTGGGACACCTGGCGTTCAGTCACTGCAAACACCATCAACCTTCCCATCACAAGCACAGACTCGCTTGGGTGAGAAGTCATCGGCATGTCAAATGAGACGAAGCGAAGACGTCGCCACCAAATGGACCCTCTGTCCAACTAAGCCAGCTGGCCTGGAGGAAAAAATAAAACCTCCGCAAACACACATATGCTTGGGCGACAACACGGTTACGCACACAAAGGACACAGCACCTGCCTTCTAGAAACACGAATGGCACCAATCGTACGACACGTGAGAGACTAACAGCTTCATTGTATCGTATACGGTTAAGGTTTCTACTGAGCACTGAGAGAAAGACCCAAAAACAAAGAGCCCCTATAGTATGGTTTTCAAATGCAGGGAAGCTGAAAATAAAGTTTCTGTGCAGGCAGAAAGGTGGCGACCTCCTGACAACTGATCCGGAGCCATCATCCTGCTTCGAGTATCGTAATTATAGACCACACAGCGATGCATGAAGGAGGAGGGATGAATGAGGCAGTGGTAGAGATGGAAACATCTGGTACTGTTCAGAACACATCTGGGGAGGGGGAGAGCATGGGAGAGAGCTGTGATATGGCAGGGTTGGAGAGGTGAGGAGAAGGGATTAGTGAACAAGGAAGCAAGCGTGAAAATGCGGGATTTCCGATGGGAGATCAGAAATGGAAAGAGAGGTATGACAGGAAGGAGCGTTCAGAGCACACAGCGAAGGTTGGTGGTGAGGGTGGGCTGGGGGTTCAGTGAGTAAGGAGCTGGGGGGGGGGGGGGGGTCTGTTGGCTGTGATGCAAACACGGTGTAGGGTGGCCCTAATTGTTAACCTCCCCTGCTTCTTCATCCTGCTGGTCACTGGTCCACAGGGTGAGGTTGTCTCGTAGCAGCTGCATGATGAGAGTGGAGTCCTTGTAGGAATCCTCATTGAGCGTGTCCAGCTCCGCGATGGCATCGTCGAAGGCCTGCTTGGCCAGGTGGCAGGCCTGCTCCGGTGCATTCTGGATCTCGTAGTAGAAGACGGAGAAGTTAAGCGCCAGGCCAAGGCGGATGGGGTGGGTGGGCTGCATGTGCTCCCTACTGATGTCAAAGGCCTCCTTGTAGGCCGCCTCAGAGGACTCCACCACCGCGGCCCGCTTCTCACCCGTGGCTACCTCGGCCAGATACCGGTAGTAGTCGCCTTTCATCTTCAGGTAGAACACCTTGCTTTCAAACTGCGCATCGGTGCAGTTCTTGATGAGGAACTTGTCAAGCAGGTTGAGCACATCCTGGCACACAGATTCCAGCTCCTTCTCGATCTTCTCCCGGTAGGCCCGCACCATCTCTAGCTTCTTCTCGTTGCCATCAGCCGCAGTCTTCTGCTCGATGCTGGAGATAACTCGCCAGGAGGACCTCCGAGCCCCGACCACATTCTTGTAAGCCACGGACAGCAGGTTGCGGTCCTCATTTGAGAGCGGCTCGTTCATCTCCGTCACCTGCCAACACAACAGGATGGGGGTTAGACTCCTAATTCCACCCAGACAGCCTGGAGGAAGAGAGCATTCTTTGAAGGAGCCAACATCCAGAACTACCAGGCAAAATTATTTTGGTTCTGGCTAAACCCCAGAGTGATTGCAAAAGGAAAGAGTCCTACATGCAGATTAAAAACAGCTCTCCAGTGCAAATTAAGCAGAGTAATAATAAATTAGAGGTTTTATACACAAGTACAAAAAAACTATAGTTCTTTTGAAGACCTCACTCTTCAGGGCCTTAAAGGATTGTCTTGGCCTCTTTGGTCCGCCAAACATTCTGCCTTGGAGAGATGAATAATATTAACAACTCTTTCCTTTTCCGGTCTATGAGCAAGGTCAGAGAGTCCAGAGGTGGCCTCCGAGAGAGACAGCAGAATCCCGGTTATACCGAGGTGTCCCATTACAAATGGACCCCCTAAAAAAAACAGCAGGAGTCCCCCAAGACTCTCACACATGGATCGGCAGACAGCTTAACATGACATGTCTGTTCCCTACACCGACTCCACCCTTCCAAAAATGCCGGTTCATGTTGGCAGACCTACGTGACTAAACCAAAATCATGCACCAAATTTAATGACGGTGGATACAAGGCGGCGGTAATCTGTCTGTCATTAATAAATTAGTGGAGGAAAAAAGGCCATTTATCTCTCAGGACACAGAACATCCTGCATTACATTGAACTAGAGAGTCACAAGTCAGCGAAGGATAATACAAGAAGTTTTACCAAAATGGACTGAAAGCACTTCAACTCAACAACGTCAACTCCTCAACCATGTTCACGAGGAGCCAGAAAGCTTGATGACCATGTTACTGGACACAGGTAAGTGTCACTCTCCTGATTTACTGTCCCCAACCAATCCATTCATTGTCTGGGATGCTGCCAAATCAGCTCCCTCTCTGCAATTAGGTACTTTGGCCTATTTGCTGCCCCAGAGACTGCCCTGCCCTGCCCCCCCCCCCCCGGGTGATCTGTACCATTCTAAACCATGGGCAGAAGTATCCCTTCAGCCAGTGACCACTCAAACGTACAGCAATAGTCTGGAGGAAATCCGTACTGAGGGCCGCACCCTGTAACAGCAATTCTGCTCATCAGTCTTCAATCATCATGCGACTTTGTCCCGTTTGACCTGACCGAGCTGCGGAGAGCAGGGGCCCGCGTGAAGGATTCTCACTTCATTACACTATGTCCTTAAATGCCATGTCCGCTGCATGTTTAATATCCCTGAAAGAATTTACTATTCTCACAGTGCGGAAGTTTCTTGGATCTCATTGGCCTAGACCAGTTCTGCTCGGCAGAAACGTCCAATGTCACCCTCTGTCGGATATTCCGGGAACTAATGCTCCCCAAAATTACATTAATATCAGCGACGAAAGGGACATCTTAAACAGCAGAATCGTTTTGTTTAAATACACCCCCATTTTTACAGGTGCCCACCCAGATGTCTGGAAACATGCTGAATAAGGGAACGTGGAAAAGACCACAGGATTCGGGCATGTGTCACATATGATAGCCTGGTGGACTATGCAGGGCATAAGCTGACAAATGTCTGGCATCTGCACATACGTTCCACGTGTCTGTACAGCAGCCATCAGGATCGGGGCTGAGAGTTATACCTATATTTATTTAAAAATTTAGTTTAAGATTCGTTCTATAATAAAATGTTCATTGCTGAATCGTTTAGGGGAATAAAAATATTAGGGGAAATCAATAAGAAAAACTGTCCAAAGGTTTAAATGAATGGTTGTGAAGCTATCGTTGTTTAATATTATTAGATTAATATTAAACATGCATTTATTAATTCTGCCCTATTCTGATATGTACATATTATTTGGATAAGAACTTATTCAATCTTACGCCTTGAACAATACTGAAGTTTTTTTGTGGCCAAAATTATATATATATAAATAATACTCGTGGGGATTCCTGTTAAAGGCTGTCATTGTGTTTTCTATAAACTATATTATGATGATGACTGGTGGATGTACTTGTGCTTCATGGTGATCCAGAATTCGGAATTAGAACACGATTTACTGGGCAGCCCAGCAAAGCAGCCTGCTGGGTTAAAACGCGGTTCATCTCCGGTAATTGGCTAGTTGGTCGCAGTTGAGTCAAGCTGGCAAAAGTAACATCACGCCCCATGTCCATTTCACACACAGGGCGGAAATAGTTTACATGGACTGCGAGTTGTTACTGTCAGCCTGCAAAGGGAATTCGAGCGTCCGGTATTTAAAACAAATCATATGACAGCTACGACAGGGAGAATTCGTCCTGAAGCGGTACAGGATAATGCGGCGGAGAAACGTCACGATTTATGGCACCGACGTGATTTTGAGCCCCAACTCCAACACTGTCCTTTATTTTGGAGACACTAGAAGAAAATCCACTGGACAGGGAAACATTTCAGACACGGATCAAACATGCCCGTTCAGCCTTAAGTGGGAGGCACTCCAGGTTGCGCAAATGTCGTTTGAGCTGGCAAGCGTGTCCGTTCTCTATAAAAATGAATATTTCGGGAAAATGAAGAAATTAACTTAAATGGGAAAAAATAGATTTCCCGAGAACACTTACCAGTTTCATTGCTGACGCCATGTCATCGTAGCGCTCCGCCTGCTCCGCCAGACGGGCTTTCTGGACGAACTGCTCTCTATCAACCATCCTTGCAATCAGGCGGCTGGACGTGCGGGATACGGCGCTGTGCCTCTAGCAGCTCGGCTCTTCTAAGCCTAAATGGAGACCTGTTTCACCCACCTGACAACCTCTGGGAGTCACAACTCGATCCCACCCTACAATGAAATGCCACACTCTAGCGGAGTGCAAACTGCAGAGAACGGGGAGGATGTCAAATAGCAGGGAATAGGCGCAGGAATCAGCTGTGACTAGCTACCCGGCTCTGCCCTCGCACCGCCCCCCGTGGCTGCAGGGATCTTTGGACTCTCTCTGGTCTACCTATCCCTCACATCCAACCTCGCCTATCCCCTGACTTTTTTTCTCTTCTCTCTCCGCGCTCCTCACTCCTCTTCAGCCTCTCCCTACCCAACAGCGATGTCGTCTAACCCACGGCTTCCTGACACGCTTTGCCGCAGTCGCGCAGGCGCACTGTGGGTCTCCCAGGGCTTGAGGGGCGGTGGGGCAGGGGGGAGGGGCCCCGAGATATTTTATGGTGACGTCACCTTCTATTAATAGCACAGCGCTGGAAGGGCGCGCACCTGCGCAGCGCGACGTGCTGCATTTTTCGTCGCAGCGGCTGGGGGCGTGCCTGCAAGGCCAGCGGTGCAATATGCGCATCGATCAGCCGAAAGATCAGCATGGGGCGATGCGCGGGGTATCGATGGTGCTGCCGTTGGACCGATATCGTGTTGTAAGCGAGACGCTATGGCCGGAGGGGGTGCGGATGTCCGTCGGTCTCTGTAGTGGGTCGCATGTTTGCGTCATTTGAGGAAGTGTTCCTCACAGAAACTCGCTTCCCAACATCTCAATAAAACATTGTAGTCCTACAAAAAGAGATCTATGTCTACTCAGCCCAAGGACAGAGTTACATAAGTTCGGACGTTATCTGTTCACTTTTAAGCTCATTTCTGGCCAATTTCAGTAAAACAAAAATATGTTTCTTTCATCTGTACCTCTAAGGCAGCTTAGGCGTGCAAGTCCCCAGCCTGGTAAGCCATTGTCCCTGTTCCATTTCCTCCCTTTAAAAGCAACTCATGATTTATGCTGGATGCTGGGATGTAATGGAATCTCAGGAAAGGCACAAGGCCCAGGGCCTGATAGCAAAAGGCAGGGGCAGGGCTAACACAGGCAGCTGCTTTTTGAATCTGTAACACTGTAAATGCTCTCATCCATTACAAACTGCTAATGGTTTTTGTGCTTAATATGGCTGATAGATTCTTCTAGAGACACAGAATAGACACAAGAGTGAGTAAATATTTATTTACATATGTTGAGAAACAGTTCAATAGCATAACCAACACGGGACTGCCCTAAATACCTGGCATTGTGACCTTTCACCTCAGTCTGACACAGGAACTGCCCACACCTCCTTAGGGAGGGGTCTCTGGAATGCAGCCCCCTTCCTTGGGGGCGCTAGCGTTCATCTTCTCCACGCAGCTCTCCCAGAAGGCCAGCAGCCGGTTGTCCTTGTTGGCGCAGAAGTCAGTGAAGTCGCGGAGCAGGCGATCGGCAAGGCGCTCGTCACCGAGGGCGCCGGTGCGCCACGCCTTGGTCAGCATGGTGTTGTAGGCCCAGTTGTAGCCCACACGCTCCTCCACCCCGAAGAGGCTCTGTGTGGCCGACGTGGTGGAGTTGCGGCGGCGGCGCTGCTGCCCGCTGCTGTACTTCCTCTTGGAGTAAGGCAGCTGCAGGAAGACGGTGCCTGAGGGAAGGGAGAGACGGAGACAGGGACAGGGGGGGAGAAAGACAGGTGTAAAAGAGAGGGAGAGAGGCAGACAGACAAGGAGGAGAATAAAGAGATAGGCAAGAGAGAAAAGGAGAGATGTGGAGAAAGAATAGAGAAAGACAGGTGGGAGAGAGGCAGACAGACAAGGAGGAGAATAAAGAGATAGGCAAGAGAGAAAAGGAGAGATGTGGAGAAAGAATAGAGAAAGACAGGTGAAAGAGAGGGAGAGAGGCAGACAGACAAGGAGGAGAATAAAGAGATAGGCAAGAGAGAAAAGGAGAGATGGGAGAAAGAATAGAGAAAGACAGGTGAAAGAGAGGGAGAGAGGCAGACAGACAAGGAGGAGAATAAAGAGATAGGAAAGCGAGAAAAGGAGAGATAGGAGAAAGAGAGGTGAAAGAGAGGGAGAGAGGCAGACAGACAAGGGACAGAAGGATAGAGAGAGCCAGGGAAAAAGGGAGAGGGGAGAAAAGAGAGAAAGATAGGTAAAAAAAGGGAGAGGGGTGAGAAGGATAAAGAGAAAGGGAGAGGGGAGAAAGAAGAGAAAGACAGGTGAAAAATGGACAGAGATAAGAGACAAGGGAGAAAAGGATAAAGAAAGAGAAAGAGAGGGACAAGCAGTGAGAATGGAGAGAAAGACAGGACTGGATCAGTGTTTGGCAATACACAGGGAATCCACATGGGGGGAGTGTCTGACCTTCTGCTGGGGGGCCAAGCAGATGGGTCCCGAGCACGGCCTCTCACTGCCTGGCCAGGTGGGAGGGACTGGAAAGGGAGGCGTGCTTCACCTCCCAGAGGAGATCCCTTAGCAGGTCTCTCACATGCTTCACAGAAATGTCCTGAGACGAAGGAACGGGCTGTCCTTTTTAAACCCCCCCCCCCCCCCCCCACTGTCCACTATCCACCCAGGCTGGGTGGAGGACGATTAAGTGATACCAGGGACAGAGTATAAACCCACCATTGCGGACATTACGTAAGAGCACGGTAACTTTTCTGCCTAATATTTTTACCATTATGATATCTTTGACACAGCCATGTCTCGGCAGGGGCCACTTCTGTGCTGTGCCAATGATTTCCTCTGAATTTAAAGAAGAGAGTGAAACGAGAGACAGTGTAAGGAGGGAGAAAAGAGCAACCCAGTGAACAAGAAGTGGAGAGAGGGAATGAAGGAGGATGGGAGGAGGCAGGAGGAGTGCAGTGGGGGTGGAGGGAAGAGAATGATAAACAGGAGTGGGAGGCAAAAGGAACAGGAAGAAGAGGAGGAATGCAAAGGAAAGAAAGAGTAGGAAAAAGAAGCACGTGAGCAGCACAGGCCGCGAAGAGGATGCACTTAGGGCTTGGGGCCGCAGCTGTGCAAGGGCGCCGCCTACCTGTGACATGGATGTACTGCGGCTTGTTCTCTGACGGGAAGTTAAAGGCGGAGGCGGAGAACTTGTCATGGACGAAACCAAACCTGCGTAGGACAAGAGGGCAGAGTGAGGAGCAGTTAGTACAGCCCGAGTCTGGGGGCAAGGCTGGATGGCTGTCCATCCTCCTGAGCCACTCCTACCTGTAGATTATGGCCTCTTGCAACAGCTGCATTCTGTCCCAGTAAGTCTCGGGTTCGAATCCTGTCAGGATCACGTGCGAATGGGAATTCATTACTTAGTAGAAAGACCAAACGGAAATAAGGCAAAAAAACAACACTTTCTTTGTCGGCCACATATAGATACACACGCACATTTTCATTTGGAGTCCCAGATCATGTGAATGTAATTCATAACCCCCTCCCCAAGTAACACTGAAAACTGAATACTGATATTTAATATAATGTTCTGGAACTTTCAGCTTCATAAAAGCAGCAGAGGGATCCATGCAGGGAGTTTCAGCGCCCCCCCTCACCCTCAAAGAGGCTGTCGCTGGCGTCCCTCAGCAGGACCTGCACGTGCAGCGGGATGAAGAGTTGGGCACGAAGCGGATCGCCATATAGGTACGAGGGCAGGGCGAAGGGCACCTCCAGGGTGGGCACCAGCAGGAAGCCACACGAGGCCGCCTTCCTGTGCCATCCCTGCACCTGAAAGGGGGGGCGGGGCCCAAATAGACAGACAGGTGTCCTGCTCCAATCCAAAACTCTCACACACACACACACCCGCTCCGCTCCGTCTTGTCCTCCATAAATTCAGCCAAGAACCTGCTTCTGAACAGACCGGACATAAAACACGCAATGCTGGACGACGTTTAAGTGATTAAGTTTCAGAGAGACGGTGCCTCTCTGTGGCGGCTTCCCCAGCACGGCGGCCTCACCATCTCGAAGAGGACCGCGGCCGTCGCCACCATCCACTGCAGCTTGATCTCGACGGCGGCGTTGGAAGAGAAGTTGCCATGGTAATAGCAGCTGCACCACTCGGTACGATCGCTGCGGTTGTTCACATCCACATCCAGGGTGACTGTCTTCTGCTCTGGCAAGGTGGCAGCTGGGGGCCAGATGGGGGGAGGGACAAATCGCAGAGGCGAGTTTGTGGTTTTGGGTTAGTTTATCAAACGAACCCCAAAGGCACATGTCCGGTGACTTCTCATAGTAACATGATTATTGTAGGAGCGTGTAAGTGTTGGACATCACACTCTTACCCAAATCCTCCGGTTTCTGTCTGCTGAAGATGCACTTCAATCTATTTGTTTCAACAACTCACTCAATTCTGCGTGACACAATTCTAGCCGTGACCTAGAAACGTGCAGTGGGGATACACCCCTCTCATAAGACAGGCTTTCTTCTGGCCTTTGTCAATATTAGAAGAAGAATCCAAATTGTAGCCCAATTCGGCGATCACCAGGTGGGCGTCCCTGCATGCTTGTGCCACACAGCTGTTAGATGTGTCTGGTGCGAGGAGACAGTGATGATGCGTCCCTCACTGGCGACCAGTGACTCCAGTGGAGCCTGAGAGACAGCACTGTGAGCACTCAGGGAATCCCAACCCGATTTCTGTATCTCCTCTGTGACAGCAGAGCCAGCTTCTCCTGTCTGAAGGAACTCCCTGGCCCAGCCTGCCGGCGAATCGAAACCGAGGAGGGGGGCGTCTTACCTGAGCGACCCGAGGTGGCAGCATAATGCTGACACACCCCGAGGTCTGCTTAAGTGTAACGGTACATGAACCATTAGCATGTCAGCCGATGACGTGAACCAGCATGACCGCTGCCATTTGACAGCTGCTATGATGGATGCAGTCATGGGTGAACATGCAACGGGGTCATGCAAAGCTTCAGATCCTGCATCCAGCAAACGGGTGACACCATTATGAACGCAAACACAGAAGTACCAGACATGGGCGTCGCTTCGAGACCAGAGCAGGTAGAGGACAGGTCTAGCAGCCCTGGCTTCTGACCCACGCCTCGATTCTCCCTCTCAGACTTGCTGTCTGCAAGGCAGGCCTGCGAGTGGTCAACCCGAGGCCTCTACAGCCATGCAGACATCCACAATCATGCACGGCTTTTGAGATTTTTTTCAGGGAGATCCAGTTAGGCTCAGAAGCCAAGCTTGACTCATAGATGGGTAGCTCCAGGCCATTGGCTTTTCTGGTTGTCACGTGACCTATGACTTACATTATGATTGGTTCATGACAAACAGTATGCATTCTGCCCAATAGGGACTGGAGTTACACATGTATGTAAGACCTGACTGCCCCTTCCTGGCTTTGATTATAACCATCCTGAAGGGGAACACAAAAACACAAAAATTAAAGACAGGGAAAGCTAGAGACTTGTGAAACGTTCTCCCAATGTTCCTGAAATGGCCGTAATGCCCTCAGGAACATTGCGAATACGTTGTACACCAGTCACAGGGAGAAACAGCCCAAACCACTACACTACAGTAACACAGCCACTACCAGAGCATGCATTAAGCACGACAATGATCAGTTAATGCTCATCTGATTTGGGGGGGGGGGCATGCATGGGGCTCTGTATGCATTCACAATGTCGCCAATCACACAGCAGGTGGATGGTGGAATGCCAGACCCGCCCACTGCCAGCTGACCCAATCACAAGCCAGTGCATGCGGTTGGAGGGGTGGGAGCAGTCCCAGAGTGCTGACATCACACGGAGCCGGTGATGAAGTCATGGACGTTAGGAAGAAAGGGAATGGAGAAGTTCAGGTGTTGAGCGGGCTCTGTGTGTTCAGTGTGCCATGAATAAAGGGTAACTGAGGTAACTCTGAGGTCGAGTAGAATGTTCAGTGAGGCAGGTGAACAGGGTCTAAGGCGTCCCCCAAGATGAGAGTGCCGAGCGGGGCGTGTCCGGAGGAGGAGAGCGACCGCTGTATTAAAGCTGCCCGAGGATGTACAGTGCAGGAGGCCACGTTCAGAGAGGCCACGTGAGCTGGTGTTCAGCAGATGGGGTCAGCAAAAAATCCTTCACAGGTACGTGTTCAGCAGGCTGCGTTACGCGAGAAAGTATGAATGAAGTCAGTTAGGTGCGTTTAGCAGGTTAACATGCTTCATGAGGCCCGACTCCATGTGATGCCCTACTCTGGGCGGTGGGACGTACCACCTGAGGGGGCCGCGGGGGAGGGGCTGGGCGGGCAGTGGGACGTCCCACCCGAGGGGGCCGCGGGGGGTTGGGGCAGGCTGTGTGTACCTAGCAGAGCGGCGGCCTGGCTGCGTCCCCCGAAGCTGCGGCTGAAGGAGCTGTGCCTACTTGCGTAGGAGGCGGGGCGGCTGGGCAGCCAGGGCAGCAGGAAGGCGGGCAGGTCGCAGGGGCGCCGCTCCTCCAGCACGAAGGCCACCTCGAACCACTTCCTCTGGAAGAGGGTGAAGTCCTCCAGCGCGGTGGCCGACAGGCCCCCTGCCCCTGTGGGGGGCAGCGGCGTGGATGGGCCTGTGGGGAGGGCGGGGCTTCCGTCTCACAGGGCATGATAACTGGCCGTGTGCGTGTGTGTGTGTGTGTGTGTGTGAGAGAGAGAGACAGACCGTTCTTTGCCGCCCCCTACCTCGCTCTGCTTCCCTTTCCGGCGCGATCCGGTAGAAGTAGAAGCCGTAGATGAAGGAGCGCATGGCTTCCCCAGACGCGTGAGCGATCAGTCCCTCATCCAGCATTTTCTGCTCAGGGAACAGAGCGTCTCAGTTGAGCCGCCCGGTGCCTCAAAGCCCGGGGCCGAGGCGGCCGGCAGCACGGAGCCCACCTGCATGATGTCCACGGCCATGCCCTGCGTGGCCACGCCCTCCACGTTGCTGACCAGCCAATGGACGACCTCAGCGCTGATGAAGCAGTGTGGTGGCAGGCCTTTCTGTTCGGGGAGGAGCTGCACGCCCATCCTTCACAGCACAGACGCACACAGCTAATCACACAGAGAAGCTGCTGACTGCAACTATCACAAAAGCCTGTCTGCACTTGACCTAGTCAGTCCCCCCAGGACGTGGGTCTGCACCCTGCACTACAGGAACAAGGCGGGGCTCTTTTACGTGGGGTGTTTGATGGCCTCCAGGATGTCCATTAAGGTGGAAGATGAGCTCAGGATGGAACCTCCAGCAGCAGCCTGCCCACTGCAACACAGCGAGGAACCGCAGGAAGCCAGTCAGTAACTTAACACCGATTCCCCGCAGGAAGCCAGTCAGTAACTTAACACCGATTCCCCGCAGGAAGCCAGTCAGTAACTTAACACCGATTCCAGAGAGTTACACAGGAGGCCAATCGGCAATTCAGAGCTGAAATATAGCAGCGTATTAAACAATACTTCAATATTCAAGACTGTTCAAAAGTACAACAGGTGACTAAGAAGAGCAGCTTATGTTCACACGCACTGAACTTCCAAGGTTATTTTTCAATATCAGTAAGAGAGACAATCCGCCAGAGGCCTGAATCAGCGCACACAGCTCCGGCCTTCACCTGGTCTCCATGGAAACGCTGGACGAGGGTCCTGCCTCTCCGGGCCCCTGAGCCGCGGGGCCTCCTGCAGCCTGGGGGGCCCCCTTGTCGGCCAGCCCTCCCTCCGTGATACTGGCTGCTGCGTGATCGACTGCCATCTATGGGAGCCAATTAAAAGCTGTCAGCTGCCATTAGCTCGTCTACCTCATGCTGGCCAATGTCAGCATTCTTCCAGAAGATTCCGACTGCCGCGGCTAGACTAGGAAGATGCACACTATTACATGCACAGGCCACACAGGTTAGCAGTCTTGCCCAACCTTCCTGAGATTATCAGGATGTGATTATGTAACACTACAGCAAATAAGTGCCTTTCTATTAAAAAGAAGGGGAGGGGTTTGATTGAGTGTCAGGCATCTATCAGCTGATAGGCCGCTTATCAAAGCTTGACCAATCAGCTGACACAGGCAGCTGCATGCAGCTACACTAAGAGGCATAACCGTGCTGATAACATGCACTTGGTGGTGCTGCAAAACAGGGCATGCGAGGCACTGCAGCACCCCCCCACAATCCACCCCCAGACCCCCACCATACTGACCTGAGTGTGAGACATGTAGGAGGAACGGGGGCTACGGACAAAGTCCAAAAAGAAGGCTGCGTCCTGTAAACGCAGGAGGGGGCAGGAAAGAGATATAGCAGAGGCCCAAAAAACAGAAGGAGGAGGAGGAGGAGGAGGGAAGATGGAAAGAACTTCAGAAAGTTAGGAGGGGATGAGTACTGACCGATAGACCAAGGACAGAATAAAGGTCTCTCACACAGACAGACTCACAGACACACACTGAGAGAGAGACTCACAGACACATAAAGATACACTATCACAGATTCAGCAACGTCAACGTCAAGCTTAGTTCCATTGCAGAGGAGTAAAGTCGACTTGTTGACTAATCTGTGCGACCCTTATCACACACACAGGTAGACTCACAGACTCAGACGGACACACATTCAGAATTACAGACATGCAGAGAGATGCGGTAAGACTCATAGACAAACATGCAGACACACTCACGGACAGACTCACAGACACACGAACATGCAGACAGATACACTCACAGACACACAGACACACTCACAGACACACGAATATGCAGACACACGAACATGCAGACAGATACACTCACAGACACACAGACAGACTCACAGACACACGAACATGCAGACAGATAGACTCACAGACACACATGGACACACAGACTGTTTGGGACCCGAACCTTGCGGGGACTGTCCACGTTCCCAGACGCTGATGCAGAATCACTCAGAGGCACGTTTGCTTTTCCCGTGAACAATGTGGCCTGCTGCTCTTCCAGGCTCCTGCAGACAGGAGAAGCATCCTCAATGGCTCTCCTTTGCCACGCCAAGGTGACAGTCAGCATTAACATGGTCAAAGGCCCCCCTATAACTGGGGGGGGGGGGGGGGGGGGGCGGGGGGGGTGCAGCACAGGTATGTCTGTGTATTAAAGCACGTCAAACAGAGCAGCCTGATCATCTGAGGAGGAACTGGAGGGAACAGAAATTGTATTTGGCTGCCCACTATCCTCGAGTTTTCCTTCTTTTCCTTCTGGGATCGCGAGACAAACTGCTAAGTTGATGTTACCACCACACACTTCTGGTTGGCCTCCATCTCCAGCAGCGCCGTCAGAACAGAGGTTCCCTTCTTGCCCAACGGGGGCGCTGTGGGCTCGGGGGGGTATGCAGAGAGCGAACCTGTCACCTGAAGTCCCTTCATTGCTGGTCCTTTCTGCATGGGGGTGTGGACATGGGAGTTAGACAGGCGTCTGGAGATCTTATCCCCATTACAGCTCAGCACTCTGCCAAATCGCTGCAGTCCTCTTACTGCCCTCCCTTGCACCACATGCACGCCCCCCGTCACCCACCCGGATGATGCGGTCTGAGCGGTGCCTCCTCCGGATGCGGTTCAGACCCTCCAGGAAGCGGATGAAGTTGTCGAGCAGGGCCCAGTCCCCGGCCCCACCGAGGCCCTCACGGCCCGCCCCGGGCCCCTCCCCATACACGTCCCAGCGGCCCTCTCCCTCAGCCGCCCGTCGGGCACCCCCTGCTGGCAGGAGCAGGAAGCGAGTGCGCCAGAATTTCAGGGAGTCTATAAGGCTGGAAGAAGGACCATTTTATCAGTATTCAGTGAAAAACCTTCACACAAAACACTTTCTTTATAAAATATGGCTGTGCTTCATAATATCATTAACAAGCAGTACACTAATGTTAAAGAAAATCTGGAGCAGCTGAAAGAACACCTTGGGTGGAATGAACCTCAGAACAAAGCAGCAGAATCTCCTTGTCATGGCTCACAGGCAAAACCCTCATGGCAGTTAAATATATATTTCACACTCGTATTCTTGAATGCAAACACAAACGGACGTTTGCAGCTGAAACGTCCAAATACCCAGAGCAGCAGAGGCCGACGGCCGCAGTACCTGAAATCCTCCGAGCCGGCGGAACAGATGTACTGGTCCAGGTAGTTCCATTTGTACTCCTCCAAGCGCTCGTGGCTGAACTCCACCCAGCAGGACATAAACTGGGCTTCCGGGTGGGGTGGGCACAGGCTGTAGCTGTACTGGATCTGGGCTGACTCATAGGGGTACCTGCAGGGGAGACACAGACACACACACAGACACACACACACAGACACACACACAGACACACACACACACACACAAGCCATGTAAGGATCCCTCAAAGCAACGCCTAATTCAGTGCAGCACCCATATATCGCTCTTAAACCCAAGCCCTCTCATTCAGAGTCACACTGGCCTGTGGGACCATCACCGTGTCCTTGTGTGTGCACACTCACTTGGGCAAGTAGCGCGTGACGGTGATTATCTTGTCCTTCAGACACACCTTGTGGAAGGTGCGGCCCATGCTCAGCCAATAAACACACTCCTCTTCCTCGGGTCCGCGCCGGGACACCAGTCCTGTGCCCCACACACAGACACACATGGACACACACAGACACACACAGACACACACGGACACACATGGACACACAGAAATGCTGTGAGCAGACACTACTACTGAAGGAGGTTGCCTCAACTAATTTATACACCGATACCTTGTCTCAAAAGTCAATGCAGCATATTTTATTGGCCGTCCTGAAAGTTATGCTACATTCTTCCCAACTGCAGTAAGAATCACAGGTCACACGACCCAATTAGGTCACATGACTCATGTGCTCGTATTGGCCTGGGTGAAAATTTTGCCCTAGTTCAAACCCTGGATGTAGGCCTGCAGCCCACGGTGTGACGGCAGTAGGAACCTCGGGAATACAGGGGGCTGCTGCTGAGGGGCGGGGCCACCGAGGGAACAGGCTTCCCCACGCTCGGCTGCACGATGATCTGGTAGCCCTGCATGAGGCGCTGGCTGATGAACTCTTCAAACACTTGTGGCGCTGTCATCACCGGTGCATCGTCATCTCTCCTGAGGCATTGTGGGGGGCATACGAGGACCAGGCACAAGCAGGTCAGGAGAGTCTGACAACAGCTAATGTGTCTGTATGTGTGCCCACCAAACAGACCAATGGCTGTGCACATGTCTGTGTGTGTCCGCCAATCACACCAATGTGTGTGTGTGTGTCTGCCAATCAGATCAACGTATGTGTCTTTTAGCTAATCAGATCAACGTCTGTGTGTGTGTCTGCCAATCAGATCAATGTGTGTGTCTGTTAGCCAATTGGATCAATGGCTGCACGTGGGTGTCAGTCAATCAGACATCTTGGCACAGCAGGCACCTCTCCATGTCGGTGTGGGGCAGCAGATCATAGCAGCCCTCTGTGTAGTCGTTCTGCAGGGCCTGGCGGTCCGGGAAGTAGTCGGTGGTGAGGGGCAGGCAGGCTGGCGTGGTGAGGGACTTCCAGTCCACCCCCACCGTGCAGCAGAAGCTGGGCACTGTCGGGGGTGCGGACAGAACCAGGACTTCATGGAGAACCCCCACCCACCCCCCCGCACCCGAAGCACACATACACAGGCCGCCCGTTATGGTGCAAGCGGGGAGGGTGAGGGGCACAGGAAGAGTGGGCAAATAAACACCAAGGGGGGGGGCGGGTTAATGAGGAAAAACAGATGGAGGGACGAACGAGGGAAGGTATAGAGAGAGAGAGTGGGTGAGGGTTAGGATGTGGAGCAAATGGTGGAGCAGTGGCGTGGGGAGGGGGGGTGGCAGACACACCAGGCAGACAGGGACAGACGAAGAGAGGAAAGAGGGAGAGAAAGGAGCGAGTTACTGTCATTGTCCTCATTGGCTGTGCTGGTGGTGATTTCGGCTCAGGCCAGATCGACGCATGCAAGCAATTAGATGGAATCGCAGGGAATCGTCGTGGATCCGGTTTGGACTCGTGCATGCGGGCAACCACGCACCATCTTCTCACAAGCGGCATGCCTGTTACAGTGCTCAAACACAAGCATCACACACGCACACACACATACGCGCAGGCGACAGAACCGTGTCCCTCCACCCGAGTGAATGGACTGATACAGAAAGATGAGAGACAGCAGAGGGGACGTGGGAGGACTTGCGAATGAGAGAGACAGACAGAGACTGAGTGTGAAGGTGGGAGAGACGATGTTGTCATGAATAGTGAAGCCATTCAAACCTCGCAAAGCCCAACATAAAGAGCAACAGGACCATATTTCTTAAAGAGACAACGTCTGATTACTCCTGCAGTGAGAGTGTATACTGGACCTTACTAGAACATCTTTGCTTTGGTGTCTTTCACACATTTCCAGTTCACATACCTATCTATGATTTCACCTGACTTGTTCAAGTAAAATGTTACAAGTCAATGTAAGTCAATGTAAAAGGTTAAAAGTCACCTGACCGAAAGCAACCAATAACTGCACCGTAACCAAGGAAAAGATACAAGACCCCGTTAATTCAAAGAGAGTCGAAGACTGAAAGCGGACACCCGGCGCAGCACGGATCAGGGATTAGGGATAAGGGGATTCGGGTTTTGGGCTTGGACAGCATCAGCAAACTCAATCAGGCAGGCAGACACACTGCGAACTCAACCCACCTCCCATCCGGCTAACATGAAGGTCTGTGTGGAGCAGCAGGTACCATCTGAGTTCGTGTCTGTGGTTTCTGAGGCCTCCCTGAATTCTAACATGCCGAGTGCACGGTGTGAACACGTGTGTGCGTGTTTGGAGAGACGACGGCCACTCACTCGGATCTGGACTGTTCGAGGAGGAGTCTTCAAATGAAGAGCCGCGGTTGATGGGGGTTCCTATGCAAATATAACCATCATCATCATCACCACCATCAGTATCAGCTAAGATGTTTAACCCCAGTTACCGTGTTTTAATACTGTGTAAACATGGTGAGTCCTGCCTTAACCTGATGGCACTGCTCGGTTCCGCTCCATGCCACTCGGTACCTGTGCTGTTGCTGCTGGCCGGGCTGCCCGTGAGCTCGTCTGTCCCCAGGCCGGTGTAGAAGCCGCTCTCCCCCGCCTGACGACCTGTCGTCCTCCTGAACACACCCACGTGAGACTCAGCCATTGGCAGGAAGTAAGCTTAGCTGTTCTAGTTGTTGCGAGCGGATCTGTGTGGAGAGCCCCGCCCCCCAGTGGGCGGGACAAACCTGCCGGTGGCCTCGTGATAGGCCAGCTCCAACAGCTCCGCAGAGGTGTGGGCGGGGTCCCGCTGCTCGCTCCCCTGCAGCTCGGCCATGTTCTGCCGGGTCTGGTGATGAATCTGGATAGCCTCTCCCGAGGGGCCTGGAATCGGCGTCATTAACATCAGTGCCGGGTCGGGGGTGCGTGGTACGGTGCTGCCCCCTGCTGAGCTCTGATGCCAACGCCAACATGTCTGTCTGACTTGTGTGTTTACGTTCAGGTCACATGATCAGGGATGGCTAGTGGCTGGGTGCGTGGCGCCCCCTCACCGATGGGGAAGGTGTGCATCCAGCGCCTTCGATTGGAGGTGAGCTTCATGGGCATGCGGGACGGGGCGAAGGGGTTGATGAGGGCCCTCTGCGGGGCGTATCCACCAGGCCGCACGTGCAGGGTGGACTCAGCGCTGCCCACGGTGAAGCGGCCGGGGGCACTGGAGTCCCGCTGTGACTCCATCACTTTTTCCAGCAGATCTGTGGGGAGGTGCACGCACACACACACACACACACACACACACACGCACACACGCACACACACGCATATATATGACAGTCACCGATTCCCCATCTCCATGGCAACCAGTTAGCCCACGCCCACAGCTGGCTAAAGCAGTGGATAAATCCCAGCTAACCCCAAGGTAAGACAGGTAGACAGGGCCGGCCGGAGAGATTGGTGCACACCGGCAGCATGGCCTGGGAGAGGCTACCTGGCTCTGTAGTCATATTATCATCAACATAATTAGTATTACTGTGTTTATTACCACTACTGCCATCCATCCATCCATCCATCACCGTAACCACTTAATCCCAACTGGGGTTGCAGGGGGGACTGGAGCCTATCTTGGGAATAAGGGGCGCAGGCGGGAACCAACCCTGGGCAGTGGCCAACACAGTGCAGGGCACACACACTCACACACACACTCACACACACACACACACACACACACACCCACCATTTTCGGATCTATACTGAAGAGTTACATTCTGTAAGTGTTTTTGCGAAAAATGTACTTTTTACCCTTAAATTTCACATGACAAAAAAGCTCTGTTACACTCGGGTATATTTACAAACACAGCTGTGTGCTTTTACCATTAAGGAACAGTGACAGAGTGTGACATTTACACCGGGATCAGACATTTAACACACACACACCGTACCTCTGGTGCTGGTGTAGCCCAGTGAGCTGCTGACCTCGTACTGGGTGGCCGGCAGGCGCGGGATGAGCAGGATGTTGGAGATTCGGCCCAGGCTGTCATCAGAGGCCAAGCTTCGCTGCTCCTCAGGGGCCGCAGCAGCCCGTGCTGGTGGGGAGGCTCCAGAGCCACTCACCTCCACTGAGCCCCAGCTCTTCCGCCCACTGGTCTCCCTCTCCCGCGCTGCCCTGGGGAGCAAGATCATCTCTTTACCATGTGGGTGTTTGCAGATGTGCAGCACAATGCATAAGAAGGAACCCAAGCAGGGGTGGAATGGTACAGTCCATAAGAAGGACCCCATGAAGAAGTAGAATGGTACAGTCCACACAATTATGCCCATGTAGTAATACAGTGAAAAGAGTCTATACAAAAGTACATGTGTAGAGAAGCAATTGTACACTCCGTATTAATGTATCCAAATTATGGTATAGCCCAGGGGTCACCAACCTTTTTGAAACTGAGAGCTACTTCAGGGCTACCAATTTGAAACACTCTTCTTAAATAACAAATTTGCTCAGTTTACCTTTAGTTATATATTATTATTAATGATTAATGATACTCATCTATGTGAAGACACTGATCACGTTTATGATTTTATCAACAATGATAAATTTTAGATGCTGCTCACTGGTGAGTTGTGCTATTTTTAGAACAGGACTGCGGGAGACTCATGTGGTCTTTGGGGGCATCCTGGTGCCCGTGGGCACCATGCTGGTTACCCCTTGCATAGCCCAAATAGAGCTTAAAGCGTATATTAAAACTGGTACAGTCCGTGTAGGGGTACATTGGTACAGACCGTGTAGATGTGTATTATACACACAAAGCAGCCTTCAACAGCTCGTACCTCAAGTGTGTGCTCCTCTGGGCCCGGGACGGCCCGGGAAGCCTGAAGACCTGGGCGTCGTGGGCATCGTAGTCCACCTGGATGGGCAGGCTGTTCTCAGAGTCCTTCGGTGCCCCAAGAGCTGGAGGACCGAAGCATACAAAACAAGGCAATATGCCTCTCATTCAAGGCAAAGGGACAATATCTGACGGCAATGACAGGCAAAAGCATTTAAGAGTGATAACAGAATTCATCTGTTTCCCAGAGCAAAAACGCGTACAAAATCAGCATTTTAAATCGTCATTGTCTTACTGTGGTCTTTGTTGCTCCTAAATCGTTCAGCTTGAACCTGTAAGGAGCACAAAACAAAACAAACTCATCAACAACACGGCTAATATCACCAACAGCGTTCAGCAGATGATGAAAAGAGGATCATGGGTAATACACCGAAGGATATGGAGCATTTCTCCATATGCGTACTTGACTGTACTTGCGTTCTCGTGTACTCATTCTACGTCATGCTCCATTACTGAAGACCAGTTCCAATTCTCAAGAACAGAAGTACAGGGGATGATAAAAGTCCCCGAATGTGGTTCTGGCTCCATCTCAAATATCATGGATACACTGGTTGCATCCTCTCCGACCGAGAAAAATCCCATGATTCAAGTTTATTTTTGGGAGGCGAGTTTGCCAAGACCACAAGTATGATCTTTGTGTTCTTAGTATGGAGAAACACCCTTGGTCTGCCAAAATGATCGACCATTACCACGGCGACTATCTGCCCCCTCCCACTTGACCCCTTACCTTGCGGCCTGCCAGTTTGATGCGTGGAGTGAAGCTGTTACAGGAGCTCTGGCTTTTGGATGTGTAGAAACTGAAATCATAGGAACGATACATAAATCAAGTCACATCCATCTCCTGACCAATGACGTCTGCTCTTCGTATCACAACCATAACACCACCTTCAGCCACTTTTTGACTCCATCCTCATCCATATGCTCTTTTTCCCCACCCCTTCCTCCCCTCACCTGTGGTTGATCCAGTGGGGCAGGTTGTAGTCATCACCTAATCTAGAGTCTCCAGGAACTGTGCGGTTGTGAAGCTTAAAAAAGAAAAAAAAAAAAAACAGGAAGTGTAATCATGATTCTTTGGAGTCTTAATATAAGTTGCAAAAAGTTCCAAAGGCACAAGACATCATACGCAGGCCAATTCTAGGAGTCATAAGAAGATGATTACAGTTGTACAGCTGAAAAGTTTATATGAACTTGTCACGAACATGCTTAACATGGCCATTTTGGACTTCCAAAGGTCTCAGTTCTTTTTCAGTGGTACAATAATATACAGCACACAACTTCATTAAAAAAAAAAATCACAAATTTGATGCATTTTTGTCATTTTTCCGAAACCATCACAGGGTCAATATTATACAAATGTTATTGTAACACTATTATAATGAAAGCCAAGCCCCAGCTTAGCTCACCTTGAAGAGAGGGACCGCGTGCAGCGGCTGCTCGCCCATGCAGACCAGGTCCACGCCAATACCTGCGAGCACACATGTGCGTCACCAGAGGGCTGCATGTGCATTGCGAGTTACGGCCGTGTGAGAGTGTGGGCGTCGGTCATACCGTTGTCAATCATTCGCTGTTTGGTGAGAATCATCAGCAGCCGGTCGACCTCGAACACGCCCACCCCCGGTGTGATGACCACCGACATCTGGCCCGTACGGTCAAAGTTGCGGTTGATATAGTGCTTGTCGAACACTGCGGGGGAGACAGAATCAGAGCGAGGGTTGGTGTGGCAGTGGTGAGGTGGGGGTCAACTCACCGCTCATCACTCCACCCTCTACATGCGATCGATCCTCCAGCACAGACTCACCATTGAAAGACAGGTTGATGGCCTCCAGGTAGTTTCCTTGAGCAGCGGTCGAGTTTTGCCCATTAGGGAAGCCATCTGTGACCAGCATGGGGACACAAACATCTCATTATCTGCTGCGTGGCAGAAGCATTCAGATAATGTCTAATTTCTTGCTGTGCAGAAATATGGGATTTCCTTTTGTCTACTGTGAAGGTCTCCCATACGCTTATGTGTTTAACATCAATGCTAAAAATCCTAATTCTGTGTCATCCATCCACCCATCCATCAACCCATAACTGGTTATCCAGTACCAGGTCACAATGATCCTGGAATCTAACTCAGGGAGCACAGAGGATACCCCAGATGGGACTGATGTGCCTCACTGGATAAGGACACACCCACGGACACTATAGGTAATACAGAGACACTAGATCAATTAGCTACATTCATTGGACTGTGAGATGAATCCAAAGTATCAAAGGGAAGTCCACACAACACAGGCAGGACACGCGAATGACAGCAAACAGAGCTGGGGGCGGTAATGGAGACAACGGCCCTGCATAGCGCCTCTCACGGAGACACGCAGAGTCATGCTGATGAGATTCACTCACGAGGCACAACAAACCAGCACCTAAGCTCTGAAATAGTTCTCTCTGCCTCTGCCCACCAGGAACCTCTGCCTCTGCCCATCAGGAACCTCTGCCTCTGCCCATCAGGAACCGCCTTAGAGTTCAATGGAAATACATCCCCAAAATGAGAGATTATCAATTTTCTTGCTGAGGGTGCCCCTTGGGGGGTGGGGGGGGGATGCTGTCGGTCGTGTGCATTGCCAGACCTGCTCCCTGGAGACGCACCAGCACAGGGTACTGGATGAAGAGCTTCTTAATGGTGACCAAGAGCGAGGTCCACTCCTCCCGCCTCTCATTCTGAGCTACAACCCTGTGAAGGAGACGAGGTCACGTTTCCACGCTCATCCCCACGGCCGTCAAACCACACGTGTGATAAGAACCTGTAACTTTTTACATCGTGGGGACAAATTTTCGGTCCCCAAAAGGATAATCTCAATTTTATAAAAATCTGTGAATTCAATCAAATTCTATATATAAAATATAGAATTAACCCAAGAGGGAATCATCATTTTAACAGTCTAATTACAAAGCACGTGTGAGAACTTAGTCCTCACTACAAGTTTCATATTTTTCCAAACTCTGCAGATTTCAAACACTGAGTGCCGGTCCGTTTCAAGCAGATGCGCACATACAGGGCTAGTTACACAAAGGACAACACAGCACACACAAAAGATGCGCGAAACTGACAGACACACATACCTGTAAAAATCCTCATAGAAGCGTCCCTCGTGATCCTGTCTCAAAGAACCTCTCAGGATCTCCGGAAAGTCATCTGAAAGAGGGAATGGGAATATACAGTACAGAGCTGCTCACTCTGATAAACACCACTGCACTGACAAAAACAGCATATTGCATACGTGTTATTAATCAGCAAAGCAGAAGCTATGGTCTGGTTCTTTAGAAGGTGAGCCCTGATTAATTCTAATGCATACCCATGGATTTGGCAGAGTAGAAGGTTCGGGAGAACAGCACGACCGTCACCTCGTGGCTGCAGTTCTTCTCCTGAAACACAGTCAGCATGGGCAGCAGAGTTAATGAAGCTCTACAAAGATGAATAGTCATCTATGGGACATTCAGGGTGAGCGAACAAACGGATCCACCCACCTTCCATTTGGCAAAGAGGTCAGACAGGAAGCCATTCACGGCCTTCTCGAAGTAGAGGTCACCTGTAGTGAAACACACCACAGATAATCACAGGGTCCGCTTTAGCCTCTTCTTAGCGTCTTATCTTGCATGTCAAGGTCTACAGTGGTGCCATCATAGATATCTCGCACACCTCAGAGCTCCAAAACAGGGTCATACCATAGATATCAAAGTCCCACATCTCACAGCTCATCTGGATGAAGATGTACACCATGGCTGAGGTTGACCGAAAAACCACCTAAAAAGTGACCCGAGGAAAAGAAATAGGCAAGAAAATTATTTTTATGTCCCCCAGTAGAAGGAGCAGCTGCCCATCGATCTCCTGCTACCATGAAGGGAGCCTCACCCTTGTGTCCTCGCTGATGTAGCCACAGGTCACCTTCTCTCCCTTTACCCATAATTCACTGGCCTGTGCTCTGAGGGCACATCAAAGCGGAAAAAGCTGAAACACTCAAGCTAATGTGCACTTCTGTTTCTCTGACAATATACAGCAGAAGGGAAATCAGTACCTGATTCCAGCAAACTCCACTTTCTGGGTGACATAGGCACACGTGCCCACCTTGGAGGAAGAGAGGGAGTGTGGGAAGTCAGTGAAGGACGGGCAGACGGACACACTGAGGGACACACTGAGGGAGGGGCAGAGGGACACACTGAGGGAGGGGCACACTGAGGGAGGGGCACACTGAGGGAGGGGCAGAGGGACACACTGAGGGAGGGGCAGAGGGACACACTGAGGGAGGGGCAGAGGGACACACAGAGACGTGTAGGCTGATGCACAGACGGTCACACTGAGGGAGAGGCAGGGGGACACACTGAGGGACGCGCAGACGGACACACAGAGACGTGTAGGCTGATGCACAGACGGACACACTGAGGGACGGGCAGACGGACACACTGAGGGACGGGCAGATGGACACACTGAGGGACGGGCAGGGGGTTGGCCGCTCACCAGACTCTTCTTCAGCCTCCACATGTCTCCTCTTCCAATGTACTGATCCTTGAAGGTTAACTCTACCAGATCTAATGTGACGTCCTGTCACGGGAACACAAATCCATGCGTAAATACTGCTCTTACCACAGAGAAGCAGCCAAAAGAAGACTAGAAGAAAAATGAAGTCCTGCATTGGACATGTTGGCAGAGGCTCACTTTGGGATCCACAATGTTAATGAAGACATCCTGATAGGCCCGGAGCCTGAAGGCCTGAGCGACGGTCTGGTCCACACTGATGGTCTCTGAAATGCATTCAGCAAGCCGTGTTACCACTTCCCCTCATGTTCACAGGGACATAACGTTTCTTTGAGCGATTCGAACCAAAAACCCTCTGGTCCTGGGTTGGCCTATGACAGCACATTATGTATAGAAGCAAGGAGGACTCACCTTTCTGGAGGTCCTCCTTAAGGCTTCGGACCTGGAGCAGTAGAGGGCTTAAGTAGAGAAAGTCATGAGCAAAGTTACTGTGGACGCCCACAATCTGAAGGAGATCATAGACTAGTCCTAGACAATCAGAGTTACAGTAACACAACCTAGCCTCCTAATCTTTAACTGATAAACATACAAGCAATAGAATCACCTGTATTCATCATTGGGATGTGCAATCTCAACAATGTCCCCTATGGACACCTGAGGGAACACTCTGGGGTTCACCATCAGCTCATCGTCTAGGAAATGAAAAGAGACAGATACCTCTTTGAATGGCAGTACAGAAGCAGGGGCCAAGAAAACTTTGATCATTGATCAATAAATCAATGAAATAGCTGTTTCTTCATAGGGTGATGTACAAAGCATATCCATCATGATCAATAAAGGCATATAACACTGATAAAAAAGACCCATACCACTCCCACCAAAGCCTTTCTTGTGGAGCACCAACTTGTAGGATTTGTTTGTCTTCATGGTGAGGAACAGTCAGGCTGAAGGAACCGCAGTCGCCATCATAAAGATTGTGATAATTAAATCATCTGTAATAGAACCGCGGGATCGTTAGAGCTCGCAAATCAGTGTGAGTAACAGACAAAACCACATAGATTTCCCTAGTTAACTAAAGGAACAAAAACACCCCAGTCTATTATAAGAAGATATTATGAAAATGCCAACTTCTGTGCTGTCACAAACAGAATTTGCCTATATTTTTAAAGTTTCACGGATAAAAGAATATAGTGTTTTACCTAGATCTTAGATTAATATATCATTCCAATACTGACTGATACGCTGATAAAGGGATATTATTTTAAAACATTACATAGCAATCTGCTGTTATTGTCCTAAACATCACAAAAAAATGCCCAAAGAGTACATATCGCAAAGCGCAAAAATAATACTGCTCCACAAATATCCTTAAACACGAACCTCCGCGGCGGTCTCGCGATTCTGGTGCATTTTAAAAACATGATTGTTTCCATATTCAAATTCATTATGATTTATAATAAGAGAAGAGTTTGAAGACCTGAGAAACACTTACATGCTACGTACTTTTTATATTACAAAAACAGTTGATTCGAGATGCACGAGTTAGGAATGCAGCTGTCAGATTACGCCATTTTTGTTTATGGTCAGATGCGCGCAAAGGATCTGGGAAAGCGTGTTTTCCTGTGAGTTACCCAAAGCAGTATGTGTAAAAAGAGTTATCCTATCGTTAAATCTCGACCGACTTCTTTGTTAGATTCATTTACTACTAAATATTTCGCGGCCATGGCATGCAATCAGGCTGCCGATCATCCTACATAATCTACGCTGGCTCGCTGCTCATGCCAGTTTCCATTCTACACGGCTAATCATGATCTTTGCCCAGTTAATTTAACGACATTACAGTACAATGCATTGCAACTCATACGATATTCGGGATGTACCGTGTCGTTGTCTTCTAACCATGCTGTTATATTTACTTGACTTCGGGATTTTATCAAACAGTAGTAAGATTTCGGTGGCACGACTCGTTGGCCGGTTTTCGCATAGTACTGGCCTCATTAGGCCGAGATCCGGCTGTGGTACAACCCGAGAACTGATGTTCCCAAAACTTGCATGTGCCCGGCAGCCATGGTCCTGCGCAAACAAGAGTTCCCCTTGGTGTGTTCTCGCAGTCATCTCTCGCAGCGTGAATGCTGCGAAAGCGTGACGTCACGAGGCAACCGCTGGCAAATTTCATCCATTCATCCACCTATCACTCCAGCCTAGACATTAAATTGGAGACAGGTATATACTGAATGTGAAATTTCACTCTTCCTCCTTCAGTTTTCACTCTCTGGAAACTGCATATCGTATCTGCTCGCATGTAATGTGTGCACGGTTGTACAAAAATCTCTAGTAAATATCAGTATAATACAGGTTCCACTTCTGTTACCATGAGTCTCGGTTAAATGTATTAAACAACAGGCTAGCGCACTGAGGAAAGACTAATAAAACTGTTGTGGAAATTTCAATTACTCGCCACCAGATGACGCCAAACACACCACAGTAAAGTACAAAAATTCAACAGTTTCATCAGTCGTATCTGACTAAATATCGGGCAGCTCATTGTTAATGATGACTGGTGTTTAAAAACATTTGGTACAGAAGAGGAAATGTAGGAGTAGATCTAGTTATAGCTTTAAAACACATGATCACAGACTTGAAATTGATTTTGTCTTTGTTTGGTAAAATAACCTTTATTGGTCATAAGACAACAGCAATTTGTATAAGAAGCCCAGTCAGCCAGGCTAACATGTGTTTCAGGAAGAGTCCAGTTAGTATCTAGTAACTATTACTTTTAACGCTAATTGTCCTGAAAACTGCTATAACAATATATGCCTGTTACTTTAGGAGCACTTTGCAGGCAGTGTGGTCGACGTCTCACAAAAGGACACAATCGGTCTTCGATACAAAGGCTTTTTCAGCTTAGCAGGCAATACTGAAGAGGGCATTAAAACACAATTCATGATCCATGGCGACTGGATATGCTGGCCAGGCAGATCACGTGGCCACCTAGTGGCCGGAGGGTATAATGGACCTCTTCCGAGTCCTGCTCTGTGGCGGCTTGTCCCTTTGGAGATTTGGGCCCCTTCTGGGCACACTTGAAGGTGATCCATTCTTCGGATATCCCCTCCCTTGCATCAGCAGCAGGACAGTGTCCTCTTAGCACCAGACTGGGATCCCTCTGCCGAGGTGCCGTCAATCCCTAACGAAACCAAGATGCCAAAGGGGAGCTTCGATGATCACTGAGCATACAAATGGTATCACAGGAGGTGTCTAATACAGCCTGCGTCCTCCTACCAATGCAGACTCCTAATCGGTCTGATATCACCCATCGCCAGCTGTTTCTATTCTGTCTGTCTCCCTCTTTCCTGTGATTAAAGTGTCTGGCTTCAGTGGGATTGGTGCTCTCCCTTCTCCTCCTCCCTCCCTTAAAATCCCACCCACTTGAATGTCAGTACTGCCCCCACTTACTGATGAGGCCTTCTGCCCCTATCCCGCTGGGGGTGCCAGCTCTCTCCAGGTCCTGCAGCACAGAGTCCTCGAATGCCAGTGCTGTCACACGGAAGAAGAGGTCCTGCACATTCTCCCCTGGGAAGAAGGCACAGGGCCAGGCTAAGGCAAACCCATCACCCTCGACACATACAATGGAGACTTGATAATCCAACACACAGAACACAGATCGCAGCTCTGCTCCCCCCCCCCCCCCCCCCCCCCACCGTGACTCAGACCCACCGACTGACCTGTTTTTGCAGAAACAGACCAGAACTCTGCGTGCATGTCTGCCGCCATTCTCACGGCATCGTTCTCTGTCCTCTGACATTCAGCTGGTGACTGGAGAGATCAAAACATCACAGGGAGGACATGGGGGAGGTCAGTGGGGCACACGCCATTCAGAGAGAAAGCGGGACATTCGGTCATGTGTTCATAGGCCCGCTCCTACCAGCAAGTCACGCTTGGTCCCGACCAGGAACACGAAACACATCCCAGGCTCGTTTTCCTCCATCGCCTCCTCCAGCCACTGGCTGTGGGTGTGGACAGGGACGGGGTTAAAGACATGGTGGAGAGGCAGAGCTGTCAACAGTCCACATTAAATGAGTTTATCTGAATATTTTGCGAATGAATCTCATTGCAAACCTTGTACCCCACCCACTCACCGTGTGTGCTCCAAGGTTTTAATGTCTGCCATATCAAAGACTGTAATAATCACTGAGAAGAGAAATAGTCCTTAGTAACTTCCATGTGAAAGAAACAGACTTTGATTATGAAGTGTCCCCTCCGTATGCTACTGTATATCATTGTGGTTAAGGGGGGAGGGGGGTTATCCTTACCCTGGGCACCCCTGTAATAGGCGGATGCAATGCACTTGAACTTCTCTTGGCCAGCCGTGTCCCAGCTACAGAAATGTAAGAGCAGGGCAAGCAGTAATGTTAGTCCTGCTGATACCCCCCCCCCCGCCCCCGAGCCCCACCCACCCCACCCTCAAAGGCCCACTCACATCTGGAGGGAAAACGGCACGCCAGCCACCTCGAATTTCTCGATCTCGAAGTCCACCCCAATGGTGGCCTTGTAGTCCCTGTCAAACATGTCCTTGCAAAACCTGTGGGGTTGGGGGGGGGGGGGAGGCGGATGAGTGATCGTGTGACCTTATTTACTTAGCACTATTCAATATGCAGTCACCTGTACGTCATTTGGATTAAAGCATTCACCAAACAAACATCATTACAGCACAACGCACAGCACCTCTCTTCCTCTGAGTGTACAATATGCCCATTAAATTACTGTGAGATCAAATGTGGAAACATGCATATTTTAATGTGAACCAAGAACCTGTGATCTACTACACTAGCTACTTAGCTTACCTAGTACAGCTACTTAGAACTACTTATATCATCTAGTATCCAAATACAATATTTAAATGAAAATGAAGTATGTTTGGCCTGCTCCTGGTTTAATGAGCATTCTTATTAATTAGTCTAACTGTAATTAACACTTCACTACTATAAATGTCAGTCTGATCATTCTAGAGTTCTGTCAGAGTCATGGCTAGGTTCTAGGATGTGTTATGATTTTTATTTCCCATAAATCAGTGGGTTGTTCCACAAAGAAGGATTTCTCAGTTAGATGGGTTAACTGAAGTTAGAAGTCATCATCGTCCAATAAGAGTTTAGGTAAGAATCATTCCTATTGGACAAGCTTAAGTTAACCCAGCTAATTGAGAAATCCTGCTTTGTGGAATACCGCCCAGGATACTTTGATATCTGATAGCCACGCCCCTTTCTCAGAAGACGCCTGTCCTCCTTTTGCTTGGCAGGACAGTGCAATAAGCAGGGGCCGCATTGTAGCTGCATTACACCGTACCTGTTGATGAGACATGTCTTCCCCACGTGGAGGTCCCCAACCACCACCACCTTAGACATGGCCATCCTTCAGGAAGGGAAAGAGGACAGATTTTAGGGTTGCCATTTGTATAATTATTACCATCGTCCAAATGTCCACCTGACATTCCTGCAAATCCGTGTGAAGGCAGCCACCCTAGGATGGAGTGCTCCACCAAGGCTGGTCTTTATCGTGAAGTTCCTCAGTAATGGAAGGTATGGGAAAGGCTGCCGCAGAAGGGGGACACTCACCCGGCACTCCTGACCGCACGGTCCTGACAGGCACTTTTTACGTGGGAGTGCCAGTGATCCTTCATCTGTAGGCAGGCCTGAGGAGTGTAGCACTGCAACACAGGGTCACACGGCATCACGCGCCACCACACTGGCTATTATTCTGCCTACATATGGCCGGCGGAACAGGCTGCTCTTGCACTTCCTGCTGCATCCGCCGTACCGCCGTTATTCTGCGCTCAGCAAAAACAGAAGCGACAACCGCTGGGGGATTTTGCCTCAGTGAAGCTCATTAAGCTCATTAAGCTCATTAAGGTGCTACCCAGGTGAACAATTGATTAAACCCCCCTCTCCCCCAATTGCCCCCCTCTCCCTCTCCCCTAGCATCCTTAAAGCAGTTGTGGGGCCCAAAGATTATGTTTACTTTGCTGGCCATGGGACTCAAACCAACACCCTTCTGGGCACAGACACAGATACTGAACCCAGTAAGCCGCACAGCACTTACAGATGGTGACATTAAAATGAAAAGAACATTTGGGTTTTCCCTTCTTAGCTTTTTGCAGAGCTCTCTGTTCAATTATTAAGCTGCACTGAGATGGAAAACAAAGCAAACATGACGTGTGAAAAATCCTATCGGCTAGTTAAACACACAGAATAAAGATATTTAAAGGAAACCCTGCCTACTTTATAGGACCAGCTTTTCAATTGTACACTTAAATCAACCTCTGTCTTAAACACACATCAAATTATTACTTTGAGATTAATTAAATAATTACAGAATCACAGTGTTTCAAAAACAGTAGCATTTCTCTCCCTTGGGTCTACATGAAACTAGTAGAATAGTAGAGCTTGTTGTTACCAGAACTTAATTTCATGGCCATTTACAGACACGTTGATGTCATTTTTACACTCTTCATTCCTGCAGCTTCAGGTTAGGCGAGTCACTAAATGATACAATCTGTTCCTCACCACGAACTTTGAGAATGGACACGGTTTCTTCAGGTCAAGTTGCGGGAGAAGGTGAATATTCTGTGAGTTGATTTCTTAAAGATTACGAATCTAAAGGTAGGAGATCTTAGTGTTGGTGTTTCATGGGGGGTGAAGGTGTCGGCCTACAGAGCAGGGTCCTCACTGAAGACATGAGAAGCGAAAATGGCGGAAGGTGTCCTGGACACTGGCATTTAGAATGAAGGGGCTCCTGAAATTTGCTGCTGACTGCTGCACACAGGTGCTGAAAGGATGGTTTTCACAGCGACCTCCTACCTTAGGAAACTTGGAGACCACCCTGTCCCTGCTCACGGGCACTAGGGGGTACAGCCTCCCGTTCTGCATCTCCTACTCACTGCTGGCGGGAGACCTGACGCGCTGAAGGGGTTAAGGCATAGGGGTCACGTTGTGACACAAAGGTGCAGCCTTCCAGTCTGATGCTGACACTGTGAGCATGCTGCATGACTGCATGAATGAGTGGGTGGATATCTGGGAGCTACAAGAAGCACAATTCCTATAAGCATAAATAAGAAGAAATACAGTGTGCACAACAGCTCACATTAACATCAATTACTTTAATTAAATCAATGCAGAATTCAGAGTACAAATTGCGGACGCAAGTTTCCGTACTGTACGTAGACCTGCAGTAAGAGCGGACGATCACCGGAGGGAGGGGGGCAGACTTCCGTCGAATCCTCATAACTTGTGAAAAGCGAAAGTGGGAAACCTACACTCCGCAAAATTCATCTTGCAGAGCCATATGTTAAGAAAATGCTGATATTAACCGGAAACGGGAGTCTATAGATGCAGTCCGACCCGCTAGTTACATACTGTACGGCATATACATCTTATGTCTAAAAACATAACACATAACGTGTGAAGCTTGGGCATGCAACTACTCACGTTCAGTGGCAAACAGCCTATTATGTTGGAGTGGTTCTACTGCCAGGTTTCAGATTCCGTACCGCGGTGCTTCCAGCGCTGCTGCCTTTTCATCGAATGCTGCCCCAGTCGCCAAGGCAACAGGCACGCACCCGACGCCCCACGTGACACGGATGGCAGTGCCTGCGCGGCACGTTCTAGCCGGTCAGCGCTGCCGCTTCACTTGTTTAGTCCGGATGTCTGAAGTACTTTCCATCGCTCTGTTACCCCTGAGGACGTTATGATGATAATATGCACGTAACACGCAGCTTATCTGCAGCTCAGCTTGTATACCAACAATGAACTGGTTCATTAAAGTTTATGCCCCCCCCCCCCCCCCCCATAGGATAGATATATAGATATATGTCAAAGACATCAACGTGCAACTGTATTAAGAATATTTATAACTCCGGTTGAACTTCGATTTAAAAATTCTAACTCTAAGCAGTCAAAGTAGGAAATGACGAAATTGCATTAAATTGCTAAAAATGTACTCAACTACATTATATTATTTACTTCAAAGTATATTATTTATTTTTAAAATTTCAAAAGCATAAAATTAACAATTTCATTAACCGTGAGAGATAGTGAGAGATTAGTACATCGCAAAGCCCCTTAGGTGAGTACTGTATGCCATGTAGCGGCGCCATTCACCTGTACAACCACTGCTAGGCACACCCCCTGAGCCCGCTATGCATTCTGGGTAATGCAGTTCTATTAAACCAGCATATAACAACACATCTCCCCCCTTATAAAAAAATCATAAAAATCAACCTATCAAAACATACGTGCCTTGCTTATCTTACCGTAAGACTCTACTTTAAGCACTTAAACATGTAATATAACAAACCTTTGCATTCATACAAATCACAATGTATTTTTTTAGCTACACTTCAACATATTTACAGTCTCTAGTATTCAGCAGCTTTCAATGAGTCTCTTAGGAGGCTGAACAACTCGCTTTGGTCTGCAAGGCGTTTTCACAGGAGAGTGACTCTCATTTGTTGGCACTTCAGGATCTGCATTATGCTTCCCTGTAGTCTGGTCAGCCAGATCACTTGTGTCCTAGTTGTTGTGCCCTGTTGGGCTGTTTCAGACCAGTCAGGCTTGACATTTGTGGTTTGAGATCAACGTGATTCTTCTGCTTTCTTCATGAGACCTTTGACCATCTTTACTGAGCTCTCTACAAGGCCACTTGATCTGGGATAATGTGGGCTAGATGTTATGTGCTTGAACCCCCATTCTTTGGCAAAGTCAGCAAATTCACTACTTGCAAACTGTGGACCATTATCTGATATAAGTTCACATCGAACACCAAATACTGTTTTCAAGAATGCAATGACTGCTTTGCTAGATGTCGATTGAAGTGTTCCAACTTCTGGGTAGTTCTGGTAGTCTGGCAATACTACTGTATTGTCTTTGTGTTTGTGTGGGAGTGTAAGATGGTTAATATATATTCCGATGTAGTTGTACATCTTTAATTTCACAAAAAACAAATTCTTTGCATTTTTTTTTTTTTGCACTTGCCGTGAGTGTATGCTATAACCGTAACCATGGGCGTCATCGCCATTAAATCTGAGGGGGACATGTCCCCCTCACATTTCATAATTATTCGTTTGGACTCCCCCCACATTTAACATAAAATATTCGTTTTATGCCAGTGTGTCCCCCCCACATTCAAAATGCCTCTGATGCCCCTGACCATAACGTAGACAGGAGGCAGACCCCGAATTGCAGGAGAACAGGAGCTTTATTAGATAGCCGGGTGCAGACAAAGCTAAATCGGAGTCGGGACGGAAGCAGGAGGTCGAAAGCCGGGGAGGTCAGTCCTACAGGTAGGCACGGGGCGAGATGACAAAGGGGAAGGAGGGACGATGGTCATGGGTTGGGAGCACAGGGCAGGCAGGCTGGGCAGGCGGGAGAGGGCAGGCAGGCAGGGCAGGCGGGAGAGGGCAGGCAGGCTGGGCAGGCGGGAGAGGGCAGGCAGGCAGGGCAGGTGAGACAGGCAGGCAGGATGCAACAGGCAGGACAAGCAGGAAACATGGCAACGATACTTCGCAACATTTGCGAGGAATACTCTGGTTTAAGAAGCGGAGGTAACGAGAGGAAATTGCCTGCAGCTGCTACTGTACGTCCCGCCTGTGTGGGCGTGACAGAACCCTCCACCTGACAGGTCTGTGCGGATGGCCCCGCGGCCGGGGAGCGAGTTTGGACAGATGGGTGCGGTGATCATGCCAGGGTCCAGGATATCCTTCGTGGGCACCCAGGAGCGTTCTTCCGGACCGAACCCCTCTCAATCCACCAGATATTGAAGAACTCCCGCCCGACGGTGTCCAGGACTCCACAAATTTGGTACCCCCTTGAGCTGTCCTGTGAGGTGTGAGGAGGTGGAACAGCCACGTTATCGGGTGGGTGCACTGGGCCGTAACACACTGGTTTCAGGAGCGAAACATGGAAGGCTGGACAGATGCAGTACATGCTTGGAAGCTGAAGGCGGAAAGAGTTCAGACTCACTTGCCGCATAATCCTGAAAGGGCCGATAAAGCAAGCCAACAACTTACGACATGAGGGGAGCTTCAGGTTGCGGGTGGAGAGCCACACCCATTGGCCTACGTGGTTAGTGGGGGCCAAACGTCAGTGTCTGTCTGCACTCCAAGTTGCGGTGGTCTGTGAAGACCAGGAATGGGTGTCGAGCCCTTTCTAGCCAGTGCCTCCACTCCTCCAGAGCGAGTTTGATGGCCAGGAGCTCTCGATCCCCTACATCGTAGTTGCGCTCAGCTGGGGAGAGTTTCCTAAAGGAATAGGCACAGGGGTGTCGATGACCAGTTACCAGATGTCTCTGCAGGAGGACAGCTCCCACTCCTGCTTCGGAGGCATCCATCTCCACCTTGACGGGGAATTCTGTAACTCTATAACTTTGTTATAGAGTCTGACAGCAGATGGAAGGAAAGACCTTCTGAATCTCTCCTTCCCACATCGTGGATGCAGAAGCCTGCCACTGAAGGAGCTGCTCAGTGCTGTCAGAGTCTCCTAGATGGGGTGGGAGATGTTATCTAACAGGGATGACAGCTTAGCCACCATTCTCCTGTCACTCACAACCTCCACTGGGTCCAGAGGGCATCCTAGAACAGAGCTGGACCTCCGGATCAGCCTGTTCAGTCTCTTTCTGTCCCCAGCGGAGATGCTGCTTTCCCAGCAGACCACACCGTAAAAGATGGCTGATGCCACTACAGGGTCATAAAAGGTCCTCAGGAGCGGCCTCTGCACTCCAAAAGACCTGAGCCTCCGCAGCAGGTACAGCCTGCTCTGCCCTTTTTTGTAGAGTGCATCTGTGTTACGAGTCCAGTCCAGTTTATTGTTCAGATGAACACCAAGGTACCTGTAGCTCTCCACAGCCTCGATGTCCATACCCTGGATGTTCAGTGGTTGCAGTGTCATCAGAGAACTTTTCCAAGAAGCAGTCGGTGGAGTTGTAGGAGAAGTCTGCAGTGTAGATAATGAAGAGGACTGGCGCCAGAACCGTTCCCTGCAGGGCCCCCGTACTACAGACGATCCTGTCCAACACACAGCCCTGAGTCCCTCACATACTGTGGTCAGTTAGTGAGGTAGTCCTGGATCCATGTGGAGAGGTGATGGTCCACTCCTGTGTACTCCAGCTTGTCCCTCAGGATTGTGGGTAGGATAGTGTTGAAGGCACTGGAGAAATCAAAGAACATGATTCTCACGGTGCTCCCAGCAGTCTCCAGGTGAGAGAAGAAACAATGTCGGAGGTGGATGACAGCTGGGCAAATTCAAAACAGGAATAGTAAGGGTGACCAAGACATGCACCACTGACAACCTTCTATATGTCTAACACCCTTCCATGGTGGAACACTGCACTCCGTACCAAAATGCAGGATCTCAGTGTCTGAGTGCCAAATCATATTCAATTTATTTCTGTTTGAAGCCTTGTTACATATACCGTGCTCTTCAGTTTTGTAGAAAAATAAAAATAAAATCAATTGTTTAAAAAAAATTCTCAGTTGCGAAGACCTAAACAAACTACAGGAAACCTTCACTAACTGGGAAGCTGGAACAGACAGAGTCAGACAGACAAGATAAGAGACACTAAAACACTTTTTCATGCTAGATTTTGTCCTACAATCCAAAGAAAGAGTGAAGAATGTGATGTGTCAGCTGTGCTCATTTTTAAGTGCTAAATTCATCAAAGGAAACTTTGCCATCTCACTTATGCACACATACACAGTGTAGATGAGGCACACAAAACACATATTTACAGTAACCTGTGTCTGCAATATTGTATCAGCAGTCACAAGCAATAAGTAAGACATAAATTAAGTAACTATATGTAGTAAATTTGAAGACTCCATATTTTATGTAAAACAGCTTTTATACAAGTGCATTTTTGGCAGCAATATGAATATAATAATAATAATATAAAAAATGACTTCACCGTCATTAAAACCCTGGCTCAGCGGGCTAAATGTAGTGCAAACTGCATGCCCTGCTGCCACGTAAGCGGCAGCAGTGTTTGTGTGTGAGAGAGTGAGCAAGGTGTGCCAAGGCCTTAAAGGCACCTGGTACCAGCAAGTAATCACAGGTGAGCCTCAGGGTAAGCAGGTAAAGGCAGGTAAGCGGCGGCAGTGTTTGTGTGTGAGAGTGATCAAAGTGTGCTGAGGCCTTAAAGGGACCTGGCACCTGCAGGTAATCACAGGTGAGTCCAGAAGATCACGTCCATTGCTGTTTGTCAGGGTGCTGCCATGCTTGATGGCTGTTTCCATGACAGTGCCTGTGAATGGCCGACGTCCTCCTGAACTCAGACCAACCTCACTTCCATCCACAGTCACGATACAAGGCAGAAGGTAATGACTGTCCTGCAAATCCTGCTTTACATAGTTAAACTAGCTTTGTAGACCAGCCCAGAGCTCTGAGAACTGGATGAGGAACTTATCTAGATATTGTATACAGATTTCTTTATGGAGTGACAAATAGTGGGACGATTATTGTAATCGGGGTAAAAAGTAAAAAAAAAAAAAAATAGTTGAGAAGATGCGTTGATCTGTTCAGTCTGACCATGTACTCGCTTTGGACTCAGTACAGACCAATGGCATTGACATACCTAGACTATGACCAAAGACATTTTCTTTGTTTTCACAAACTACATGATGAGTGGTATTTCTCTGAGGGCATAAGGGAGCTACATGAGAGGTGCTGTGGTGATATGAAGCCCATGCCCTCCATTATGCAAAGGTTTTCTGGGTCCGTTTGCTCTTTGGGACGCCTCTTATTAACCCAGGTAAGATCATTAGTCCTTCTTTCATTGGCTATTTCCTGTTATCTGGGGCAAAATATTTATAGGGGCTGGTGGAACAGTGTCCAATGAAACATTTAACTACATGAAAGTTTACTTCCTCAGTAACACCCCCTTGTCAAACATAACATGGTGTGAGGGAGATCCAGTAAGACTATGGAACTCCTCTATATTTAATAGTAAAAAATATTTCAAGTAGAAGTCGAATGCATAAGTGTTGCTCAAGTGGGTATTCTTGAATTAATTGCTTTTTGTGTGGTTTCAGCAGATAATGTAACAGTTCTTCCTTGCTGACCTCCCATGTAGGTTAAATTTGTCTCTTTCTAATGTTTGGCTCTGACATTTTCACATGGACTGTGGCAAGACCTGCCTGTTGTTATGTCCCGGTCGAGGCGTAAACAGGGAGAACAGGGTATGGGGAGGGAGAAAGGAAGGAGAAGGGGATGGAGGAAAAAGAAATGACTGATAGAAATTGCTATAGTTAAGAGAGAATGTATTTTAGCCAGTGCTGAAAGGAACTTTTCAAAGCTGAAACTTATCAAAACTTACTTAAGATCAGCAACGTCACAGGAATGGCTCAATGGCCTGGCAATTCTGTGCATCATTCGTGAGGTATGTGACACAGTATCATATGCTGATGTAACCAATGACTTTGCACCTAAGACGTCCCGCAAAGTTAACATCTAAGGATTCTCGTGACGGATGACTGCTATGCTCATCTTTCATTTTTTTGCATCAGTGTAATTTCATACTGCACATTAAAATGACTGTTTTATGTAGAAAGCATTTCTGTTACAGTTAATAGCATTATTTTGGTTTGTTATTTTGTATTTTAAATGTGACACCTCATCACATATTTTACTGTTTTCAGTGCATTGGCACATGTGCGCACTGACCAAGTTTCTATTGCTGTTTGAAATTTAATTATTTTATTTACAGTTTTTGTGCTCACTGTGCCGCGGAGCATGCCCGGAAATGTCAATCCGCTCTTACGCGGAAGTCAGTTCTTCGACGCAGGTAAGATTATTCTCAAGAGATACAATTAATAATAACCATATTTAACGTACTTATGTACTGGGATTTAATATTTTTAACATGATTAAATGTTAATATACATCCGTACAGTACGTAATGTCCAGGAGTAAAAGTTACAGAATATTTTGCGTTTTCGAATGTAAATCGAATTAACACGACGATAATATTTAATTACTCAATCACGAGTTCGCTAAATAGGCTATACAGTGTTGCGTCAACATGTACCGGGGCTAGGTTATAATATTTTGAAGGTATATGAAGTTTGTTTTAAAACTTTGGGAATAAATGTTAATATACATCCGTACAGTACGTAATGTCCAGGAGTAAAAGTTACAGAATATTTAAAGTTTTCGAATAATAACATGTTAATCGAATTAACACGACGATAATATTTAATTACTCAATCACGAGTTCGCTAAATATACAGTGTTGCGTGAACATGTACCGGGGCTAGGTTATAATATTTTGAAGGTATATGAAGTTTGTTTTAAAACTTTGGGAATAACTGCTATCGTGCCGAAGATCCTGGGTTATACTTAAGGCCAGGGGCGCCGCCAGAAATCTTGGGCCCCATGAAAGATTAGAATTTTGCCACCCCCCCTTTTTGCGAAAAGGTAAAGCCCCTAACAGGGCCCCATGTCAGTGCTGGGCCCCTAGAATCGTTCTAACCTTTCCCCCCCTGGCGGCGCCCCTGCTTAAGGCTTAACATTTTATTAAACAAGGTTAAACCACGGCACTCCTGTACTCTCCAATCTGAGGGGTGTTGATTAATTGTAGACCAGTCATATTTCTCCGTTCTGCTTGACCAGCCTAAACGAAATGTTCCGCAAGTCTGGTGTTAATAATAGGTAAAGACAACTTTGTTAACGTGAAAAGCTCATTAACTCGGTCCCAGGTAGGAGTTAAAAACAGCGCCTTTCATTTCCCCCGCCTGGACTTCCGCAAACCTACAGACCGCCGTCATTCTCGGGTTAATATACAGTAGCATGTCTTAGCATGTCTTCCCCCTAGTTGTGACATCAGTACATGGCTTTTTTTTAACTTTTTTTTTCTTTCTTTATTTAGAGGTATATATAATTACAACATTACAGTATAACAATGTATGACAAAATATAATCAGAACCAGTAAGACATAAACAGTGAACTATAAATAAATAACCTATTAACTACAAGTAAAAAAAAAAGGACAAATGTAAAAAGAAAGTTTATGTAACATTCATTAAATCATTGTATAATTTCACAAGTTTGGCACTTTTTCTGTTATTAACATTTTTAAGCGTTGTAATTATGTATTTGAAATCACAGAGAAAATTATATAATTTTGGGAGTATTGATGAAAATTTACATTTATGAATGTAATATTTTCCCAATAAAATAAATACATTTCCTATATATTCAATGTTGTATTTACCATGAGAAAAGTAACAAAATATATCACACATAGTAAAATTAATAGGTTCATTAGATTTCGAAGAAAATAATTTAGATAAATCAATCCAAAAAGTTTTAACAAGGGGACATTCAAAAAACAAATGAACAATGGATTCAATACTGACATTACAGAAATTGCAAATTAAATGAATATTACCAAATTTGGATGTAATCTCGTTTGTGGGGTATATATTATGCAAAATCTTTAAATGTACTTCTTTTGCTTTATTGGGGATACAAAATTTATAAGGTAATAGCCATGCTTTTTTCCCAATTGATCTTGTCTATTAAAGAGTTCCAAATAAATTTTCCTCTCGGAGTAACTCTTTTCCTTGACTGAAACACATTTCTTATATTTTTATTGCTACACTTTGGGTCATAAATACATTTATCATTCACCAAAAAATTTTGCTCCCTTTTTACAATCATTTGAAATGATAAATGACATTTCATTAAGTGAACAAGACCATTAGGTATAGCTTTCACAGTTGTAAGAAATTCCTTATGAACAACAGGGAAATTGTATTTAAACATGAATTCAGAATAGGAATAAAATTTCCCTTGAGGATCTAGTATATCACAAAGATAATCAATACCTTTTTCATGCCAATTCTTAAGAAAGATTGACTTGTTCTTTAATAAAATACATTCATTGTTCATCAGTACATGGCTTTGCGGGCTTAGCAGCAGAGAGAAGCATCATTCTGGGTAAACGCGTCCACCGAATAAAAAAAAAAACAGCATTCTAATATAAAGAAGCATATATACATGTGTGTGTGTGTGTGTGTGATATATATATATATATATGCGCTATGGAAAAGTATGGGATTTGATTTGGGTGTTTTCAGGGGGGCAGCGTGCGGCGCAGTGGGCTGAGCCTCTGTGCCCGCGATCGGAGGGTCACCAGGCCAAGCCTGGCCTCTGCATGTCTGTGGGCCCTTGCCGAAGGCCTTTAACCCCCAACTCTCTCTGGGCACCGTTATGGGTGGCTGTTCTTAAGTACCTCACTTGCTCCCATGATGGGGTAGACAGAAGGAGGATTTCCCCATTTAGAACGAGAAATATCATTCATTCTAAGTTTGAATTAATATGGAAATACTTCAGTGCTTACAGGCCACTGCAATAAATTGGCAAACTACCTAATCTAAAAAAATTTATGTATTAATGTTTTTGATGAAGTCACTGAATTAACAGATGACTGATGTCAACCCTCCAGCCCCAAAGTACGGAATTTCAAAATGTAAAAGGAGTGTATATGATCATCATGTGTTGACATTTTGTGGTCACTAACCTCTGTATCTAATTAGTATTTTATGTAAAAGTAGCTCTGATAGTTAAGATGTTTTTACAGATACAAAGCAATAATGACACATGGCAGAAACATGCTGAAATTTGGCACTGGATCTCCTTAGTGCGTGTAAAACTATGTGTCAGATTAACAGGATGGAGACCCAGTGTGTGCTGAGTACTACGTATTGTGTATGTATGTATTTAGGAATCATCTGGTCTGGATCGGCACAGAAATGGATGGATCTGCTTCTGAAATGCGCCCCCCTGTGGGGTGTAAAGGAAAGAGCCCTGAGAGGTAACAGTGTTACAGCCACTAGCATGCATGTCTCTGTGGGTCTATAGTCAGGCCATAACATAAAGGTAAACTGGGCTCCTAGGGCTGCCTCAGTGGGCAGCACTGTAATACTGTATGTGCAGGTTAGTAAAAAGACCTCGCCATCTTCTTTCTTTGCCTTCTTTCAACTAGTTCTTTTATACTGGAGGCAAGTAACAGATCATCCCTCCTATCCAAAATGGCCACATAACAAATAGATATATACACAAGAAATATGCATGGTGGTGCAGTGGTTAGCACTGTTGTCTCATACCTCTGGGACCTGAGTTTGAGTCCCTTCCATAGTTTTGCATGTTCTCCCTGTGTCATTGTGGGGTTTCCTCTGGGTATTCTGGGTTTCCCCCACAGTCCAAAAACATGTTGAAGCTGATTGGAGTTACCAAATTGCCCGCAGGTGTGCATGTGTGAGTGAATGGTGTGTGAGTGTGCCCTGTGATGGGTCGGTGCCCCATCCTCGATAGCTCCCTTATCCAGAACAGGATAAGGAGTTACAGAGATTGGATGGATGGAAAAAACAGCAACAGCCAAGACTAACGATGGATATTTTAACAATGATACTAAACCTTTCCTACTATAATTTAATTATAGGTGAGACAATTTATTTCAAAATAAAGTTAACTGTAAACTAGTCTGTTTACATCAAGAGCTTCCCAGCATACCAAAGTACATGAAGGCAGAGCAGAAGCTAAACAGCAATGTGATGCCGTCCCCATTGTATGAATTATATTTATACCATGAGGGTTTGTTTCCTCTCGCTGCCCACAGTGTCCTGGTGAAGAGAGCAGACTCCCCTGTACCCAGCTGTGTTTCCCTGAAGAGTGACTGGTCAATGGAGCCCCCATTTGCCTTCAGAGAGGGACCTATTCCTACAGATCAAAGGTAAATGTGTGTGAGTCGGGCGACCGACGTCCTCAGCAGTACTGGGAATGGGCAAGGCTTGGAATCTGGAACACAAAGCAATGGTACCATTTACCACATTAAAAATCAGACATTAATGCTGGCTGTGGGAGCTGCACTTTGACAGTAGGCATTGTGGTGTCTAATGGCAGCAGGCAGTAAAGGTCCCCAGTAGCACTTCTTAGCTCACAGTGGGGGAATGAGTCAGTGGCTGAAGGTGCACCAAGATAGCGCCCCCTGGAGCCTTGGCTGGGTTATGAACCGGGCAGGTGGGGCCAGAGCACTAGTGGCTCCGAGTGCCACCATTTATAGTGCAAATCATGAAATGAGCCCCCCTGTGGGGTATGTTAAAAAGACCTTGCATCTTCTTTCTTCTCCTTTTTCTTCCACAATCAGCCAATTCTTTTATACTAGAGGCAAGCAACAGATCATCCCTCCTATCCAAAATGGCCACGTAACAAATAAAAATATAAACAGGAGAAATGCATGGTGGTGCAGTGGTTAGCACTATTGCCTCACGCCTCTGGGACCTGGGTTTGAGTCTCCTCCATAGCTCTATGTGTGTGGAATTTGCATGTTCCCCCTGTGTCATTATGGGGTTTCCTCTGGATACTCCAGGTTTCCCCCACAGTCTAAAAACATGCTGAGGTTAATTTGAGTTACCAAATTGCCTGTAGGTGTGAGTGTGCCCTGGGATGGGTTGGTGACCCATCCTGGGTTTCTCCGGATCTCCCGTGACCCTAAATAGGATAAGGAGTTAAAGAGGATGGATGGATGGGAAAAAAATAGCAACAGCCAAGTCTAATGATGGATATTTTAAAAATACCTTACCTTTCATATAGGACTCTAAATTCCACGTGAGACAATTTATTTCACCTTATATCTGACTGTAAATGAGCCTGTTTACATCGAGCTTCCCAGCATACCAAAGTACATGAAGGCAGAGCAGAAGGCTAAAGAGCAGTGTGATGCCGTCCCCATTGTATGAATTATATTTATACCATGAGGGTTTGTTTCCTCTCGCTGCCCACAGTGTCCTGATGGAGAGAGCAGACTCCCCTGTACCCAGCTGTGTTTCCCTGAAGAGTGACTGGTCAATGGGACATCCACTCACCTTCAGAGAGGGACCTTCTCCTACAGATCAAAGGTAAATGTGTGTGGGTCAGGCGATCGACGTCCTCAGCAGCACTGGGAATGGGCAAGGCTTGGAATCTGGAACACAAAGCAATGGTCGGTACACGGGCAATCGGTAGCAGAAAGCAGGATGAACGCTCGAGCTCAACGCACACCATGAAGATCTCTCAACCAGGTTGGGGAGATCGCCTTCTAGAAATCGAACTGGTAACAGGGAAAGGAGAAACAGCCGAAGGAGGTGGCTGGGCCCATTGTCGGCGTGTTGGTATTTTTAAGGCAAACTAAATGATGTACTTTTGATCAGCAAAATCCACGTCTAAAGTCAGTGGCGCATTATTAAACTGTATTTAAGTGGCGCATTTCAGAAATGTGCCAGTGCATGACGCTCCTTAGGGGCACAGGTACGTGCTGGAAGTGCACTGATGTTTTTTTGTTGTTTTATTTCAATTATATACGTTTTTTTATACAGTACAACTGGTCCTTATTATGCAGTACAACTGGTCCTGGTAATACGGTATGGTATGGTAATATGCAAACACGTACACACGCACGTGCACACACACACACGCACACACATACACACATAAATACACACACATGTTGGGTAAACATATTCTTATAGGGATCGCTCATAAATTTCTATGGACACTGGTTCCCATAAGGTAAAAAAAAGCAGGTATTCATCACGTTATGGGGACATTGGGCCTCATTTACTAATATTTTCTTAAGAATTCTCTTAAATTTGTTCCTACGAAATTTGTTAAGAACAACCTACGTTGGATTCATGACGTGTTCTTAAGTAGCAGAATTGTTCGCTTAAGAATGATGAATCCCACGTCTTCGTAACTGAAAGCGCGTGCCAGTTTGTCCTAATTAGCATAGGGAAATGCCCTGCAATTTCCCATAAAAGGGAATGAGACTGTAGGGCCGAGTGTAAGGAATGGCGAAGAGACGCGCAGGCTGTGAGCTGCTTGGCACTAAGAGGGAAAAAAACTTCAGTAATGCTGAAGTAGAAGTATAAATACAGTAAAATCCCGTTATAGTGGACTCGCTTATAATGGAATATCGTCTATAACGGACGAGGTCCGCTGGTCCCGGCCGTGCTCCTTTAAGAACATGCAGAAAAGCATCGGATATAGCAGACTGGCATATAACGAAATTTCGCTTATAACGGACAAACAATTTGGTCCCCAGGGCCGCTTTTAGCTGTAGTTTTGTTCGGCTATAACGGACATGCAGGCTCCGCCTACAAGGCGTGTGGCGTGCCGGTGATATCCAGCGAAGATACGGAGTCGGGATTATTAAGTCACGCCTCTGGTCAGGTAAAGTTGTATTACTACATGTACAATATAATAATGTATACCATAAGTGTGTCTGCTGGGGTGTGGCATGAGTAACTGGTGTCCTGTAGTTGTGTTCTGGGCATACAGCAACTCTGGATATAACGGACTGTTTTGCCAGCTCCCTTAAAGTCCGTTATACAGGAGGTAAATGCAAATAGACACATACTATTTAGTATTTAAACACACCAGGTTGAGAGTGTTTGCCAGAACATTTTCCAAAAAGGGGAGGACTTATGTGGAACATTGGTGCTCCCGTAAATGATGTGCTCGCACATTTCCACTTCGTGCATGAGCAGGTCCATTTTCTTGCCCGAAAACTGATCTGGTTTGCCAGGTAAACACACAGTTATAATAGCAAGATAAAAAGTGTACACACCCCTGTTAAAATGGCAGGTTTTTTTGTGGTAAAAAAATGAGACCACAATAAATCATTTCAGAACTTTTCCCACCTTTAAAGTGACCTGTAACCTGTACAATTTAATTCAAAAACAAACAAATGTGTTAGGGGGTAAATCTAAAAAGTAAAAAATGTACAATAAGCTGGTTGCATAAGTGTGCACACCCTTAAACTAATACTTCGCTGAAGCACCTTTTGATTTAATTACAGCATTTTTTTGGGCCCAAATGGACTGGCATTTGGAGCTGTTCATAATTCCCTCCACCTTGACAAAAACCCCGCTCCAGCTGAAAAACAGCATGCTGCCATCACCATGTCTTGGTCTGGTGGAGCCTGATGTCATTGGTTCTCTTCTGCTGTCATGAGAAAATTACGAAGCCACACTAGTGAATAAAGCTCAACATGGCAGTTACATCTTTCCAAACTAATATATCACAAGGTTATTCTTTATCTGCAGTAACAGCAATTTTAATGGGGAGCTTTTCAGTCTTTCTGTTACATTTGTGTAGATGAATTGAGGTCTTTATGTTTCTTCCTTATTCACAGAGACCAAATGGAAGAATGCAGTTCAGATCTACATGATAAATCGGGTTTATCATCCATATTGAAGGTTTGTATTTGTTGCTGTTATATTTTCTTGGTTGTTATGTGAATTAGCTTCTATTTTATATAGCTGTATAATAAGAAATTCATCTTATTAAAGTAAATATGTTTAAAACTATGATTCACAAGTGAAATTTTGAAAAGGTTTGGTCCAAGTAGCAATAATTACCTGTGACTGTTTATTTTAGTCACTAGAGGAAAATGCTGTAAAGTTCCTAAAGGATGAGCTGAAGAAGTTTGTGAGGTACCTAGATCAGAATTACCCAGAATGCACTGAGCCTCTACTGGAGGAGGACAATGACATGGACAGTGATGGTCAGATGCAGAAGACCTGTGGTAGAGAGGGAGCTCTGAAGATCACACTGTACATCCTGAGGACCATGAAGCAAAATGATCTCGCTGACATGCTGGAGAAGAGTAAGAGCTTTATATCATTCTATACATGTACAGTTGATTGTAATGGAAGAATTTGAAAAACTGGTGAAGTCGGAGATTTTGAGGCAAACTGAGCATGTGCTCGACCCAATGCAGTTTGCTTACCGATCACGAAGAGGAGTGGAAGATGCTACAGTGACCCTGTTGAACCTGATTGTTAAACATTTGGAGGGGAAAGGTTTGCATGCTCGATTACTCTTTGTTGATTTTTCTTCAGCATTTAACATGTTTCAACCTCATATTTTAGTCAGAAGGCTTTTAGAGCAGTTTGAGCTTAGTAAAAATCTTGGGGGCTGGATTCTTGACTTCCTGACAAACAGGACTCAAAGAGTCCGGATAAATGGGACCCTGTCCTGCACCTCGACTGGCTCCCCACAGGGATACATGCTTTCACCCTTATTATTCATCTTGTATACAAACATGTCAGAGCAGGTATGAAAACAGGGCAATTTTAAAGTATGCAGACGACTCTGTTATTGTCAGTCTGCTCCGGGAAAGTGAGGAAAGCCACGGCCCAGTCCTGGATGACTTTGTTAAATGGTGTGATGAGTCCTACCTTCAATTAAACATATCTATAACAAAAGATATGTCAATTGACTTCAGAACAGGCACCCATGCACAGGAGGGCACTTCCATTAAGGGTCAGATGGTGGAATGTGTTCAATCCTATAAATATCTTGGAACAGTTATTGATTCAAAACTAAAATTTGAAGCAAACTGTAAAGTTGTGTGCAAAAAAGGACTCCAGAGACACTCATGTCTAAGAAGGCTTTCTCGTTTCCACATCGATAAGACTATGATGATTTTATTGTGTTGCTCAATGTGTTCTACAATTGCATTGTTTTTTTATGAGCAAATATATACTTACTGCCCAGATAAATGGCTTTAATCCTTTGACTGTCTAAGGCTTTTGCACAGTACTGGCTGTGGGGTTTCAGTAAGACACGTATGATAAAACTTTAAATTTCACGTTTGTCACAGTGAAATATTTGGACTTGTATGTGTAAAAAAAGTGTGTTTTTGGAAAATATTCCTCTCATACTGATAAGAATCACAGTGAGAATTACTGCATTTTCCTCTCATTTCTTTTCAGGACAGCTCATGCTGCAATATCAGCACAGAATCAAAAGTAACTTGAAGCTGAAATGTGAGTGTGTATTTGAAGGGAAAGCTAAGGAAGGGCAGCCAACACTTCTCAATGAGATTTACACAGAACTCTACATAACTGAAGGTGGGACTGGAGGAGTCAATGATGAACATGAAGTGAGACAGATTGAAACAGCACCCAAGAAACAGCGAACGGAAGATACCACGGTCAAGTGCAATGATATATTTAAACCCTTATGTGGGCGTGAGACACCTATCAGAACTGTACTCACTAAAGGGGTGACAGGTATCGGGAAAACAGTCTCAGTGCAGAAATTTATTCTAGACTGGGCAGAAGGAAAAGCAAACCAGGATGTTCACTTCATATTTGCCCTTCCTTTCCGGGACCTGAATTTGATTCAGGATGAATACAGTCTGATTGAACTGCTTCACTGTTTTGTCCCAGAACTGAAATCGATTGAATCCACTGAGCTGTTTAGGTTCAAAGACTTGTTCATCTTTGATGGTCTGGATGAGTGTCGCCTTCCACTAGATTTTCAGAACAATGAGAACTGGTTTGATGTAACAAAGAAAATGTCACTGGATGTACTGTTGACTAACCTCATTAAGGGGAATCTGCTTCCATCCGCTCTCCTCTGGATAACCTCCCGGCCAGCAGCAGCCAATCGGATACCTGCTGAGTGCGTCCACCGGGTGACAGAGATACGAGGGTTCAGTGATGCCCAGAAGGAGGAGTATTTCAGGAGGAGATTCAGTGATCAGAGCCTGGCCAGCAGGATTATCACACATGTGAAATCAACAAGGAGCCTCTTCATCATGTGCCACATACCTGTGTTCTGCTTGATTTCAGCCACTGTCCTTGAGAGGCTTTTTAGTGAGACTGACAGGGGAGAAATTCCAAGGACTCTGACTCAAATGTACACACACTTCCTGATCTTTCAGGCAAGTTTAAAAAATGACAAGTATATGAAAAACTATGAAACCAAGCTTAATAAATACAGCAAGGAATTCCTTTTGAAACTTGGTAAATTGGCTTTTGAAAACCTTGAGAAAGGCAATCTCATATTTTATGAGCAAGATCTGACAGAGAATGACATTGATGTCAGTGAAGCTTCAGTTTACTCTGGAGTGTGCACAGAGGTCTTTAAAGAGGAATATGGGTTGTATCAGGAGAAGGTGTACTGCTTTGTGCATCTGAGCATCCAGGAGTATCTCGCTGCTTTATATGTGTTTCTATCAAACTCATCAGCTGACCTGCTGAAAACTGTAGTAGATCAGGCATTAAAGAGCAAGAATGGACAATTGGACCTCTACCTCCGCTTCCTCCTGGGCCTCTCAACAGACTCCAGTAAGACATTGTTACAAAGGCTACTGGGATTGACAGGAACCAGGTCACATAACATTGAGGAAACAAACCAATATATGAAGTGGAAAATACAGGAGAATTTATCTCCAGAAAGGACCATCAACCTGTTTCACTGTCTGAATGAACTGGGTGATAATTCTCTAGTAGAGGAAGTACAAGGATACCTGAATACTGGAAGACTTTCAGTACGTCACCTCTCACCTGCTCAGTGGTCAGCTCTGGCCTTTGTGTTACTGTTGTCAGATGAGGAGCTGGATGTGTTTGATCTGAAGAAATACAACGGATCAGGTGAAGAGCACTGGAGGCTGCTGCCTGTGGTCAAGAAATCCAGGACAGCTCTGTAAGTCTAGTGTGGCAGTAATACATTAATATTGTTTGAAATGTAATATATATTATATATTTATACTCATGGATTAATAACTGGGGTGTTTTTTTAATAATCTGGACCACAGATTTTATAATGACCGAAGGTAATGATGTAATAACAAACAAAAAAGTGACGTTTCCGTTCCCATCCAGTCTGCCTTCTGATCACAGGCACAGCATCCTAACCTGCTATAGAAACAGTGAGGGCTCTTTATCTACAGGGTGTATAAGTTGCTTCGCCAAGTTTGACGTGCTACTTGACTTCCTCGCCATAACTCTGTAGCATTGTTTGCATAGAGGCTTAGCCTTTCCATGCTCGTCTGCAAAATACTTCCAAACGGCACTTTTGCGTGCTTTTTTTTTTACTAAAGCAGTTTGCGAAGTGCCTTCAACTGCAGCATATGCCATGTTTGGCCAACTCGGCATGTGTGTGTTCACCAGCGTGAATGCGTCTATTGAGAGGAGGGGAGGGGCTGCGGGAGTGGGTGCGTGTGCGTACGTACAGGCACGCTTGCACTGTAGTGGTGCTGTGTGAAGTGTGGCAAATGAGGCAAAAACCGTACTGTTGGTATCAATAATGGTGAAAATGAGTATCTAATCATATACTAATTTTTAGTATCGATTAGCATCTGAGAATCAATTTTTTGACAAGTGTCTCATTATTTTCAACTCCAGCTTCAGCTATATCTTCCGTTTCAGATCTTTCGCAATATATTTTTTAGCAGTGCAGCAGTGAAAAAGGTCCCCTCTTAAACAGCTATGCCACGTTGTGTAGGCTATTTAAACCGGTATTTCGGTATAAGAAAAAAATCATATCATAACAATAATGAAAAAGATGAACTGGTATACCGCCCAACACTAATGTGTATAATGTATGTCTGTGACTTAACATGTTTTCTTTTCCAGGCTGAACAGCTGTAATCTCACAGATAAACACTGTGAAGTGTTGTCTTCAGCACTAAGATCAAACTCTTCACCCCTGAGAGAGCTGGAACTGAGTGACAATGACCTGCAGGATTCAGGAGTGAAGCTACTCTCTGCTGGACTGGGGGATTCACACTGTAATCTGGGGATACTGAGGTCAGTATTACTGGGTATTCCACACTGTAAACTGAGGATACTGAGGTCAGTATTACTGGGTACTCCATACTGTAAACTGCAGATACTGAGGACAGTATTACTGGGTTTTGCATACTGTAAACTGGAGATACTGAGGTCAATATTACTGGGTACTCCATACTGTAAACTGCAGATACTGAGGACAGTATTACTGGGTTTTGCATACTGTAAACTGGAGATACTGAGGTCAATATTACTGGGTAGTCCACACTGTTATAGTTATTTGTTACTTTGTTAGAGTTATTTTGTTATTCTGTTTGCACTATTACTACTGTTACCTGGAGATACTGTTACACTGTTAGCTGGATATACTGAGGTCAGTATTTCAGAGTTCCATACTTTTAGCTGGAGATACTAAAGTCAATATTACTGGGTATTCCATACTGTTAATTGGAGATACTGAGGTATTTCATACTGTAAACTGGAGATACTGAGGTCAGTATTACTGGGCATTCCACATTCTTCACCAGCATCCAGCATTTTCACAACAAGAACATGGGAGACTCTGTACAACCCTCTTCTTGAGGCGATCCTGAGTAATTCCACTAAGCAGTCAGATGGTGGTGTTTGCCAGCTCTGCCCTCTTCAGGGCAGACCAGTTCTGATGTTAATCTTTCCCAGTCTGGTCTCCTTGCTCTTGACATCCCTACCAGGCCTTATCCTCACTGCCATCAGGGTCTGCTTGGCACAGCACTGTGGAGGAGGGAGGAAGGAGATACACAGGAGGAGACCAAGGCTGCTGCCTGACCTAAGATCTGGGCTCACAAACCATGAAATCATTAGATTATTTGTACTTACACTGTAATATCAGTTTCAAAACACAATTCCAGTTATTTCAGAGGGGTCATTTTCTCTGGACAGTGTAGTACAGTGTGAGTTTAAGGACATGCAGGCAGTGGCGGGTGACTTGACTGAAGCTTCAGTGAGGCAGGCTTTTTAAAAAAATAAAAATGACAGCAAGAAGAAGAAAGATCGGGGAGGCTGGTGGCGGCTGCCGATGTCCTCACTCTGAGTCGGCGTCTCCTGGGTGTGAGAGACTGCCGACATGAGGGAGACACCTGCTCTCTGTTCCCAGGCAAGGCAGCAGGAGAGAAAACGGAACAAAAAGAGCAGAAGGCAGGGTAATGTGGAGCAGCCGGTGTCTCTGGGTCACAGGTGCACCATCCTCATGATGGTTTGGTTTGGAAATGAAATGCTCGTTTATGGCCGTTAATTCACAGTAACTTCAGGAATGTGAGATTAAAAGGTAAGCTTCAGTGAGTAGTGTAGGATCACTCTGTTAGAGTTATATCTTTGCAGACAAGCAGCCACTAAACCCCTAAGAGCCGACCATTGCTGCTGGTCTTTCCGTCACTTTATACAGCTAATTACATGCAAATAGACGACGGCTGTAGAAAACAATATTTTTGATTTCCTTTCTGCAGGCTGTCAGGCTGTAGAATCACAGAAGAAGGCTGTTCGTCACTGGTTTCAGCTCTGAGGTCAAACCCCTCTCATCTGAGAGAGCTGGATCTGAGCTACAATCACCCAGGAGACTCAGCGGTGAAGCTGCTCTCTGCTGTACTGGAGGATCCCAGCTGTAAACTGGAGAAGCTGAAGTGAGTATAGAATATGCATTTTACAAAAAAGAAACCGGACACCAATAAAACCCACAATGCGTTTCACCAGTTACATAATAAACAAACACAAACAACTTTTTTTCTTCTCCTACTTCCTTATATCCTACAAACTTATCAGCCCTCACCCTATGTTTAAGGGAAAGCCCAGCCACCCTGTGGAGGAAACCCATTTCGGCCGCTTGTATTCACAACCTCATTCTTTCGGTCATTACACACAGCTCGTGATCATAGGTGAGGGTAGGAACGTAGATCGACTGGTAAATCGAGAGCTTTGCCTTTTGGCTCAGCTCCTTCTTCACCATGACTGACCGATGCAGTGCCTGCATCACTGCTGACGCCGCACCGATCCGCCTGCCTTTCTCCCGCTCCATCCTTCCCTCACACGTGAACAAGACAACGAGATACTTAAACTCCTTCACTTGGGGAAGGACAACCTCCCCGATGTGGAGAGAGCACTCCATGTGCTCTGACATCGGTCATCCAGGGACCGAACCACCCCTATAAAGAAGCCCGGCAACCCATACTCCTGGAGCACTCCCCACAGGACCCCCTAAGGGACATGGTCGAATGCCTTCTCCAAGTCCACAAAGCACATGTAGACTGGTTGAGCAAACTCCCACGCACCCTCCAAGACCCAGCTGAGAGTATAGAGCTGGTCCACTGTTCCACAGCCAGGGCGAAAACCACACTGCTTCTCCTGAATCTGAGGTTCGACAATCCGACGGACCCTCCTCTCCAGTACCAGTGAGTAGACCTCAGAGGCTGAGGAGTTTGATCCCCCTATAGTTGGAGCACACCCTCCGGTCCCCCTTCTTGAAGAGGGGAACCACCACACCGGTCTTTCAATCCGATGTACACGCGATGCTGCAGATGCGTGTCATCTAAGACAGCCCTGCATCAACCAGAGCCTTGAGGAACTCCGGGCGGATCTCATCCACCCCTGGGGCCCAGCCACTGAGGAGCTTTTTAACCACCTCAGCGACAGCTGAGCAATCAGACAGAATCAGAATCGGGATTATTGTTAAAATGGTGTTTTACTAAATACGTTGTTTTTTAAAAAATCTGTTCTATAATGGCTCCTATTCTACTCATTTGCATTACATCGAACACCGGTACTAAAAGTGAATTTAAAAGTGTTTAATTTTTTTTTAAGGGTGGACCGGTGTGAACTCACAGAGAAATGCTGTGAGGCGCTGGCTTCAGTTCTCAGGTCAAACTCCTCACCCCTGAGAGAGCTGGACCTGAGTGACAATGACCTGCAGGATTCAGGAGTGAAGCTGGTCTCTGCTGGACTGGGGGATTCACACTGTAAACTGGGGATACTGAGGTCAGTATTACTGGGTATCCCACACTGTAAACTGGGGATACTGAGGTAAGTATTACGGGGTATTCCATGCTGTAAACTGCATTGAAATAATTAATAATTAATAAAGTAATAAGTGTAATGTTGAGGTGATCTTATTTATTAGAAAGTTTCTGTCTGTCTCTCTGCAGGCTGTCAGGCTGTAGAGTCACAGAGAGAGGCTGTTCTTCCCTGGCTTTAGCTCTGAGGTCAAACCCCTCACACCTGAGAGAGCTGGATCTGAGCTACAATCACCCAGGAGACTCAGGAGTGAAGCTGCTCTCTGCTGTACTGGAGGATCCCAGCTGTAAACTGGAGAAGTTGAAGTGAGTACAGAGTGTGTTTCTAACACGCTACAGATACTTATGTATGTATGTGAAGAAGAGGCACTAAAAAATAAATGGGTACAGCAGTACTATGTCATTCTGCTTCTCCTATAGTGTGAACCACAGTGGAGAGTGCAGGACCAGACCAGGCTTACAGAAATGTAAGTGTGTTTGCATATTTCAAATAACATTCTGAGGGATAGCCAACGTGGATTTAGGAGAGGTACATCCTGTTTAACTAATCTACTTGAGTTCTTTGAGAAAGCTAGAGAAATTGATCACAAAAAGGCCTATGATGTGATCTACTTAGATTTTCAGAAGGCCTTTGATGTTGTCCCCCACAAACGGCTCTTGCTTAAGCTCAAAGCAGCAGGGATTGTAGGAGCTGTAGCAGCTTGAATAGAAAACTGGTTAACAGACAGGAAGCAGCGGGTAGTTATTAGAGACACAATGTCACAGTGGGCCTGTGTTTATAGTGGGGTACCGCAGGGTTCAATTTTAGGACCACTATTGTTCCTAATTTTCATTAATGATATTGACACAAATACATACAGTAAACTGGTTAACCAAGGTGGACGGTGTAGCAGTACTGAACTAGCAGCACAAAGGCTACAACGGGATCTTCATTTAATTAGCGACTGGGCTGATACCCGGCAGATGAAATTTAACACAGATAAATGTAAGGTAATCCATGCAGGGAGCAGAAATATAAAGTACAGATTTTTTATGGGTTCCACTGAAATAAAGGTAGCTGATTATGAGAAAGACCTCGGTGTGTACGTTGATGCTTCCATGTCCCACTCTTGCCAGTGTGGGCTCCTGTGCAGATTAATATCACTTAATATCAAACCCATTAATAAGATTGAATGAGTCACAACATAAACCCACCATAAAATGCCCACTATTGAATGTTTAGGAATCTTTAGGAAGTAAATCACTTCTTGAAAGTGACATGGTTCTTGACATTGGTGCAGACCTGTGCTTATTAACAGAAACCTGGCTCAGACCCACAGACACTATACCTTTTGTTGATGCCTCACCTGTGGCCTGTACTACGAAGCGGGGTTACTGGCTTATTGGGGTAACTTTGCGAGTAATTTGATGATGTGTGGTGTAATTTCGCGATTAACCCGTACTACGAAAGGTGGGTAGGTTTTACTCGAGACATGCTGTTATGGCAATTTACGCCAAGTCTTAAACCTGCTCCGAGCAGTTTTTGTTCTTGGTTAAGGCGAGGTTTCCACGTAAGCCAGCCCTATATGAGCACCGCCCCTCCAACTACAATTTCTCCGAAGACAATGCCGGCGTACCTGGATGATCTGTATGACATTAGCGGGTCTGTCAATATGTATGAAATGGAGCAATGGCATATAATATGCATACAATGTATTAATTAATAATTGTTAGAGAAAGTTATTCTGAAAACCCAAGGGGTGTGCATTGTTCCTTGTTGTCCACTGATCAAAGCACACTCCACTGGATGTGTTTTGTCTAGTTTTAAAGTTATTAACCCATTCACATTATTCGGATACATTTGAACATTCAAAAATTAATAAAAATTTGTACGTAAAGCAATCTGGGACACAAAGGGGTGTGCAACAGTCGCCATGAGCCCAAAATGCTAAACCACCATGTCATTACAGCTGACAGGACCGATTATATTAGCTATTAACACGATTTGGCACAAATCATGAAATGGTTTGAAGCGCAAAAATAATCGGTGTGCATCGAGGTCTGTGTACTGGACATCACAATTCTGTCATAAAAAACGCCCACCTTCCGTTTAAAGTTATTAAAGCCAGAAAACTGAATATCGGCTAACTTAACCGCGGTGACAGGTTCCTAGTCATTTTCTCACTACACATATGCATCTGTTTTGTCCTGTTGTAAATCATTTGTTTGTTAAACAATGGCTCACCTTCTATTAAGTGTAATATGAACAGACACCTTTTTCTTATTAGCTGTAAAACATAGAAACACACTATTAAGTCGAGGCTAGACACAACAAATCTTTCATAATGAGTAGGAATATAAATACATAGCCCAACCACTTGACATGATGTTTTTATATTTAATCTTGACTTGCTGCCACGTACGCTTTCCACTACTATTGCATTTGAAATCGGATCAGTTAAGTTATTGTTAACATTAGGTTTACATCATGAGTAACATCTCAGTAATGGAACTTTAGGGAGTATTACATTACTTAACAGCAAATAATAGGTGACTTCTGAATTGTGTCGCATCTGTGAGCCTCTGTATTTATTAACAATATTTCAATTCTTTTCAGAAAACACTTCATAGTCTAATACTCAGTCGTGAGATATTTTAGACCACGTTTTATTACCATGAAAATGTACGTATGCATTTTCTCCCTCGGCAACACGTTGCCAACAAGCCTGCCTGCTTTTGTTGGCTGCAGTGGTATTGGACTTTCTTTGCAGTGTTGATTTAAGCTCCTCATAACCCTGCATAATTAGCATGCAGTCTTCCTCCGTGAAACATGGAGACCGCGCCATGAGTCAAACGGTGCCTTGCGCTGCCGAACGTGCTCCATTTATGTGAACGCGCACAAACTCCAATGCAGTTAACACCGATTTAACAAATCAACTTCTTAACTGGTGTCGTAGTACTGATTAGCACCGATTGAGACAACCTGATTTTGTCAACCCCGTGTTTGCAAATTACCTCCGGGTTAAATCTGATTTTGTTAAACCCCCTTCGTAGTACAGGCCACTCATGTGTTTAGTTTCATACAGAAACCACGTGGCTCTGAGCGTGGAGGCAGCCTGGCAGCTATTTTTAACTTACTGTTAAAAAAAAATATTTTTACCGTACTGTTAAAAATCAAACCCAGAATTATAGAATATTTTACAACATTTGAAGCAATGCTACTTCAAATGGCGTCTGACCCACCCATCTATATTCTTATAGTATACAGACCACCTGGACCATACACTTTGTTTCTGACTAAATTTGGGGAACTTCTTACTGACTTAGTCATTAACGTAGAGAATTTTATCATACTTGGAGATTTCAATATACATGTGGACCAGAGCATGTGAGAGGTGCGGGAGCAGAAGGATTTTGGCGCGAGCGGTGAGCGATCTCATTGGAGCGGGGTGAAAATTGACCAGAGCTACTGTGAGCGGGGGAGCATACTGCTCAGTGAACGAAGAGCGGAAATTCTCGTGGCTCCACTCCGCTCACATAGAAGAGAAGCATACAGCAAAAGATTCCTTCTTGTCCCTCCTGGATTCTGTTGGATGTTATAAGCACGTAACGGGACCAACACATGCACAACCATACACTTGACCTGATTATCACTCACAGAGTTTATGTTCATCATATCCATTGAATAAGTCCTTCTCTGACTCTTTTCTAATCACCCTCGTGATTCAGCCACCCTCCTTGACTACAGCGGAGACACATCACCTAAATGGTACAAATTCCCTAAAATTTATTAATGCAATAAGTAATGTGAACTTCATGTCTAGTACAGATATCAACGAAGTCACATGTGACTTCAATACAGTGGATAGTCAGGTTTTGGATGAAATGGCTCCTTTGATAAATGAACTTGCCAAAACCACCAGACGCTCCCCATGGTTTAATGATCACACACACTCTTACAAACAGAAGTGCCACAGATTAGAGAAGTGGAAAATGGAACCCAGGAACAAGAGTATACTGGGATAAATGTGTGTATTGGAGCAAGTTCTTCGTTAGTGAGTATGTGAGATGTGACAGTGATTAGATGAGCAAGATGCTGGTCTTTTTGATGGTATTAATGGCTCTTCCTCTTGCCTACAGACTCCTGCCAGCTGACACTGGACCCCAACACAGCACACAGATTCCTGTCAATGTCAGGCGGGAACAAGAAGGTGACATGGGGGGCAGAGCAGCCATATCCTGATCATCCAGAGAGATTTGACTGGTGGGAACAAGTTCTCTGCAGAGAGAATCTGACTGGCCGCTGTTACTGGGAGGCTGAGTGGGATGGAGATCAAGCCCGGATAGGAGATAATACCTTGATAGGAGTGACTTATAAAGGAATCGGGAGGAAAGGAGACAGTGCTGACTGTGGGCTTGGAGATAATTACAAGTCATGGAGTCTGAGCTGCTCTAGTGACAGTTACTCTGTCTGGCACAGTATGAAACCAACTCTCATACTCATACGGCCCTCAGGCTCCCGCAGAGTCGGAGTGTATCTGGACTGGGAGGCTGGTGCTCTGACCTTCTACAGAGTCTCCTCTGATGGACTGATCCTCCTGCGCAGGGTCATCTCCTCATTCACTGAACCTCTCTGTCCAGCTTTTTGGATTTCTGAAAACTCCTCAGTGTCCCTGTGCATGCTGGGATAGCTCACTGTGTCCTGGAGGAATCATTTTTACTATATCACAATGTGACATGTTGCTTGTTCTCTTTGGTAAATGTCTGCTTTTTAACCCATATAACCCTTTTTACTCTGAAATGTATGTTTGACAAAAATAAATGCCTGTGTTCAGCGAGCTGAATAAACATGAAAAATAACAGTTTTTCTCTCTGACTAAAATGTAACTAATTGTAATCCTGATGATTGGGGGGCCTTTCCCCCTCCCCTGTATGTGTACATGTTATATATTTTTGCCTATTTCCTGTGTTTCCTCCCTGTACAATGACAATAAAGGCTTTCTGTTCTGTCCTATTAATGTCCTGGTTCAGCGTCACCCAAAGCATAACTGAGTAACATGATGAAACCACAGTCTGGTGGATTAAGTTAAGTTCACTTTACTGCTGCAGCTGAACACAATTACACTAAGTCGAGGCTAGACACAATTACACTAAGTCGAGGCTAGACACAATTACACTAAATCAATGCATATAATAAACAAAAAACATTGGAAAATATAATTCTATCCAGTTACTGCCCTGGTTCAGTGGATTAAAGTAAATTAAATTTTTATTTATTTGATGAAATGATCACATTTGTTTTATTAAAAACAAGGTCACAGGGTCAACATATTCACATAGACAAAGATATATAGGCGTTTGTAATGTGTCTGCTGTATAGTCAACCATCACTTTGTGAGTCTGTTTGCATTCATGTTTGTGCCCAATATATCATGGATAAAGTGCCAGCCTAGTCTCAGAAGGATTCTCACAAAGGAAGAAGTCTTGGAATTGGGTTTGCTGCATCAGTATCATTCGTAATTATGCGACTACAAGGGATACACCACATAAAGAAGAACTTTAACTATCAATTGCAAAACAATTACAAAGGCAGCTACAAACACATATACTGTAGAGTCGAAAACAGTCCAGGTGTTGGGTTCCTGAGATGCATGTTTCAAGCGGATCTGTCTTAAAGCCACTTTAGGCCCCTTAGTGCCAATTGGGCATCGTTTAAATGCCACGGCCTACCTGAGCATTGTTTCTGACCATGTCCATTCCTTTATGACCACCATGTATACCCATCCTCTGATGGCTACTTCCAGCAGGATAATGCACCATGTCACAAAGCTTGAATCATTTCAAATTGGTTTCTTGAACATGACAATGAGTTCACTGTACTACAATGGCCCCCATAGTCACCAGATCTCAACCCAATAGAGCATCTTTGGGATGTGGTGGAACGGGAGCTTCGTGCCCTGGATGTGCATCCCACAAATCTCCATCAACTGCAAGATGCTATCCTATCAATATGGGCTAACATTTCTAAAGAATGCTTTCAGCACCTTGTTGAATCAATGCCACGTAGAATTAAGGCAGTTCTGAAGGCGAAAGGGGGTCAAACACCGTATTAGTATGGTGTTCCTAATAATCCTTTAGGTGAGTGTATGTATATGTAATCTATTTGTCTATGCGTACTCTAGCTTTTTGATTTATGTTTCTAACTGAATCTAAGCAAAAGCTTGATATTACACCTACTATAACTATACTGTATATATATATATATATATGTCCCTCACTATATGTATGCGTAAATCACACTAACTGCTAACCTGTTTCACTAATACAATTTGATTTCAAATAATAATGATCGCCAAACTACTCTCTCAAACTAACAAGCCCCGATTTTTTCCCGGGGTTTTTTTAATAGTTTTTTTCTCTTGCCGTGAACAATGACACAGCGGTCACGTGACTGATGTTTCGAAACATTTCGTAAACTCCGTATCGGAAACCAGAAGTTTCGGACGTGTTCGGAACGGATCGATCCTGGATGCCGAAATTGCCATCTCTAGCTCGCCCCTTCGGATACCGTTCTTTTGGACTGTGTGTTTTCTGTACATGTCTGTTACATGCGTAAGGAGTGACTGCCTTTTTGTTTCTGCGAACGTGGTGTTTACTGTTGTTTTGGTTAGGGAGTTAGACTTAGTCTTTGTCATTTCGTTTCCTCTTGCTTTCGTTACCCTTAGAGTTTGAGTTTGGGACGTGTGCGTTAGCTGTTTTGGTTATTTTGGCCTGGGTCACTCCCGAAGTTTGTTGCGCCTCGTGTTTGTTAACGTGTCTGTGAAAAAATATTAAAAACTACAAAAAAGATCCCTTTGTTTCCCGTGCTCCGCTTTCCTGTTCCCTGGTTGTCTCGTCTTCCCCTCTCAATTTCCCTTACCTTTCTGGCGATCCCCAAACCTAGACTGGGGATCGTAACAACTCAAACAGCTTTCCATAAACATAATGTGACTAAAGCAGTCGTAACAGGGAGATAGTCTTGGTATGCTGACTGTAACTTTGCCTATGAAATATCCCTTTTCCCAGAATCAGATTAAGGTTTCCAAGGTTATATCGTCGGATGTTTTGTCTTTCTAACTCTCTGCTGGTTCTAACAGATGAGTAATGATTAACCCCAAAAGGGTTGGGTTCCTATGGAGAAAAAAATAGTTATTCATTAGTTAATATAAGTAAAGACAAAGTTGGCAGAAATATGTCAGCATGAAGGTGTGATTTATAATGTTGCTTTGGTGGTCACCATAAGTCTAGTCAGATGTCATTATGTCAGAAAGCTCTTCCATGTACTCTGTGAAGGGAGTGGTTCAGAAATCATTGATGAGAGCTGAACTGCTCCTGCTGCTTTACTTGTGCTTCCAGGCAGGGGGGAGGCTGACCATAAGCCAAGGGCAGGCAGCTGCCTGGGGCCCCCGAAATCTAGGGGCCTCATGAAGACACAATTTCCAGAAGTTTCATTTATGGATACAATATAATATGATCATTTAAATTGTAGCAATATCTCATTTACATTTTTAGCAGCAGTTTTCAGGATAGACAATGTTGCCCACCATCCCGGCTGTAATGGATTATTCCTACTTTGAGACTTAATGCTACCCAGCTTTCTTTTACCACTGGAGTCTACTGGTAGATACCCATTCTTTCACTGCCAAGCAGTACAAAGTAGTGTCACAGAAAAAGAAAATGGCGCTAAAGAGGAAAACTAACATTATAGCTCCCATATCCTTGATATTATTCCTCTAGTGGAATAATGTGGAGAGAACACAATTAAATGAATGAATGCAAAAATTCAAGACTAACCTTTGCCTCAGGGATGGAGTAAGGCATAAGCTATCCTAGGCTACAGCCTAGGGCCATAGTAAAGGAGAGAATGGTTAAACCTTAAATTTGGCCTTGAGTGAGCTCTTTGCTTTTTCCCATCATGAGATGCTTCTTGTGTGACACCTTGGTAATGAGAAACCTTTTTATTGGTCATCAATTAGGATTAAACCAGCTGATATCAATGTGCACTGAAAGGGGACAGGATTTCTAAATATTGACAGATTTCACCTGGTTTCTTGGCTTTCCATGCCTTTTTGCACCTCCTTTTCTTCATGCGTTCAATATTTATTCCCTGTGTAATTTCACTTTATTACACATAACTTAATTTATGTTTTTATTTGTTTTGATTTCATTTATGTGTGATTACTTTTGTTGTTACCGACATCTGGTGTAAATTTCATGTCTATAACCCCATTAGAAATATATTTACTGAGAAAAATGTTGATGTGGTCAATACTTATTTTCCCCGCTGTATGTCAACACAACTTAAGGTGAATGCAGTAGTTTTCAGTTGTGCTATCTCTCAAAACAAAAATCACGTACTGTAACTGCCTTCTGGTTAATTCCAGTCAACTTTATGATCTCCACTTTCCTACTGTATCTAAATCAAACAGAAAGTAAAAATGCCTTGTTGCTGCAAATACTGAGGTGACTTTAGGAGAGGGTTTGAAATGGCTAAGCTGACACATTTTGATAGGCATAATTGTCACGCCTGCACCAGCAGCCATGCCCACATAGGCGCGGCACACCAGCTGCAAGCAATCCAGCTGCAGTCAAAAGACGATTGTTACTCCGCACAGATCGTGAAGTATTGTTGCCATCCTGGAATGAGTCTTACTGAGCATTTAACCTCTGTTTATTGTTTCTTTTCCCTGCTCCTGCTGCCCTGCCTGTATCCCCTCCCCATCTCATCCTCCTGTCTCTCCCGCTTCCCTGTGTGGCGTGTTGGTGTAGGACTGACTCTCTCAGCTATCAACTCCTCCGCTCCATCCCCGACTATACTTCTGCCTCATCCCTTGGGTTCTGTACGCTTGCATTAAATAAACCAGGTCTCCTGCAGTCCGGGTCCAGTGTCCTGCCCCGTCCCCATACCTGACAATAATTTAGGTTTACACCATCATGAAGATATTTAAACATTATTTTACTTCAATTAAACACAGTATTTTTCATTTTTTCAATGTGAGTTTAAACTAATTGACCATACGCACATATTCTTTGTAACCTTTTTTATTCATTTTTATCAAAGCTGCCAATAATTCTGGAGGGGACTGTATCGCCACTTGGAGTCCAGTTGAGGTCAGGTTGGGGTCAAGTTAGGGTCAGGTTGGCCATGGCTAGAAAACCTGTGGTTTAGCCTTCATTAGTGTTTGATGCATGTTTGTGGATTAAAAGTAAAACAGAAAGTAAAATGTGAAAATACACAAAAGTAAAATGCATAAAAATAAAACAAAAAATGTAAAGAATAACTTAAAGTGCAGTTGTGCAATCATTTGGTTATAGTACAAAAAAATGGGCTTCACTCCTGGTAATACAACACAATTGCCAGAGTGCTACCAATGGCCCTCAACATGTAGAGCAAGGTATCTAACCTAACATGTATTACTAAATAGTCTACAGTGAAATACAAATATACTTAATATTTTTATAATGGTGGTAATAAAAACAAATAATATGAAATAAGAATCTAAAATTGTGAGGACAGGGAAGCAGACAGGAGGCAGACCCCGTATTGCAGGAGACTTTAGTTTGCCGGGTGCAGACAAAGCCAAATCAGAAATCCAAAATCATAGTCGGGACAGGTGCAGGAGGTTGAAAGCTGGGGAAGTCAGTCCTACGGGCAGACACGGGACGAGACAATGAAGGGGAAGGAGGATCGACAGAGATGGGTCAGGAGCGCAGGACAGGGCAGGCAGGGCAGGTGAGACAAGCAGGCAGGACGCAGTAGGCAGGGCAAGCAGGAAAGACAAAAGACAAATGAACACTCAGTAAGGCTCCAGAACATGGCAACAATATTTCCCAACGTGTGTTGCGTGTCACCCGCATAAGAAGCGGAGCCAATCAATGGAGATCGCCTGCTGCTGCTACGTCCCGCCCGTGTGGGCGTGACAAAATAATACAGAGTAGAATATCTTTCTCATGCATCCTGCACAATGAAACTCTGTATGCTCCACTAATGCTAATAGCAATTAAATATATTTTAAAATGAGTGAATAATAAATTTAAAGTACAGTTATGCTATCGTGTGGTTAGAAATTATCAGCTTCTTTGGTTGGCATTCTGTAGAGAATGTCTCCTGCTTCTTGATATAATTTGCAGATAATACAGATGGATGGAATCTGGTGACGTTGGGTTTACGGGAAAACACAGCACTTTAAAAGAACAGGCATGCAATGTTTGACCTTGTTGGCAAGGTCCGGATGTCAGAAGTACTTTCCATCGCTCTGTTACCCCTGGAGACGTTATGATGATAATATGCACGTAACACGCAGCTTATCTGCAGCGCAGCTTGTATACCAACAATGAACTGGTTCATTAAAGGTTATGCGCCCCCCCCCCCCCCCCCCAGAGGATAAATATATAGATATATGTCAAAGACATGAGATCAACATGCAACTATATTAAAAACATTTATAACTCCGGTTGAAGTTTGATTTTAAAAAGTCTAACTCTAAGCAGTCAAAGTAGGACATGACGAAATTGCATTAAATTGCTAAAAATGTACTCAACTGCATTATATTATTTACTTCAAAGTATATTATTTATTTTGAAAATTTCAAAAGCATAAAATTAATAATTTCATTAACCGTGAGAGATAGTGAGAGATTAGTACATCGCAAAGCCCCTTAGGTGAGTACTGTATGCCATGTAGTGGCGCCATTCACCTGTACAACCACTGCTAGGCACACCCCCTGAGCCCGCTATGCATTCTGGGTAATGCATTTCTATTAAACCAGCATATAACAACACATCTCCCCCCTTATAAAAATATCATAAAAATCAACCTATCAAAACATACGTGCCTTGCTTATCTTACCGTAAGACTCCACTTTAAGCACTTAAACATGTAATATAACAAACCTTTGTATTCACACAAATCACAATGTATTTTTTTAGACACACCAACATATTTACAGTCTCTAGTATTCAGCAGTTTTCAATGAGTATCTTAGGAGGCTGTCCTAAGACCTACAAAGTAAAACCATATGGCACCAAAGCGGGGTCAATAGTCTTTAAAAGAATAAAATACATTACAGGTGTTTATTAACGAATCATTTTAAATGCATTTTAAGGGTAATAGCATTTATCAGCGTGCTTGTAACTGTGCTCTGGGCGCATCGATCTTTTCTAATTCCAGTCAACTTTATGATCTCCACTTTCCTATCTAAATCAAACAGAAAGTAAAAATGCATGGTTGCTGCAAATACTAAGGTGACTTTAGGAGAGGGTTTGAAATGGCTAAGCTGACACATTTTGATAGGCATAATTGTCACGCCCGCACCAGCAGCCACGCCCACATAGGCGCGGCACACCAGCTGCAAGCAATCCAGCTGCAGTCAAAAGACGATTGTTACTTTGCACAGATTGTGAAGTATTGTTGCCATCCTGGAATGAGTCTTACTGAGCATTTAACCTCTGTTTATTGTTTCTTTTCCCTGCTCCTGCGTCCCAGCCTGCATCCCCTCCCCATCTCATCCTCCTGTGTGCCGCGCTTCCCTGTGTGGCGTGTTGGTGTAGGACTGACTCTCTCAGCTATCAACTCCTCCGCTCCGTCCCCGACTATACTTCTGCCTCATCCCTTGGGTTCTGTACGCTTGCATCTAATAAACCAGGTCTCCTGCAGTCCGGGTCCAGTGTCCTGTCCCGTCCCCATACTGTACCTGACAATAATTTAGGTTTACACCATCATGAAGATATTTAAACATTATTTTACTTCAATTAAACACAGTATTTTTCATTTTTTCAATGTGAGTTTAAACTAATTGACCATACGCACATATTCTTTGTAACCTTTTTTATTCATTTTTATCAAAGGTGCCAATAATTCTGGAGGGGACTGTATCGCCACTTGGAGTCCAGTTGAGGTCAGGTTGGGGTCAAATTAGGGTCAGGTTGGCCATGGCTAGAAAACCCGTGGTTTAGCCTTCATTAGTATTTGATGCATGTTTGTGGATTAAAAGTAAAACAGAAAGTAAAATGTGAAAATACACAAAAGTAAAATGCATAAAAATAAAACATAAAATGTAAAGAATAATAACTTAAAGTGCAGTTGTGCAATCATTTGGTTATAGTACAGAAAAATGGGCTTCACTCCTGGTAATACAACACAATTGCCAGAGTGCTACCAATGGCCCTCAACATGTAGAGCAAGGTATCTAACCTAACATGTATTACTAAATAGTCTACAGTGAAATACAAATATACTTAATATTTTTATAATGGTGGTAATAAAAACAAATAATATGAAATAAGAATCTGAAATTGTGAGGACAGGGAAGCAGACAGGAGGCAGACCCCGTATTGCAGGAGACTTTATTTTGCCGGGTGCAGACAAAGCCAAATCAGAAATCCAAAATCATAGTCGGGACAGGTGCAGGAGGTTGAAAGCTGGGGAAGTCAGTCCTACGGGCAGACACGAGACGAGACAATGAAGGGGAAGGAGGATCGACGGAGATGGGTCAGGAGCGCAGGACAGGGCAGGCAGGGCAGGTGAGACAAGCAGGCAGGACGCAGTAGGCAGGGCAAGCAGGAAAGACAAAAGACAAATGAACGCTCAGTAAGGCTCCAGAACATGGCAACAATATTTCCCAACGTGTGTTGCGTGTCACCCGCTTAAGAAGCGGAGCCAATCAATGGAGATCGCCTGCTGCTGCTACGTCCCGCCCGTGTGGGCGTGACAAAATAATACAGAGTAGAATATCTCTCTCATGCATCCTGCACAATGAAACTCTGTATGTGTTCTCCACTAATGCAAATAGCAATGAAATATATTTTAAAATGAGTGAATAATAAATTTAAAGTACAGTTATGCTATCGTGTGGTTAGAAATTATCAGCTGCTTTGGTTGGCTTTCTGTAGAAAATGTCTCCTGCTTCTTGATATAATTTGCAGATAATACAGATGGATGGAATCTGGTGACGTTGGGTTTACGGGAAAACACAGCACTTTAAAAGAACAGGCATGCAATGTTTGACCTTGTTGGCGAGGTGTGTGTGTGGTTATGTATATATTGCATCATGGGCACCAAATGTCTCAACAATGTAAGATCCTGTAATTTTTACCTAGGGGACATTTTTTTTGGTCCCCACAAGGAGAAACTCAGTTTGATAAAAATTTGTGAATACAATCAAAAAAACAAAAAGTCTTATATTTTGCTTGATTACTTGTGGTTAAGGTTAGAGCTTGGTAGGGGTTAAGGTCGTCATAGTTGGGATTAGGGTTCTACCCAAAGAAAGGAATGGAAAGTCCCCATGAAGATATGAGTACAGGTTTGTGTGTGTGTACATGTTTGTAGGTGTATTTAAAGCCGGGAAATAACCCTGACTGATATATCGGTTAAGCAGATCTTTACTGTGTAATGTAATTCAAGGAAGGCTTGTATCAGTTCAGTGGTGAGAATCACTTCAGGAAGATAGCAACAGATCAAAGCTTCCGTACCATTGTGTACATCCAGGGGAGTACCTAGATATTCTGGGCATTACACTGCACTACAATTCAATGGCACTGCTCAGGACATGTGAATTAAATAATAATCAGATTCAAATGCAGTTTAACAAATCCCAGCACAGTGAAATCAGCACAATACCAAGAGCATTAAAAAAGAAAACAAACATGGAGGTAGAATCATGCAGAAACCAAAACCACAGTGAACAGGGGAGTACAAGTATGTGGAAGAAAAACAGCGGCAGCCAATCTTCACTTCTGCATCCCTTGACAACAGGCGACAATCCAGCAACAAATAAGGGCCAGCATCTTGGCGAAAACCAGCTGATCTTTTGTCTGGTTTATGCTGGACACACAACAGACAGGACAGCACAAACTGCTCCACCTTTTCCTGCCAACCATATCTCAAGTCACTGGAATCAGGAAGAGAGAAGTTGACAGGATCTAGAAGGGGTCCTCACTTTCACCCAGTTTGATGAATTGTCGGGAGAGGGCATTGGCTTTTATGTGCTTCACCCCAGGCACATTAGACACCTTAAAATCAAAATACATGAAAAAATGGGACCACCTGGCTTGTCAGGATTCAGTGACTTGGCGTACTTCAGATACTCCAAGTTACAGTGGTCAGTCAGTACTTCAAAGGGATGTATGGTACCCTCTAGCCAGTGCCTCCATTCCTCTAGGGCCAGTTTAATGGCCAGCAACTCCCAATGTCATAGTTACGTTCCACGGGGCTCAGCTTCCTGGAGAAGGCAGCAGACTGGTAGAACCTCCTGCTTCCCTCCTGGTGTTGGGAAAGAATGGCTCTGACCCCTACCTCGGAAGTGTGCACCTCCATGATGAAAGGGAGATCCAGGTCGGGTTGTCACAGGATGGGTGCTGACACTAAAGAGGTCCACCAGATGCTGGAAAGCTACTGATGCCGCTGGGTCCCAGTTCAACCAGGTCTGGAATTCACACAGAAGTGCTGTGTGGGGTGAGGCAACTGTACTAAAACCTTTGATAAACCATCTGGTACAGGACAAAAAAGGAGGTAACGATCCACTAGCGGCTCTGAGAGACAAAGGGGGTTTATTATGGAAACTAGGACACTGGGTAAAACTACAAAGGAAAGGGCCACTAGGGGTCAAAAAGCAAAACAGGGAAAATGACTAATTACAAGGAATGACAATGAAACAAGGTCCAGGAACAAGGCAACACAGGGAGCAAGAACAGGCAAGGGAACATAGCACTAACTCATAATACAGCACAGAGTAACATCTAATCTTCCAATGCAATGACTAACTCAGGAACTGTACTAACCACGCATCTCAAAGGGCACAGAGAACAGAGGCTGGCACACCTGGCACTGGGCTTCATCCTCATGGGCTATGTGTGGCAGGAAGGAGAGCACCAGCCAGTCAAGGTGGGTATGGTGGGGGGCAAGAAGAAAGGAAGAAAATAAGAGTAGGAGGAGTTCAGAGTGGGGATGGTAGCAGGTGGAGGACTTCGGAGGAGAGATGGTAGGAGGAAGTGTTGCAAGATCGCTTCGAGTATACAACCTTAAGGAGATGGACCACAAGATTCTGTATGTGTTCTCCACTGGGGATTGCTGGGATTGCTGCGAGGATTGCTGGGATTGCTGCGAGAGAGTGGTGTTGAGCTGCAGCGATTGTTTGGGATTGTTTTTTGGAGTGTTTTGAGTGTTTGTGTGCTTTACCTCTTTACGTGGGTGGCTGTTTATTTCTATTTATTGTTCTTATTTCGGTCAGCGTGAGTGCTTGTCTGTCCTGTCTGTTAATTAACAGCGCGATTTTTCTGAGCGGCGTTTTTCTGTCCGCGTTTAAACTCCGTAGCAAACACCCGCGGGGCGATAATAACTAATAATATCTAACGTCGGTATCGCTACCCAGCGTCGGAAAAGGACAGTTGCTCCTGAGCTTTGCTCGGTCGCCAGTCGGGGCCGGGAGGACATTTTCCACTTTTTTCCCGCTCCGGCAGTAGCCTGCTGTGAGGGGGTTTTTGTGGTTTTTCGATCTCCCAAGAGCAACTTCGATTTCGCCTTGTTTTTAGTTCATACTTGGTTCAGGCAGAAGTTCTTCTGGTAAGTAGTAGTAAATTTATCAGGTTTAAAATTTTAAATAAAATAATAATTAAGTTCCGTTTTAACACAAGTAATAACTTATTTTAGTGTACTCCGCACGTTACTGCATTTATTGTTACGCAAATTAATCTTTATAGTTAAATACACTATATAAATTTACTGGGCTGGGAGTACGGGGTCATAGTGAGTTAGTTAATTATGGGGCCGGCTCAGTGTTGCGTTTGCAAGATGTTTGCCCTTCTGGACGTTAGTGTCCAGTCGGACTTCATCTGCGAGCGATGTAAGCTAGTGGACTCACTCATGGTCAAGGTTCGCGACCTTGAGGAGCAACTGGCTCGCATCCAATGCAACAGTGAGTTAGATGAGCTAGTTGATACGCCGTTTAGGGAGATGGTGTGTACGCCACTAGCGGGGGGGAGGGAGAATGAAGAGCAGAGAGGTCGAGAGAGCTGGGTGACCGTAGGTCGTAGACGCAGGAAAAGGCGTACACACGTTACAGAGGCGGCATCACCTGAGGTGTCTGTGTCTAACAGGTTTCAGGTGCTTCCAGCTTTAGAGCCGGAAGGGACTGGGGAAGCAGGTGGGCCCTTGGGCACTGAGGAGCCCCCTCCCCCCAGAAAAAGGGAGGTTGTGGTAGTGGGGGATTCAATTATTAGGGGAGTAGACAGTTATGTGTGCACGCGTGATAGAGGGTCCCGTACGGTGTCTTGCCTGCCTGGTGCCCAGGTAGGAGACCTTCCAGATCGTGTGGACAAGCTTTTGGCCCCAGCTGGGGTGGATCCAGTTGTCGTGGTGCATGTTGGCACCAACGACATAGGCAAGGGTAGAAGGGCTGTTCTGCAGGATAAATTTATAGAAGTCGCCAATAAGCTTAGAAGCAGAACGTCCATGGTGGTATTTTCTGAAATACTCCCCGTGCCACACGCAAGTCAGGCTAAGTTAGCTGAGATAAGGAGATTAAATGCGTGGCTAAAAGGATGGTGTAGGAAAGAGGGGTTTAGGTTTATGGGGCACTGGAGGACCTTCTGGAACAGGTGGGACCTGTTCAAGCCGGATGGGTTGCATCTGAACCGGAGGGGAACCAGTGTACTGAGAAGGCGTATTTGTAGAGTAGTTGAGGAATGTTTAAACTAGGGACTGGGGGGGCAGGGAGGTTAGTTAAGTATGTAACTGGGGGGAAACGGGAAGCCCCAAAAAATCATATTATAAGTAGGCACTGTAATAGGCCTACCCTTTGTTGCCTGTATTTAAACGCCAGGAGTATTAGGAATAAAATTCATGATTTAGAGGCTCTTATCTCATCGGACTCTTATGATATTATAGCAATAACTGAAACGTGGTTGAGTGATAAGGATGGACAAGAATATAATATGGATGGTTACACATTGTTCCGTAAAGACCGTATAGGTAAGAAGGGAGGTGGTGTTGCAGTATATGTAAAGGAAAACTTGCAGGCAAGGGAGCTTACTGATACAAGTAAAAGTACGGAAGCTATATGGGTAAAATTAGATGCTACAAACTCAAATAGCCTAATTGTCGGTGTTTGTTACAGAGCACCCAATGTAGCTGCTGAGGAAAGCAGATTGTTATACAGTGATATTAGGATTATGAGCAAAAAAAATGATGTGGTAGTTATGGGTGATTTTAATCTACCGGGGATGCAGTGGGACATTGTTGCTGGCTCTTCTGAAAATGAACTTGAGATGGTGGAATTAGTACAGGATTGTTTTTTTACTCAGTTTGTTAACACCCCTACCAGGGGAGATGCCATTCTTGATCTTGTTTTGTCTAATAACCAGGACAGGATTGGTAAATTAGATGTTTTAGAACCACTTGACAGTAGCGATCATAACATGGTTAAATTTGAGGTTAAGTTTAGTGCCCGAAGAGCAAAGTCCAAATCAAAAATATATAATGTTAGGAAGGCTAACTTCAATTGTATGAGATTAAAACTAGAAACTGTGAACTGGATGGAGTTAATTAACAAAACTGTTGAAGAGGCATGGGAATTTTTTAAAAGCACATTATTGCAAGTACAAGAGGACTTCATACCTGTTTCTAGCAAGAATAAATCTAGGAAATTGCAACCTAGGTGGTTTAATAGGGACATAAAGTATAAAGTAAGGAGGAAAAGGGCTTTGTTCCAGAGATGGAAAATAACTGATGATGACATAATAAAGCAAGAGTATCTAAATCTACAGGCTGAATTAAAAAATGACATTAGACGAGCTAAAAGGAATGTCGAAAGGAAGATCGCATTGGAGGCTAAGGATGACGTTAAAAGTTTCTTCCAGTATTTTAACTCTAAAAGAGCTCTAAAAGCTGAAATTACTAATCTGCAGGATAGTAAGGGTCTTATAATTGAAAACGACATTGACATAGTAAATGAGTTCAATGATAGTTTTGCACGGGTATTCACTGTCGAGGACACTAGTAACTTACCAGTTCTTATTACTAATCAAACATCGTCTATAACTAATATATATATAACTGAAGCTGATGTTTTGCAAAGCCTAGCTAAGCTCAAAATAAATAAATCACAGGGCCCTGATGGCATCTTACCTATAGTGTTAAAAGAGATGAGGGATATTATTTGCCGACCCTTAACATTACTGTTTCAAAAATCCTTATCTGAAGGTGTGGTACCTTCTGATTGGAAGCATGCCAACATAACGCCCATTTTCAAAAAAGGGGATAGAAGTAATTTGTCAAACTATAGGCCAATCAGTCTAACTTGTATAACTGGTAAAGTTATGGAGGCTATAATCAAAGAGAAAATGGTAGATTACCTGGACTCAAATAACATTTTGAGGGATAGCCAGCATGGATTTAGGAGAGGTAGATCCTGTTTAACAAATCTGTTGGAGTTTTTTGAGGAAGCTACTCAGGAAGTTGATGATAAGAAGGCCTATGATGTCATCTATTTAGATTTCCAAAAGGCTTTTGATGTTGTTCCCCACAAGAGGCTCTCACTTAAACTCAAAGCGACAGGTATTTTAGGAACTGTAGCGACTTGGATTGATAACTGGTTAACGGATAGGAAGCAGCGAGTAGTTATAAGAGGCTCGATGTCACAGTGGGCCTGCGTTCATAGTGGGGTACCGCAGGGTTCAATTTTAGGACCACTTTTGTTCCTAATTTACATAAATGATATAGACACCAATATATACAGTAAACTGGTGAAATTTGCAGATGACACCAAGGTGGGTGGTGTAGCAGATACTGAACTAGCGGCTCAGCAGCTACAGCGGGATCTTAATTTAATTAGTGACTGGGCTGACACCTGGCAGATGAAATTTAACATAGACAAATGTAAGGTACTCCATGTAGGGAGCAGAAATATAAAGTACAGGTATTTTATGGGACCTACTGAAATAAAGGTAGCTGATTATGAGAAAGACCTTGGTGTGTATGTTGATGCTTCCATGTCTCATTCTCGCCAGTGCGGGGAAGCAATAAAAAAGGCCAATAGGATGTTGGGGTATATCTCCAGGTGTGTGGAGTTTAAGTCAAGGGAGGTAATGCTAAGATTATACAATTCCTTGGTGAGACCTCACCTAGAATATTGTGTACAGGTTTGGTCACCATATCTTAAAAAGGACGTAGCGGCCTTAGAAAAGGTGCAGCGTAGGGCCACAAGAATGATTCCTGGTCTTAGAGGAATGTCATACGAGGAAAGGTTATTTGAGCTAAATCTGTTCAGCCTCAAGCAAAGGAGACTGAGGGGGGACATGATCCAGGTCTATAAGATTCTAACAGGTTTGGATGCTGTTCAACCGAATAGTTACTTCAGCATTAGTTCAAATACAAGAACTCGTGGCCATAGGTGGAAATTAGCGGGAGAACATTTCAAACTGGATTTAAGGAAGCACTTCTTTACACAGCGTGTAGTCAGAGTATGGAATAGTCTTCCGGATAACGTAGTGCAAGCTGAATCCTTGGGTTCCTTTAAATCAGAGCTAGATAAGATTTTAACAACTCTGAGCTATTAGTTAAGTTCTCTCCAAGCGAGCTCGATGGGCCGAATGGCCTCCTCTCGTTTGTATATTTCTTATGTTCTTATGTTCTTATTCCACAACCTACAGTCAGTCAGGCTCCTCAACAAAAGCTACCTGCACGCCAGATCCTGCTATAATTAATACTCTGACCCTATTTATTTATTTAGGGGTTTTATAACACATAAAAAAGGTTAGGTGGTACCTTGGGCGGAGCTTAAAGCTCTCCCCTTCTATGACGTCATAAGCAGGAGGGGGCTGTCCTTTGTTCTGACTGGTCGAGAGTTATGGTCAAGGGTATCATACATGCTTATGCCACGTGTTGCCGATAGAGGGACGTATGGTTTTGGGAAAATCTTTTGATCCTTTGAAAGATAAGAATAGACCTTCTTCTGTTATACCCTTATCTATGTGACTTTTTTAAACAACAGTAAAAATGAAAGTGAAAGAGACGGCTTACGGTTGCTGGTGCTGTTTGCTGCCTGCAGACGCTCCCCAGGCAGCTGGCTGAGCCGTACTGCAGAGTGTCGGAGGCCTTGGACATGCCGCCCATCCTGCTCTATGCAGACTGTATGCTGGCTAGACTTCATTCTAAAAAGACGCCGGGCCCTGATGGCATAAATCCACAGGTTCTAAATCCTGCGCCTTGCAGCTATGTGGAGTTCTGCACAAGATCTTCAACTTAAGCCTCAATATCAAGAAGGTTCCGGTGCTATGGAAGACATCATGTCTGGTCCCTATCCCGAAAAAGGCATGCCCCTGTGCCCCATCAGACTACAGGCCAGTTGCACTCACTTCTCACTGCATGAAAGTCTTTGAGAAACTGGTCCTCGTCTCACTCCACCCCGTAGTTCTACCAGCACTCGATCCACTTCAGTTTGCCTACCGGTCTGGTAATTTACCTGTATTACTACACTTAACAGTATTTATTCTATTTATATATATTGTATTTCTGTTTCTCATGTATATATCATGATGTATATAACGCAGTGTCTCTCTTTTATAATTTTATTTCAGTTTCTTATACTTATATCTGATATTCTTTTTTTATGTTCTTGTCTTGTGTCTCTGTGTGACCGTTTAGTAGTAACATGAGCAATTTCCTCCGGGATCAATTAAGTTTTTCTGATTCTGATTTCTGATATTTTAATATAACAAAATTGTAAAAAAAGAAGTAAACAATTTTCTATAATGACAGACATAATTATAACCACGACCTACCGCTTGTGCGGGTAGTTCCAAACTGAAGAAAACACAAGGTACGTCATTTTCTTAAAGGCAACCACCCAAATATTTCAAAGTTATAGAACACTAAACCAAAATGTGCACACACATATACAGCTCAGACACAGTGGCAAGAGGAAATATTTATTATCTGTGTTACACTCACACAGTCAGAGGAGGAATTATCCCCTGAAACAACAAACCCAGGCTTGGCATGTGTTTCATGATACAATCATGGGGATTACAATCATAAACCTTCCTCTGCTATGCAGAAAGAAACTCTTCTACTGGTTTCAGAAAGAGAGAAATTGGAGGGAGATGTACAGGTATAAAATGGTTCAGAGTATGAGCAGATTGGTGGGCTAATGTTCCAGATAATCAGGTATACAGGAATCTCTGGTCTACCATTTTCTCCAGGAGTGATAACAGTGCAGAGAGCAGTAAGAGATATTATTAGGTGTCCAGTGTTATATGAAGTGTTGGGAAGTTAGTGATACAATTAGTGATACTACTAACTTCACTTTTTTTTAGTAGCTAATTTTTTGGCAGCTTAAATGGTAATAAAAAGGTTATAACAATGATGAACTAAGAAAATTGTGATAAAAAGGTTCAAAAACACTAAACAATATGACTTAAAGATGATATGATTTAATTATACAGTATACTTTGCATAGTATTATTTTTGCATGTAAAATTAAGGGCCGACAGATTGCGGTCGCAAGTCAGTTATTGTTTTATAATGTCTTTCTGATTAATACTTCAATTATGACCAGTATTATATTTCTCTCTTTACAAAGATGGGTATTTTCTACTACCAGGTGTTTCTGATTGGTGTTTTTTTGTTTGAATACTCCGGGGATGAATGTTAAAGGGTTGAAAAATACTTCACAGCAAACAATATGTTAGACACTTTCATTAAAAGGCATAAGAGCACTTTGGTTCTTGGACAGATTATCAAGATCTATCTTTTTGTTGTAACCTTTCTAATTTTCAAACAGCAATTGTGAAGTATTCTTGGTTTACATCAAACAAAGAAATGTTTTTGAAACCTTATTGTGATTTGACATTACATTATTGAAAATAATATATACTGTAGATTATCATATTACTTTTAACTTCATCTATTACATTTTTAAAAATTTATTTGCTTTAAGAGTATCCTACAGCACAAATATTAAATATTACTGAATGAAATAGCTTTGATGTAGTTAGCTACTTTTTCTCTAGCTTGTGCAGGTAAGTACTATATTAAAACAGTAGCTTGGCTGTGGCTTAGCTACTTTTAACAATAAGTAGCTCGTAGCTTGAAAAGCTACTTCTTAAAAGCAGCTTCCCCAACACTGGTTATTGGCATCTATGGCAGCTTGGCAGGAGAGTATGTCCTGTTGGCTAATGAGCACACAGAGAGTAATATTTCTCCCATGATGACCAGGGACCTCTACCTCAGCATGTTCACTGATGATGCTATTTCAGGGCTCTCAAGTGTCACGCATTGAGAGTGACAGTCACTCTTTTCAGTCTTTTGTCACGCACTCCCGCCACACATTGTATTTCTCACGTGGAAAAATAATTTGTAGGCTAATATGCTGCAGAGCCCAATTTTTCCCCAGACCGCGGCACAGTAGCGCCTCACTATAAAACAATCGTGTCTCCGCTGGAGTCTAATGGTGCGTTCGTTTTTCTCTCGGAACTCGGAAATTCTGAGTTGAGTGACATTATGGTGCGTTCGATTATTTCTCTCCAAGTCGGAACTCGGATGAAAACGTCACGAAACGTCAAGAAAAACGTCGCTTCCCGTCGGAAACACGCCTCTTTTATGAAGTCGGACAAGATTTGCCCCAAGAGCCTGTCACTTACCAGCCAATCAAAAAAAAAAGAAAGGGCCTACACAATAGCCAATCAGAAAATAGTACTATTGTATCTGGGTAAAAAACAACACAACAACCAATGAAAAGGCATCCTGTGGAATGTCACTCTTGCCTGTCTTCAAAACTTGACAGCCCTGCTATTTGATGCACATCTCTTCCTCTTTGTTAATCTATTGACAATCTTCAAATTAACATCAAATACCTCCAGCCTATAGGCAGCTGATCATGGTCCTCAAGCACTGGAATTAAAACAGGATTCAGATTGAGGAATGGAGAGTACAGGTCAGATCAGGTTGGGAAGCATGTGCTGAGGCAGCGTGTTGCTGCACCCACCACATGTCGAAACTCGTTAGGATCCCCCTCAGGGAAATGCACCACATGGTCATAGTCCCGTAACTGACATTCCTTCACAATGCAGGTAATGTGCCTCATTTGGGACTCCTCTAGCAACCGTTCGTTTGACACAAAGTCAAACCAGCGGTACCCAAGGATTCTCCGAAGAGACACAGTACTGATGGAGTCCAGTCTTCATCTCAGCTCACTGCATAGTGTCCATGTCTCACAGCTACTGTATATAGCAAGACAGGGAGAGCACCAGGACTCTAAAGTCTTGGACCTTTGTCCGGCTGCAATGATATCAGGAGCGCCACACACCCTTTTCCAGCGACCTCATGACCCCCAATACTCTCCGAATCCATCTGCTGACTTCATAGGAAGAGTCACCAGAGACATGAATGTTGCTCCCAAGGTAAGTAAATCACTCGACAAGGTTGACATTCTCCCTACAGACAGACACATTACTGATGGCTATGCCTAAGAAGTCATTAAAAGCCTGGATCTTGGTATTTATCCAGGACACCCGCAATCCCAGACACTCAGATCATTGACTCCGCGATGGTCACAGCATCGTCGGCGAACTCAAGATCAGTACATCTTTCTTCACCAAGAGATGCCTCACAACTGAACTCCATGACCCTGCCCAGCACCCAGTCCATACAAGCACTGAACAGAGTAGAAGCAAGAACACATCCCTGGTGAACCCCAGAATCAACTGGGAAGAATGTGGAGGTTCTCCCTCCACTATGCACAGCACTCACAGTACCAGTGTACAGGCGCTGGCCATGATGTCCAGCAACTTTGGAGGGATCCCGCAAGATCTCAGGATGTCCCACAAGGCAATTTGATCAATGGAGTCAAATGTTTTACGAAAATCAGCAAAGGCTGCAAAGAACCTCTGCTGATATTTGTGCTTGTGCTTGATGAGAACCCTAAGGCGATGGTAGACTTCTTAGGCATAGAACCAGACTGCAAGCAAGTGATCACGGAACCTGTTAGGATGGCACTGATAGTGTTATCCCCCTATAGTTGCTGCAATCTAGGCGGTCACCCTTCCTTTTCCAGATAGGGACTACAAGTCCCATTTTCCAGTCAGTTGTGATGATGCCTGACTCCCAAATGGAAGCAAAGATAACCTGCAATGCCAGGAGGACAGCCTTACCACCAGCCTGGAGAAGTTCACCCTGGATACTGCAGATCCATACTGATCCCAGCTGATTCATCACCTGTGCAATCTCAGTGAGATTGGGTGGTTCACAGCTGATTGGAGGATCAGCCTCGAGAACCGTGGACCCAGAGATGTCCAACATCCTACCTAGAGAGTCAGCTTTAAACAACTGCTCAAAGTAGTCAGCCCAGTGGATCACAACTCCAGTGTCATCCGTAAGGGCCATTCCATCAACCGCCCTGACTGCAAGTGTTCGAGGAACAGATTCAGATGTACGTAATGCTTTGATTCCTCTGTAAGCAGAATGTGGGTCACTAGACCATAGATGGTGTGTCACCTGCTCACAGATTCGAACAAATACCTCCTTATTTGCCCTCAGAGCCCTCACAGCTCCTCCTCAGTTCCCAGTACAGACTGGAGTTGCCACCAAATTGTGTGCTGTGACTCCTCTCGATGATATCCAGGGTGTCCTGCGAGACAAAACATCTCTTTCTGGGAACACTAGCAACATTAACACAACCCTCTGCAACTTCAGGTTCTTACTACGGAAGGTCTCCCACATCACATTTGAGTCAGCAGTCATACCAAAGTATGCAAGTTCCTCACACAAACTGCGTGCAAACTCATCAGAAACAGCTTGATCTTGGATTCTGGCCAAGTCAAGCCTCATTCTCCTATACGGTGGTAGCCTACTGGATCTAAGCGGAATTTTCAGAGTAGCAACAACAAGTCTGTTGTCAGAATTCCTGAAGTTCTGCAGGAGCCTCCAGCACTTGCCAACAAGGATGTGATCGATCTCTTTCGCCGAACTCTCACCCTGGTCTCCAGACCCATGGGCACCTACACAATCCTCATAGCCAGCCCTGTCACTGCCAGTGGTCGCATTGAAATCACCCATGACCAGACGAGTGTCACCTAGTGGGCACCCATCAACCACAGAGCGAAGTTGTGAGTAAAATATCTCCCTCAATGAGACATCACTCACCATGGTCGGAGCATACACTGAGACAACAGACAAGACACCCAAGGAGTGCCTTAGCCTGAGTCTCATAATACGTTCATTGAAAGGAGTGACATCAGCCACCACCAGGAGGAGCCAATCAGCTACAGCAACAGCTAATCCCTGGATATGGCAGCCATCAGACCGACCACACCAAAAGTAGGTATACCCTCCTACAGAGGTCTAGCCACTCCCTGGTCTGCATACCTCAGAGAGTGTTGCCACCGAAACGCTGAGTGACAAAGCTCCCCTGACAGCAGAGGAAGATTGTCATCTTGCCAGAGAGACAAGACGTTCCACGTGTCTACCCGGATTGGTCACCTCAAACTGGGAGCATGCAGCAGGTGACGCCTCAGCACCACACCAGCCCCGATCCGCAACACGCCTGACCCTACTAGCTCTCCAACAGTTTCGACTTGTCCTGGGATGGGGCTCCTGAAGGCTTTCCCCCATCCCTTTCATGGTGTGTGCATGGTGTAGCAGAGCTACTCCCACTGAGAGCAGAAGAGTATCGTGTTTGTTTAAATTGAACTGTTGTGAGTTGTTTTACGGTGGCTGGAGTGCCAATCCCGCCACCAACCCCCAAAAATTGTTGGAGGACTGCTTGCAGGGCCGAATGCAGTTTAATGTCATATCCAGGACATGTGTTCATAGCTATTGTGTAATTATCCTACCATGTGTGAACCTTCCTGTTATTTGTGTTACCTTCCCGCATTTTCGTGCCATTTTAGCATCACTGTAGTTTCTACCAGGAGGCTGAAGTTGGCTAAGTATTAACCAGCTTCTTACTCCTAGAATCCATGCCAGTGATGGCACCTGAAATAGGGCATGTTGTTTCAACAGGATCCTGTAGAGGGCACTGGGTATGATAAATCGAAGGCCACAACAATGTTTTCAGTACATAATTCAAATGTTTTGGTCATACAACCATGGTACCTGAAATTAAAATGTACTTTTAAATAAAATTTGTTGGGTAACAGGGGGTTCGAAGCCTATCCCAGAGGCTACGATTGCAAGGCAGGGACCAACCCACGATGGAGCACCAACCCATCACATGGCACACTCACACACCATTCACTTACCCAAGCACACCTTATGGGTAGTTTGGTAACTCCAATGTGCCTCTGCATATTTTTGGACTGTGGGGAGAAACTGGAATACCTGGAGGAAATCCCATGACAACATGGGGAGAACATGCAAACTCCACACACACAGAATCTCAGAGACTCAAATCATCCAGGTCCCAGAGGTGTGAGGTGATGGTGCTGACTGCTGCACCAATGTGACACCCCTGTTATTATTAAGGGTCCAAAGCACGTAGTGCTATGGAACCTTATTGTTTTTGTTAGGATTATTATTATTTTTTTTATTTTTATTTTTATTATTTTTCTTCCCTAAAACTGAATGCCCAGCCTAAACCGTAAGTCCTAGGCCGACCAAATTTGGTAGGATGATTGGAATTCCTACCCACTACTCAGGTTGTCCGACCCATCCGACTCAGCCAATGGGGGGCGCCGTAGCGCCCCCCAACATGTTTCCGTCGATATCTCCTGTCCTGTTTGTCCTACAACCGAAATTCTTTTTTCTGCTGATACAGACAGCCATGCCCTACCAAAAAGTCAATGGGACCATGAAGCTCCGCCTACTTAGATTTTTTGCTAATTTGCATATTTTGCAAATCATACTTTTTTCTTACAGTCCTAGCTTGTCCTACCAAATCAGATAAATGAGGTGTCAAACGAATCAGAACTCTGAGCTGATCAAGAATCATCCACAAATTTCAGACATTTCTATGTCCTACGGCCATTAGCCTAGCCCAAACAGTATCTAAATTTGGCACATTGTGGTCTGACTACTATAACTTGGCCGTGCCTTGGCCTACCTTGACCAAATTTGAAATCCTACCTCCCTACACCATTTTGGGGGCACGGTGCAAGGCGGGCCGCATTTCGTCCATAGGGGGCGCTACAACTAAAAACTGCCAATATCTTCTGACTGCCTCGGCCAATCCAACTGAAATTTGGAAGGTATGTACTAGGACGCAGCCTGAGGTCAGTCACATACAATGGCAGTCATGAGTCCTGAAACAGTGGCCGCCATCGGCCAATCAAAATCAAGCAGCAATTTGACTGGCTTAATGATGACCAATCTAAATCAAATTTAGCTGGTACATTTGTCCTCTGACCCTCAGCCTACCCTGTAAACAGTGGCTATGGCCACTGTTTTTATATTACTAAGACCAACCTAGGCCAATTCAGCTCAAATGAGTTACCAGATCAGGTAGGAAGGTGTCTACCGATCTCACCTGCTTTAACCACAGCAACGGGTGGCTCAGTGGGCTAAACTTGTATGCTTGTAATCAGAGGGTCGCAGGTTCGAACCCAGCTTAGGTGGGTACTCGAGCTAAGCAGCCCGATGTGCACAGCATACTCTCCGTGAAGTGAGCTGGGGAGACGTGAAGGCGTTTTCCCCGCGATGATCAATGAAGCTTATATTATTGTTAAGTTAGACATGCTCAGGCACTACATCAGAGGGTTGAACAATAATTATTTTTCTTCCCTAAAACTGAATGCCCAGCCTAAACCGTAAGTCCTAGACTAACCAAATTTGGCAACAAGATTCCTATTCCTACCCACTACTCAGTCCCACTGACCCGTCCCAGTCAGTCAGATGGGGGCGCTACAGCACCCCGATTTGCATTTCTGCCTATATCTACAGACCTGTCAAGCCAACAGTTGAAATTTATTGCCAGTCCAATTCACTATGTCATGACGAATTTCAACTGCATATAGAACTTGGTTCTCCATCTTTGCCTTTTTGCATGATTTATAGTTGTTTGAAAACAGGTAATTTTGTTAACCTCCTCCGATTGTCGCCCAACATACATAAATCTGTTGTCATTCAAACCAGGAGACAGTCCTTTTAAAGATTTAGAGAAAAAACTTAAACTTTCGGTAAGATACAGCCACCAGCCACACCCTGACTGTACTGTTGTCTTGCCCATTTCAATCAGACAGCTATATCTCAGGAATGCTTCAGCCAATCATTACAAAATTTGGCTCACTGATGTAGGACTGTACCTCAGAGAGACCCTCCAAATTTCGTGTCGATCGGTCAATTGGGAGCGCTACGCCACTGTCTATATACATCTAAGACCCACCTAGGCTCATTGAGGTAAAATGAGTTACCAGATCAGGTAAGAAGGTGTCCAGCGATCTCTCCAGTTTTACCAACAGCAGCGGGTGGCTCAGTGGGCTAAACTTGTATGCTTGTAATCAGAGGGTCGCAGGTTCGAACCCAGCTTAGGTGGGTCCTCGAGCTAGGCAGCCCGATGTGCACAGCATGCTCTCCGTAAAGCAAGTGGGGAGACGTAAAGGTGTTTTCCACATGAGGGAAAAAAAATACACAAAATTTTATTTAAACCAGCCATTCAGAATGGCTCAGGCTCTCTTCAAAACGGTTAGATTATAATTATTTTTCTTCCCTAAAACTGAATGCCCAGCCTAAACCATAAGACCTAGGCTGACCAAATTTGGCACCAAGATGCCTATTCCTACCCACTACTCAGCCCCTATGACCCGTCCCAGTCAGTCAGATGGGGGCGCTACAGCAGTCTGATTTGCATTTCTGCCTATATCTACAGAACTTTCAAGCCTACAGTTGAAATTTATTGCCAATCGAATTCACAACGTCATGTCAAACCTGACAACGTATAGAACTTGGTTCTGCATCTTTGTGTTTTTGCATGATTTATAGTTCTTTGAAAACAGGTTATTTCATTAAACTGCAAGGATTTTCACCGAACCTACATAAATCTGCTGTCTTTATAATCAGGAAACAGTCCTTTTAAAGACTTACAGAAAAAAACTTAAACTTTCGGCAAGGTACAGCCACCAGCCACAACCTGACTGTACTGGTACCTCGCCCATTTCAATCAGACAGCTATATCTCAGGGATGCTTCAGCCAATCATTACAAAATTTCTCTCGCAAATGTATGGCTGTACCGCAGAGATACCATACAAATTTCGTGTCGATCGGTCAAACGGTAATGCTACGGCCACTGTCTGTATGTGTCTAAGACCCACCTAGGCTCATTGAGCTAAAATGAGTTACCAGATCAGGTAGGAAGGTGTCTACCGATCTCACCCATTTTGCCCACGGCAGTGGGTGGCTCAGTGGGCTAAACTTGTATGCTTGTAATCAGAGGGTCGCAGGTTTGAACCCAGCTTCGGTGGGTACTCGAGCTACGCATCCTGATGTGCACAGCATATCCTCCATAAAGTGAGCTGGGGAGATGAGGATTAATGAAGCTTCTTTTATTATAATTTAGACGGGCTCAGGGACTCCTTCATATAGTTGAACAATAATTATTTTTCTTCCCTACAACTGAATGCCCAGCCTAAACCGTAAGTCCTAGACTGACCAAATTTGGCAACAAGATTCCTATTCCTACCCACTACTCAGTCACACTGACCCGTCACAGTCAGTCAGAGGGGGGCGCTACAGCACCCCGATTTGCTTTTATGCCTATATCTACAGAACTGTCAAGCCTACAGTTGAAATTTATTGCCAGTCCAATTTACTATGTCATGACGAATTTCAACTGCATATAGAACTTGGTTCTACATCTTTGCCTTTTTGCATGATTTATAGTTGTTTGAAAATAGGTTATTTTGTTAACCTCGTAGGATTTTCGCCCAACATACATAAATCTGGTGTCATTAAAACCAGGAGACAGTCCTTTTAAAGATTTAGAGAAAAAACTTAAACTTTCAGTAAGATACAGCCACCAGCCACACCCTGACTGTACTGTTGTCTTGCCCATTTCAATCAGACAGCTATATCTCAGGGATGCTTCAGCCAATCATTACAAAATTTGGCTCACTGATGTAGGACTGTACCGCAGAGAGACCCTTGAAATTTTGTGTCAATAGGTCAAACGGGAGCGCTATAGCCACTGTCCATATATGTCTGAAACCGACCTAGTCTAATTAAGCTACTGTATAATGAGTTACCAGATCAGGTAGGAAGGTGTCTACTGATCTCACTCATCTTACCCACAGCAGTGGGTGGCTCAGTGTGCTAATCCTGTGTGCCTATAATCAGAGGGTCGCCGGTTCGAACCCAGCTTAAGTTGGTGTTTCAGCTAGGTATCCTGATGTGCACAGTGTACTCTCTGATGTTTACTGGCCTGTTACACCTGCACTAAAAGCATCTACATCGTAATGTCTGCCTACTACTGAGACCGTCCTGCTCTGTCCTACATCTGTTATGGCAGTCTAATTCTGTCTGACTTTCTACTACCCTTGTCGCCAGTTCTCTGGCGTTATTCCTCTACTGTCCTACCAGTCCGATCGTCCTGCGCTTTGGACCCTTTCGTAACTGCCTGCAGTTTCTAGTTATTATTATTTGTAATAGTAGAACACATTTCACTGTACATTTACATTTTGTACACTGTACAAATTTTATGCGCTCTGAAATTCGTACTCTTACATTAAAACCTAGTGTATCCAACAATGCATTTTCTGCCCAGGTTAAAGGCTTCTTATTTGCAGTTTCCCTACGGGGGAGTTGTCATGCCCCGATCGTCCGCTCCTCTTGTGTGCCACGCCCCCTCGTTAACTGCATGTGGATTCCCCGTGTTTACCAGCTGTTCCTGATCGTTATCAATTAGTCCATTGTATTTAGTCCACGTTTCCATTTGTTTCCCCAGTCCGGTCATTGTGTTGCCATTCTGTTTTATTACCTGTTGTTCGTTGAATTAAACCCAGTGTTCCCCTATTCACGGCTCATCTCCCCTGCTTCCCCGTTCGCCCGCACGATCGGCGTGACAGAATGACCGGACTCGCAAAACAGGTAACCCCCCTGACCGAGGATGCTTCCCTCGGTCTGGTGGGTGAAATCACCCATTGGATCGCCCAGCCCGAAGTACAGGAAGATCCCCTGCTTCGGACTATCGCTAGCCGGAGCAGGGACGTGTTAGAGACGATGTCTCTATCCAGCGACACGCACCTAGCAGACGAAGTACGGAATGACTTGAGGCAGTTAAGACGTGAGGTGGCTGAAGCGAAAATGCGGAAGGTAGCCCTCACCAACGGACTGCCTTCTGGTCCGCTCTCTGAGCTGCCAGAGGTACACCAACTGCCGCTGCCCGCTGCGGGAAGGTGGCAGAAAAAAAAGCGGAAGAAACGAGGACAGGAAGAGGCGCAGGAGGTACGTCTGGGGGCGGTTTCTGTCTCCGTTGCTGCCTTGGCTGGGTATCGGGAGGACCCCCTCCCTGTTCTGAACCCTGGAGTGTTTGTGCCTGTTACCGGCTGTCCTGACTGTCCGCCCGCCGCTTCATTGCCCACGTCCGCAGCTTGCCCCTTTTCCGGGACGCGGCTGGTCCTTATAGGGGCCAGGGCCCTTTGGGACTCCATTCCACGGGTTTCCAAGTTCCCGACCCGGGCAGCGCCCCCCGCGGTTCCTGGGGCTGCAGCTGCCTCCCCAAAGGCTCCCCCTGCTGGTGCTGAGCCAGTGGTCCCAGTAGTGTCACCTCCTGCTCCTACGGTACCCCCAGAAGTGCCTGTGCCTCCTGCTGCTGAGGCGCCCCCTGCTGGCCGCACGCCCGAGGTGCCTGCTGAGGCGCCCCCTGCCGATGCTGCGGCCCTGCCTGGCGCCGCCGCTCTGCCCGCGGCCCTGCCTGGCGCCGCCGCTCTGCCCGCGGCCCTGCCTGGCGCCGCCGCTCTGTCCTGCTCTTCAGTCCAGCCCATCCTGCCTGTGGCTGCAGCGTTCCCCGAGGTACCTGTGGTGGTGGTACCCGTGGCACCCCCTGCAGGTTCCGCTTTGTCGCCCGAGGTCCCCATGCCCGCGGCTCCTGCTCTGGCGTCCGAGGCCCCCACGCCCGCGGCTCCTGCTCTGGTGTCAGCTTCGGAGGTCCCGGCCCTGGCTCCGCCCACGCCACGCCCGTGGGCTCCAGACTCCCCAGTCCCGTCGGCCGGTGCGCCTACCCACAAGGGTCCAGTCTCCCCAGTCCCTGCTCCCTCGGCCTCAGTGCCCCCGGTCCCGGCTCCCTCGGCCTCAGTGCCCCCGGTCCCGGCTCCCTCGGCCTCAGTGCCCGTGCCTCCAGTTCCCATAACCCCAATCCCCGAGGAGGTCACCAAATTCCAGACTACTGCTCCTCCCTCCGTAGTGGAGTTAGAGGAGGAGCTTAAGTGGGACCCTTCGGGAATCTCCTTGACATCCCCGGCAGCTCCCCCTGTGGACCCATTCAGGGGGTCACCCCAGCCACCGGCACATCAGCGCGGTGTTTCGCGGCCAGGTTGCCGCCTTTCGGTCTCCCGGAAGGGGAGGGGGCATCGACGCCGGAGTAGGCTCCCAGAGTTCCTCTTCCTTCCCCAAACTCCGGCTAGGCGGTTGGCCCCGTCTTCATCTGGGGCACCTGGTCACGCGGCTCTCCCCTCAGCTCCCTCCTTGCCACTTCCACCAACCCTATCACCTGCATCCTCACTACCCTCAGCCCTTGTTCCAGTCCCGCAGAGGCTTGCTGCCCCAGGGTGCCCTACTACCCAAGCCCCGAAGGTCCCCTCTGCTCCCTGTTGCCCCCTGCCCTTAGATCCCTTGGCCCCTGTGTTCACTCCCCATCCTTTGTCACCGTCGTTCCCTTCTGGTTCCTTTGTGCCCTCCATGTTTGCTCCTCGTCCTGCCGTGCCATTGCTCCCCTCTGGTCCCTTCGGGCCCTCCATGTTTCCCCTTCATCCCTCAGTGTCTTCGTCTTTGATTGGTCCCTTTGTGCCCCCTGTGGTTCCCCCTCGTCCCTCGGTGTCCTCTAGTCCCTTTGTGGCCCCCACATGTTCTCCTCGTCCTTCTGTGCCTTTGTTCCACTTTCGGTTCCTTTGTGTCTCCTGTGTGTCCTTCTCATCCATTTGTGCCCACCCCCTGTTCTTCCCTGTGTGCCCCCTGGTGTGGTCCCTCCATTGTCCCCTTTAGTGTCCCCGGGTCCCATGTTTCCGTCGTTGGTGTCTTTGTGTTTGTCTGCGTTTCCCGTGGTTTGTGGCTTATTGTTTGAGTTGTCCATCCCCGTGTTTACCAGCTGTTCCTGATCGTTGTCAATTAGTCCATTGTATTTAGTCCGCGTTTCTGTTTGTTTCCCCAGTCCGGTCATTGTATTGCCATTCTGTTTTATTAACTGTTGTTCGTTGAATTAAACCCAGTGTTCCCCTATTCACGGCTCATCTCCCCTGCTTCCCCGTTCGCCCACACGATCGGCGTGACAGGAGTACTCATGACTGCCAATACTATGTAGTTTGTAATAAAGACATTTCGAAAACACAGAATAATGTATGAACAAAATATTTCAGCTATAGCACTTATATTTATTTCATATATGAATTTCACAAATATCCCTGCAATAAAAATGGTGAAATTACCCAGTGATTTATTGGTTGTGTGCGTAACTATTCTCATGGTTGTTTGTCAGCTTGTCAAAGTATTCATTTCACGTTAGCTGGTTTTCACAGTGTTTCAGGCTGAGTGTGGGCAGATTCTGGTGGCTCTCTGGATGCGGTGGCCCTCTGGAGCTTACAAAATTCCAGCGAGATCCATCACTGATTGAGTCCCCTGATGTAGATCTAGGAGACAGTCGCCCAGGCTTCGCTCCACCGTGGGATGATCAAAGACAGCGCTGGAAGCATGCTGGATTGCTACAAAAGATTGCAAGAAACCAAGAAACACTGCTCTGACTTTTTAAATATCCTGCATTTACAAACACTTACAAATGATAGAATAGAAAGACACTTTTATCATAATGGAATGTATGATTCATTTTAGCTAAGATAACCGTACCATAACCTTTGCAGACTCTTTTTGTTTGTCTAGCCACACTAAGAACGAAACAGAAAGTGGTTCATAGCAAGGTGGGGGGGTTTCCCACTTCTCTTTCTTAATTGATTCCCTTGGGTTGTCAACATGGATACATGGCAGTGGAGGTTGGTCTAAACACTTTGCTCTTCTGGGTGTGCTTGCAGATGAATATCAAAAATTTCCATCCTGTTTGTTTTTTGGGTGTACCATCACGTGGCAAGATAACCAGATACATAAAATTGTTTTGGCCAATCACAGAATGGGCAGGTCCTGCCAGTCATATGACCCTTCAGGTGATGGCATTGGGTGCTCGCAGCCTGGGGTCCTGAATGATATAAAGCTGAGGAAAACACAGCAGCAGGTATACAGGCATTCAGACATACGGACATTGTCATCGCTACCATGGAACCTGAAATCCAACTGAAATCTTTCCATGTGTCCAGCACCATGGGCTTTGTCCTAGATAATCCAAAGGTAAGAAACATCACAATGTGTGTGTGTGTGTGTGTGTGTGTGTATTAATTATATTGTAATACAGTACATTATATATTAATCATACCAAGATGCTGTTGAATTCCTGAGTCTATTTATTTCAAAGGGTGAGCATTAACTTTCTATAACCGCACCAGGCAAGTGCCAGAGAAGTTAGCCGGTTATCGGTATTGCAATATTAGATAAAAATATCGGTATCAGTCACTATTTCCGCATCAGTGAACCACTGGCCAGCTGTTTTCCAATAATTGCGGTGGCTTAGGTCACGTTGAAGCAAAAGGTGTCATCAGTGCAGGACTGTGATTTTGGCTCATAAATATTAAAACAAAACATGAAAAAGTACAAACATGTCAGTGAAATGTGTAGTAACTATGGTATTAGTGGTTCTTTGCCTCCGCAGCCATTTGTTTATAAACATATAATCCACGTTTAAGTCTTGCATTATCCCTTTATTATTGTTATATTATATTATATTATATTATATTATAACGTATATCGAGTACTTTGCAGGAAGGGATTTGTCGTTTTCTATGTACAGCTGCAGTAAATTGACTGTAAAGTGACAGCTGCATGTCCTCTTGAGTGGAGGTGATGTCACAGCAAACTTTAGCGCAGATGATGGGTCACTTCACGTGTGTCCTTTTCAGACCGATCTCCCAGAGTACTACCAGCCATGGATGAGCATCGCCATGGACCTCCCCCACCTGATCCAAACTCATCAGCTCTGGGACAGGGTCCATAAGGTAATGCACCAGGAGGCATTGTAGTTACGGACCGTGGCATGGCATAAATGCTGAGGATGCTGAGGTAATGTAGACCTACTGCAGCCTGTGTCTGTCCTCCGGCCACCAGATGCCGCTGTTGAGCATCACGCATCTCGAAGGGCACAGAGAACAGAGGCTGGCACACCTGGCACTGGGCTTCATCACCATGGGCTATGTGTGGCAGGAAGGAGAGCACCAGCCAGTCAAGGTGGGTATGGTGGGGGGCAAGAAGAAAGGAAGAAAATAAGAGTAGGAGGAGTTCAGAGTGGGGATGGTAGCAGGTGGAGGACTTCGGAGGAGAGATGGTAGGAGGAAGTGTTACGAAATCGCTTAGAGTATATAACCTTAAGGAGATGGACCACAAGATTCCACAACCTACAGGCAATCAGACTCCTCAGCAAAAGCTACCTGCACGCCAGATCCTGCTATAATTAATACTCTGGCCCTTTATTTCCGGTTCTATATCTATGGGTTCTATACTGCATGTATGTGCTAAGGGTTTGTCTACTGTGATTTATTTTCTTTGTTCTTTACTGTTACTCATCATCAACTCCTTTATATATGTGTTTTGCATTTATTTATTGCTGTGTTCTTTAATCAGCATGCAGGTAAAGTATTGTGTTGCACTAAGTTCACATCACGACAAATCTTTTGATCCTTTGAAAGAGAAGAATAGACCTTCTTCTGTTATACCCTTATCTATGTGACTCTTTTAAACAACAGTAAAAATGAAAGTGAAAGAGACGGCTTACGGTTGCTGGTGCTGTTTGCTGCCTGCAGACGCTCCCCAGGCAGCTGGCTGAGCCGTACTGCAGAGTGTCGGAGGCCTTGGACATGCCGCCCATCCTGCTCTATGCAGACTGTGTGCTGGCTAACTGGAAGCTGAGGGATCCTGCAGGGTCTGTCTGTTCATTCCATTCCCCCCCCCCCCCCCCCCCCCCCGCCCCATATCTCACCCTTCCTCTATCTCAGTCCCTGTTTCCTTCCCCAACCCCCTTCATAATCTCATCATACTTCAGAGCCATTATGTTTGTCATTAGTGCCATCGTGAATGTTTTACTAGAGATGAAAGGAATGTAAGGATTACCATATTCTTAAATGCTATTGTTATTTGTTGCTGTATTATTTTTTGCTACGTTGTGTTACATGCCTGCGCTCAGAATGCAAAAATCAGAATCCCAGAAAGTTTTCGGTTACTAATGTTCCATCTCTGCTCCTCATGTCATGAAACCCTTTGACTTCTGCCGCTCACCAGTCCATTCGAAATTGGGTATGTTTTAAAAAATTAACTATTTTGAACACGTGTGTGTCTGTGTGAACAAAAATCCTTCAGTATAAATGGAATGAGGACATGAATTAAAAGCTATGTGAACTTGATAAAGCCATTTAGTTTAAAAGATTGATGTCTTAGTATGTGCAGTAATAGAATCATTTCTTAGTATGTACCATGGATATGAGAAAAGGATTTGAGTTTAACTATTTGTGTTTCTATGGGCCAAAAGGAACATGGACACAATATTCAAGTTTCCTGGGGAAGAATCATGCAGGGGCTTCTTCCTGGTCTCCCTGCTGGTGGAACAGGCTGCATGCACAGGGATGGAGGTAGGATCTGTCCCCCTGGGAATGCCTGCATCACCGTACAGCAGGTGTATGTCTGTGTAATTGCCTGAGATGTCACCATGGTCCGCTGGGACAGCTGAAGCCTATGGCATGGACATTCGCATTCCTTCAGGGAATTGCCATGGCGATGAACTCCATGCTGACACAGGACAATCATGGTGTGCATGAAGGTCTACTGATGGTGAACAAATCCCTGCTGAAGATGAAGGAGGTGTTTGGACTCATGCGCAGTAAGTCTCAAATCACCCCTCAGATGGAAAATGTCTTCATTCTAATCAGCTTGCGTGGTCTTTCAACCACAAATCCTGGATAAGGCTGTGGGAGACCCTGTCTGTCTCAGGCAGCACAAGGTGGGGCTATATCCTATACAGGATGCCAGTTCATCACAGGGTACCTACATGCACACATTCAGTCAAACACCACAAGCAATTTAGATACACCATAAAATAAATCTACATAAGCCTGCTTCAACCTAATATTTGATGCCTCAAGAAAGGCATCAGATGTTAGAGCCGAAACAGTAAAATTTTCAGATGACTAGGTGTCATCATCATCTATCATGCTGTTAGTTACAGTCCTGCTCAAAGAAGTAATTAGACACCCCAAAGCGCAGTAAGCCCAGCCACAGAAGGCTGTCATTGTTCATGAATAGTCTGAACATTTCTCCACTTTCTATTTTACTTGTCTTTGCTTTGAAATGTTTCCTTTTCAAAAAAAAGTGTCTGCTGGAATTTTAGTTGCCCTGTTTATTTCTTTCTTAGAACACGTGGAGCCCGATGTATTTTATGGCACACTGCGGATCTTCTTTACTGGGTAAGCTTCTTACATTCACCATTTCCCGTAAGAAATGCAGTACAAAGAAATTCTTTGTGATGTCAGAAAGGGGAATGGGAAGGGCTGAAGACACCTCAGATTCTGAGCACTTTCAGGCGCATTCAGTGTTTGGTAGAGGGTTCCTCGAGTGTCTCGAGAGCTATAATCCTGATTCTGTCGCTTTGTGGCCACAGGTGGATGGACAACCCCACCCTGCCTGAGGGGCTATGCTATGAGGGGGTCTTTACAGAGCCTTTGCAGCTGAGGGGGGGCAGCGCTGCACAGAGCTCCAGCATCCAATGTTTTGATGCTCTTTTGGGTGTCAAACAAATGGAAACCTCAGGTGAGCCTGCTGAGTTACGGAAGCCCCTCCTCTTATTTTAGCAAAGTGATGGCAGATATAAAATATCTAGACAAAAGGGCTGACTTTTATAAGATCCAGTACATTTAATATACTATTTTCAATATTATATTTAAAATACACGTTACAACCTAAATGTATCTCAGCCACATCTCTAACGTTCCTGTCCTACTGTTCTGGCTTCTTCTCAGCTGACAGCTACCTGAAGGATATCCGCAGATACATGCCCCCAGCCCACCGGCAGCTGATCGAGGTCCTCCAGCATCGGACCCCCTTGCGCTCATACGTGCAGTCTTCTGGCGAGCAGGATCTCATCGACACCTACGACAAGTGTGTTAAGGCCCTGGTGGACCTGCGATGCTACCACCTGCAGGCTGTAACCAGCTATGTGTCTGCACCCAGTAAGAGTGCACACAGGGGCGACCCCACCCCCAGGGAGGAAAAGGGCACAGGTGGCACAGATGCCTTCCATTTCCTGAAGAGCGTCCGGGACTCGACCAAGAATGTCCTCATCAGCCCTAAATGAAGCGCCCTACACTCTGCCCAACCAAAGTCATACAGCTAACAGTTATCCTATCTATTTCAAGTTTAGAAGTTTTCAATAGATTCTATGCATTTCTTTGCCTCATTTTCTCAAAACTATGAGCAAAATCCACAAATAGTTCTCAGAAGTGAACAAACCTTGCTCAAAATGTGACACTGTGTTCACCGGAACAGCACTTTGTGACAAAATGCCCCACACAATCTAGCAATTCATGCAGTTTGTAATAAAGACATTTTGGAAATACAAAATAATGTATGAACAAAATGTTTTGGCAGTAGCACTTATATTTATTTCATATATGAATCTCACAAATATCCCTGTAATGAAAATGGTGAGATTACCCAGGCTTAATGTGATTTTTCGTTTGTAACAGTAAAATGAGCAGCAGAGTATGGTGAGCAAATGAAGACATTGATTTAAATAAGAAGCCATGGTTCCAATAAGAATTTGGAGGTCTTATTCATCTTAGGCTAGGTAAATATGAAATGCGTAGTACACAGCAGGTATTTCTTATGTTCTTATGTTCTTATGCCACTGTTCAGAAACACTGGCCGTAGCCTGGCATTGCATAATGCTCTTCGTTCCATCACCAGCTGAAGGATTTCCTTTTCCCTTCTACTCTTAGCTTTGGGAATGTATTCCTTTGTCCCAGTTTGACCAGACCTACTGAGGCCTTCATCATAGATGATATCACTAAAGATGGTCACTTTGTTTTCCAGGTTGCCTTTGAGAAAGTTAGGTACATGAAGGAGAATAAGTTTTATGTGTTTCAAGTTGATTAAGCGGGGGAAGCACTTCTCTTTCTCATATGGTAAATGTATGTTGTCTCTTTAAATAATTGCTTGTAAATTTAGAGATCGAGAAAATTAGCTTTGAGCGTATTATGAGATTCAGGCTAAGGCACTCCTTGGGTGTCCTGTCTGTTGTCTCAGTGTATGCTCCGACTGCGGTGAGTGATGTCTCGATGAGGGAGACATTTTTTGGATACGTACCATTTTATGACAATACCTGACCAGATTTCAATTTAGGAGCATCGTCATACCAACCTAGAGGTTCACACCTCATACAATCTACATTAATTAATTCACACTCTAATTCACACCGTGCATGTTGATGACCCATATCAGTACTTAGTATGGGTGGTTATTGTTGCACATCACCGCATGTTGACACTTTTAGATTAGTTTTACATAAGTTACATTCCAAATTCCCCATCCTGACAGCACATTGTAACCCGAGATAGAGTTAGGCGTGGCCGTTAGTTCACTATAATCACAGTCTCAATTAAACATTTGTAAATGACAATCTGTGGTTGGCTTATTACAATAATCTGCTATCCATGTTTAACAATAAATATATTGATTAATTCATTTGATATAAAAAGTAAAGAACATAGAAACGGCCCGACTGACCAACTGTGGGATCAGATAAGAAGGAATGTGGAGTATGCAGAGAGGGATGATGCATGGGTAAACTATACATATATTTTTCATTTATATCTACAGATGTGGACAAATTTGTTGGTACCCTTACAGCTCATTGAAACAATGCTTCATTTCTTCTGAAAAGTGATTCAGTTAAAAGCAATTATCTACTGTATACCTGCATGCCTTTAGTATGTGATAGAGTAACCAATAAAATTGTGAAAAGAAATGAGTTACCTTATAACTTATCCAGTTTTTTTTAAGATGAATGACAGTAAAATCATACAAAATAAAATGCAAAAATACAAGACACAAATCAACTGATGGCTGTTAGTGACAGACAGATATAACACTTTGATGTCAGTATTGCACACTGAGAAATATTCTGCCATCTCATTGGAGACAGATGCTTGGGATACTTACGCGTTGGACTTGGATTGGGCCGCCGGCATTTCCGTTGGGGAACTTGACCTATAAAACACACCAGTCAGTGCACAGATTCCCTGATATGCAGAACAGTATTTGCACCAAATGTAACAGCCCACTCAATCCAAATGCTGGCGTCAACGATCGAATACTAAATCAAATCACTTATATATCTTACACTTTCCATAATTTGCATTTTTTCTTCACTCGCAAGGTACCTAAACTTAGATTTTGCATTTTCTGATTACAATATTGGGACATATTCACCTGTTACCATTTGATGATGATTTTCTGTGATGTTTAAACACATCACAGCAGATTTTACTGATTTCATTATATAATACAGTCCACATGCATATGTTTCGTGTTTCGTGGTAACAAATCACTGTTCGGCTAAAAGTAAACTTTTGTAAAAGTTTTGATTCCCTTTCAAATAGTACTGTTAATAATTACTGCAATATTATTATTAACAGTATTATTTGAAAGGGAATCAATACTTTTACAAATGTATTTTTTTTTTTATTCTGAGTATCATTATATTCTATTGTGCGGCCGCGTGCGACTCAGTAGGTTAGACCTTGGGGCCTGTGATTGGTAGGTTGCTGTTTTGAATCCCTGATGCCACCATCAGATGCCTGAACAGGGCTCTGGGGGCACTGCATGTTGGCTGACCCAGCACTGGACGCCTGAGCAGGGCTCTGGCGGCACTGCATGCTGGCTGACCCAGCACTGGACGCCTGAGCAGGGCTCTGGGGGCACTGCATGCTGGCTGACCCAGCACTGGACGCCTGAGCAGGGCTCTGGGAGCACTGCATGCTGGCTGACCCAGCACTGGACGCCTGAGCAGGGCTCTGGGGGCACTGCATGCTGGCTGACTCAGCACTGTGACCCCAAGCTTGCTCACACTTTGCTTTTATGGTCTTTTGAATGAGGGAGATTGATTGAATGAAATTCAGCAAAACAGTTGGCAATTTGAGTCAGGTTAACTTACACTTACTGTATATAATGCATGTCTGTGGGAGTGTCATGACAACACTATTCAATCGACCAGAGCAATCTGCACATGATAGTAAAATAAACTATTAACCAAAAGCATGAATTGTGTTTTGTAGCAGCCAAACATAGTGAACAAAAACCATTACACTTCTATACAGTACATAGCAAACAAAAAAGTTAAACAATTAACCTCAAACTGTACTTACCATTCCACTTTCCGTTGCCAGTGTCTTGCCCAACATAACAGAAATTGCGATTGAACGGTGGATATGTGCGGCCACCACTTGTGTGGGTAGTATTGTTTTGGAACCCACCAGTGGACTTTTCGGTGCACTTCGTTGGATCTACAGTGACGTCATTTTCGGTCTCCCAGTGGACTTCCAGTCTGTCAGTGGATGTGCCTTACAGTGGATCTGCAGTCAGAATGACAGACAGAATAGGATAGGGCAGGGTCTTATCCTGACACTCGTGCTCTTCCAGCAGTCTGCGCAGCACTGGCTGGGAGTTAAACCCGCAGTGGAGAGCACTGGCTCACTGTCCGCAGCTCAGGCAAACAAAGGTTCCTTTACATATACCATCCATTAATAAATCACCCAGGAACACTCAGCTTTTCTACCCAGTCTGCAGACATGTCCATCCCTTTAGCTACATATTTCTTTAAATGTTCTTTCTCCTCACCCTTCAGTGACAGATGAAAGTCTGTAGATACCAAGCTACAGGTGCATGCTGTTCTGTAATGTGAACACATGGAGGCAGTGTTTCACCATTTCAAGATGCCAGTCGATCTAAGGGTAGGTATTTAGGAACAAGGAATAAAGCACGGGGAATTTATAGTAGGGCTGGGCGATAAAACGATTACGATATGTATCGCGATAGACACGTGATCGATATCAATAAAAAATGTGTTCGATAAAACGTTCGATATTTTTTATTCTTCGTCGGAAGAAAACAGAGGTTGCGAAGCTAGTTTGGATCCGAACAGGTGTTCCGGGCAATTCGGTTTCCCTATGTTTCCCCTGTCTATCGGGAAATAATGTTTCCCCTAATATTAAATCAAAGAGGTATGTGAAATGTCTGAAAATCACTCAAGTACATTATTACATGTGAATACTGTATTGTTATTAGTACCGAGGCCCAGAGTTGCTGTATACCTGTTTTAACAGGGGGGAACCAAATATCCTGGATGTCAGGAAATAATGTTTCTCCTAATATTTAGGCAAATATGTATGTGGGATGTCTGAAAATCACTCAGGTACAGTATTACATGCGAATACAGTAGTTCGTCACGCATAATATAGTCTTATAAGAAATACTATACCGTTTTCATCAAGAAATATCTCTATCCAGCGAATTAAATACTTTCATTTATTATCAGTAAAAACAAAAAACATGTGATGTTTTAAAATATGTGGCTTGTTTACCTCAAGAGCTTCGTAAAAAGACATGAAAACAACAGCGAAACCGTGTACAAATCAGCGCGCGACAGGGGAAACATAGGGAAACTGAATTGCCCGGAACACCGGAAACGCAGCTGTCATAAATGGTCGTAGCACAGCAAAACAACTGCTTTATGGAAGTTCTGCCGGTTTTTTGTGAATCACTGTGACGGTCGCCTCGCCCTTCCCTAACGCCGCTCGCCCCCCGTCTCCTGAATATTAAGTTATAGGTCTGTATCCTTTCGGTTTGTATGTGTCATGTTGTCCGGTTTTTCGCGTATCCCGTGTTTCGTTTCGAGTCTGCCGTGTCTTTTGTTTCCCCTTCTCTCTTTCCTCTCTGTGTTTACGGCGCACTTCCGGGTTCCGGCTCCCTACGTATCGCGTCTTCCTCGTTAGTGTTTGCATGTGTGTCTTTTCCTAGCACAAAACCTGGACTGAAAATATACTTGAATAGTTCAACTTCAAGTATGATTAGAGTAAGAATAACTTGAAGAGTTACTTTTTCATATTTCTGCAGGTTTTATATTTCAAACAATGTTACTGTACTGTATCAGGTTTGTTTTTTTATATTACAGATGTACTGTATCTCAGTCTACGTCAGTTTTATTTATGTTTACAAAACACTGCACATATTTTAAAAACACTTTATTTTCCATGGTTGTTGACATGTTTAAAATAAAAATGTTTAAATGTAATATATTTTTCTCCTGGTCTTTATTTTAAATGGGTCATAAAAAATGTCAATAATTATCGATATCGACCGATATGAAACACTCATATCGTGATACAGTTTTCAGTCATATCGCCCAGCCCTAATTTATAGACCTGTCATTACATGGTGAAGGTTTAGTGGATGACTGCACCGTAGTCACATAAACCTCTTTTTTACAGCAGTCCGTTCCTTCTCTGTTCCACGTAAAATTTCCTCTACCTAAGACCAGGTTTTCATTTTTTGGGACACAGCAAAATCGTAGACAGCAAGAAAGGAAAGCAAAAAGCTACTTATAGGTAATATTACTATGCATAATGTAATGTACAAGTTGGTGTGAACAACATAATCCCTCAAAGGAATTGACAAAACCCCTTTAATGGATATTTCATGAAAATTTTGCGGTATGTTTAGTTGTCCTCCTTTGTGACTTCAGTCCTGAGACAACTTGGGGCAGCTGGGTTTGACTAACAGGACATGGAAGTGACGTAAAATGGCCATGTGAGTTCTGTACCAGCTGACCCACCCAGAGGAGTTGCCTCAACTGCAGTATCCCAAAAGGGAATTGAACCCATAAACTGCTAGTCACTCTAATGCACCTACAGTATTTCTGGGACAGGCTCCCAAGTGACTGTCAGTAAGGCATTCTCTGTTCACCCCCAAACATCCGGTGGTGGCAGGTCCTTTATGTCTTGTGGGGTGCAGGTTAGGAAGTCATACAGACACAGACAGGAAGCTATTGTCATGGCACAACAACTGCAGTTAATCCTGCCCGAGTTGAACAGGCCTCCTGTACACAACCACACACACAAACAGAAGATAAAAGATAGGAGAATGGAAATGAAATGGCTACGAGTGGAAGTTTGCTAATTGCTAATCAAATTGTTCATTTGTCCCCAAGAAACGGGCTGACTCACACTCAGCATTGGCTCCTGTGTCTCCGTGATCTGCAGCCATGGATACAGACTGTCTCTGTCACATGCCACTGCTGTGAAGTGAAATGTGTTGTTTAAAAGTTATTTGAAATTACATTCTGTTTACATTCACTGCCATAAGATATGACATGTATTTTATATGTAATTTAGTGGTTACCTATCCCCCATGGGTAAACTGGCAACAAGAATTAGTCTGGGAGTTTAGCGTCAATGCGAGTGATGCTCTAAGTTAACGAACAGGATCTTCACGGTTAGGTAATGTGACAGTCAGTGGCGTGTGAATTACGATAAAAAGCACTGGTTTTAAAAGGGGTGAGCACAGTCCACCCATACGCTGGTGTTTTATCCCATTTGGAGCGGCTAAAAATGGCCCATAGAAAGGAATAGGGGTAGAGAAAGAGTGAGGATGATGAAGAGGAAGGCAAGTGGCTATTTTAATGTAACGCAGATGCGTCCTCCTTGGGTTGTGTCATCAACTGCTTGTGTGGTGATTTAAACAGGGCAGGACATTTTTCACAGCCTAGAAAAGTCACTGGAGCATCAGTACAACATGTGTCCTCTAGCTGAGTATCACAGAGACCCCCCCCCCTCTGCTTAAAGACCCATCTTTACTAAAATGACATGGCAAGAATAAGATGGTGGGGCCAATCCAGGGGGTAGTAAAAAAACGGCTGTTCACAACTCAGATGTGGCTACATCCATGCCACCCCCCCCTCTAGTAAGATCAAATTAAACACTGATCTGGGTTATGGCAGTTTGGGCCTAAATCAGGAACCACACAGCCAAAAGCATGACACAAGGGGCTGCTCACTCTCTCTGGGTTCATGGACACACAAACACACACAAAGACCCAGAGGAAGCTGATGAATCTGGGACCTGAGTCTCACGCGCACCCAAAGCCTCAGTCTGTGAGACCCACCTTGGCATCAAGTTTGCCATTGCACTAGTAGGTGTGTGCAATTCAGCCCTGCAGCCTGACCCATTAGCAGTATGCAGTCTGTGACCCTCAGCTGCACCTGTCCTGCTTTCTCTGCCTGACACTTGCTTCTGCGCCTTCCCTGATCTTGCTTCATGTGCATCTGATCTCCTGCTTTGCCTGTCACACTGAGGCGTAATGTGTTTGTGTCCCATCTGTCACGCAGATATCAGTCCAGCTCCCCCCCCCCCCCCAGTCGTGTTGAGGGGTTTGTGTGGTTCCCTCAGCTGAGGAAGCACTTTAGTTTGCATGACTGATCCTCTTGCAGTGTAAAGTAGTGCTTGTTGTGACGATATGGGTTCAATGGCCAGCTCTTGCCATGCTGTGATGCTGTGGGTTTGATGCCTGATGAGTGCAATGTTATGGACATGCTCCCCCCCAGAAGACCAGCCAATCAGGCAGGTGCTCTGCCAAGCAGATCTCAGTGGGTGTTTCAGCTGTCCCCTCATGCAGCTTCTCCATGGCAACGTGGACAAGCATGATTCTAAAGGTCGAGGCGCAGACAGAACAGCAAGCCAGACCTGACCTTGCATTGACACTGTTGCTGATTTGTTTAAATGCTTCTGAAAAAGAGGTAGGTTTGAGTCATTAAACAACCATACATTTGGTGGCTTTTGGCAACTGAAGATTGTGGGATCAAACGGAGAGGCCAGAAACTGAATTTCAAGCAGACCTGTTTAGAAATAACTTAATCTATAACAATGGAAAGTTTCAAGAGATTCAGGATGAGCGAGGCCAGCTCCCCACCTTTCAGCCAACACCATTAGTATGTAAATAAGCAGGCCTGGTCCCACAGAAGTGAGCCATTTCACTTATGAGTGAGTGTCTTTCACATAGACATACACAGGAAAGCAGTGTCGCACAAAAAGCACTGCTATTAATAAACGTTTCGGGTAAGTTGTGCACAGGGCAGCAGTTGAAAGGCACTAGACGAGCACTTGGAGGCTCTTGAGCAGATTTCATTACTTTGCTTACCTGAGAGCACAGCTCATAAGTAGATATGTGTATGCATGCATGCATGAAAATGCATCATGCGTGTTGCATTTCCGTTAGCTATTGCGATATTGCTGCAATGCAGCACCTATGCCTTGCTAACACCATACAGGAACTTCCTCATCCCATGATAGTATAACAACATCTTACTCATATGCAGACAAGACACCGTGGAGGAGTGCTCTCTGTGGTTGCCAGGTGTCAGCTATGTTTAATAAAATTCTGAACCACTTTTCTGACCCACAGTCTGCTGTGTGTGATACTATACAACCAGAGATGGGAAAAATACATCAAAATGAATATTAGCAAAATATACCATAACTGTAAGAGTATTGAAATAAAGTACAAAATACAGCAACAACACAATGTATAAAAATAAGCTACAGTATTTTGTATTTTAAAAAGACATTTCACAAATTTCCATGGTACGTCGTCCTGTTTGATCTCTTCCTTCACCAGAACACAGATTGAACTGGTCTTCCATGTGAGTGACAGCTCTTCACTGCTTAATGAGGTACAGCGCAAATATGAATCTAGACAAAAGAACAAACATGCTGAAATATCTAAGATATATCCCAGCACACCGAACAAGGCCTTGTGCGTATGTGACATCATCACTTATACAGTTCAGGAGAAGTATTTTCTGTATCTCTAAAGTACAAAAATACTGAACACACAAATATTTTGATACAAATTATGTAATCTCTCAATATAAAATCCAATTTTATATTTACAATACATATTTTAAAATACATATATCAAAAATACACTATGGCCAGCCACTTGATGCAACTTTTATATTTCTTCTTGATAAACAGAAACTTGAGAACTTCTATTGTAGTCTTCAATTGTATCAGAAGAATGTATACACCTTTTCCAATAAGGGGTATTCCTTTAAAATACATATGTGAAAAACAAGCAAAAAGCTCAGACAGTAGAGAATCTGTGTGGATACAGACAGCAAGCTCAAAATGGCCCTCTTTCTGTGCACAAAAAGAGCAAACGAGCACAGAAAGAGCAAAATCCAGTATGCATACTTATGCTCATTGGTATTGAACTGAAAGAGGAAATGGCTGTTTAATGGCATGAGCTGCATTTTCACTGCATTTTGGGGGACATCAGGACCCCTGTCATCGCTGGCCTGCCTGGCATCCCCCTTCTTCAGTCGCCACGGTTACGGTGACGTGAAGCACAGGTGTGCAGACAGTGTGAAATAATGCATGGAAATGTTCTAATCTGTTGTAATATATGCAGTTTCCCCCTGTAAATTTGCATTTAAATGGTCATTATATGACCTGGAGGACACTGAATTGTAATTTTAAGGTGTACTAACATATTACAATAAGTACAATAACAAATACTCAGAGTGTGCAGATCTACATTTGGTCAGTGAAAGTCAATCCACCCTTCGATATTTGTATTTCTGAAAATCCTTTGTTTAAACACACATTATAACCCTTTCCTACTATTACTATCAGTAAATCTGAAAACAAGACAAAACCCAGGATTTGTTCAGTTATTATGAAATCTGGTATGAACTGCATTTTATATGTGTGCTCCTAATGTACATCAAATGCTTTAAAAACATAAAACTGCTCTTGTATTTGTGGTCCGTGTTCTCGTTAGGCAGAAACGCATGGAAAAAGGCAGCTGCATGCCACATAAAACCCATCAGAAATATTTTTAATAATAATCTGGTACTGCCTTCTACGCACATGCCACAAGGACTACACTACCCAAAATCCTCGGCGTGTGTGAAAGCTTCCCTCGCCGGTGCTGCCGCCGCCAGCACTGTTCACCTCCTTCCATGCAGGCTGGGGCTACACCCTGAGGGCCTCTTTGACGGCCACGGCAGACAGGCGCCGATTGATGTGATACCGGCAGTGCAGCAAGTCGAGGTAGGTGCTGCGCAGGTCACGGTTGAACGTGGCGTAGATGAGAGGGTTCATGAGGGAGTTGGCGTAACCGAGCCACAGCAGCGTGCGTTCCAGCCGCACGGGTACACAGTCATGCTCTGCACTGCAGACAAAGGGCCGCATGGTACTCAGGATGAAAAAGGGCAGCCAGCATACAGAGAAGACACCCATGATCACCCCCAGGGTGGTGGCCGCCTTCTGTTCCCACCAGAAGACAGAGGCGCTGTGATGCTTGTGTCTCAGAAGGTGGGAGAGGGAGCTGCAGTCTTCTGGCACCCTGGGCGGGGCCTTCAGGGTCTGCATTTTAAGGCCCTCCTTCAGGTCGGAGGGACCTACCGGCACGGGGGCCACAAACTGGTGCTTGGCGCTGCTCTTGCGTGCCGCCTGGAAGATCTTATAATAGAGGATGAGCATGATGACCAGAGGGATGTAGAAAGCAAAGCACGTGGAGTAGATGGTGTAGCCGAGGTCCTGGCTGATCAGACACACCCCACCCTTGTGGACATTCTGAGCCCAGCCACAGAAGGTTGGCAGGGTGATAGAAGCCGAGACCAGCCACACGAACAGAATCATCTTGGCCATCAGCTGTCCGTTCTGCCGGGCCGGATATGTCAGGGGTCGTGTGATGCCAAGGTACCTGTCCAAGACACATAGCAGGAGGAGGATGCCCAGATTAACTGATGGTCATTTTTTTAAACAATGATAAAATAAAATAAAGTATATTATAGTATATTAAGTATATTTATTTTGCAAACCTGGCCAAAACCAACAGCGACCAGTCAACTAATCTGTCAACACGTGTGATACTACACATTTAATAGGTGTGAAAGAAAAGCACTGATATTAAGAACGTCAGTTTTGTGGTTCCTCAGGGTAAAGTTTCATTTGTAAAAACCATTGTGATGCAATCAGGAATCTATCATGCACCAGCAGGGGGCGATGAACACCATACAAACCTACGGTAATGATTGTTTCCTGCCGTTTTCCCCAATGCAACTTAAAGCCATAAAGGCAAGCCAGCTGCACATGCTCTCTCTGGCCCTGTGGAGAGTCTGCTTGGAGGATGACTGCCCTGAAGGGACTGCCAGCTGCTTACTGACCCTGCCCATGCTGCAGGGCGTTCGGGAGCAGAGCTGATTCCCCTGAACTCTGTGTTTTCCCCACTTTTCCCTGCAGAAATCTTGCCCCTTAAGGGATATTTTACCTGAACCCTGCTCTCCTCTGTCTCCCTGCCAGCCACAGCATCTGTACTCTAGTGTGAAATGTCAATGGATTTTCCCCCCAAAAGTTAAAATCACTTACGTAAACCTGTTTTTAAGGAATTCATGTACAATTGGTCTACGAAATATTTGTTAACCCTTTATATAAACTGCACCTCCATAATGGCTTTATAATGCATTCATAGAACATTGAGTGCACCTTAATAATGCATTGCTAGAACATTCATAATTAGCATGTAAGCATACTACATCGATCCTAACATACCTTAACAGTTTTAATATAAGGTAACGTTTTACATTAACTGCACCTTCATAATCCCTCTATAATGCATTCTGTGAACATTCAGTGCACTTTCATAATGCATTCATTCAATATACATTTTATTCTACTAAACATTAAGTCACATAAATCTATAATGTTTGTTATTAATGTATATTAAAGCTGTTAAGGTATATTAGGATCTTAAGGTGTACTTACATGCTGCTCATTAATGTTCTATAAATGCATAATGATTGCATTATGAAGGTGCAGTAATGTAAAGCATTACCAAACGCTCATGTAATTTACATCCCATTGATTTTTTCCCTTTAATGCAGAGATAAAATATTTTCTGCTCATTTAGCTTGTGAACAGATTTAATAACAGCCACAAACATAAAAGGGTAAATACCATCTTTCAGAGTATTTTTCCAACTTCTTTGAGTTTCAGACTCCAGTCTGGGCTATCCCTTTGGGAATACTCTAACAGTGATGTGCACAAACCCGAACGGGGGAGGGAGGGGGGCGCACCAGTACTTTGAGAGTCTCCCTCAGGAGTTTTTGAATGATCTTTGGTTACGTATTTCGAAGATCAAAATGGCCAATGCTCACTCCCACCCAACCCCCCCCCCCCCCAGATACATCATCAGATCAGAGAGTTCATGAATCATGAATTATTATTTGAAAGAACAACAACAAATGCTCTTGTTCTATTAAACAAATCAGGGCCCTTGTAAATTTGTGAAGAGTACGCAGTAGTAATAGGATGAGAAATGTGCTAGTGAACTCAGCCTGACTACGAAACAAATAGTGTGTTTGTGTTGTGATGGTAATCTAGTTACATTATAATGGTACTTCTATTATTACTATATATTTTGTGTTAATATTCTAAGGACAAAAATCTTTTTAAAAGCATATTGTACAACATATTTTTAGTTTAATAAAAGATTCCTCACAATGTAACAAATGGATTAGATGCTCCATTCCTTACTACCCTAATCTGTAATTCAAGCAACATACTGTGATGCTGCAGGGCCAGTCAACACGACAGACCATTCAGATTACCAACATGCCTTGCACCATGTGGCTTATATGCGTAATCGTGTTAATGTGTGTAACTGTGCATTTACGTCAATTTCCCTTGTCTGTGCGGCTGCTGGTTGTCACTGACAGTGCACTGTAAATAAATGTGGAACTTCTGTTCCTATTTATAAAGAATTGCCTCCTTTTGTTTAAAAAGGGCCCACCACACATATTCTGTTACAATGATTAATAAAATGATAACAAATTAAACTGTGTGAGTGGATCTGTACATAACGCTAAAAAGCTGTACAAGCAGACTGGCTGAAACCTGGAGCAATATTCTCTTTAACAACAAAAAGGACGTAACAATGTCCCGGCATTTAACTACAGGAAAACCTGCAATGAATACATGATAATATATCACAGAGTAGGAGATGCGTTAACCTGGTGTAGTGGTGATGTGTAAGGTTGCCCCATTCAATCTGAAGAAATAAGGGACAACAACTCCAGTGATGTCACAACCTTGGTAGGATGAGGACAGTGTGCAGGACAGTGAGCAGGCAGCAGGGAGATGGCAGGATGAGGACAGTGAGCAGGACAGTGAACAGGCAGCAGGGAGATGGCAGGATGAGGACAGTGTGCAGGACAGTGAACAGGCAGCAGGGAGATGGCAGGATGAGGACAGTGTGCAGGACAGTGAACAGGCAGCAGGGAGATGGCAGGATGAGGACAGTGTGCAGGACAGTGAACAGGCAGCAGGGAGATGGCAGGATGAGGACAGTGTGCAGGACAGTGAACAGGCAGCAGGGAGATGGCAGGATGAGGACAGTGTGCAGGACAGTGAACAGGCAGCAGGGAGATGGCAGGATGAGGACAGTGTGCAGGACAGTGAACAGGCAGCAGGGAGATGGCAGGATGAGGACAGTGTGCAGGACAGTGAACAGGCAGCAGGGAGATGGCAGGATGAGGACAGTGTGCAGGACAGTGAACAGGCAGCAGGGAGATGGCAGGATGAGGACAGTGAGCAGGACAGTGAGCAGGGAGATGGCAGGATGAGGACAGTGAGCAGGGAGATGGCAGGATGAGGACAGTGAGCAGGGAGATGGCAGGATGAGGACAGTGAGCAGGGAGATGGCAGGATGAGGACAGTGTGCAGGCAGCAGGGAGACGGCAGGATGAGGACAGTGTGCAGGACAGTGAACAGGCAGCAGGGAGATGGCAGGATGAGGACAGTGAGCAGGACAGTGAGCAGGGAGATGGCAGGATGAGGACAGTGAGCAGGGAGATGGCAGGATGAGGACAGCACACAGGACCAAGAGGTGAGTTAGAAATTAGGCTGTACTTTAAGATCTACTGTATCATCAAGGCAGATATTAGCCTAATAGGTAAATATGTATTTCTGAAGGCTGTTAGAGCTGGGGGGACTGAGAGGGCAGGAATAACACCAGACTGCTGGACCAGACCAGGCTGTTTGTAAATGTATAGGCTTATTACTTTTACTAGTATACTTCTCCTAGGATAATTCTTGGGAGTTATCAAAACCAAGTTCTTTTGGATAGGGATAAGGATAATGAGATCTTCTGTATTGATTCTCATTGTGTCGCATGTCCAGACCATGACCGTGTGTTGCATACATGTTAGTAAACACCCCTGGCGCATCTTGCACTCTTAACATTGATCCTGGTGGCGACTATTTGTATTGACGCGGTAGCGGACCGTAATGGTCATAGAAGTGTTATGAAGGCAGTACCCCCCAATTATGGAGGGGTAATTCGCACTCTGGTCCCGTCTCGTATGCCCCTTCGTGTGCCAATTAAAACTCTTTTTACTCCTGTCCTCAACTCCTTCTCCTGCTTCCCCGGTCCGCGCCTTGCCGTACATGAGCGGATGACGGAACTCCAAACAAAGATGCCTAACCCTGACCGAGGAGCAACACCTCGGTCTCCTGAATGAGGCCCTGCATTGGCTTGAGCATCCCGAGGTAAGGGGGGAGCCTTTGCTGCAAGCCCTTGCTTTCCGGATGAGGGATATCCTCGAGGAGCTATCCCTGCCCGAAGATGCGCACGTCGCAGTCGAGGTGCCTGAAAACCTGTGGCGGCTGAGACGTGGGGTAGCGGGAGGTGAATTAAAGCAATAGACACAGTAGAATCTTAATTAAATTTGTCTTACCGATTTGACACTTAAAAGCATGAAAACTTATAAATTACTACGAAAATTAAACACTTCTGTAAGGGTTTTTTGAGGATTTCGCGGATGCAAATAAGTTCAGTTCCAATGAGATTTTCGCAGATCTGTGAATTCGCGAATCACGAACTGCGAACACACGAGGGTTTACTGTGTATGTATGTACATTTAAAAGTGAAACACATTCGCTAAATCGGCATATATACGCGCCGCTGCCTTCATGCAAGGTGTGTGGTAAAAGGCACAACTGCCCAATTAACACGTGGTGACGTCGTGCCACTTTAGCATGTATGGGCTAATAATGTTAAGGAAGAATAGAGGAGTGGAATGTTGGAACCAGCTGAGGGCCGCTAAAAACAACACATCAATAGAGGAGTCTATTTGGAATTGGTTCAGTTTTTAATCATCTGACACGGAGCAAACATTTCACTGTACATCCCAGAAGTTCCGATAGTCTCCCGCATCTTGGTTGCCATCTATGGTTCACAGCGCTGTAACTGCCTTCCGCCATGTTTTCACTGATACAACCCAAACCCACGATGCATGGTGCACCTGTGTCTGAGACACTGTTGCCAACTTTAGTTGATGCTGGACAGTATTTAACTTAAATTTTTCAAAGTGCATTAATCAACCATGGTTTTGAGAATGGGCTTCCATTTCATAACTCACTGACTTCTGCCTTCTCCGATTGTTACACAGCTAGAACGTTAGTAGTCTTAGCTTGCTTCAGTTTTTTACCTTTGTTCTGTATATATGATGATTTCATAGAATTTGAAACCTTTTCCAGCTTGTTGGATGGTTTTTAAAATTTTACTGTCGTGTACAAAGTACAATGAAATACTTACTTGACAATGCCTTACAGACAATTAACTGGACAGTGCAACATTACAATACAAAAAATACTAAGTATAACATAACTTATGAGATTTCTAACATATTGTCAAGTCCTAAGGTCAGAGAAGGTGTGAGGAACTCCAGAACACAACCATGAATGGTGAAAACCCCCCAAAAAGGGACTTTATAATTCCAGGAGTTGCGGCAACGATAGGGTACTATGACAGAACTGGGTAAGACAGGAATGGGAAGCACGTATACACAAGCGAATGCTAATTGCGCTAACATTTCATGCTAACATCGTGATTCTCACAGATGTGCGAGAAAATTAGGAAATTAGCACATAGTAAATCATGATGCACACTGTGTGAACAGTAAACAAACATCTCTTCGGTTTTGCGTCACTGTCTCTCTACACACCTTTACCAAGCTGAGCCTTCTGCAGTGGAAAACCAAAGCAAGCTGGAACTGCACTGTAACTAGTGTCTTTTTGCGGTATGGCTCTGGTATGGGTCAGTTCATGTATCCTAGTGGAAAAGCACCATATATGGTGCTTTGCTCATCTCACAAATATGATGAACATCATTGACGTTTATATTTGGTAGCTCGAGGAGTCAACGAGTGCAAAACATTTCAAAATCACATACCAACATGTAAGATGGGAAATGAAGGAGCTGTCTTATGCTGAACGCGGAACCATTTGTGCAAGCGATCCATTAAAATTTGACACAGTAATGCTAACTGTAATTTTACCATGGTTTACCAAGAAACCAGTAACCATTTCATTGCCAGTTGGAATACACCCTCTTGTCCCCCTTTTTAAAAATAGGGGCCACCAGCCATTCAGAGCTATTTTACCCATTTTCCATGCCACACTGAAGAGGTGCATCAACCATGTCACCGTGACATCTAGTGCTTTCAAGATCACTGGCTTTCCATGTACTGCATGAAAAAAATCCATCTTGAATTATTTAAAGGCAAATTTACCCATCATGAGAATACTGCAGTGAACTTGGACCCCTATATCTGCTTTTATGTTTGTGGGAACCTCTCCCTTTAAGATTTCAGTCTCAATGGCTGAAAGAAAATCGAGGCCCTACATCTTGGGGGTGGGTAAGGAAACTGAAAGGTGACATTACTCAGTGTATCTGCACCTTATTTATAAATAGCTTGCATGTTCTGTTTTGTTTAGTTTCTATGAAGTACTCAAACAGTAGCCACACTCTGTTCCAGTTACTATTTGTGCCGATCTAAATACATGAAGTTCAGCCCCTGAATTGGCTCTTTTTTATGTTTATATTCTTCCAGTCTCATCTCCTTCAAGACCCCATCTATCAGCTCTGTCACCCCTGCCCTGTGATTTATCCAGCATGGCTCATTGAGAAACCAATGCCGAACACTGACAAGAAGACAAGTAAATATTTTGAATTACAGAAGATCCTTGGAATATTGCAGACAAAAGTGCAGAGTCCTAACCTTAGCCCAAACAAGGGAAAAGACGTGATGACCTTCCTTTGGAAAAGAGGTTGACAATGCTTTGGAGTCATCTTTTTACCAGGAAACAGTTTGAGTTGTTTAGACCAGAACTTGATCTACTGGAAAAATAATGGAGATACTTATGATGTGTTCACTGGCACGATGTGACAGCTTTGCAGCAGATAACTCTCAATGTGCATGGATCCTATCATCTTTGCCCTTCCAGTAGGGCCTATTAATTTACCAGTGGCTTTAACAAGTCCATTGGCATAAAAACAATAGTTATATGATTCCATTTTCAGCAAGGGACTTTTGTAGGAACATATTATGCTGTTATACAGAACAAGGCTGTTAAATACCTCACATACTGTTATACGGGATAAGCCTGATGTGAATCCTGAGCTTCTTAATTAAAGTGAACGTGTGTTGGGATTCACATTTGTTCTAAGGACACATTACAGTATATCAGGAAGCTGAGGAGTAGGTGCTGAGTGGAGGAATTTCACTGTAAACACTTCTTTGACATTCGAAGTACAGTTCAGTTCAGTTTTAGCTGGTAGTCTTCTGACAGCTGCTTACACGGGATGGGTTACAGGGTTCAAAACCAGCGTAGGTCACCCTGCTTTTGGAAGTGTGCTATAGACCAGTCTTTGTACCACAAGTGTACTACTGGTCAACTAACATGAGAACATGCTCCTCCTTGACTTGGAGATCACTGGCAGATTGCACTCACCAATCAAAGGCACTTCCACAATTTCCCAACTGAGAAACAGGGTATAGTGTTTGTGTACTGCGAGAATACACAAGGCTATAAAAGTGTGTTCACTTCAAATCTACTGTTGTGTGTTTCTCTTATGTATGCCCGTCAAAGTTTAATATTGAAGATTCACGATTCACTTTATTGTCCTACAATAGGAAACTTGGCTTGGACTTCCAGCATCCATAACAAAAACAAGGCAGAATAAGAGAGCTGCAGGGAACAAGCATCATATCTAAAAACATTTAATTAAAAAATGTTGATAGTTTATCTGTTTATCAGTTATATTTTGTCATAATTTCATGCACCGCAAGAACAGACTGTGTGAAATGCACCGGAAGCGTACACCTAATGTAAAGCCTGGACCAGCGCCCATCACTTTATTCTATCTAGGTTGGATTAATCGGTATTCTGGTTTCATGACAGCGAGATCCATAGGAGTATTCACAGTCCTAAAATCTCCAACCTTGTGAGCTGCATAGATACAGCACTGCAATGATTTTTTTCTCTTTTATCTACATTATATTAGTCACTGAGAATTGTTCAAGTCGGCCTGCAAGCGGTAGTGCGACAAACTAAACGCTCACGCACGCAAAGACCTAATTAACGCTTTACGCCATAGCTGAACAGACACCGGACAAGGTCGCCTGCTTAACGTATACGTAGACAATCATACAATTTTCAGGCATAACAAATACACGGATCCGTTATCTGAGAAAATAATTATTATGACAAAAATATACAAATGTATCATGATAAAAATATACAAGGGTTTTCCACAAAAGAAAATATTCTAATATCACAGCTAAGTTTGTGTTTAAAGGATATGGTATGCATAAAGGTCCAGCATTTTAGATGTATTGCATGGACATACCTGTCGATGCTGATCGCACACAGGGTAAGTATGGACGCGGTGCAGCACATGACATCCATGCCGATGAAAATGTTGCAGAAAACCTCATCAAAAACCCACTTTCCTCCTTTTAGGTCCGTCAATATCGCAAAGGGCATGACGCCCAGAGCCACGGAGAGATCCGCTACGGCCAGCGACACCAGAAGGTAGTTTGAGGGCTGCCGAAGTTTCTTGACGACGCAGACAGCAATTATCACCAAGCTGTTTCCCACCACAGTGACGAGAGTGATGATCGACAACGCCACCCCGATAAAGAAAAACTCTGCAAGGCTGGAGTCGATCTGCTGCTCCACCCGTGACAGGTTCCTCGTGGGGTCCACGGTCGCGGATGCGGTGACAGTGGGGTCCCCGTAGATTTGTTCGTGTCCGTGTTCCGAAGAGAACTGGATCGTCGGGATCGTGAACATCACGGCAGCGAAGCCGCGGCGATGGTGCAAAAAACTTCGGGCGAGCAGTAAAGCCCCAGTGCTTCGACAAACCCGGCGGAATCTGCGTGAAGAGGCGCTTTTCCGGAAAAACAAATGCAATCCATTCGCACGCTTCAGTCACTCGGCCGTATGCCTTCCAAAGCTCTGACAGCGACTGACACTCACTGACAGCGCCACTCAAGGTGTGATTCTAGACAGCACCTTGATATACTGGGGGGCACACCGGCGGGAACCTCAGCAGAATTAGTACTAGCCTACTAAACACAAAAGTATCCCCCAGGACCCGGTTTAATTCTTTCCACGGATTAAAAGATTTGCCTGAGCTGTGACTGCAAGCCTGCGTACCAGTCATCAAGTAAAACTGAATGACTATGTTAGAACGAAAGACTAGACTGTAATGCTTCTTTTAATTATAATAGACAAGTTAGTAGCCGATCATTGCATCATGTCGCCTCTCCTTCGCGTCCCACTTAACATGGACGGAACCCATTGCAGGTGTTGGGCCGAAATCTGCACCCCTGCATAGCTCTTTACTTCGATTCGAAGGCGGGGAAATAAGTAGTTCCGTCCATCTACATGTGCAACAGAAAAATTATATTGCGTTTACAGATTTAGAAGACGTTTATCACTTTCACATCACAAAAGCTACGGAAGAGGATTAGGGCCACCATGAAAATATTATTTGAATTCTGACTTTAATGTCAGAATTCTGACTTTTTTCTCAGAATTCTGACTTTAATGTCAGAATTCTGACTTTAATCTCAGAATTCTAACTTTTTTTCTCAGAATTCTGACTTTAATCTCAGAATTCTAAGTTTAGAAAAAAAAAAGTCAGAATTCTGAGATTAAAGTCAGAATTCTGACATTAAAGTTAGAAAGCTGCATTTAACCCATATAAAACTGATAAACTATGCGATGACATGTAGATGAGCCCCGAACCAGAACATAGGTTGTTTATATCTCGTCATTAGTTTACTAGTTTATGAAGAAGGAAGTCCTTGGCTTTATTAACCAAAAAAGATTACACAATATGATTTATTATACAGATAATTTAGTAATTTATTTCTCTCTACAATGAAGAGAGTATTAATATACCTAAACAAAAAAAAGATGTTTGTCTTTATGACGGCTTACCTGCCAGGAAATCCATTTCCATTCTCTCGTTTGATTCTATCAGGAAATGCTGTTAGCAACCAACACATTTAACGAATTACATAATAATTACTGAATTGCCACATCACGTGCAGCACTTGCGGGTGCATTTTACGGCATCTTACATGTATAATATTTAAGAAACTGACTCAGTAACTGTGTTATTAGTACCTTACAGAGTTCTCACTGTTTATTGATGTTGGTGAATTGCGTAGCTTTATGAAAAGCATCGTAGGAGAACATCACAGGAACATTGGTGGGGGGGTGCATCTTTATGTATAAGGTATGTACCCCTTTCAAATTTAGCTGCACTGACACTGAGTCTGTGAAGCTTGCTCAGATAACAACTTTAGGTCCACTGTGTGTGTTATCAACATAATTATGATATGATCATCGGAGAGAAAGATCCTGAGAGTATTTTTCAGCAGGGCACCTGGCGGGAAATGCACCCCCTTTGAATTCTGGTTCTGTTGATGCTACATAAAGGAAACTTGCTCAGATAGTACATTCTGCCAAATTGAGTGTACTGTCAAAAGCATTCTTTTAAATTATATCAGAAAATGCTTTTGATAGTACATTCTGTGTACTATCAAGTGTACTATCTGAGCAAGTTTCATTAATGTAGCATCAACAGAGACAGAAATTCAAAAGGGTTGCATTTCCTGGCAGGTACTGTACACTGCCCCCTGCATCTTTGTCTCAGGGGACTATATCAGAAAATGCTTTTGACAGTACACTCTGTGTGGTAGATTGTACTATCTGAGCAAGTTTCATTTACATAGCATGGACAGAACCAGGTTTCAAAGGGGTTGCATTTCCCAGAATTGTTATAGTAAATATTAAAATATTCATGATGCTGTTGTCCTAAACATTTTCCAGTGGTTACTAATTTCAATCAACGCAGCCCTAATTGGCATGTTTCCCAATTTTTCAGTTTTGGATGAAATGGCAAATAGTTGTCCAACTGCTAGACACACCCCATGGTTAAATGATCACACGCATTCTAACAAACAGGAGTGCCACAGATAAGAGCGCAAATGGAAATCTACGAGGTCAGAGGTGTTCAAATTGGCATGGTCCGACAGGCTGCGACAATACAAGCTATATAAGGTTTCTTCAGCCTCTTACCCTAACCTTACTGATTGCAATTGAAATAACCCTTTTTAGGACAATAACTTATCTAACAGCTGAACCACTGATACCAAGTAATATTGGTAGAGAACAATCCTGCGTGCCTATGATTAGAAGGGCCCTTGACCAAGGTGCTTAAGCCCCAGCTGCAGCAGGCGGCTCTCACCGACATGTGTGTCTGTGTGTCATGAAGAGCAGGATGGGGTAGGTGAAAAGAATTTTCCCACAGGGATCAATAAAAGTATTGTTATTAGAATGTGATCCTCAAAAATTATGTACATTCATTTAGTCCATCCATCCATCCATCCATCCATCCATATCTGCTTATCCTATCCAGGGTCATGGGAGTCTGGAGTCTATCCCAGAAGCTGCAGGCACAAGGAAGGGAATAACCCAGGATGGGGTGCCAACCCATCGCAGAGCACACTCACACACCATTCACACACACATTCACACCAACAGACAACTTGGTAACTCCAGTTCACCTTTAGCTAGTTTTTGGACTGTGGGGGGAAAACTGGAGAAGGAGGAGTTTTATATCACATAAAATGTGTTTTTACTGTCAATATATCATCATCACAATCATTTCCACATGAATCAAAAAAGTATGTAGTTAAAAAAAGTGGCATAGAAAGTTTTGTGCAAGACGGCATCACTGTTGATGAAAGGACACTCGGTGGAACAAAACATTTTCTGCTTTACTAGGCTAACAGACTTAAATGCATTTCTGATCACTTTCTGTTTAGGAGTTGATTAGATAGTTGTGGGCCCTGATGTGTTTTTTGTACCCACCCAGTGAGGCAGTGCGTGCAAGACCTTTACCCATTCAGAACATGAGTTCGGCTGTTAGGCAAGGTAAACTCATTTTCTTGCCAGTGTTCCTTGTTGGTTAGTGAACAATTAATGCAATTTAATTTTGTCCTCCATTGGAGCTGGAATTGCAGGGCCATGAGATTGAAAAGCTATAAGTTGACAGGTATCCATTCCAGCTACAATGATGTTCTGGCTTTGTTTTGGCATATTTGTATTGCACATATAATGTAGAGCAGGGGTCTCCAGCTACTATCCTGCATAGCTTAGTTCTCCCTGTTCCTCCACACCTGATTCAACTAAAGCAATAGGGGGGTAATTAGCAGAGAAGTAGAATCAGGTGTGTTTAATGAGAGGAATCCGAAAATGTGCAGGGCTGAGGCTCTCCGGGCCTGGAGCTGGAAACCCCTGATGTAGAGCAAAGCAGTAATGTAAAGTTGTATAGCATACTCACTCAATTTGGTGTGGCACGGTGGCAGTGGGTAGCACTGTTGCTTCACACCATGAACGGAAGGTCTCCGACTCAAATACGCTGTCCGACAGAGATAATATCTCTGTGGGGCCATTGAGCTAGTCCCTTAACCCCAACCGTACCAGACAGATGTCTGACCCCACACTTCACTCTCACCTCTGTGTGCTTCCATTTTGCTTGTGTGATGTTTTGAAGCAGATGAGAGGTGATGGTGTGGAGGCCCAATCTGTGCCCCCCCCCCCCCCCCCCCCCACTGATATAGCATCTGCTTGAAGGATTCGGAGGCCCTGCAGACTGAGGCTCCATGCTGGCCGCCCACAGAATGACCCTATTTGTGGCTGTGGCATGTTTTCACCCTGGTCAGAATGGTAGCACTGACCGAGTGTGGGGCATGGTCAAGGCCAGAGCTCGGCCAGGGGGCAGAGATCCCCCTGGGGGTGGAACTGGGCCTAGGAAGCAACACAACAACACTTTAAGCAACTTACATATTTAGCCATATTTCCACTGATGCTGTGTCCTAAAAAGCATGGAGAAAAACACATCAGATAATGTGACCTGTGACAGCCAGATGGCCTATGTGGCAGTGAATGAGGTCCGAATGACCCAGTCCAGGCACCTTCATGAAGCCGAGGTTCTTGGCTTAATTAAGTGCCATCTGGACGGTTCCCGAGAAGCTGCTTGGCCTCCTCCTGTCCCTCGTGGAGCTGCGAGACCTGGGATGAGTTGTCCTTGCGGAACCTGTAGTGGGCCGTGTCCAGCTTCCTCATTGTCCATATCCTGCACCAGGAGCTTGTGCATTGTCTCATATGGAGCTTTCACCCTCCTGCTGACTTTCTGGAAGCTCTCCTGTAACATAAGTGGTTTGGGATACATAACCCACTCAGAGAGCTGAATCATGCTTTAAGATCCCGGAAACTTCAGAGCAGCCTGGCACATAGCCCCCCCCAATGCACAGAGAGGTCCTCAGGTTCTGAGCAGCAGCTGTCCTACCTCTGCCTGCTGCTTATCTGCCTCTGCCATGCTCAGACTCTCCGCCATAGCCTGCAACTGTTCCTGTATCCCATCTTTCACCCTTTGGTCAGCAAACCAACAGCATGTGAGAAATGTGTGGTTACCCAATGCTGGAATGAGCTGCCAAACCACGTCTGGTCATCAATGCTTCAAGACCCTTTTGTTCCACAAATTCCTTTACTAACCTGACTCTCTACGTTCTTCGAATGCTATTATGTTGCACTTTTGGTCCTTGAATAGTGATATCAGGTTCAGGGGGCAGTGAGTGGCTCAATGAGTTAAGCCTCTATGTCTGTGATCAGAAGATTGCTGGTTCAAACCACTACGTGGGTAGAACAGTTACGTGTCCATGAACCCTTGAGCAAAGAAAAGCATTCTGATGTACTTGTGCAAGTGACAAATAAAGGAACATTTTACCTGACTAGGGATGCTCAGATGAATGGTGTTCCATCTCTCTTCTTGCTTTGTTAGAAGTTGTTGTGTAGCTTTTGCTCCAGCATTGCTGCCACTTGTACCTGGACATTCATTGGAAGCTCAGCTTAGTTGCACTTATACCTCGTTGAATACCTTTCAGCATGAATGTTAGTAATGTGTTTTTGCCGCACTCGTACGTCACTTTGGACGAAAGCATCTGCTAATATGTACAGTAAACGCAATTGTCTAAGTGTAATACTACTTAATACTTCTCATTATTCTTTTTCAGAGTTGTGGTTCTTGAATCTGGTCACAAGTCCACATATGAATGGACTTGGTCTTGTCACACATTAATTTTTAATTGATCTTGGCTTGGACTCGATCACTCCTTACGCAAAAAAAAACAATGTGTATGTCTTCAGCCTGTATGCAGCTTTGCACACCACCCTCCCAAATTCCTATTTTAGCTTCAACGTTTTTCAAACATTGTTCATACAGCCACTGATGCCCTCATCATGTCTGCCAAGTTAGCTATTATCCAGTTCGCGTACATAAACCATAAGGAACTTCTGTGCAAGGCATCCAGTAAAAAAAGCACATTGTGGAATGGGAATATCAGCAAAGCATCGATGACTGAGGGGGTTGGCATTACTTTTTCTGTCAACATTTGGAAAGGAAGCTAGGTGCGTATGTAGGCTAATGCTAGTAAACTCAATTTGATAACTAGTCACCCAGGGAATGACCCTAATCAGTCAAGTGTACAATCAAAATTGTTTTACATAGTAGTGACAGCTATCCAGCTAGCTAGCCAACATCTTATACTAATAATCCCCGTGTCCATAATGATTTTTTTCTTATCACAGACCTTGGTCTCCAGAAAGACACAGTCAATCAGCGTTTAGCATGTCTGACGTAGTTATGTTTACAGGTTTTACGGGAAAAGTTGATGAATGGGCTCAGTTTTGGCTTGAGTAATATCTAACTTTCATTCACAAAAGCAGCATTATTCTGGTATTTGCAATAAAATTTTTAGACCAGGGGACCCCCACGATTACGTCAGTAAGTTCCTAGTAATAAATATATAGGTTGTCATCGACTTACGACCGATGTGATTTACGACCTATGTGACTTACGACTGATCAGCTTTACGACCATGCTGAGACCGCAGGCATGTGGCCCCGACTGCGCTGAGTTTGCCAACACAAGTGTTGCCCAGCGTGAGTGTACAACAGTTTCCTGCCAGCACTGTCAATGAACATAGAAAATTGTGATAAAAAGGTTAAAATACACCAAACAATATGACTTAAAGATGATATAATTTTATTATACAGTATACTATACATATGGACTAAGTGGGCTAAGCCTTTGTGCCTGTGATCAGAAGGCTCCAGTTTGAACCCAGCAAGGCCCATAACCCCCAGCTCCCTGGACACTACAAATAGCAAGTTGGGGGAGGTGTAAAGAGAATTTCCCCACGGGGATCAATAAAGTATCAATTATATCATAATTTTTGCATATAAAATAAAGGCCCGACATACAACCAAATCAACCTACAATGGGGCAGTCAGAACCGATCGCAGTCGTAAATCGACAGTGACCTGTACCAAAAGCATTGCGTTATACTGTATTACCTTAATGCTGCCCAAGCCCAGTTGCTGAACAGGCTTTCAACACACTTAAATGCCAAAACATTAGCACCATTAAATGTGTCAGTGAGTTATTGCGTAGGTGCAAAATTCTCAACTGTGATAGGACTTTTTTTAACATGTTAAAAGGCTGTTCAACAGCTGACCATGCTCAGCTAATGTCCCTAATTTTACCCTCAGGGGCCTAATGCTGCGTGATTGATCTGCTGGGAATGGAATAAAACAGCTATTTTTCAGATACAAGAATCTTAACTGTCACACACTACCTTCTGACTAAACCCTTTGAGCATTAGATGGCTACACGTTATCTGTATGCTTAAATGAATTTAATGTTGCACATTTTAAAATCAATTATGTTATACTAGGTAGCTGTAAAAATGATGTGATCCTGTCATTATAAGACCCCATCATGCAGGTTTAAGACGTTAAATGCTCACAGGACTTGTGTTTCTGAAACGCAATATGTCGTTAATGGAGTGAAAGGCCCAGTCATAATAGATATCATGCGAGGTGTTACATAATTGTATGTGCACTTTATCTTTACCAACTCTGTGCATACGGTTAATAAGTTGTTAAAATAAAAAAACCCTTTAAAGGAATTTTGTATTGTTTAATGCATATTCTTTGATTCCAGAACTTTTTAGTGCTTTGGTGCTTTTTAGTGCAGAACTTTTTAGATTTTAAATATAGTCAGGATACAGTCATATTACAATGAAATTAATCATTACTACAGGATGCAGAGGGGGTGTTTTCTTTGTGTTTGTATTTATTAGTTGAAAATAATTATTTTTTATACATTTATAAATATCTATAAAGCATTTTAACTAAATGAATAAAGGAACAAAGAACATGTGCACACAGGTTGCACAATGGATGCACACAGGTTGCACAATGGATGCACACAGGTTGCACAATGGATGCACACATCGTTTCGCAAGAACACAGTTTTTATGCAATCAGCCTTTCGTGTGATTTATAGGCTAAAATGGACTGAGAAACAACATTGTGAGTTCCTGTCTTCTACCCGAAAGATGGCGGTACTCCACATCAGCATCTTGTGAATGAGAGCACCCTGCAGTTTTAGGACATGACCATGGTGTGTCACTATTAAACAACTTTTAATCCTTCAACATTTCTTCTCCATCCTGCCACTCATGCTTGGCAGCCAAATGTCACAGCACCTTACCCTCACGTTTCATCTTAGAGGTGCTGATTCCATAAGATAGCTCTGTGTAGCCAATTCAGAGCTCAGCTGGGTTATGTGAGTGGTCTGGTCACCAGCCTCTTGCCTATAAAAACCATCCCCAGCCTGATTTTCAGTGTGGGCCCTGGCTAGTGTTCTAACTTTACCATGCACACTCTGCATATGTTATTCATTTTCAATAGCAAGAAAAAGAGAACCTTTGTATAGACTATGATGCAGTTATTTGGCTTGCTGATAGCAATAAACATCACTTTACATTCTTTAGGTTTATTTGCTTCGTCAAAAGAAATGTTCTTTACCTGGTGCAGTTTTATATTCTACTAGAGAATTTCAAAAAAGCACCCTACTCATGGTTACAACAGTAGTAGCGTTTGTCTGAGTTAAACGTAAACACAGCCTTTCTGGTGTCAGTTACCTGTCCCCTCAGTGTTTGGAGAGCAGGAGGAGCGCAGGAGGAGCGCAGCATGTCCGTAAGCAGTGCTGGAAAAGTATCTCATCTAAACATTGATCCATTCTGCACATTAATTACAGGTTATTCTGCGTCATGATTGGATGGAAAACCCATCCATCACTGTAACCACTTAATCCCAACTGGGGTTAATGGGGGGGGGACCACAGCCTATCCTGGGAGCAATGAATGCAAGCAGTAGCCAACACACACACACACACACACACACACACAATTTAGACTCGCCAATCAACATGCCCTGCATGCTTTTGGACTGGGGGAGGAAACCACAGTCCCTGGCAGAAACCCAGCACACAAACTCCACACAGAAAGGACCCGTGACGGAACCCAGGACCTTCTTGCTGAGAGGCTAACCCTTGCACCACCATGCCACCCAGGACGGAAATCCCAAATTCTCAATTTTGGTTCTATTTCAGTGTCAACAAAATTGAAATTGTAATCTCTGGTTTCCCAATGATGTGTGAGTGTGCCCTGTGATTGGCTGGTGCCCCATCCTGGGTTATTCTATGCCTTGTGCCAAATCATTTTCAACAAGCTCTTTTTGGAACTGATAGATTTCTTCAGTGAAACCTCAGGTTAGTTGAATGATGAGGCAGGTTCCTTAAGCATAAGCAGTTTATTAAGACAGAATGAAGGTGTTACAGAAAGATGTTTCTCACGGCCGGTTCAGTGTCTGTCTGTGTCTGTCAGGCCCTGTATCTATGGTCTTGGTACAGACTGCTGGAGCTGGGGGGTCAGACGGCCTTGGTGAGAGTAAGTTGTATGAGAGGCAAAGAACATGATGAGCAAGTAGCAAGGACAGAAAGATATTTAACAATAAGAAAAATGAAAGCTATAAATGAATTAACTCAACATAATTAAAAGACTACAAATTAACTAGGGAAATCCCTCAGTCCCCCCTATGATTCTATGGAAAACAAAACACATCGAATCATCACGAGTAATTAATTAAAACAAGTAAATAGGACTGATCAGGATATAACTGTAAAAACTCAGCATAAAGCCTTGAATCTACACTAGGTTCTAAAAACCAAGTGAGGCACCTTGCATAAAGGTAGCAAAATAAAATAAAAAATAAACCCATATCCATTAATCAATCACAATTAATCAATCATAATCATCACCATCAGTTTTGGCAATCGTGTTTCCATAAACATATTTGCACAGACGAAAGCAAATAAAAAGCTTGACAAACCACAATATGTGTTTGTGTGGATGTGTGTGCTTGTCTGTTGACAATCAGCAGTGTTGTTGTTGATCTTCTGGCTGGTTAAAGTCTGTGACTTTGTCGCCCAGCAGTGTAGGCTACTAAGGGAGAGGTTACTAGCACATCACCTTAGCTCGTTAGATCTCAGGAACATAGTCTACTCTTCTGCAGTGGCTAGCATGAGTCCATCTGCTTTTACCACACACTTTAACTGGTACGTTTGTTGTTTACAGTACCTGATATGGGCCCTCCCTCTCAGCCCCAAGTGGGTCTTTCTGGGGTATCTTGATCAGTACCGACTCACCAGGTACCAGAGTGTGACCTCCGTCGTCAGGCTCTTCTCTCGCGTTGGAAACCTGTTGAAAGGCAGACTGAACGGCATTGGTGAGCTTAATGCAATAATCAACCAGGCTATCGCTAGCAACATCCGTTTTTTCCATCTGCTTTTTTCAGATCTATGCTGTCGGGAAGATGCATCGGACGCTCTGTGATGATCTCAAATGGGATCAAACCAGTCTTTTTGTTGGTCTTCGCTCTGATTGGCAACGATTGGCAGTGTCCGAGGCCATGGCACTCCTTCCGGATGATATTTGGACAGCCTGTTTTTGATGACTCTGCTCATCCTCTCCACTTGTCCCGATGACTGTGGGTGATGAGGGCAGTGGGACGACCATGAGTCGGCAAATCTCTTGACAGACTGCTCCGCTGAAATGTGTTCCTTGGTCTGAGTCGTGGAATGTAGTCTTTGACCAGTGTCTTTGCGGTGTGAGTGGCTGTGGCCTTGATTTTTTTGAGCCATTTATCACAGCTAGGAACTACAATCGCCTCTCCAGGTTTGCAAATTTGACATTCGCAGGTCCTAGTTGCCCATGAACAATTAAATGGGAATATTTTGGACTATGCGTAAACCAAAAATATGACCTATAAACTATATTGAAAATTGATTTGGATTACATAAAATATGTGTCAATTGTTTGTGTAAGTGCACACTACTGTTTATCTTTAATATTAAAGTTATTTTTGAAAAATAAAATACTGCCGGATCTGGCCTTGGGTATACCGCACGTCTTTGTCTTGGCAACCAGTATCACTCAGGCGTTAGCTGGCTTTGTGACTGTGAAATCTTGTGTTCTTTGCAGTAACTTTTAAATTTGGCAGCGCCGTCACTTTTCTATTTTTAATAATGGGCCCAAGTATCATTCGCAAATTTGCCACGGTCATTGGGATCTTCTGCCCTTAACCCTTGTGAATGTGAAGGGGTGACTGTAATGTATTTTTCCTGACACATGTTGAGCATTTCGATTCGTTTTTTTTAATCAGAAAGATTGTGTCATGGATTGCCAGGCGCGGGTGAAGGGAAAGGTTCAGGAGGCCGGGATGCAGGTGCGAGTAAATGGGTTTTCATGAGATCAGCAAAGGACAAAGGCAAGGTAACAAAGGAGTAGGCAAGCTATGGCTGAAGACCAAGAACAAGACTAAGGTTGACAAGATGTACATGACGGAACAACACAGGGGAGCAGACCTGAGAGCTGGACAACAGTGCAGGCAAGTAGGGAGATGAGGACAGCAAGGGCACGGATAACAGCAAGCGATCAACTGGAGAGCCAAGGCATAAACCCTTACATATAAGGAGAGAACAGATGCAACTCATGAAGGGGATCAGGGCAGGGTAATGTGACAACAGAGGGGTAGCCTTGCAGATTCAAGAATTTTATCTTGAGAAGGGTTCACAGCCTGTTAGCCCACTGAGGAACAGGTGTCCGTCTAAGCAGCCGAGTCATGTGATATACACTGCGTTCCAAATTATTATGCATATGCTGTTTTTGTTCATTTTTCCTAAATAGTCAATGCCGTCGACGTTGAATATGATTTAATATGATTTTTTAATTGTCAGCAATTATATTAGGTTATATAATAACCTGGATTTTATTGAACAAAACTATCAATGATGGCAACAGTATTTTTTTGCAAATGACTCAAAATACAGTATTCCAAATTATTATGTGTAAAAGTTTCAAGACATCAAGTAGGCTGTAAAGAACTGAAAAAGGACCTCTAATGTATATTTGCTTCATGTAGACCATTTTTCTGAAAAACAAATGGTATTTCAGTCAAAAAACATCCTTACCGAGTTACAGGTTAACATAAGAGACCCTCCTTGATATCACCTTAACTCTCTCATCCACTGAGCTTGTAAGGCCATGGATAGTTTCTGTATCTCATGTATGGATAGTGCCTGTATCTCATCTGAAGATGCCAGGATGGCCTCCCAGAGCTGCTTTTTGCAGGTTTACTGCCATCCACCCTCATAGATCTCCCGCTCCACAGGTTCTCAATAGGGTTGAAGTCGGGGGATGATGGTGGCGCTTTGTCTTGCATGAAAATGATTTTGCTTCTTTTTATACCATGGCAGGATCACACCTTCAGGCACTCTAAAGGAGCCTCTACCATCTCACTCCCTGTTATTCCAGCCCAGATCATCACTCCGCCACCTCCTTGCTGATGTTGCAGCCTTTTTGGGACATGATGGGCATCCTTCAACCACCCAGAGCTCCATCCATCTGCATCAGTGAATACAACTGTTTGAAAATTAGTCTTCATGTATTTCTGAGCCCACTGCAAACGATTCTCCTTGTGAGCATTGGTTAGGGGTGGCCGAAATACAGCTTTATGCACAGCTGCAAGCCTCTGGAGGATCCTGCATTGAGAGGTTCTTGGGTCTCTGGAGGCACCAGCAGCTTCAAATACCTGCTTGCTGCTCATCAGTGGTTTTTTAATAGCTGCTCTCTTAATACGATGCAATCGCCTGACAGAAACTTTCCTTGACATGCCTTTATCTCATCTTTCCTCTCTGAATCACACACAAATTTTTTAACTGTACAATGATCATGCTTAAGTTTTCATGACATGCCTAATGTTTTCATTCCTTTCGCAAGGCATCGCACCATTTCACACTTCTCATCTGCAGATAGATCCTTCTATTTCCCCATACTGCATAAAAACTGATTTGCTTAATAATGTGGAACAACCTCCTTAAGAAAGTTTCCCTTTAATTAGGCTCACCTAGGAAACTCATTATCAAACCTGTCTGAGACTGACATCAGTGATCTAAACAGACTGGAGAAACAACACAAGCAGAAACGTCCACAGAAAAACTAAAACCAAAATGTTAATTTAACATGCACAATTATTTGGAACACAGTGTATTATTCAGGTATCAGGGGGATGTTCCACAAAGCAGAATTTCTTGGTTGACCGATAACTTGTCGGATTTAGGGCAGTCTGGGCTAAATGGACTTTATCTTCATTCACTTACAGCCCAGACTATACCGTAAATCCGTCAAGTTATCCAGCTAAGCAAGAAATCCTGCTTTGTGGAACACCCTCCAGAAGACCATCACGAAGCTGGATTTCTTGCTTAGCCAGACAACTTGTCAGATTTAAGGTACCCCAGATTAAACAGACTTTATTTCCGTTAACTTATGTTCAGACCAGACTACCTTAAATCTGGTAAGTTACCTGGCTAAGCAAGATATCCTGCTTTGTGATACAGGCCTCTGGTTTATTCTCACTTCTCTGTGATGGCATTGTTTTACATTCTCTGTACAAGGGAAGTGGCCTTCACCACAAAGAGGGTTCAGGAGGTGTGTGAAAGTCCACCGTATCTACAAGTCCAGGAGCTTCCTGCCACATCATGCGAATGTTTCCATCTATGTGGTTGAATCTCAGGGGACTGTAAGAAGGCAGGACACGTAGAATGAGTACAGTGAGCTGCAGAATTCAGTTTTGAAAGTCTAACCTCTTTTTCTGACCTATATTTAATGGGTTCTTCTAAAAAAGAAGTAATAATTGAAGTTAAGGCTGTGAGAAAGAAGGAAAAAAACAGACATTTTGGGGGTCTTTATTCTTGACATGATTACACAATCAGAAAATGAGGAACAATTTTCAGTACTGCATTTTTTCCCCCTATAGTTCTCTAGACCAGTATTTTGTGAAACACAACAGTGTGCTGTATTAATGTGCCATAATTGCCATGGAGCCCCGGCACAAAAATGATAACTGAAATCCTGACACACAAAAATGTAACCCATGATCACTCAAGGACATATTATTTTCAAGCTACTCCCTTTATAGGCCTATAGATAGAATAAACCATATTGCTGCTGTAACCTAGTTCTTAAACTACAATATAAAGAGCGTTAGTTTCTAAGCACCAGTAATTAAATTATATGTCACCGTTCTAATTAGCATACACAAGAAGCTTAGAAGGCTATGGTAAATTAGTTTCATTTCCAGTGCAGATGCTGATAAACTGAGCGAAGAGACTGCAGTCTTAGCAACTCGTAACAGTTTGTTATATGGAGATATCATCTTGCAGGTTCTGACAAAAAAATGTCAATTCTACAGCCGTGGCCAAAAGTTTTGAGAATGACACAAATATGAATTTTTACAAATGCTGCTGCCTCACTTTTCATGATGCCAATTTGTAAATACTCCAGAATGTTATGAAGAATGATCAGATGAATTGCAATTAATTGCAAAGCCCCTCTTTGCCATAAAAATGAATTTAATCCCAAAAAAAATAATTTCCACTGCATTTCAGCCCTGCCACAAAAGGACCTGCTGACATAATTTCAGTGATTCTCTCGTCAACACGGGTGAGATTGTTGACGAGGACAAGACTGGAGATCACTCTGTCATGCTGATTGAGTTAGAATAGCAGACTGGATGCTTTAAAAGGAGGGTGGTGCTTGAAATAATTGTTTTTCCTCTGTTAACCATGATTACCTGCAAGGAAACATATCGTTGCTAGTAAGATTGCACCTAAATCAACCATTTATTGGATCATCAAGAACTTCAAGGAGAGGTTCAATTGTTGTGAAGTAAGCTTCAGGGTGCCCAGGAAAGTCCAGCAGGCACCAGGACCATCTCCTAAAGTTGATTCAACTGTGGGATCAGGGCACCACCAGTGCAGAGCTTGCTCAGGAATGGCAGCAAAGAAGTCACTTCTCTCCAAGGAAAAACATCAGAGACAGACTGATATTCGACAAAAGGTACAGGTATTTGACTGCTGATGACTTGGATAAGGTCATTTTCTCTGATGAATCCCCTTTCTAATTGTTTGGGGCATCCAGAAAAAAGATTGTATGGAGAAGAGAAGGTGAGTGCTACCATCGGTCCTGTGTCATGCCAACAGTGGTCTCAGTGGTCAACAATGGTCCTTCCTGAGACCATTCATATGTGGGGTTGCTTCTCAGCCAAGGGAGTGGGCTCACTCACAATTTTGCCTAAGAATACAGCCATGAATAAAGAATGGTATCAAAACATCCTCCGAGAGCAACTTCTCCGAACCATCCAAGAACAGTTTGGAGATGAACAATGCCTTTTCCAGTATGATGGAGCACTGTGCCCAAAGGCAAAAGAGATAAATAGGTGGCTTGGGGAACAAAACATCGACATTTTGGGTCCATGGCCAGGAAACTCCCCAGACCTCAATCCCATTGAGAACTCGTGGTCAATCCTCAAGAGGTGGGTGGACAAACAACAACCCGCAAATTCTGGCAAACTCCAAGCATCGATTATGCAAGAATGAGTTGCCAATAGTCAGGATTTGGCCCAGAAGTTGATTGACAGCCTGCCAGGGCGAGTTGCAGAGGTCTTGAAAAAGAAGGACCAACATTGCAAATATTGACTCTTGGCATAAACTTAATGTAATTGTCAATAAAAGCCTTTGACACATATGAAATGCTTTAAATTGTACTTCAGTATACCATAGAAACATCTGACAAAAAGATCTACAAACACTAAAGCAGCAAACTTTGTGAAAACCAATATTTGTGTCATTCTGAAAAATCTTGGCTACGACTGTACATGAAAAATATACAGCTTCAACACTGACCAGTAGCTGTGTTGGGAATGATGCACTTTTACCAGAAATGGGTTAAGGTGTTGCCATAGCCAAAAAAAAATAAAAAATATGAATATTATTTATCTACAGTACTTAACTCAAGTGACAAACCAGTATTTAGATATCTATGATGCATCTTTCAGTGCGTAAGAGTAGATTTAAGCTTATTACACTTTTAATTTGTTTTGTGAGATTAAATTTCCCTAATAGTAAACTGAAAGAATAATTTGCATTTTTAAACCATTATTGTATATTTCTCAAAATAGAAGAGAAGGACGGAACGCTGAATGTAGTTCATGTTATATGGTTATTATATGACTGCAGATGTCATTATGTACTGTAGGTGTCAGTAGTTTCTAATAACTATTAACTAGAGAGCCGTCGTATAATATGGTATCATATTATAGGCCTGTAAAACCTCCCGAAAGGGACTTTTTTCAGTTCCGATTTTAGTGTTTCAGTAAAGAACTATGCTAATGAAAAACGAGGTCTGAATCCAAGAGGTAAAACAGCTTTAATCAACATATTTGTTGTGAATTATTTACCTATATACAAGTTAGAAGCAGTGTTCTTCTACGATAAGCAATATTCACTGGAGAAAGCATCTGCTGGAAAATTATAAAATTAAATTATCACCGGATTCCTCCTCCACCCACAAATGTTACAGGATATAGCTAGTCATTTTCATGTCAACTAATCATCTCTGGGTAATTTCTTCTAAATTTGAATTAGAAGCAACAGACAGAAATACATTTCGTCCTCTGAGATAATGTGATGTGTGTAAGGGACATGGTTGTTAGTCACGCTAGAAGGGTCAGATCGAGATTCTATCTTCTCTAAAAATCGCCAACAGAGGAACCTTGAATTGGTTCAAAATAAAATGCCAAGTAAAGGTATAGAGGGTACGCGCATTTCACGCCGTTAGACAAATAAATACAATCGTCGTCAGGATTAATGGCAAAACGATGATATTGTTACACTGCTGGTTCTGGGATTCAAACCTAAGACTGTCCGGACAAAAAAAGGTAGTCCAAACCCACGCGCTACTCAAAACGTTCTAAAAAAAGGCTCATTATTTGATCCATTTCGCTAAATAAATCATATTATATAATTCAAAATATAGTTACATTATATCTATATTGTTTATTTCCCTTATCGTCAAGGTTGCTTTTAATGTGTAGTCTGAGTGTCACGAATTCGATGACGTCGCTATAAAATACATTTCCCATACACCAAACACTTTTTCAAACTAGAAATCGTCAAAAGTGAAGTTGTTCGGGAATTGTAGGGGTTTTTAAAAATACCTGCTTGGCAGTAAGACGTTCGTCGCACTTCAGTACCCATAATTCAGTGCGCTTATCGATTTGATGCCGCCATGTTGTAGGAAATCCGCTTGCGGTGGATTACAGTTTAATCCGAAAGAAGACGAAGAGGGACTGGGAGGCAGATCGGGTCAGTACCGTACCAAAGCCAACAGGCAGAGAAGCAGCTGAACGAATCAAATGGACATTTCGTGTTTTATTTTGTATTGTTAGAGTAGTAGGTTTTTCCTCAATGAGGAAGCAGCTAAATTAGCTAGATCTTCACAGTTTTTCCCCTCTTGTACCTCCGCTGGCTTCGTCGATTCTGATAGAAATTGACAGCAGCTGGATAGCTACTAAAGGACACCGAATGCAAAATAATAAAAATAAAATTAGTCACAATTTCGTTGACAGAAGCTGAGTTTCCCCCTTTCCCCTTTCCCTCAATAGTTTTTTTCATCTTGAAACCAGCCTAGACGAGGAGTCTCATTTCGGGGAGGGGGGGTTGGTGTCCTGGGTCTACTATTCGGGACCAAAACGGAAAAGATCACCGCTAGCTAGCATAGTCGGCTGGCAAATTCACATCGCCGGTTACGCCGAGGGACGGTCTCAGCTCGTTAGCTGCCGGACGAAGTCCGGAGATGTCAGGAAAGGAGATGAACAAGCAGTCTACCACCGATCGGCCGATTAAAGGTAAGATGCCGCTTCTCAGCAGCCGGGTCTCTTTCTTCCTCGGGGGTTAGCGGAGGTTTCTGGGCTATAATACTTTGACATTCACCGGTCTGCCTTCAGTTCGGGGCGTTGAGGGGTGGACCTAAACCTGGGTGATACGACCCTTCGGCGTCGTCGGCCAGCTGGACGCAATTGACGGGGTTTAAGCCCTGTTATTCGATGATTATCTCCACATTTGTCCTTTACACACCCCTCTGCACACACACGACTGAATTTCTTTGACAGGGCGTTATCCAGGCACATAGGCACTCTACACCTCCGACCACGTTTCCCTACACTTTAAATTGCCGTCCAGCTGCTGCCTCTGGTTTCCGGTTCATTTTCAATTTTTATTTTACTATTTTGTTTGATTTTTTTTTCGGGAGAGGGTCGGTATGATTTAACGCATTTTTGTAGCTATCCGAATGATTGATAAGGTCCTGCTGTAGCCGCTGTAAGTTTTGTTCAGCAGCTGTCAAAGAAGTAATCGACACGCGAAATGCAACAGTAACACGGAAGGGCTGTAAAAAAAAAAGCGCCTTTGCGGTTCTCGGGTTTTTTCTCGGGTTTATTGGCGGGTTTATTCTTCTCTAAGAGACAGGAAACCTGCAGTCTCCGGGGCTGCGATGCGCACTGAAACGCGACTTGAATTTGCGGCATATCTACGTCGGGAGACCCCAGTATATAGGCGCACATGTTATGTATGTCCATACCCGGAACTCCGCATGGCCGTGCATATAATATGTTTGTTTGTCTTTCAAATATGTCGTTTGCTGTCTTTGGTGCTATTTGTCGACTAATTTTATATGTATGACATGTTAACTGATTATGAAGCAACGGGTTTTTTTAATATATATTTTATTATTATTTTTTGCAAATTATGTCGGCCCTTTAAGGAGCCATGTATTTGGTTTCAACTAAAGTTGGAAGGGGCACAAGGGGGGCATTTTCAAGGATCAAGGGAGAGAAACGGTGATTAATGCGTTTCACACGCAAGCTGGCGGGAGTCGTGACTACCAGCACCTGACGGGTTTAAATGCTGCAGTCCTGGGAGGGGATCTGAAGAATTAATTAAGCCCACCCCACCCCCCTGGTGAATGTCACAGGTGAATTTTGTGCTGTCACCACTCCGGCTTGTGTAACTAAATGTCCCCGTAGGAGGAATTTAAACATGTCTCAGTTATATTTAAGTCGTTTTGCTCTTCTGTGCAGTGGACTGCATGCACCAAAAAAAATCACCCTCCCCATGGTGTCTGACCTCCGGTAAAACTGGTATTAATAAATGACACAAATTTGTAAATGAATATGGAGGCAAATATGTGAAGTGTCGGGCTTTTACACCTTATCACTCTATCTTGCTTTAATTTGTTACCTTTTGCTTTAAGTTGTTCAGTACAAAAATTCTTTAGTGAAATCCAATTTTTGTTTTCGGCTATCTTGAAATATACTTTAGACTTTTTTTTTTTTTAAATAACGAATGAGTTCATTAAGAATCAGACTGGATGATACCATAACAAGACTCTCGCATGTTCCTCCAGTTGGGCAAATGCCCGCTTCTTGTTTATCATTATATTCAGGCTCTGAATGTTTTTATGTTGCCATTTATGAGACATTTTTGTGGCATCTAGCGTGCCGCATACGCATACACCATTGCTCCCAAATGCGGGGGCCTGCACGCCTTGAAAGTGCACTTTCTTATATACTAAACCTGTGAAGGCCGCGTAATGAGACCTCCGGCATCAAGGAGGGAAAGAAAAAATAACAAGATGGTTTGATTTTGATTTTGTTATCTCCAAGGGCTTTGAGTGCTCCTGGAGAGTGCTGGGGCACCGTGTTTGATCTGAGCATGTGGATTAGTTTGATGCTGATTTAATCGCATGGGTCGCTGCTGACATGAGCAGCTCATGGTGTTCCCATGAACCTGCCCGGGTATGAGTCCAACTGCCCAGTCATGTAGAAGCATGTCGCCATTCAGGGAGGCATCTGATTAAGCCTTGGGCTGAAAAGACTTGAGCAACTTCACCAGTTCATTTTGGATCATGCCTAACTTGTGTGTACATATTATGTAATACCACATAAGATGGTGACCTGGAATAAAACGCATATTTTAAAGCATGGATCCAATCAAGTGAATATAAAAATTTGTCAAAATAAGGTGATCCTGTTTTCTTTGAATGTGCGTGAAAGGCACTCTCTTCTGTCAGTGCTTCCCTGTTGGAAGCGGGCTAATCTTAGCATGTCATGGCCTCACCCCACGCCGGGCCCTGGGCCCCCACCCTGTGTCATCGCTGTCCCAGGCTTGGCAGCACGGGGGGGGGGGGGAAATCCACATAGAGCTCATTGAAATGTGGAGGTACATGTAAGGGCAAGTCTTACTCCTAGGTCAGGATGTCCGTTTGGGGGGGGGGGGGGGGGTCCTGGAGTTGCTGCTTTTGATTCAGTTTTAAGGCGAATCCCAATCAGTGTGTCATCTTTGTCCCGAAGGGAGGCTTGCTAGTCTGGATTACCTACTCTAATGTTCACATTGGTAACCACAGTACACACCCAATCCCTCTTAGTTATTATTGGTTATATGGAGGACAGCAGCCCTACTGGTGTCATTTTACTGACACCCTGACAGACTTGGAACATCTTAAGAATGCCTTGGAGTAGAGGAGCGGCTGAGGTTGAATGTAAGATGGTAACACCCCTGCCCCCCACCCATGTGCTCTGAGGTCCCGAGGTCAGTGCGGTACTGCATACTCTATCCTGCAGTGGAATTTGGGGAAGCCCTGCTGCTGGGAGATTGCCAGGAAGGGACTGGAAGGGGCAGCTCATCAAGTGAGGCATGGAGGATAGCTCTATTTTGGAGTGACTGCCCTGGATGGGGAGCCGTGGAAGGTGGGGGGCAGCATTGGGTCGCTTTTATTGAAACCGGCCCGTGCATACACACACACACACACACACAATCCCTCCTGTTTGTTCTCCGTCTCTAGTCACGAATGGCTTCCAGAGGCATGTCGTCCTACGTAAAACTCCTGACTGAGCCTCCTTTTCCCTGGTGGCTGTGTCTGTCAGCAATCTTCACTGCCTAAACTGCTGGCTGCCGCCTGAAAAGAGCGCAGGATTACATCAAGACCTGCGCTAAAAAGGAAGGAACCAATGAATGATGAAATGAATCAGCGTTGCGATTAAAAGAGACGAGGCGACGAGAGAGCACCAGGAGTCTTATTCTCCTAACTCTGCTTGTAATGCTGCTATTTTTAAGGGCTCTGAGGCTGCGTTGTTGTCAAGGATGTTATATAAAAATAAACCGGACCGAGTTCTGGCTATTTTAGCTACAGCTAGCCTTGACATCACAGTGCATTGGGACATCAGACAGGCGGACGGCCCCCAGCAAGCATGACTGTGCTGACACTAGTCTGCTGCCACCCGAGTGAAACCTCATAAGGGTGCATTCAGAGAGAACTTGTTCAAGTCAGATGTTCAGGAAGCACATCTGATGTAGCCAGCGATATGCTAAGTGACTGCAGGGTTAAAATTGATAAAATACACTTAAGAAGCATATATGTGAAAGCATGCTTATATACACATGGTTGCCCGAAGGCTTCTATGGTATCCTGTCTGGTATCTGAGGTATTAAAAATATGACTGTTTTTGAACCGCAGTGCGAGACACCTGACTAAGCAGGGTCATCTCATCTGTCGCCTGGTTGCAGTGGTTAGGTTTGGGAGACTTTATTTTTGGTGTCCACCTGCATGGACCTGAGGGTGTCTTGTAAGTGATTCTCTTTTGTTTGATGCCCCTTGTTTCCTTTACAGTCAAAATCTTCTTTTTCAATCTGCAACTTCCTGCAAGGCAAAATCAATTCCTTTCTCTCCAAGCCCGCCTCTGAATTCCTCCTCCATACCTTCATCTCGGTCATCCCTGCTCATGGGGAATGCCTCCAGGGTCACAAGATTCAGCTGGTCCAGAATTCTGCAGCCCACCTTCACACCCGTGTTCAGACCCCTTCTCATATTTCTCCTGCACTCTGTGACTTTCAAGATCATTCTCCTCTCTTATGAGGTTCTCAGCAATCTTTCTCTTTCACAGCAGGCACCTTAGTTGAGTAAAACTCTGGAGTGCAAGTGAATTGTGTTTTTTTTTCTCCTCCATTTGTTTACATGTACGACTGTCACACCTGCTTATTCTTAATTGGCTTTAATGTTTTTCAGCACGAAGGTTACAAGGTTGTGCAAGGGAGGGTCCTTCAATGTTGTCAGTAGATACCATTATTATTGTTTTATGGTCATTTATTTGCCAAAAAAGTGCCGGGTTGGTAGCGACCCAAACGTGGCAAAGTGTCTGTATTTTTACGTGCAGTTTTTAAGTGCCGAGTTTGTAAATGGCACTCGTAAAAAAACAGTGCTTTTTTCCCCCTTTACTTCATCTCCCTCAGTCACAATCAGTTACATAGACTATCACCAAAGCCAATTAAAAACATTAGAAGTTTGCTCATATTTTAACCCTTATTGCTACCACTTCCCTAGCTGCAAGGTGTAAGCACTTAGTATTTTGTATACTCCAAAGTATTTTCTGTTGGTAGGGCCCCAGAATGTCACAAGCCGAAGAGCCCCCATCCTCATTAATTCGGCCCCCCTCTTACGCCCTTGGCCTCCCTCTGATCATCCTCCTGGCCTTCTCAGTCTTCTTCCATCTGAACCACGTAACTTTGTGGACTGAGCCTTCTCCAGGGTGGTACCCTGCCTGTGAAATTCCCTTCCCCCAGGTTTCCTAAATTCCTCCCCACTCCCCACTTGCAAGCCCTGTTGTCCTGCAGGGCTTTCCAGTTCCCTTTATTCAGCCTGCCTCCTCCCTGCTCTACCTACCGGTGCCCTGTATGCTCAATTAGCATTGTCTCCTTTGTTTATCTTTTCTCATCTTCCTTGTTCCTGCTCCATTGTTTCATCTACAATATTTGTTTCTGCTGTATAACATGGTGTATACTACAGTAATATTATGGTATACTCTAATTATTTCATTACTATATGTCATATATACATAATGAATGCATTGCATTACTGTACTGTAGTGCATTTTGTAATTATTTTTATGCAGTAGTTTCATACATACAGTACAGTGTAAAAGTCTTTTTTAAATGTTTAAAGCTATTTATCTGGGTTGTACGTGTATATTTTCTCAGAACAAAAACATTATTTAACTTTAGAGCATATTCAAATTAAGAGTAACACAATAAAAAAACTAATAAGTATTCCTTCTTTTCTCCCAAAGCTATTGATAGCTAGTTGGATGGCTAGATGAACACAGCTTCAGTTCCCAAACCTCTCCTCAGGGGCACCCCAGCCATTCCATGTATTTGTTATATTTCACAACCACCTCACATAGATAATTAATAAGTTAAAAATAACTATGTGAGGTACTGAATAGCCATAAGAGGCAGTGTAGTGGTTGAGTCAAAAAATATATGGGTGTATTAGATGTTTGCTGCAAATACTAGGGTGATTTTAGGAGAGATTTTGAAGTGCTTAAGCTGGCACACTTTGACAGGCATAAAAATCATAGTTTCAGACCAACATGAAGATAATTTAAACATTTTCTTTGACTGCCTAAGACGGACGTTTTCAACCTTTTTAAAGCAAAGAGCCATTTTATCCTAAATGTCTGACTCGAGATTTTGAAAGAGCTGCAATGGATAGAGAAGAGGGTTTGAGATACGATTTTTTAAATGTGATATTGGTATATATGCATTTAACACAAAAATAAAACTTTAAGTAAAATAAATAAAGAAAAACAATTTTGGGGCAAGGAGGGGGACTGTCAGTTTTAAATCACTTGGACGCGTAACAGTGTAAAGGTGACCAATATCACGATATTGTTCAGTTCTGTAGCGATAGTCTTCACCCTCACCCACCTTTGGCTCTGCAGTCGTTTGGCTTTCACTCTCCACTTCACTACTTGTAACTGTGCTGACCAAGCAGTACAAAATGTACTCACCTCTCCTGACTCAGCTGGCTATAATTTGTAGATCAGAGAAAATATAATAATTTTACGGAGACCTGGAAAGGCGCTGTGACGATTTACTACAAAAAGTATATGAAAGAATTAGGGATGCCAATAAACTTTGAAGCCTACATCGAATCTCAGACACTGAAGAAAACTCCGGAAAGCATACCATTTCACCAGAGACGTAATCTCGTCGAAGAGAATGACTTTGAGGAAGATGTAAATTATGCAGCTAAGACATCATAGAAGCACGCGACGGACTGCCTCATTCACATATAGCTAAAGAAATATCTAAATGAAAAATAATAATATTAACGTAGTGCTGGGTGGTATACCGGTTCATACCGAAAACAATTTTTATTATTGTTATGTTTTTTTTTTTCTTTCTTATACTGCAACACCAGTTTAAATAGCCTACACAACGTTCGGAAAGTGGCGCAGCTGGAAACTTTAAGGGGTGACCTTTTTCACTGCTGCACCGCTAAAAATGTACCGCGAAAGATCAGAAACGGAAGATATAGCTGACGTTGGAGTTGAAAATAATGAGACAATTGGGTTGTCAAAAATCGATTCTCAGATACTAATTAATATTACTAGTACTACAGCGCAGGCGCGCGTTGATGCGCACACAGACGCAGCCCCTCCCCTCCTCTCAACAGCCGCTGAACACATCCGCGCTGGTTAACACACACATACCAAGTTGGCCGAACATGGCATATGCTGCAGTTGAAGGCACTTCGCAAGCTGCTTTAGAGAAAATTTAAAAAAAATGCAAAAGTGCCATTTGGAAGTAATTTGCAGACGAGCATGGAAAGGCTAAGGATGTCGATAAGCCTCTATGCAAACGGTGCTACAAAGTTGTGGTGACAAAGTCAAGTAGCACGTCAAACCTGGAGGAGCATCTTAAAGACCGACATCCAGGTCTTTGAGAAATGTTCTTAAATTTCGCAAGGTCAGTAAAGTTCGCGTTCCAGCAGCACTGAACTATTAAACACTTATCAAAAATGTTAACGTGGCCGGCGCACACCTTAATATTAGCCATTTATCTATAAGCAGTTAGCCGACAGACGCGTTAGCCGTATGTTATCATTAAAGTAGGCGCAATGGCTAATAATAAAATAATATACTAAATGTGGGAACAATGAAAAAACGTAAAACAAAAATGTCATGTAAAATGTGGTAAACGGCCAGTCATATTTTTTTTAAAAATACCGTTGCATACTGTGAAACCGATATAACTTTGAAAAATACCGTGATAAAAATTTTTGGTCATACCACCCAGCTCTATATTAACCCATAAATAAATGATTTATATTTATGAAAGTATTACCATATATTAGTCTCATTCACATTTTCATGTGTTATTCTGAGAAGAGCCGCAGCCTCGTGCTCAAAGAGCCGCAGCCTCGTGCTCAAAGAGCCGCCCGTGGCTCGTGAGCCACAGGTTTCCGACCCCTGGCCTAAGACATTTGCATAGTACTGTGTTTTCCTTTTGTTCTATGTAAATAAGCAACTATGCTAAGTAAGTAAGCAAGCATCTTTGGCTCCTACAAAAGTGTGAAAGTGAAGAATAAAATGTAGAGTAATAATATTCTCTGGCATTGTTTTACACTAGTGTATGGGTTGCCATGTCTGTGCTGTCCCCCCTTCCCTGTCTGTTAGGTGTCAGGTTGCCATATCCACACGAATCATGTAACTGGAGTTCCTGTGCTTTCTGCAAGCATTGCTATGCCCCTTAGGCTCACAGGTGTATCTAGAATCAGTTTGCTATGGAAAGTGGAAGCGTGTGGATATGGCCTGGCTGAAAAGTAGTCATTTTCAAAGGAGCAAAACAATAGAACAATAGCATGGACTTGCCACAAGTTTAATGGACTTGTGTGCTCCACTTTTGATTGCAATGAAACTCATGCCAAAATGCCAAATTTGGATTTTGGGTCAAAAGGAAAATTTTGTGTGTGTGTGTGTATGTATGTATGTATGTGTGTGTGTGTGTGTGTGTGTGTGTGTGTGTGTGTATATATATATATAACATACGAGATTTATTAGATTTTTTTAAAATAACTTTCTGTTAAATCTACCAATCTACCACTCAGACAGATCTCTGGGGAGTGTCTGCTTGCTTTTCAATATCTGACATCCTCAGATCTAGCAGTAATTTTGGTTTTGAGTGGCAGTTCTACCTCTTGCTAGCCTTAAATCAAACCATCAAAGGAAGTTGAATAATTTAAAGCACAGCTGAATGAGTATATGGGCTGTGTGGTTCTAAATGCCGTTAGGGGGTATGTTGTCTCATTTATACTCCAGTCTTCAGAAGAATTAGCATTATTAGTATTATGCCTCCATGGATTAAGCTATAAAGGGCTCAGAATTGTATTGTAATATTATTTGTTTTCAATCAAGGTTGTCTTGAGATCAGTGGATTTACCAAATGAGCACATATTCCGCCAGTTCCTTGTCTTGTCCCCTGCAGGCATGAATAAACTCAATATTATCAACCGGAATGAAGGGTAAAATTAAGTTACGGGTAAAAGTTAAGGGTAAAATTGTATGTTACGTCAAATGAACATCAACTAAACGCTTAAATGTCAGCATAAACTGTTGGCCAAAAGCTCCCACTGCCAGCCACGAAGGCTTGGCTTTTACAAAGGGTACAACGGTTAAGTTAAATCTGCTTCAATAAGCAGCCTTTTCAGCAGCCACATCACATCAAGATCAATGCTCGCTGTGGAAGAGTGATAGAAAATCTGTCTCGCATGTCTCTGAGGTAGATGCCGTCTAGAAGAAAAGTCATTAAGTTCTGTCTAGATGGGACTGCCTTGTTTGAGCAGACGGCTGATGGTATTGCTGAGAAGCAGTTACCATGGCAAGGAGTGTCCACCCCTCCTCCTGCCCACTTTTCTTCCGCTCCCTGCGACCTGAAACATTGTTTAGCTGCAGTGCCGCAAAATTTAAACCAAAAGAGAAGTGGCTGAAAAATTAGTGAAGTGAAAGATGGTGTCCAGGTTTAATCGCGGATCCTCTTGCTAAGGAGTGCTGCTTGGGTGCAGCTGCTGATGACCGAGTGACGGTGGCTCCCCTCTCCCCAGGTGGCCTTACCCTCGCGGGCCTCTGTGTGTCTCATGGTGGCCGTTTCCCAACAGGACGTTCACCCTTGTGCACTTCAAGATTGTAACGCAACCTCCTGGGCTGCTTCCCTGCCCATGTCATTACTCAGCCATTAATCATGCATGAGCCCAGTGTTTCACCGCCAGAGTCATGTGACTCCTTTGCCTCACCTATCCCTCTCTCTTTCTCATTTTCCCTCTTCGCCTTTGAATATCTGTACCCTGTCATTGGTAGTGGAGCAATTTTATTTCCTCTTGCGAGAATCTAAAGTGAAATAGATTTGGCCTGTAATTTTTCTTTGGTGTTCTTCGGTAGCCTTTGCTTGTTGTGCAGGTCTCCTGAACCTTTGGGACCATAAAGTTGTTGGCAGGCGACCAGGTGACTAATGCTGAGCAGTTCAGCAAATTTCCAGTTTCTCTTCACTGATGCAAGACCTTTTGGGAGGGTTCTTTGGCCAGGAGTCAGGGAGTCGTCTCTGGGTTAACCAGGAATTTTCCCGAGATGGGAGCTCCCAGCTTCAATATCTCAGACCTTTGCATGTTTTAACAACAAGCTGCAACAAGTTCGGTTGCCTTAAAGCAGGGGTCTCCAACTCCGGTCCTGGAGAGCTACTATCCAGTAGGTTTTCTGTCCCACTTGGCTTCTGATGAGCCACACCTGTTCCTGGGTAGGGATGGGGCCGATCCGATCCAGTATCGGTATCGGGTTCCGATACCAGCTTAATTAACGGATCGGAAATTTCCGATCCAACCTGGAGAAATTTCCGATCCAGAGTTATGTCTACAATGCTGTCTGCTGAAATGACTTCACAAGTGATCCCGGGCTAGGTGACGTGTCCGTGCTCCAATGAGACACTGAGAGAGATGACACGCCTCCTTTCAGGAAATCCTCTGCAGTTTGCAGGTAGCAGTTTAGCATTGAGCGCCATACAACATGTCCGCTGTGTGGAAACATTTTACGGTCGAAACGCCGCAAAGTAAGACAGCAACGTGCAATGTTTGCAAAGCCGTTGCTCCGAGAGGTGGAACCTCCGTCGCGACGTTCAACACTACAGATATAATTAATAATTGCACTAGTATCTAGTAATCCTGTCTTGAAATTTAAATAAATATCCATTTAAACCCTTAAAGTTGCATATTTGTTTTCAGGATGGGATTTCTGCCGTTTTCTGACCTCATACATAGACTTGCTTGTAGAGAAGTTTATTACAGCCTCATAAAATCAACAATAATGATAATAATCATAGAGATATTAAAGCAAATAGAGCTCTGGTATCGGAATAGTATCGGCAGATATCCAAATTCAGGTATCGGAATCGGATCGGAAGTGAAAAAATGTGGATCGGTGCATCCCTATTCCTGGTATTTACCTGAGAACAGGTGTGGATCATCAGAAGCCGGGTATGATAGAAAACCTACTGGACAGTAGCTCTCCAGGACCGGAGTTGGAGACCCCTGCTTTAAGGCAACCGAACTTGTTGCATTTCCTGCTCACCTTATGTTTGAGCATTTTGGACTTACCTCAAAGGAAGGTTCTGCTTTTCTTCCATGTTCCATGCCGTTGAAGGCCGCTCCAGTGGCCTGCACCTTAACTATAAAACCTGGCAAATATTCAGATGAATTGTTTTCCATGCCAGCTGTCACGGGCATTGTTCAGAAACGTTGTCATATTGTCATGCTTGGGTTTTACTCAGTCACAGCTTCTTTTCCTTCCTTTTTAAGTAGAGTTTGTATCTGTATTTTGCTTTGTTGCAGGATGACCGCCAGCAGCTGTTTGATTGTGCCTCTTGGCTTTTTGATGGTAACAAGTGGAAGCAAGAGCTATAGATTGAAATCAGAAGCATCGTGTGAAGTGAACTAGTTCAGAGATCTGTCTCTGGCATCACTGGCACGATTTCTCCTGGGAAGCTGAGAGCTCTAATTGGGCAGGTGCTAACCCTCCTTATTTAGGGCTTTGGGGTTGGAGCTTTGAGGTCCCAGCACTTACACTTTGGGCTTATCTTTGTGTTTGTCCGTGGATTACATCATACCATCATGCGGGGGACGGAAGAGATGTATTTATGTTTGAGTGTGTTCGGGGCATATTGGGATGAAAAATTGTTCACTGCTGTCGCAGTTTGAGCCCTCTTGCTGCCCCCCTCCCACTTCACTGTGTGAAGTGTTGCCATGTGACTGAAGTTCAAAGGAAGCAGCTGAATCTCCGGCTGCATCGCCATTGTCTCTGTCACCGTGCGTTGCGTGATCACGTTCCGTGTTACGTGTCTGTGTGTGTGCCTGCGTGTGCGGGGCACAGAATGAACGTGATGTCTCACGGTTGACGCTCCCCCAGCCCAGGGTGATTATAAATTTTGTGTGTGATTAATCTGCTGTGTGATTAGGAACACCGCTGTGTAATGACGCATTCTCTCACTGGGAAGGCTTGGCTCCTCTCTGGTCCTACCTGGAACATTAACTTAACCTTAAGTTACAGCTCATTCCCTGTCTGTTGAATGGTGTTATAGTAGATAAGGTTGTAGACTTAAGCTTTAAAATTATGATGGGTAGGTTTCAAACAGGATTCCTGTAACATTATCGTCCTGGATGCCATTATATAGTACTTTTGTTTGTGTAATTAAAAGTGATATGCTGTGATCAGTCTCATTTAGTCAGGCTTGGATGTCCCGTCTGCTCAGCTGAGCGTTGCTGGGGTGTTCACCTCTGTGTCTTTCAGTGCCATACAGACCTACCTGCAGAGGCATTAGCTTTGCCCGTCCACACCGGGTGTGATGAGCAAAGCTCAGCCACTCAGCCAGTGGGCTTGATTAGCTTATGGACAAGCAATGAGGTTACAAGATTAACTTAGTGCTTTCCAGGTGGGCAGCATCTGGCCGTATACTTGTGCCCCTGCAAAAAGGCCAGGTCTAAGGCAGGTGTGTGTGTGTGTGTGTGTGTGTGTGTGTGTGTGTGTGGCAGAGCACACTCACTCTCGGCATCGTAACTTTTTCGCTGCAGATCATCTTTCCGCTGCTCTGCAGTAACTGCACTATGTGACTCATCAGTAGTGTTGACCCAGGTCTGGAGGTGCCCCGTCTGCTGCGTGATGGGATGTGCCGTCTGGTTGAGGACCAGAATTGGCCTGCAGAGCTTGAACGCCTCATGGAGGATTGAGATACTCTTAGGGAGGTTAATGACCCTTATTACTCCCATCTAATTTGGTGGATTCTGGCTTGGTTTGGTTGTCTCTGTCTCTGAAAGGGGGTTGACTTTTTTCCTTAAATGTGTCACATCCCCTACAAAACCCCCTTGAGCTCATTTTGCAGGGACACCTCCCTGGGAGAGAGAAGTTGAAATCTGGTTGAATTGTGCCGGATTGCTAACATTTCTGAGTGTTCTTGACAAAATGTGGCTTACATTGTGAGCCCACAGTGTATTTATACTCTAACTAGAATTTAGGTCAGCGTCTCCCCCGGGGCTCTCAAAACCAGCTGGTCCAGCTGCCACGTCCTGAGCGGCGCATTGCTGCCGTAACACTAGACCCACACAGGCCTTCCGTAGGACGGCAGGCGGCCTGCCCTTCCAGAGAAGTGATAGCTGGAGAGGGGAATTCCCCTCCTGCCCCCACCCCCCTCAAGGGCAGTGCTGTCATGGGCAGACTCACAGGGAACCCTCTCAGTGCTGCTGCCTAAAATAACCCCTCAAAGGGCAGAGTTAGCCCACGTGTCTCTGCACGTCTGTGGGCGCCATCCCCATCAGCTCTGTTCATCCCTCTTTTCTTTGCGTTTCACTTGGATTCTGCAGGTTGGCTGTATGCATTTCAGGGCTTCTCCATTTCTGCATTTCGCCTGGGCTGACCTATAACACGTGCCACAGATCAAACATTGTTAAACAAAGTGCGGTGATCTAGTTAGGATTTGCAAGGGGGTCTTTCATTTAGTCTATCATTGAATTTTCCACAACTTTAAACGAATGATTATCCACCTATTCAGGGTATTTGTAGAAGCCTGTCCAATTAGTGTGACCCCACTGAAAACACGGAGTCTGATTTATGACTACAGGCCTGCGGTTTGGAGCTGATATTCTGAACGGTTCCCACGTTTCCCTTTATGAAAATAGAGTGGAATTTGGAGAATGCTTTAGAAGTTCAGCTGCACGTGGAAGGTTGGTGATATCAGTAAGTGCCTGGAAATCCTTCTCCTCACTCAGGTGTTGGGCCAACCTCATCTTCTCCTCTTTCTCAGATTATTCTCTGCTCAGCATTCAGGCTACTGAAAAGCAGAGGCTGATCAATGTTGGGAAAGGTATAGATTTAGATGTTAATTGACAAGCATTTGGTTTGCGTATCTGACAATGACCAAGACCCAGCTGTGATAATATGTCCTTTGTTGGCTGTGTGCATTTGTCTTTCTTTTACTGCATTCAGATCCCCAAATGAACATCGCACGCTGCTTGTCATATTGACGTAGAGGCGAACACAGCTCTCGCTTCATTTATAAAGTGTTATGTCGTATAATTAAATTACGGTGAATAAAACCAGAAGTGGAGGTTGTCATCATGTTGGAGCGCCAGGTCGTTTCCTCCTACGTTTCAACTGGCTGTGTTTATCTGTGACAGTGGGAGTCGCATTTGTTTTTTTTTTTTTTTTTGTGAAAAACAATGGTGTGTTCTGTCGTCGGATGTCAGAATGACGTTGAATATGTTCAGTTTTGTTGTAAACACAATAAGAAGCTCTAAAGGAACCTCAGAGGAACCTCTAATAACCGTCAGAAGGTGTCTGGTGCTCTGCGGGAACTTTGATCAAAAACTGTGCAGATTCGTTTGATTTGCCTTGTGACAGAATGTGACAGAAATGAGTAGCAGGTTAATAACCTCACCGATGATAAACCAGAGACGTCCAGGCACCAGTCAAGGGATTTTGAGGGGGAGGCCGGCTGGCTTTTGAACTTAGGTCATTCTGATCAGGAATTTCAGAAGGACATCATGTTTGCTGAAGGACCATTTCTACCTTGTTTCCTGTGTTCTTTTCCTTACCAGGACTAACTAGATAGTCAGACTTGTGGATCGGTAGCAGGCAGTCGCTGGTAAATCATAAGTGTATGGATCCTTTACTAGGGCAGAGTTCTTCGACTCCAGGTATAGACCTGAGAATGAATGCCTTCAGATGAGTTTGTAGTTTTTGGGCTTGGTGCGTCACCCATACAGCCCCAGGAGACCCCAAAATGCTCCTCCTAAGCAAAGACATAGTGGTGCTGCCTCCCATCTCCACACGTCTTGGGTCTGGTTACCCAAAGCCATCAGGTTTGAGCAGTCAGACCGCAAGGGTCACGGCTCTGGGTTCTAGAACAGTGCAATTCGGCTCCTGAGAGCCTCAATTTGAATGACCACCTGTTTTTGAATTTTTCAGCAAATTGTTTATTAAAGCTTCTCAAGCAGCCAAAATCTGCGGCAGTCTGCGTTGAGAGAGGTCCTCCTTGTCTGAATACGAGGCAGTCTGCGTTGAGAGAGGTCCTCCCTGCTCAGGTGTGCTGTCTTTAGAGGGCGATCTGGGCCCTGGAGGGAGCTTGACCTGCCTGCTGGTCTCTCACGGTGACTCACTCCCTTTAAGTGGCTGGCTTCGCTCTGACACTTAGCGAGGTGGGCAGCCGGGGCTTCTCTGCGCTGCTGCTGGGCTGTGGGGGTGGGCTGGTGGGGTGGTGCGCGGGGGATGTGGAGAGTGCCGCTGTCGGCCGCTGCGATCTCAAAACCAGCTGGTCCGGCCTCTGATCACACATCCTGTATTATATTGTTCATGACGAGTGGGATCTGGGCTCTTTTTCTGGGAAGCATGTAGCTTATAATGCTGCACGGCTCAGCTCTGACACTGTTACACTGACAGTCAGGGCCACCAAAGTCTCACCTCAGCGTGAGACAAACGAGATCCTGGCTGTTCCCCGGCAAGTCCATGGGCTGGGTGTTGTTTTTGTTATACTTTGTGGTCATGCTCTCCTGTTCCCTATGCCACACTGCGCCTGCAGAAATTCAAGGTCGGCTGATCCCCGGTTAGTTTGAACAGGGCCGCACAGACGCTGTGGATCTCTCTAAGGAGAGCCCTTCTTAGCCCTGACTGGGTGCAGGAGTGGCCTCTGTAGAGATGCAATCCCCAAAATTCCTCGACGTGGCCCGTCCGGTCCCCCAAAGGTACCTGGCTTGATTTTCTAGAAGAGCACAAGAGCTGGTGGTGAATTTAATGGTTGTGGCAGGGACCTCATGAAGGACCACACTCTCAGGGCATGTCTGTAAGGTGAAGAAGCAGCCTTGCATTCAAATAAGGGCCCAATGGCTGCTGCTTTTACTATGTTCACTATCTTCTGTGACGGCGCTAACGGTCACGTTCGCACGCACACACACACACACACACACACACACACAGCTGTTTCCGTCCCACTTTATCAAGTCCTCCATCACCTCCACATCCTCTGACTGGGCCACCTTATTGAGACCTGACAAGTAGCTATAGTCATACTTTAGACCTCAGTAGCGAGATGATGAGATGAAGCTGAAAGCCCACTGAGGCTCCAGGTAGTCACCTCCGTTTGGGAGGAGGAGCGTGTAAAATGGGTGATGCTGGAAGGCCTCCACGCCAGCGCAGTGATGCCGCCCGCGTGTCTCCCACAGGGGTGCCGTATCCGCCCACGACGCGCCTCTCCATGAAGGAGCTCTACGAGAACGGCAAACCCAAGGTGGAGGTGCTGAAGAGCCACCTGGTGAAGGAGGGCCGGCTGGAGGAGGAGGCGGCCCTGCGCATCATCAACGACGGGGCCAGCATCCTGCGCCAGGAGAAGTGCATGCTGGAGGTGGAGGCGCCGATCACAGGTGAGCTGCACCCCCTGTGCCCCCCCCCCCACGCCAGCAGAGGCACTGAAGCTCCTGGCACCTTTACTGCTGAATGAAAGCCTGACTCCCCTGGAACTCTGTTGGAGTTTGCCCCTGCCATTAACTCCTTGTTGGTGTTAGATGCATCCTGGAAGCTGCATTTACCCCTAATTTTACCACTTTCATGGTACATATAACAGGGATAAATTTTACGTCATAACGATTATGATGGATATAGAAACCAGAAGGTGACAGAATTCCGAGGACTTTGGTTGCAGCCCATAATAATGGTGCCAGATGTTATACGGCTTGTTGTGCCTGTGGCCCCCCCCCCCAGTGTGCGGCGATGTCCACGGGCAGTTCTTCGACCTGATGAAACTGTTCGAGGTGGGCGGCTCCCCCAGCAACACGCGCTACTTGTTCCTGGGTGACTACGTGGACCGGGGCTACTTCAGCATTGAGGTGGGTGCCAACGTCTCCGGGGGAGGTGGGGGGGGGGGGGGGGGGAGTTATAGCAGGCGGCTCCAATAGCTGATGCCCCATTTTAAGCTAAAGAACACAGCCTCTGACGCAATTACCTGGCTGAATGGTGTAAGAACAGGGCTTGACTGCGTCATCTCTAAATCGACTAGTGGCTAGATTGATAGTGATTTAATTCTGAATCATACCTGGACATGAAACTAATGATTGATGGGGGCTGAAATAACTTGAGACCTGGTCTTCAACCCTTAACCCCCCAGTTCACCGTTATGTTATATTCCATTCCATTGCCTTGGCAACTGCTTGGCAGGCCACCGTGGTGTGTGCTGTCCACTCAGTCGGAGCGGCGTTGTGGGTGGCACTCCTGGATTTGAGGGTGCTGATCCGTAGGAGATTATACTGATCCCTGATCAGTAATGGTAGATTCCAAAACAACAGCATTAACAAGCTCTAGGCTGCTGTGTTAGGACCTGATAGATAGATTAGACAGCCTACAGCTAAAAACAGCTGCAGACAAAGAGTAGGTTTAAATTCTTAAATAATCCATTTAACCATTTCTGGGACTCATCGCTGAAATTTTATTGCTCTTCTGAGTAGACAGGTGCGATGAAGGGATTAAAAATCCAGTTAGTCCAAAGTCCATGGACTGGCTGCAAGCCTATGGCCTAGGATAGACACCCAGGTTCCCCTTGCATTGTATGCAGAACAGATGTTTTTTAAGCTAAAATGTTTGTGCTGGCCTTGGTCATGCCTCGATCGCTGCAGGTCTTTGCTCTGATATTTGACGGCATGTGTGAATTTCATTGGCTGTTAGCACGTCTGGACAAAGCCCGTGTAAAGCATGCAGGTGGACCTGCAAAGGCCCATCTGCCCGATCAGACGGTGTAAAGCCACGGGCAGCAGACAGATCTGCAATAAGTTAGACAGGAAGTGATTCAGTGACAAAGGAAATGACCACATTAGTAGGCACGGTAGAGCTGTGTATTGAGTTTTTGAGTTTGTTCAGAGTCATAGGACATCATCAGGCAGTGGAACCACTACTGGGCCGGGCTGGAGAAAGATCTTCTACTATATCCAACAAGGGGCCCTTTGGTGGGCGGGCAAGTTCAGAGAAAGGCCTGTGCATGGTGAGGAGGGGATCTCCCTGTTCCTGAACCTGGGGAGCCCTGTGAGGTCTGGATGGGGGGGGGGGGGTACTGAGAGAATTTGGAGAAGCTGTTATTAGTGGGGGGTGCAATGAAAGTTGGAGGTTTTTGGGGGGGGGGGGTTCATGGGACCTTCTGATTAGTAGAAGCGTTTGATGTTGGACTGCAGGGAAACGGGAGAAATATGACTTGTCACTGATGAAAGGGGCAACTTTGCCGCATAGAGAGCATGGTGGGGTCTGAGACCCCCTGCCTCCCCACTGTGCTAGTGCCCAATAGGGCTAGGTCTTCTTGTTTAGCTCATCCCTCAACAACAAAAGCAGTTGGAACGGCAGCTCTCTCCCCTCCTCAGTAAAACCTCCTGTCCCATCTCTTGAGAGACGGCAGCATCAGCATGGTCTCCAGTTTACAGAGCCGCTTTATCTCGCTTTGTATCAGAAGGACTGTGCCATTCTGGCCGCCATTCGCACTCCAGGATCTGATGGCAGGAGCAGCTTAACCACATGCCAGTCAAAGGAGGGTCAAGGGCGCCCATTCATAGCTGCAGAGGGGCAGGGAGCTGTCCGGAACGCAGCCTTTCAGCTGGGTTTGTGAGCACTCACCAACCGTGCCCCCTAATCCAGAGGCGTTGGCAATGACCCAACAGCCATGGCCCATAATCCAGAGGCATTGGCAATGATCCAACCGCCGTGCCCCCTAATCCAGAGACATTGGCAATGATCCAACAGCTGTGGCCCCTAATCCAGAGGCATTGGCAATGATCCAACAGCCGTGCCCCCTAATCCAGAGGCGTTGGCAATGACCCAACAGCCGTGCCCCCTAATCCACAGGTGTTGGCAATGACCCAACAGCATTATTCTAGTTTGCTAACAACCTTTAGCCATTTAAACAGCTGCTGTTTATAAGTTTCTAACTGCTTGTTCACGTGCTGTTCTGCACGTGAGATGTCTTAATCATGGAAGAGCATATCTGGTACATGAATTATCATATGTAGATGTTTATGGACACCCCCCCCCCCATTGCTCTGTCTGGCCTGCGATGCTTAGTGCATCTCTGCTTTTTCATTCTGTCAAACACCTTTGCTCGTGTCTTTCTCTTCCCCTTGCTGACCTTTACCACCCCCTCCTGTCTCCTGAGTGAGAGCCGCCATCCTGCCTTTGATGAAAGGGCGCAACATCCCTTTTGATTGTGACTTGTGCTTTTCGGTCCGCGGTTGGGGAGCAGGATGCCCCCCGAAACCACAGTGGGAGAGGGCATGGGGGCAGGGATCTAAGCCTGGCCTGGCCGCGCCGAGAACGCAGTGCGGGGGGGGGGAGTAAAGGCACGTTCCTCTCTGGCACGTGGTCTTAAAGGCCATCGTCGGCTGCTGAACTCACTCCGCTTTGGATCAGAAGGAACTACATGGTAAACAGACCCACTGTGAGTTCAGCGCTCGATGATGTCAAAGCTTGTGCAAAACCATTTTCACAAGTGTGTGCACTTCTGCTTATCTGTAATTTCGGTGTGCACCCAGGAAACCCCAGACTGCTCTGGCTCGTGCGCCTCACCCCACACCCGCTTCTTCTGGATCCCTCTCATAGACCCAACCCTTTTTTTGCAGTGTGTGCTCTTCCTCTGGACCCTGAAGATCAACCATCCGACCACACTCTTCCTCCTCAGAGGCAACCACGAGTGCCGGCATCTCACAGAGTACTTCACCTTCAAACAGGAGTGTAAGTACCGCCTTGCGCTGCATGTGTGTGATTTCCCCGTGATGGGCAGCTTCAGGCCTAATGACCCACTCCCATGTGAGACCGCAGGGCCCAGTCATCAGGTCTGTGGCCCTGGACAGTGATCAGAAAGCTGGGACTCGTGAAATTCACACCTGCTAGTGGAAAAAGCTCCCTGCCTCAGACCTGCTGTGGCAGAGGAGAGAAGACCGACTGAGTTTCACATTTGTACATTCTTAGTCTGAATTTCTGCATGTATCTGAACATGCTGTTGATGGGGTCCTTGTGCCCTGTGTCCTGTGCATCTGGCTTCGGTCTAACCATCATCTGAGACAGTGGCACAGTAAGAGGTCAGGGGTTAAAAAAATTTAGAGCATCATTGGATTGGCCTGGGTTGGGAACCAAATATATTATGCTTCCATGGGGCTGAAAGTGTCTAGCGGTGCCCCTGAAGGAAATTAGTAAAGTCATGCACAGCATGACGATGTTTCGGTCAACAACGGACTGCATGAGCAACGGTGGTCCCATAAGATGATGATGGAGCTGGAAAAAGCGTCGCCTAGTGACATCGTAGTGCAACGTGTTACTCGTGTGTTTGTGGTGAGGCTGGTGTAAACAGACCTACTGCGCTGCCAGTCGTGTAAAATATAGCACATACAATTATGTATAAAACATAATACTTGATAATGATAAAAACAACTAGTGGTTAGTGGTTTATGTGTTTACTATATGAACGTTTTATCACTATTTTAGAATGTACTCTTTCTACTTGTATAAGAAATTTTGCTGTGAAACAGTGCGCTATACCAGCCAGGTTTGTGTAAGTGAACACTGATGTTCACACAATGCTGAACGTTGTATTTCTCAGGATATTTCCCTGTCATTAAGCGACGCATGACTCTATTGCTTTTTTTATTTTTAACTTTTAACACCTTTTTTTGCACTGTTCTCAGGACATAAACCTAATTTGACTCATGGGTGTGTGTGTGTGTGTGTCTGTGTGTGTGTGTAATCATCTTAATGCAATGGTTTGTGTCTCCACTTCGCACTAATTTAATGCCCCTCCAACTCACTCCGTGCCTCCTGTCCCAACACGAACTCATTCAGATTGACCGTGACGATGTGCCATAAAATGTGGAATTAACTTCAGTTGCGTAACGGAGGAGAGCATCTGGCATTGAGCAGTCTGGGGCACCAGCACAACACCGTCCTTATCTGGCCAATCAGCATGCGACTGCCTGTGTGACAGTGAAGGCCCGCCTTAAGGCAGTGATAGTCACAGGCACCGTCAGCCCTAAGTTTCTGTGTTTTGCTTTTGTGTGTGTGTGTGTGTGTGTGTGTGTGTGTGGGTGTGTGGGTGTGGGTGTGTGAGAGAAGTTAACCTTGACCTTGTGCATGGGGTGTGAGCTGCTTGCTGCTAGATGGAAATGAACTTAAGAGAACTGTGACCATCATCACCAGAAAAGTTGCCCATTTGATACTGGTTATATCAGTCCTTTGGGGGAAACCATGTAAATTACATGGAACTGGAGATGGTGGGAAGACACAGATCAGTGAAGTGCTGTGTTGATCCAGGCTGTGGGACCCTCTGCCCCTTGCAGGTAAGATCAAGTACTCTGAGCGCGTCTATGACGCCTGCATGGAGGCCTTCGACTGCCTGCCACTGGCCGCCCTACTGAACCAGCAGTTTCTCTGCGTGCATGGCGGCCTGTCCCCCGAGATCAACTGTCTGGATGATATCAGGAAGGTAAGTAGCACCGTGCTGTGTGGGGGGGGGGCAGGCTAGCCGGGAACGCCCCAAATACCCTGATACAAACTGGGGGCCAATGTTGCCAGGATCTATAACAAGGTCAGGCTCCCCCCCCCCAGTGTGGATTATTACAGACTGAGCTGGGTTTATGGAAAGGGAGAGTGTGAAAGTGATGGGGCTCCCACTGAGTCTGGCTGCTCTTTGTCCACAGTTAGACCGCTTCAAGGAGCCCCCGGCCTTTGGGCCCATGTGCGACCTGCTGTGGTCCGACCCGGGCGAGGACTACGGCAGTGAGAAGTCATCGGAGCACTTCATCCACAACAGTGTGCGGGGGTGCTCCTACTTTTACAGGTACGCTGCTGCCCCGGGGCAGGTAGCTGCTGATGGTAATAATGAGAATGAGGTTAGTGGAGCCTTTATCCAAAGCCGCTTCCAGATCCCACAATATTATCCGTTTCTGGAGCAGACTGTTTTTCCAGGTTAATTATCTGTTTTATAAATGTATGATTAGGGTCATACGTTTTCATGTCAGACGATTCCAGCCCCCTCTTACCCGCTGTTGTGTTACAGTCCCTTCCTCTTGCCCGGCTTTCAGATGGCTGTGCTTCTCAGCAGTTGTGTCGTGATGAGATAAAACCCCTGGTAGCCTCTGCTGTCCTGTTAACTGGCTTGCGGGGGCTGCTCTGGCCCCTCCCACATGTAACCAAACACAGGTGTCTAGACATCAACTGCAAAAAGTGGCTAAGCGAACAGTCTCTGCCGCTCGAGTGGCCGTATACCTTTGTCAGACTACAGCTTACTGCCTTTACAGCTCAGCCCTCCCCTCCCCCACTTTTGGAAGTAGGGGGCCTTGAGGACAGAAATAGTTACCAATAATTGCTCAGAGCAGGTCAGGCTGAGGCGAGACCTCATGTGGGATCAGAAACCCCGCCTGCTCTGGTCAGAACTGCAGTGCTGAAGTAGAACTGGTCTCCTCCTTTTCGTCTAAGTGTTCCTTCCTCTCTTTCTCCCCCCACCCCTGCAGTTACCCAGCAGTGTGTGACTTCCTGTTAAACAATAATTTGTTGTCAGTCATAAGAGCGCATGAAGCACAGGATGCTGGGTAAGTAAGATATGCGTCACAGACTCTGGTTAAGGCAGCAGCTGCATGTCTTTGTGCCCGAAAATGTGGGTAATTTGTTTTAAAGTCTGACCAGTAGATAGTTCAGCTGGCAGTTCACACCACCAGCATGGAAATCCAGTGGCATATGTGTAGATTAATGTCTTTAAATGTCAGTCTGCTTTAATTTCATTGGAATGGGTAATTTAGTTTGATTAGGAAGGGAAATGTTAAAGCGTCCTACATTACCTGTCATGTGGATTTATATCCCTTCTTCCTTAGCTACCGGATGTACAGGAAAAGCCAGACGACAGGATTTCCATCATTAATTACCATCTTCTCTGCACCAAACTACTTAGATGTATACAACAACAAAGGTATGTATGACGGCTGTTTTTATCCGGAGGAGTTCTGGAGTGTGTGTGTGTGTGTGTGTGTGTGTGGGAGGCTGTCAGTGAGCGTCTCATTGCTCTCTACGTCAGACAGCATCTCTGAGTGCTCATACACGTGGGTGCCATTGTCCACCAGTCTGAGTGATGATGTCTCCAGGCAATATAAATCTCAGCTGCTGTGAATCGACTGTCCTACAAAATAACATCCAGCTTTCCTTGATGAGGCAGGGGGCCCCTTCATCTCGCCTAAGCACCTTTAAACATTCTGTGCTAATTCCATTATGTCATTTCGCCCACTTTATACAGCTGGATACGTAAGCCAGGTAGGTTTAGAACTTATGCTTTAGACTTCACACCTGTAACACTCCCGGAAGGAGCTTCCATTCCAGAATCCAGGAGGAGAACTGAACAGACAACATGTTGTGAAGGAGGGTTCATTTCCTTGTTTTGTGTGACAGCGTATTGTCAAGTACCTGTTCTGCTGATTTTTGGTGAAAGTGGTTGTACCCTTTGTATCAGGAAGCCATCAGCTTCTGTTTTCCTATCTGTGCTGTATTTTCCCTGAAGATAACCACCATGTGGTCCCTGTTATTCTTTATTCTGCCCTCACCCCATAGCCGCCGTGCTTAAGTATGAGAACAACGTCATGAACATCCGACAGTTCAACTGCTCCCCCCATCCCTACTGGCTGCCCAACTTCATGGACGTCTTCACGTGGTCCCTGCCCTTCGTGGGGGAGAAAGGTGAGCTCAGCTTCTGGGCGTTTCTCTGCTGTTTGCTAGTGCCGACCCAGTGTGGTGACATGATCGTCCGGGAAGGTTTTTTCACGTTACCGCTGACCCAGTGTCCCCATAATGCCTGACGTGACGTCTGTCCCTCCCCAGTGACAGAGATGCTCGTGAATGTGCTGAACATTTGTTCCGACGACGAGCTGATGTCAGAGGGAGATGACACCTGCGAAGGTATGTCACCTGTAACGTCACCTTGTGACGGGTCCCTGTCAGTCTGATTTAGCTGAATCTGCAGTGACTTTCAATGCACATTTCCAGTTAACAGCTGCTCTTCTGTGGTTTTGAAACTGAGACCAATCTCCCCTAAATCGTGTCACTTTGAGCAAACATTTCCTGGGTTTGGCTGATGATTAGAACAGAGCAGCACTGCAAAAAAATGTAACTCAGCCAGAAAAATACAGGCTTTCAATTTCCTGCTCATTTTTATGCAAGCAAGCAAAATATTTGCTATTAACCTGATTCTGTCACTGAAACTGTTTGTTTGCTGTCAGTTGTCATTTCTCAGAAGATAGTAATTTGAGGAAGTGTACCAATGAGAGTATAAAGCGGAAAGCTGTTTTGAGTATCAGATTATTTCTGAACTGGCTAACATCTGCTGGAGCTTATGCTCTAATGGTTTTTAAGGTTTGTTGTTTTCCGGTTATCCCACTAAAAATACACAAGAAGGTCAGCATGTGCTGCTTTTAATGGTTTCAGAGTGATTTTCTTTTCTTTTTGCAGTAGACTGGGGGGTCGTTAATAAGGCTGCGTATGTAGCCACCCTGTAGAATGTATTAGGCTATATTTTGGGATCTTTGAGCCGTCGCCCCAATGGACAAAATCTAGACGTTCATGTTGAAGGAGAGAGGAGATTGTCCCGTCCTATTATTTGATTCCCCCATGGGATTCAGCAGACTTCCAAAGTTTTAACGTTCAGACGCATTTAGAATCTTAGCCAGAGCTGTGCTGTCAATGGGCCGCTCCTTAAGACCGCTCACTGTCACTAGCAGTGATCACACGTCCGACATCTGACGAGTTTCTCCCTGCGTAAAGGTGGCACACCGGCCGTGCGGAAGGAGGTCATCCGGAACAAGATCCGCGCCATTGGCAAGATGGCAAGAGTTTTCTCCGTCCTCAGGTGAAAGCAGCTCTTTTCTGCCTATTTCTGAACCTGAAACACTTGTGTAAGCCTGGCTAGGCTTGTGTGGTTCATTCAGTCTGAGCCAGCTGGGCGTTTATAAAGATAAGTGCTCCACACTGCATTTGGTTCCTGAGAAATCCTGCCCTGTGCCATCGGTCTCTCACTAGGTCATAATACATGGGCGAAGCAGCACGATTAGCTTCCACTCAGTAGGTTTTCATTATTAAAATCAAGCTGACATCAATGACTCTTGTAAGATGATGTAACGACATTGGCTGCTGTTATTGGTTGATAATTCTGCTCTGCATCAGCATGACTGTTTCACAGCAGAGGCACCTTGGTGTTTCCTTACTGGGTCTGTAGCCGTCTGCTGCCTTGTGTCACGGTCATTGCTGATGCCCCTGTGTCTCTGTTTCTCCCCCCAGAGAGGAGAATGAGAGCGTGCTAACCCTGAAGGGTCTCACCCCCACCGGGACGCTGCCCCTGGGGGTGCTTTCGGGAGGCCGACAGACCCTGCAGAGCGGTATGTTTGCACCCCCACTGCCATGTCTACTTTTGCCTTAGTGTGTGGGTTGAGAAGGGAGGTTTGACTTGACAATGTGCCCCCCCCCCCGCCATAAGCATTAGCCTTTCTGCTGTCACTCTCTGTGTTCAGTGTCTGCCTTGCGCCGGTTACATCGGCACGCCTTTAACGAGCAGGTTCATGTTGACGAGCATTAAATGGATCAGTATGCATTCACTGAATCAGGGCTCTCTTAGGTAGTTTCAGTACTTAATTGAGCCAAGTACAGGATGATCGTGCCAATGACAGTAAAAAACAACTATTTGTGCTGACTAAACAATTCTCAAAACGATAAGCAGAGTGTGCTTCCTCGCCTGATATAAAGATGGTGAAACAGCCGTAAGCAGATCAGCTTATTTCACTCTGCTCTCGGCAGAAAGCCCCGCATCGGACTTCCCTGAGGGCCTTTATGGGGCCTCAGTCATGCCCATGCAAATGGGCAGCAATGAGCAGAAGCAGCCCACTGTTGGCTCTGAGCGGCCGTTCTGCGCAAATCCTCAGCAGAGGAATAAAACCGGAAGAGCCAAGAGGGCTGTAGTCGAGTTGGTACATGTTAGCCTCTGGGTAGAATCAGTGAGTCCCAAGCACCAATCAGAGCTGCCTGAACGCTGCTGTTCAGTATAAAGCTAAAGCACAGGGCCCGGTCCTGCTTCTAAGCATGCTCAGTCAGCCATCCCCCATTAAAAACACTAAAAGTCCTTGACCTTTAAAGAGATGTGACTGAAGGTTTGAGTTTAATCATAACTGAATGTTTTTGCAGATGATCGCACCCTCGGTGACTATTAGAGTTGCAGTTTTGATGAATCACGGGGGGGCCTCGAGAGAAGTTGGTCGAACGTGCAGTTTGGCAGCGATTCAGCCGTGGCGTGTAATGAAACACGCTCCAGCGCCCCCGTCTGCACTGATAAACACTTATTGCTTTATGAAGGCCCCCTTGTCTCGGGGGTTGTGGGTGCCATTGAGGCTCTGCTGTGAGGCTGTAGTCAGGCGTGAGCAGATCAAACGCGGCGCTTCTCTAGAAACTTGAGCCAACAGGCTGAGCTCTTTTCCTCCCAGAATGCTTTGCGCGCTGTAGTACTCTGCTTCTTTAAACATGGGTGTGGTGGGGAAGCAAAGGAGGGTGGGTGATGTAGTTCTGGGTGTGGTTGGGAAGCAGAGGAGGGTGGGTGATGTAGTTCTGGGTGTGGTTGGGAAGCAGAGGAGGGTGGGTGATGTAGTTCTGTCTCACAGCCAGCAGTGACATGCTTCAAGGTCTCCTGCCTGCTCTTCCTGTCTCTGGCTTCACCTTTAACCTGACTGCCTAACCCCGGGGAGGTGGGTGGGGGCGGGGTTAGGCGACTGGCTGACTGCTGTGGGTATGTCTGATGGTGTTGATAACCCAACTTACTGTCTCTTCCCCCTTCCCTCCCATTGGTTTTTGTTTTGTTTTGGCATGGCACTACTACTCATGCTTACACAGCCACCGTAGAGGCAGAAGAGGCACGAGGTATGACAGCGGTCTGTGTGTGTATGTGTGTCTCTTTGAGACTCATTGTGACTCTCACCCCCCTGCCCCCCACCACCTTGGAGTTTATTGTATTGTTTGTGGGTTTATTACATCGTGCTGTTTGGTGCTGTTTTGAAAACTGGGGACTCTTGCACGACCAGCGAGTGCTTCTATATAAAGGTTTTGGCCGGCGTAGGTTCATGGGATCCGCAGAGAAAGAGGTCGCCATGGGCTACTCATGGTCTTAGGATGTTTTAGCCTTGTTGATTGTTATTTTTAGGGTAAAGAATCATGAACTGACTTGAGCTTACCACTAGAGTGTAGTGGGAATGATTGGTGAGTTACTGTAAGACATCCCTGGATGACGGTCTCTGGTTTTGGAAGCTTTTCTTTGACCTAGATAGTTGCTCTGATGTTTGAAATTTGCGTCTTCAAAGACTGAATTAACTTTTTATTCTGTTGTATGTCACCTGCCCAGTAGCTGCGTGCTGGGGTTCAGTCCCTCTCCTCCTCACCCCGTCTCTCCTCCCCCCATCTCCCACCTTGTCCCTCCCTCATCTTTTCCCTCCCTCCTCCTCATCTGTCTCTCCCTCTCGCCGCTGGTATGAGTTATTTTTAGGGTAATCATGTTACGCTACTTGGCCGGCACAGCGCTCCGTTTGTTTTCCATGAAAAGTAACACTTTTGGCTCGGCCCACGGCCTGTCGGTCAGCTTCAGCGAAGATGGCGTGTTCCGTCGCTCGCGCATGTCCGCCAGATCTGTGGTGCTGCGTGAGGCACCGGCCAAGTTCCGCGTTTCTCCTGGTTGTGCAAGAGTGAACCGTTTTCTTCAGAAGCGCCCTGCTCGTTGGGGCGATTCTGAATGACACACATCAGTGTCTTTCGTACTTGTGGCTTTTCTGTCGTCCTGTGATGGTCCTATAAATATCATTGTTTTGTTTTTTTTTAAGTACTTGTTTGCCCCCTTCGGCCATAAGGTTTCTCACAGAATTGTTTGGCTCTTTCCCTGTTCCGTGGCTCCTGGAACAGTGCGTGGGCTGGTCCTCCCACCCAACAGCGAACAAAACACAAAACGACTACTAGCAAATGTTTTCAGCCTGTTAATCACGAGGCCATTCTGGTTCCAAGTCATCATTTGTAGTCCTACTTCCTGAAGGCACGAGGGGCAGCAAGTACGATGAAGGAAAAACAAAGGCGTGGCTGTCGGGGTGTGTGTGTGTCTGTGCGCGTGTGTGTGTGTCTGTGTGTGTGTGTGTGTTCATGTAGTCAGTGGTGACTTGGTTGTCACCACTGCACTGTGCTCTTTGTTCCCGTTGGTCCATCCTGCTGTTCCGTCTCGTTGCGTTGATGCTCTTACTGTGCAAACTGCTATTAATGAAATGCGCCCCCCCCCCCCCCCCAACCACGCTACCACGGCCCCACCACGAAGTAAGTGAGATGCTTTCATTTTATTTATTTATTTAATTTTTACTGAAAGACACCCCCATCATTTGTACAAGAATGATGCAACACAGAATGCCCAGTCATTCCTGTGGGGTGGGGGCTTCTGTATGGTTCAGTCAGTTTTCTGAGGGATAGAATAATAAAATTGTCACCCCTTTTTCAATCCGTTTGAGCCTCTGTGGGCGTGAAGGCATCCAAGGTCAACACAGACGTGGCATGTGCATCATCCACCGGGGTTTGCTTCACGCTGGGGAGGGTGTCGAAGGCCACTTGCAACTGCAGTGTCTCTCGTTTGATTAATGAGACTGTCAGTCACTTCGGGGACAGGATCTGTGTTACTGGGAACAGGGGTTATTGATGGACTTTGTATTCTTTGGTTTGCAGTGTTTTCCTCCTCTTTTAGTGATGTTCATGTCATCGGCAGGGTATCTAAGGTGCTGGCGATGAGACCGGCCGTAACCCATCCAGGTCGCATTAGGTGGCAGGGTCGAGGTCCCGCCAATCCACTTCCCGTTGGTCTCATCCGCGCTCTGTCTCTCTCTCCTTCAGCCATTCAAGGCTTCAACCCTCAACACAAGATTCAGAGCTTTGAAGAGGCCCGCGGTCTGGATCGGATAAACGAGAGGATGCCACCGCGGAAAGACAGCGTGCAGGCCGATGGCACCTCCGCCAACTCTCTCAGCTCCGCCAACTCGCCAGACAAGAATGGCACCAACTCCCAGGCATAAGGCAGCCGCCTCTCAGCCCCTCCCTGCTTCCCGCCCGCTGCACTCTTTTGTTCCCTGCCCCCCTTTTGCCCAGCCCACTGCTAGAAGCCCCGCCCCCCCCCTGACCACACCTCCCCCCCCCCCCCCCAGTCTGGCTGTCATGGGACAGGCAATCAAATGCACACCACAACCCAGATGGGGAGATATGGCACCTAAGACGAGTTTAGAAACAAATTGAGACCCTATTTATTTATTAAGGTATGATAAAAATGAAATGCATAAACATGTCATAGTTGAAAATGAATAATTCCACAATGTATTGTTATAAAAGTATTTATTATATATATATATATATATATATATATATATATATATATATATATATATATATATATATATATATGCAGAAATGGGTTGGGCTATCATTACTGCAGTGAACATCAATAACCCTGTTTTCTAAGTTTGAGTTGATCTCTGACATTATGTCCAGTGACACCTTTTTATCGATCGGCACTTAATGGCCGCTCGATCTTTCTTCTAGTGTCTTTCATGTGCGTCGTGAGGGAACGTTATAAAATGATCCGGTGTGCGTCTGCCCAGGAAGCAGCCATAGGGGGTCCATTCAGGACAGGAGAATAAGTGTGATTAACAGCCTCCAACGTGCGCTTGTTTACTGTGGCTGCATGTATGTATTTATGAAGTTCCCTTTAATGTGATCATGTGTTTTGTCTGAGGAAGCATGAAAGGTTACCCAGAATTCCGTACCAGTGACATCATTACAGAATATCCGTTAGCTGGTGTTTCTGCGCTCACTCTCCCTCGAGGGTCGCACGCTCTCGGATCTGAACCAGTTCACCGTCAGTGTGTGCATCATGGAGGGGATGGCATAGGTGTGCCGTAAGCTGAGATCGGTGTGTCGGTGCCTGTGAACAAGGGCAGAGAGAGCATCCGGCCGTGCTAAGTGCTTTCTGGTCCCAGCAAGTCTCCTTGCCAAAACACGGCAGAGCCACGGTGACGCGGTTTCAGGGTGAGCCGTGGTCTTGTAGCAGGGGCCGGAAGCAAGCAGGGCCCATCTTCGGGTCAGGAGCCCCTGACCTGGTACCCGACTGAGCCAGTAGGGGGCGTCGGCTCGGTTTAGACGGCTAATATTTAGGGGCAGATGGGTGCACACTTTGGCACATACACCTGCCCCCAAACAGGTGTAGGTCCCGCCCGGCTTACAGTGGGGTGTCACGGCATGTGAACAGCGAATCGCACTCAGCCTTGTCGGAGCACGGCCAGATGGGCGCGTGCAGCGGCGGATTTTTATTATTACCATCGTTTTTCCTTTCGGTGCAATTCCTCATTTTCACCACCTCTGTTATTGCCGTTCCTTTTTCTACCGCGCCTGCCAGCCTTCCCACATGTGAGGCATTATCTGAATGTATCTTCACACAGTTCAGCTGGATGGTTTGCCATATATATATATATATATATATATATATATATATATATATATATATATATATATGAGTAAATATGCTATATATAATGTAAAGTCTGCCTGTATATTTAAGCACCCCCCCAGTGCTACCAGCCCGTTCACGGCAGGGTTTCAGTTTGGGGGCGTCCTGTTGTCTGATTATACGTTGCTGTATTTGCAGTTTGTTTTTCTTTCGATGTTAAATGCAAAAGTTAAAAACGTGTTTTCTCTTACGGCAAACCGATCTGCCACATGATTCCTCTGGTCTTGATCTGTGAGGTTTTCTAACTTGCAAATATCCCTCTTCATCTTTCTTTATGTGTGTATGTGTGTGTGTGTGTGTGTGTGTGTGCGTGCGTGCGTGCGTGCGTGTGTGTGTTCTGTCTTTGTTCTTTGTTTTCCAGCCTCTCTTGTATGCTCTGTCAGGGAAAAGTGTGTTATGTGTGTGTGGAAACCAGGCAGACCTCTCTTCCACAGGCATGCTTGCTCTTACTCGTAAGTTTTCATACGCCTTGTTCCCACAAGTCCGTGCTCATTACGGTTTGTGTGCCTGTGCCTCGCCCTCTCCTTTCACCTTCCCCAGCTATTCTCTTTACCATAATTCTGGAATGCCTTCCTACCTGTTCAGTACTTTGGTGTAGCCTTCAGAAGCGTGTACTCTAGGGGGCGCCCTAACTGTGACTCTCCTAGAAAGTATAGCTGTGAGAAGCCTGTTCTTCTGAGTCTGTGATGAGCAGCACGTGGCTGGACTGTGTAGTGCGCGTTCTGGTGGAAGTAGGGTCATGCTGATTAGTGAGTGTGCTCCGACTGCAGTCTGTCTCAGTCACTGCGGCACGGTTCTGGTTTGTAGTAACAGTTCATTAGTAGTTAATCCTGGTGCAAAAAGGAGAGAAATAAAAGCAGGAGGTGTCCGTGTGCACAGGGTACCAAAACATTTCATCGAGCACGCTAATAGAAGCAGTTTGTCTGTCAGTCCTGTCGTGGTTTAAGGAGCACACACTGTGATGTAGCTGGTGAGGCTTCAGAGTGATGGCATCACAACACACACACACAGATACACACACCTCTACAAATCACATGACTGGGATTCATGTGGCAGGCCGCATCATTCATATAAATAACGTGTGTATTTTTTTAATTATTATTATCCTGGATGTTTGTCTTTGCAGGGTGTGCTCTTCCTATTTACTGAGGCCCCGCAGACTTGGGGTGGAGGGGTGGGTGGCGGGGGGGTGGGGGGGGGGGGATCTCTCGCAGTTTAATTTAAGGAAATCTTCACATGAGACGCAAGGCTGTATGCGCCAGTCCACCTTTCTGACTTCTGTTTAAGCATCCAAACATATCTTGCAGAATGTACAGAAATTGTTTATTAAGATTTTCTTAAATCTTCTAGCTGTTTAAAAAAAAGAAAAGAAAATCAAGAATAAGTATTAAACTTTTTGTCCAGTAATTCTATTGCAAGGCCTCTATAAATCTTGATTTATGTAGATGTATCACTCAAAAAGAAACAAATATTAAAAAGTTTAAAAAATGAGTGTGATTTGTCTTATCTTTCAGGTGTGGTGCATGTATACATGGGGTAGATCGTTTTAAAAGCTGAATTGATCCTGTTTTGTGGGCTGTTGCATGTATCCATGTGTTCCTTAATTTATTTTGTTTTAACTCTCACTAAAATGTCACTAGCCTTGGATACGCTGACTGTTCCATTGACAGGACTGGTGACATGGCGGATAACACAAATTTCATCTGTGTGTCAGCTTAATGTATCCAGCTTTCCTATATAATTGATTGTAGTAATTGCTATGGCAACCCAACATCTGCTTGGTTTACAGTGCAAGTACTTGTCCAATGGTAACACGGTTTCCACAGCAACCCATTTTCATCATAATTTCATATTTGCTTGGAGTCCACTATTATCCCCAGTGACCTTCTTGCTTTACAGCAGTGTTTCCCAATCCGGTCCCTGGGGACCCACAGTCAGTCCATGTTTTTGCTCCCTGCAAGCTCCTTGCCAGATAGTCCACATTTGGTAATGAACTGGGAGGGAGCAAAAACGTGGAAAGTCTGTGGGTCCCTAATGACCGGATCGGGACACACTGCTTTATAATGACACCTTTCTGCTGGTGAATATTTATTGAACTTATTTGGGTCATGTGACCTCTCGGCTACACCACAATGTTTGTCCAAAGTGTGACAGCTGTCAACACACCAGTTACGGGGGCAGGCAGGACATAGAAACATGGCAGAGTGTGCGACCCGTCCAAATCAATCCCTTACCCTGGAATCCCACTTCCACTTTTTGTCTTTCATGGCAGATTGAAAGATGTGATGGAATACATTATGAGTCAGAGAAGATCCACGCGGAGACACATCTGAGAAAACATCTTTGTTATATTTTACAAAACCATATATTTACAAAAAATAACAGTGATGGAAAGATGAGCAGAGATGCATCAATATGACACTCTTTGTGCTGATATACAGAGTAAAACCACCGTCAGAGTAGCAGCCGCAATCCGTGACTGACGGCGTTGTTAGTTGTCTTTTGTACCCAGCCTTTGAGAGCTGATTTCAGCTGATGGCCGCCGTCCTGCAGAATTCCTCTTTGCCGTTGCCAGGTAATATCACAACCTTGGAGTCGCGTTTCCATCATACCTGAGAGCGCCTGCGATGCAAGTTACAGCATGTTTGCTGCAGCCTGCTTGCTGCAGACACACCTCAGGCAGGTTTCCTCCGAATCAGGTGCGACTGTGTCCCGGAATGCCAGGCTGACTTGGTTTTAAGCAAAGCATTTCGTGAAACACATTATATCAAGTCAGAGTAAGTAAAAACTAGAATCTGGTATCTCTCTGCTGTGATATATCAAAACTCATATAGCAGGCTTTTCAACCTTAAACCAGGGACAATGCAATGAAAACAGGCCCAGACCATTAGTGTGTAATCAAATAAGTAAGGACCAGGCAGGAACTTCAGTATTTCTTTCCACATAGTGTAATCCTCGTTCCCCACCATTGCGGATTTTTAATAAATTTTTTGGGGGTTTTTTTGCATCTTGTAAATTGAATTGTAATATCAACATTTCATCAATTTGCAGTGAATCTCTGCAGCAGTCTCGATCTCCAGTCCTGGAGAGCTGGAGCCCTTCACAGTTTTTAGTTTTACCTCATTTAACACGCCTGGTTCAATTCCTTGTGCTAATTACCTCACAGCTCTTGAGCTGAATTTTTTGTGATGGAACAGGGAAAGAACTAAGCTACACAGGGCTCCAGCCTTCCAGGACCGGCGTTTGAAGCCCCTGCTCTACTCTTATAGCACCAGCCTGGTCATGTGTTCTGGCTCCGCCTCCAGCCTCCACGTTCATCCTGCTCTCTGCTGGCAGGTGCTGATATTTTGTTGGGCAGTGGAGCTTCCTCGCTGTGCGTTCCTTCTGAAATTTGACCTCTGCCTTCATCCCACACCCAGGAGTCTCCTCACACCAGGGGGGGGCAGGGATCCTGTGTGGGGAAAGACCACAAAGGTGGGGGGGAGTCTGTTTGCCTGGTGCTGTGAAGGCACTGATCTCTCTCTCTCTCATCTCTACAGGCCGAGGTCACAGTTTGAATTATTTACGGTTTTATTTAGCTACTGCTTTTAACCAGTGTCTATAGTTTTAGACTTTAAACAGCTGGATACTTTGATTTAACCTATTCAGTAACGGAAATAGTCCCCCTTTTACACTGTTTAGTTACACAAATCATATTGACCTTATGGAAAATTATTCCATATTATAGTACATATTTAATACATTAGATTAGATTAGAATGCCTTTACTGTCATTGTAACAAGTTACAATGAAACTCAATGTGTGTGATTCCCCAGCAATGCTTTGAGGTACATATGAATACTAATACACAATGATGAATGTAATCCTTCCTGTTGTATATTATTTTTCTTAAGGTTAGCTGCTTGACGTGTCCCATTTCCTACTTTTCTAAAGCCAGCACACGCCTCAGCTGATTCCATCTCAGTGTTGTTGGCCTGTGGCCATTTTTACTCCACGAGCAGCCTTGATGACGCGTGGAGAATAAGAGCAGATATTTACAGATATTTCTTATGTCTATTTTTACTTTGTTCACTGACTTTTGTCCAAGGTGACTTACAAACTTTATAATCCCACATTTTAAAGTGATTTATTAAACACAGGAACAGGCTACAGTGACAGATCGTCTTCCAGGTGCTGTGTTCACACATTCAGTCTGTGCATAAACTATGTGGTGAGCCCTTGTGGAAACGTTGAGTCTCACCTGCATGCCATTGTGGCTGATTGTGCAGATCTGCAGGCTGTGTAGGGAAGCTGTTGGGTAATTCTGGCCTTTCCTGCTGGAGCAGATGCTGTAGGAACAACTGAGTAAGACCAGCATCCTTCACTCTATGTGCCATTGAGGGGGAAGGTGGTAGTGGAACTCATATGAGCTAAGTACCTGTTAGCATCCAAGCGATTTCGCCTGCGTATGAGGACAAGGGCCACCCCACCCAGGACGAGCAGGATCATCAGACTGCCCCCAGCTACTATGACAATTACGATCAAAGAAATGGACCCTAGAGAGTGAGAGCGAGAGTGCACTGTTAGTGAGTGTTCTCTGCAACCGCAGCAGAGCTAACTTTTTTGTTTTTTTAATGCCAAACTAGGTAGGTAAGAAGTTCAAGACAGATGAGATGCACCATTGAGGGCATGTGGCGTTAAGATGGTCAAGGAATGAACACGTTCATGTTAAACTGTGATGTTAATCCACACACTGGCTTGTATTCAATAATCTGATCCTTCACTCAAGCAGCTAGCAAGCTGCTAAAGCACCATGCAGGATGGATTCTATAGCAGGATTCCCCCATTCCAGTCCTGGAGGGCCAGTCCGCACCACAGTTTGCAGATTTCCCTGCTGGTGAGCTGAATAAGGCGTGTCTGTGGTGCAGACTGGGATCCCTGACCTATAGTATAGTATCAATTTTATTGAAGCTACACCTTCATCACCTAAATATTATACATACAACTATATACTTTTTGCGAAGTTCACATTAATTTTGTTCTGCAGTAGATATTTTGTTCTGTTGTCTAATGGATTAAGCTGATGTGGGACTCAGCTGGAACATTGATACCTTACACTGAATGACACTATAACACTATTTACAAATTAAACGCAGTACACAACTGTGGGTGTGGCGGTATTTAGGTGCGGTGTGGCAGCTTTGTGCTCTCAGTGACAATTCACATACCACGTGGCGTCAAGCAATCTCGCTGGAAATAACGGAAGCATCTCTTCTGATGACTCGGAGGATGTATTTGGTACTGACCCTGTGACTGGTCTTGCGCCCCCATCTGGGCGTCCTGGCTGCTGCAGGTGGGGGGGAGCCAACCCGGCTCACACTGACACTCTGACTTGTGGTTGCACACCTGCGGGACATGGAGATGTGGAAACTCAGTTACGGGATGCCACACTGGTGTGTCATGTGATTAGGACAGTCAGCGCCTTCATGAAACGGCGTTAAAACTGTATTTAATGTCACACTTTCTATTAGCTCCCCAATAGGAGAATAGGTCTGATGGATGTGGGCATGGATGGAAATAGCCCTCAAGCCCTTCTTATGGTGTGATGTTTTTTTTAAGGAGTTTGAAACATTGGGTAATGGAGTAACTCTTACATATAACAGTGAGATCTGAGCCCCCTTCCCCCCCAACTCACTGCATGGCCTGGGCAGTTCTCAGAGCAGTGGGTGTTCATGTACGCCACCTCCAGATCTACACACTGATTACTCCAGCAGACCTGAGGGTTGGACCAGAGACACTGTAAACATAGTATGATGTATCTCCCAATTAAGTAACATTTAACATTAAATATTTTATTGAGCCTCATGGGGAAATTCTCCTTTTTCCTGCTCCATCTTGCCCTCCCTGAGACACACAGATACACATACAGGTGAGAGCAAGCTTGGGGGTCACAGCCCAGGGTCAGCCAGTGTGCAGCACTCCTGGGGCTGGGGGCTTTGGGCTTTGCTCAGGGGCCCAACAGCAGCTTCAGTCTGCTGGTCCTGGGATTCGAAATAGTGCATCACGGGCACAATAGTCCAATCATGCTGAGCCACGCGTGACCCCCCCATATACATTCACAAACATTATTAATTATGAATAATTTAAATCAGTAAATGAATTTACAGGTCAGAAATTACACAGAAACTGTAGACCGGAGGATCTAACAGTTGACTGTGTGAATGTCTGGATCGTGTAAAGTGAACCCCTGGAGTAATTTAAAGACTGATTTTTGAATATCTGCTGGATCTTTGAACACCCCCCCCCCCTGCCATTTATCACCTGGTCTTACCTGCCCTTCACCACACTTGGAACCAACTTCCACCTGGCCACGGTCCTGGGAGGGGTCGCCATAGAAGGTGGCTTTGCACTGACCCACCTGCATTGGCTGGCCGTAGCTGGGGGTGTCACTGCCGTTGGCACAGAACAGTTTACCGCATAGCATGTCCCTGCAGGGGGGAATTGGGGTTAGGGGGTGATGCTTTGAGGCGAAGGCTGTAGGTGAGAACAGACCGGAGGGTGGAATTCCTGGTTTGAGGTCTGACATACGATTCATTGCATTTGAAGTATCCATCTGGACCAACACGCCAGCCGAACCCAGAGAAGATACCGTGGGTGTTCAGTTCATAGCAGGAGTCAGCAGCCACTTTTGCCGCTGGAAATGAACATCCAACAGGCACCTGGTTACATGAGCAGGTGGACTTGTCCTGGTCACATGATGTTTCTGAGGGCTTTTATGCATCTGTGGACCTGCATCTGCTACAATTAAGCATACAGCTCTGATTTAGAGATACTGACATCACATACCAGTGTTTCCCAATCTGCTTCTTGGGGACCCACAGACCTTGAGGTAAGGTGCATGTGCCGATTACAGTGCATTACCACACCCACCACATGACAAACCACCTCAGGGATGAGAACCTGAGTGCAGCCATGTGGCGGGTGATACCTCAGCACCACACCAGTCCAAATGGACCAGTGTGAATTTTTTCTGGTGGCTGGAGTGCCAATCCTGCCACCCCTAAGTTTTTCCCTGTAAGTTGGAGGACCTCCTTATAGGGCTGGATGCAGAGTAATGTCATACTGAGGATGAAGTAATTGCAAGTTAAGGGCCTTGCTCAAGGGCCCAACAGAGTAGAATCACTCCAGGTATTTATGGGATTTGAACCAGCAACCTTCCAATTGCTGGCACAGATCCCTAGCCTCAGTGCCACCAATCTGCCACAGACCTTGAAGGGAGCAAAAATGTGGACTTTCTGGTAAGGAGCTTGGAAGGAGCAAAAACATGGACCGACTGTGGGGCCCTGAGGACCAAATTGTAAAGCACCGACACGTACAGTTGAAATTGCTACCTTTCAGGGCCGATTGAGCTCCCGCAGCATGCATGTCTGGGGGTAAATATTGACACTGTCACTCACTTTCCCCCCACATGCGGATGCACTGCTGCGAGCGCATAGGGCACCGTCCATCATAACAGTAGCCCTGTCCATCACCACAGGGGAGGCCATTTGCAGCGAAGACGTCCTCAGGGCAGCTGGCATCTCTGCCTGTGCAGAACTCAGGGAGGTCACAGTCGTCCCGCCGCGGACGGCACTCCCGTGTGGCTGCCGCAATCTGACAGGCAGGAGAGCTCGTTACCGGGATTTTCCAAGAAAGAGGAACCATGAAAATAATTAATGTCAAACTAACAGCAGTACAGACACGCTATCTATAACTCTGGCAGTCTGAAACGCTCTGTTAGAGCTTTAAGCCCCACCCCCAATTAGCCCAGTGTGCTCTGATTGGTCGGCTCGCCTACACGTTCCTCCTATGTCTTGCAGTCTGTAGACAGATCCTTGCAATTAGGCAGCCAATACAGATTGTGTTATGAGGTGACCTCACCATGTCACGGAAGTAAGGGCCGGAATTCCAATGTGGCATTTCAGACAGGTTAAAGAACAGTGTTTCCTGCGGTGAGAGTTAGTCCCTTTGGCGTGTACATTGGGTCTTTGACTGTCTACATGCACATAAAGATATATGAGACACTAAAGGAAAGGTTAAAACTGGAAAAGCATAATAGGCCCCCTTTAAAACATCTGAGCTAAACAACTCATTTGGGGCTCATTTGAATTCATTTAGGGCTTTAGCCTCAAATGCCCCAGGTCCAATTTAATGCAATTCTGTAAGAATGTTAAAACTCCTATCAGCATCCCACAATAAAGCCAGCTCAATACTGAGTCATTCCCAGATCCTAGGCTAAAGATCAGCAGTGGGGAATACCATCTATCCATTTTCCATACAGTACCCGTCCTGTGCAGGCTCACAGGGGTCCGGGGCCTATTCCGGAAGCTACGGGCGCAAGGCAGGGAATAACCCAGGACAGGGCAGCAGTGGGGAACTGTGGCCAAATAACCGGAAAATCCCATTCTGAGATGTGATTGGGTGAGGACCGGAGACCAGCTGCATTGGGATCTGATTAAGCAGCAGGTGGTGCAGTGGTTAGCAAATTAGTGTTACATCCAAACAATTACAGGTTTACATCCCAGGAGAGGTCTGCTGGTGCATTTCAGTCACTTAACCTGAATTGCTCTGGTAAATACTCAGCGGTATAAATGGATAACATGGTCGCTTTGGATGAATGCAGCTGCTGCCTTATAAATAATGAAAAGCAGGATTGGATTTTAAAATGAACAGCTGTATTTCATAGTGCTCATGTGGGGACCACTAGAGGTCACTAACGCACCAGAACAGCGAGACACGTTCTCAGGGAAGTATTTGGTATTACTACAGACATGAGGCTGCTTTTAACTGTTATGCAGAAAGAAACTGCTACTGAAAATGGAAGTTTTGCCAAAATATGAGTGCTAAGTCCAGAATAAGGAGCTGCCTGCGTGTTTTTGAGTGTTTCTCGATATGCATCCTTGTGTTCTCATGTACCCATTTTACGTCATTTTCCATTGCCGAAGACCAGTTCCAATACTCAAGAACAGAAGTCCAGAGGACGGTAAAAATCCCCAGTTGTTGGTCTTGCCCCACCCCGGTTGCATCCTCACCGAATGAGTCCAATCCCATAATTCATTGCAGCCCATGTTCTTGGGAGGCAAGTTAGCAGTACTGTACAGTCTTTGCGTTCTTGGTATTGAGATTCATCCTTTGTTTTGTGTGTGTAATTCACAGCTAATGGGTATGAAAGATGTAAGTGTGATGGTCAGTTTGTTTAGGGTGAGATTGTATCCAAGCATGTATGTACGTGCATGCCAATCATTTCCATAAGGTGCACCTTGCAGTTCTCGCAGCAGTCCCCGGACACACACTGCACCCCTTCCACCAGCCTGCAGGTGGCAGCGTTGCAGCATGGGTCTGTGCATTCCTGTTGGCCCCACCCACCAGAAACAAGATGGTCATACATCATGTCCGTGATTAATCAGTTCCTCCATGCAAATGTCTAGTGCCATGGTCACTTGCATTTCCATTGGACAGTTAGTTTCCATTGGACTGTTTGCACATCACTCACATTTTATTGTTTGTCTTCACTGCGTTTGTGCACTTTGGAATGGGTGAGACCATTAAGTCAAGATCTGATGTAGAAACACATCTCAAAACCCTTGTATGTGTAAAAACAAGATCTTCGTACAGAAGGCTACATCTACTTAAAGCATGAATGTCAGTTCCGATGGTGACCAGAAGAAGCCCCTGTTTTGAGGATGAAGGCAGTTTGTTCAGAAGGAGTCCTACCTCCTCAGTGCTACAGTCGCACTCCTCTCCCACCTCCAGGAGTCCATTCCCACACACCTGGACCACCGCCACCGGCTTATTCAGAATGCAGCTGAGATTCCAAGATTCCTGGAAAAGCTCATACCTCTTCTGGCTGCAACTACTGAAGAACCTCGGGGGGTTGTAACTGAAATCGCACCACATGTATCTGTGTCAACCCAGTGCAGATCCAACCAGCCCCAGAAGCACTCACCAGCACTCATTGCTCTATGCCGTGATTTTGTAAGATTTAGGTGCCAGATATCAGTCACGTGTCTTTGAATTGTACAGTTAGCTGGAGTCACATAGTAGCAAATACACAGCTGTGTAAATGTATCTAATCTGAAACATCAAGCCATTCTGGTTAAATCCAGATGCTAAACAAACAGATAAAGTCAAACCTTTGCACCTTTTCTTTTTTTTCTGCTACCATTGGCCATGTTTGGTTTGTCATTGTATATGGTCACTGCATGTCTGCATTCAACACGTGCCGGTCTTATTCAGTTCCAAATTGTCCTGGCAGGAGTCGCAGACAGATTGTAATTTGAAAGCACGCTGCTACATGAGTAAACAGGGGTGTGTGTGTTAATCATGGATTAATACATGTAATGTGATTAAAATCGTATATCATTTATACCATGGCCATAAACTGGATAAACATTTGGAAGATGAATTTAATGCATTTCATTTAGCAAATATGATATGTTCAAATACAGCATGAAACACAAAAGAGAGTTGATCCTTGTATTCCTCATTATTAATATCACCATTACCCCTCCTCTCCCAAACAATGAACTCCTACCTGAGCACAGCAGACATGATGCAGGTGTCCTCCGGACAGGTGCAGTCTTCAGTGTCATGACTCATGCCCAGGTTGTGTCCCATCTCATGGGCCAGTGTGACCCCGGTACTAATGGCGTAGGGCCTGCTGTCCTGGAGGGACATTAAATATTTTCTCTAGATGACAGTCATAATATTACATCAGACAGGTGAGACAGGAGACATCATGGCAAATTTAGAAGTATGTTGGTGTTAGAACTTCATCTTGGCAGTAGGACCCACAGTACCTGCACCAACCCTGTAGACTGGGGTTGGCAAATGGTGCCAACATAAGCCAAACCCACCGTGCCACCCTCAAAATCCATGGCTCTGAAAGAGAAGGCAGGAGATAGCTACCCAGGGAAGGGTGTAGGTTTGTACTGTTGGTGCCCTTGTGACATACTTTAAGCTGAACTCTGAAGTACACAATGTATAAACATAAAACAGTTGCTTCAGATTATAAAAAGTATTACTATATATTACAATTTGTTAGCTTTGAATAAAAGGGACAACTGAGTGAATAAGTGACAGAGTAGATAAAAAGGCTTTGGATCTAGTTCTTAAGTAAAGAAGGTACAGCGTTCACTCATTAACCTGGAAACATTAGTAGAATATTAGTAAACACTGTACTATGTGCTACGGAGAGACTATTTTGGAACTATTTTCTGTGCAAGTTTTATGCATAATCCTGTCATCGTTCCAGGAAGATCTGTGAGATGACCTCAACTCATTACTGAACCTACGTTATCAGTTGTGCGTTGTCGTGAGTCCTGGCGTTCATCGGGACATCGTTTCTCCACTTTGTGAAGCTGTCCAGGGTCTCCCCAGCACTGGTCGACAACTGGATCTTGTCCTGGTCCGTCCAGACCTCGACGCCCACGAGAATGATATGTGTGTGAAGGGGCTTGTAGACCTGGGGACGTGGAATGGTGTCTATTCTTATACAGGGACAGTAACAGCATATCTATCATCCGTACCACATAACTGCAGCAAGGTGCCATTTCGGATAAAGAAGTGGACTTTGCATTAGATCTTTCCAAAGAACTGCACAGAACACTGAAAATTTCCAAAACTTTGTCCATTTCTTGTTGTTTTTCAGATGAGATCACAGATGACCTAAAGTCAGGCATCCAACAAAGAACTTTTCTTAATTCATTTCTGCTATTATCATTATTTTTTCCTGTCTTCAGCTGTGATCTCTCCAAAGCAGGGTGTGCTGGTGAATTCTTCCATTGAGTAATTTTTGTTTTTTAGGGTGTTGTCTTTGGGGGTGGGGGAGAGGAGTGGTATTAGGGGGGTGATGTTTGTTATATTTTATGTTAATGCTTGTTCATATTCTTCTTCCATTGTCTTTCAATAAAAATTTCATAACAAAAAAACTTCCTATACATTTCCACATCACATCCCATGGATTGGGTGAGTTTGGGAAATTTGTTCTTCAGTCTTTTGGATGGTTTGCAGAACAGGAAGGCTCTGATCGACTGTTGGCTGGTATCTCCTAATGAACAGCAGATATTCTCTGTGCCCTCTCCGGATAAAGAAATAAAATGAATGCATGGGGCTCTTAGAAGACACTGCAGGGGCATGACTCTGTAAGACTCACCATGTTCACAAAGATGACAATGTCAAAAATGCGCCTTCTCACTTCTGCCAGGTCACTGTTCATTTTGCGGTACTGTAAGAAAGACAAGCGGCTGAGCTGAATGAGATCAAGGTGCCCAGAAGAACACGGGATGGAGTTAATGGGGGTCAGCGAACAAACAGCACTTTAACATATAAATATTTCAACATCATAATTAAAGATCCGGATACTGATTTATTAATGGTGTCGTTCTCTGCTGTAATGAGTGTTACTGTGATTTTGGAGCTTCTGAAGGTTTGCTGTGTCCTTGATCGTTGTCATTGCTCACCTCTCTGTGGTCCACAACCAAGTACAGCTCAATGTACTTCTCCTGCAGTGAGGTGGACAGGGCCTGTGGCACAAGGGGAAAGGGTTACGCTGAGCCTGTCTTCCTGGAAGGTGAAAGTGAACCGGGGAACTCAAAGCAGCTGCATAATTAGTGCGGCGGCTGATGTCTCATTACAGCTGAATGCGGATTTAAAAAGCAATAGCTTGTTAAATAAGTAGCCAAAAAAAATTCTTGCTTGAGTTTCCTGCTTTGATGTACTTGTGTGGACCTGCTATCTTAAGGGCCTCCATTTCAAGTGCAGGTCCACCAAATGGCAATCAGCCAGAACTGCTACGACACACACGTGAGCCGTTACACACGTGAGCACTTTCACTGGGGTGTAGCGCTCACAAACGTCATCTTTCATTTTATCAGTTATTAACCTGTGATTAACACACCAGGCCCAGAACTACTCCCAGTCGGGCTAATCAGTCTGAACCCAAGGTTAACATATCTCTGGCGACATGCTTTCCCCTGCTTTTTAATAACTTTGCTGTTTGAACAGAGCATTGTTTTGACTTACTGAGGCTCCTGAGCTCCCCCTGGTGCGAATGAATGGAATTGCAGACTCCAGCGTGTGGTTGTGCACTCCACACACCCTGGGCTCTGTAACCAGGTGCTCGTACTTGAACAGGGCGTGGTCCCCAGTGTCGCTGTCTGACAGTGGCTCTATCAGGTAAATCTCTGCTGCAGTCTTAATGTAGCCCCTGAGATCAACAGTAAGAGGTCAGGTGAGGCCTGCTGGCCTGCAGGGCATCGCAGAGGCGCTGTGACCAGGTCTTAGCATTAGGTGTCTGCTCTGTTTCAGCAGCTTTTGTGTGTGTTTCTGTCTTCTGACCTCAGGCCATGGCAGATGCTGATGCTCGCTGAGGTCTCATTACCGCCGCCAGCCGTCCCAGAGTAGCAGCAGAGATCCTGAGTCAGAGCAGATCGGCAATCAGTGAATGGAGAAGAAATCGTGTGAGCGTGCTGCTAGTATACTGTTACCATGGTAACTGACCAGGTCCCCCGGGGAAGACGTGACCCTACTTCCATTCTTGGTGTAGTGTGTTTCACTGTAGTCTGGTGCAAACAGGCCCCTGGGAGAACATCATTGTTTAGTGTTAATCCAGATCTTCAAGCTGCTCAAAACAACCACGCCACTAAGGGTACAACAGCAGCATCATGCTGGGACATGTCCAGGTTAGCAGCAACCCAACACGGCATGCTGGGAACAAGGGTCAGACTTACTGGTTTCTCTCCAGGTGAAGTTCCATGTGTCTCCCAGCCATGGTTAGCCTATACCCAACCACGTCGGGCCATACTGACTGAGGAAGAGGAGCAAGCAGTCAGCAGGAGCAACACTGGGGTCCATGTCCTGTCCTGGAGTTTGGCATAACCTGACATCTCTTCAGTTATCTTTATAAACATGTAAAGCTGTTTGTTTTTAGATGTTTCAGTTCTTTTCATTTAAAAGTATAGTAATACTTACAGAATAAACCGTGAGGCATTGAATGATGGTGATCTCACTACACGCATGGTGCACACTGACTCAACACTTATCACTGTAATCACATTCATCTCTCAAAGTGATGAAAAAAACACATGTTCATTGTGGGAGCTTATTTCAGTATCTTGCTATTACTGTATGTATCTGTAGTCTAGCAGAATGATAATACTTTGTTAATCCCTGTGTGGAAATTCTCTTTTTGCTTTGCCCCATCTTTATCACCATACAGATGAAATGGGGGGGTCACAGCAAATGGGCAGCGACCTTGCAGCACCCGGGGGGGCTGGGGGTTAAGGGCCTTTCTCAGGGGCCCATGGGTGTGCCTTAGATTGAGTCTTGAGCCAGCTGAGGAACACTTTACCTGGGTGTTTGTCTTGTGCAGGATATGCAGTCTGACTGGCCGGATCACCTCATAATCGCCCTTCCCTCCCAGGAAGGGATGGTGTCCCTCTGCGGAGTGAGAGCCTACTAAAATGACCTTATTTAACAATCATTAACATGGATTCCAGTATCACTCATTCATACGGTTAACTATTAGTTAAAAAATCCATCCAGTTACGTTTATTTGGGACACAAAAGCACAGTCTGTCCTCGGACACGAACCGGAATCCTCTCTGGTCCTAATCCAGGCTGTTACGCTCTATGAATCTGTGTGTTTATATTAGGCTGCTGAAATCTCCACAGTGACTGCATTGGGTCACTCTGCTGTGCTGTAAATCCTTATGACTGCATTTGTTTATTTTGGAATTTATTTACCATATAGTAAGTTCTTACACTATAGTCAACTTTTTGGTTAATTTTATAAACTTTTGTGTTATAAATTTTACTTAGTATACTTAGGTTACTTAGTATACAGTATTACTGTAATGCCCAGTAATAAGCATTTGTTGAAAGGATTATAATAAATTATAATAAAAGTGAATATTTATTTCCACAGGAACCATGTATGGTCACACCCCCTTTGCACAGATTTTTCCTGGAAGTATCAGTGTTAAGCACTTTACTCATTGACTTCCACAGAGGTGCAGTGCTTTAGTCTGTGATGCGCTAAGCTGATTGCAGACCGTGTGTCATGCAGCAATAGAGCCTGGTACCCACCTGAAGGAAAGGCTAGGCTGCTCAGCAAGAAGGTCAAAAGCAACAGGATCCCAAACTCCATTCCTATTCATAGTATGTATGTGAGACGCACAACAGCCAGCTTCTTTATATAGGGAGAGAGAGAGAGAGGGAGCGCTGCCTTGCTCCAGTATGGACGGGTTTTTTCCTCCTTCTGTTTCCTTGTTGTCTCTCTCTCTCTTTCATCTCTGTATGTGTGTATATGGTGTCAATCACAATACACTTGTCTTTATCAGTGTCAATAATGTATATTGTATTTTTTCGGTAATTAAGGTGAAGGTTGGGTGGATCAGTGGAACAGGAGACTCAGACAACACCTCACCAAGATCCCAGAAAAGCAGGTGCTGTCGTGTGTGAACATATTTGAATGTACAAGTCGAGGGAAAAAAAGGTGAATAAAATGACAGTGAAATCTAATGTCCCTCTGCCTGCCTCTGAGATAATTCCTGTATGTACTGTTCCTTACACAGGAAACACAAACTAGCCTGTGCTTCACCCACAGTGACTGTGCTGTGGAGACAGAGCAGCATCCAGTGAATGCAGGAACTGGGTAAATTGAGGCCTAAAGTCTCTACAGAGACCGACAAAGATCAGGATCAAATCTCCTTTTAAAGATAATGTTGATTATTAATTACACCTGAATAGTTTCTGTAAATCTTGAATCTTCCAACAGGAATCTGCACAGCAAAGGTTTCTTTAAATACAGGAGGGTGCAGTGGAATGTAAATGGGAACCCTGTTTGTTATTGCGTGTGTATTTTTGGGAGAGAAATGGAGAGATGAGACATTTCATACACTGGCTTGTACAACGTGAATATATAACAGAGTGGCTGATTAGGGGTCAGGAGAATTCCCAGTGGGCACGACGAGGTGTGGGCTGATGACAACAGTTGGGATTGCCGGACCAAAATAAAATTTAATCCGGACTGTGTGGTTGATCCCCCTGCATCCCGATGCCCCTGTAATGCTCCCCAGCTGAAGCTCAGTACCAATCCGGCCCTTAAAAGATTTTTATCAGAATCAATATTTCCAGGCTTACGAAAGCTTTGCTTTGTTTAGCAATGTAAATTATTGATATTACTCCTTAACTCCTACAATAAGGTGCAGTGACCAGTACAGAACAATTACACTTTGCAGGAATTCCATTTTCCGTTTGTTAGTTTTGGCACAGGTCCTGTCAGTAACAGCTTTGTTTTTCTGTTTACTCTCACAGTCATCTGTAATTAATGGAGTTCTGAGAGAGGCAAATATTTTGTAATCCGTTTTCCTGGAAGACGCACATGATTTGCCAGTTTAACATCTGATTCCCACCGACTAATTTATACCAAACCCAAGCTCAATAAGCAACTCAACCCTACAACCTGCTGGCTCTTTTTAGGAGGTCTTAACATTGTACTGTAGACCTACTGTGTTTTTGTCCAAATTCCAACATCAGAATCTCTTCTCAACCCTCAAGAAGCTGCTCAGAAATACTTCATCTAGCCATACAACCACTGACCTGGTCTATCGTTATCTCTTATGCCATATCTACCCTCTTGCGTATCCGGAATGTTCCTTTTGCCTTTGATTTGAATAGCTCCCTTATTTATTCTTGCTATGTTTGTAATATATTTATAGCTCTTGCTCCAGTGCTAACTTCCACTTGTAACTAGTTATTCAGTGGAAGCTCAGCCTTACTGCATTCGTGCCCAGTTGTCTCCTTGACCGCAGTATGCTTGTAATCTACTACCTGCCTCGCTTGTTCCTCTCTTTGGACAGAATTATATGCTGAATAAATACAGTGGTACCTTGGTTCTCAAACTCACTAGAACTCGAATTTCTTGAAAGTCGAACGAACCAGTTTGACCAAGAACTCGATCTGAATATCAGAAGTCGAACCGTGAACGCTGACCTAATATAAATTGTACGTGAATGAGGCCTGCTTTGCGTTTAGTCACCATTTAGTATCCAGAACCTATAATCTGAATTTGGTCTAAAAACAATGATAAAAGCAAAACAAACTTATCAATTTCTGCCATGTGACTGGTCTGTGTGGTGTAGCTCCCCCTCATTCAAAACCTTTTTCTAACTTTTATGAAATACTTGATTGTATTCGTTCACTGTCACAGGGAACCACACACAGCTGCACATTTCATCAATGTAGAATGAAGAGTGCTTTAGTTCTATGAACACTGTGTGCCATGATTAGGGTTTCCATGGTAGGAAAACATGAAATTCAGGATAAATTGTGTCTAGCATTGGTTCAGTTGATTTCATTTTTCAATACGGGACAATGCTGTAAAATACGGGAAGGGTAGCAGTTATAGCCAGGATTGCAACATTTTACACACGCAAGAGAATAACATTGTTTGTCTTTAAGTCCCAATAAAACTCGGCATGCTCCCTCTGCTTCAGTTTTGCTTCAGTGTTTTTCATCCAATTTCCACCTGATTCTGGCGTCTGCTGCACAGAATGTCCTCTATTCCAGTTTCTGTGAGATCGGGGGCATTTATTTTGTCCATCTGTTTCTCGTTTCTAAGTGCAGAGTGAACTTTCAAATCAGAGGTTGCTCACCTTGGCACAGTAGATTTCTAGGTCCATCCATGTCCCACTCAGGCTTGAACCCATAATCCTTTGCTCTCACCCAGCCTGTGTTACTGCCTTTTTGGCTTTTCCAGACATGTGGGACTGACCACGGTCTAACTAATGAAGGTTGTCACCAGGAGACACAAACAAATTGAGGCAACATGGTGAGAGTGAATACAATATGGATGCATATTTATAAGGGCTTTCAAGCTGCTCTTTCAGTCCTGTGACCCCTTCTAAAAATGTATCCTCCAAAATAGGCTTTGTTTATAGACCCTTACCAGGAGGAGCTGGCAGAATAGCAAACAGACAATTAGCAATAAATGGATTTTTAAAAGGTGTGGGGGACATTCCCAGATTTCTCTCACAATTCCAGGAACAGTATGTTATGAGTATTTCACACCTTTAAGAAGTACGTAACTGCATCGCTTATCTGTGTTTTCATGTTTGCTCCTTACAGCAGGGCCCTCAATAATCTCATTTACATCTCTGTCACGTCAGCTTCCATCACCGCTGCCAAGTGTGTCATTTGTTATGTAGGTTAATTTGTCAGTGTTTCTCTGTCGGTTCGTCCGCTTCTCTAAAAATAAATGAGCAGTGAAATGTCCAAACAGTTTTTCTCTGTCGGTTCGTCCGCTTCTCTAAAAATAAATGAGCAGTGAAATGTCCAAACTTGTGAAGGTCTGCTCTTTAAGACTTTAACAGAAGATTCCTGGTTAATGAGTAGAGATCAGAAATACTTCACTTTGCTGTTACATTCCTCTGTTTTCCATAGGCCTCACAAGCCTTGTGCCTCAGTTCCTAGGTGACATTTAAGATCCTGAATAATAATCACCATTACAGCGACAGAAAAGCTTCCACGCAAACCTCAGGCCCACATCCTAAAAATCACCTTTACGATGACTGACAAGCTTCCATGTGAACCTCAGGCCTGCATCCTAATAATCACCATTACGTCGTCTGACAAGCTTCCACGTGAACTTCAGGCCCGCATCCTAATAATCACCTTTACGATGACTGACAAGCTTCCACGCGAACCTCAGGCCCACATCCTAAAAATCACCTTTACGATGACTGACAAGCTTCCATGTGAACCTCAGGCCTGCATCCTAATAATCACCATTACGTCGTCTGACAAGCTTCCACGCGAACCTCAGGCCTGCATCCTAATAATCACCATTACAGTGACTGACAAGCTTCCACGTGAACCTCAGGCCCACATCCTAATAATCACCATTACAGTGACTGACAAGCTTCCACGCGAACCTCAGGCCTGCATCCTAATAATCACCATTACAGTGACTGACAAGCTTCCACGTGAACTTCAGGCCCGCATCCTAATAATCACCATTACAGTGACTGACAAGCTTCCACGTGAACTTCAGGCCCGCATCCTAATAATCACCTTTACGATGACTGACAAGCTTCCACGCGAACCTCAGGCCCACATCCTAAAAATCACCTTTACGATGACTGACAAGCTTCCATGTGAACCTCAGGCCCACATCCTAAAAATCACCTTTACGATGACTGACAAGCTTCCATGTGAACCTCAGGCCTGCATCCTAATAATCACCATTACGTCGTCTGACAAGCTTCCACGCGAACCTCAGGCCTGCATCCTAATAATCACCATTACAGTGACTGACAAGCTTTCATGTGAACCTCAGGCCCACATCCTAATAATCACCATTACAGTGACTGACAAGCTTCCACGCGAACCTCAGGCCCGCATCCTAATAATCACCATTACGTCGTCTGACAAGCTTCCATGTGAACCTCAGGCCCGCATCCTAATAATCACCATTACAGTGACTGACAAGCTTCCATGTGAACCTCAGGCCCACATCCTAATAATCACCATTACAGTGACTGACAAGCTTCCACGAGAACCTCAGGCCCGCATCCTAATAATCACCATTACAGTGCAGTGGCGTAGGCAGAAATTGTATTTTGGGCGGGCCATTGAAAAAGTGAGCGGGCCTATATTTTTTCCTAGAAAAAATATTACTTAAATAATAATTAAACCTTAGAGAGTAGAAAAAATAATAGACAAACAAACTGCAAAAACACACCTTTATTTTGCAATATTCGGCAAAGGCAATAACAAAACACCGTCTAACCATCATGTTCAACAGTGCTCAATAAAGGCTGGACAAACCACCAGCATAGACATAGTCTATATATTTTTTAATACATTTGAATAATAAAAATAAACTAAAAATGTATTTTGATCAAACTTGCCTGGGTGGGCCAGGGAGTAATGTGGGCGGGCCAGTGCCGCCCTGGCCCATTACTGGCTACGCGCCTGTTACAGTGACTGAGAAGCTTCCACGTGAACCTCAGGCCCACATCCTAATAATCACCATTACAGTGACTGACAAGCTTCCACGCGAACCTCAGGCCCACATCCTAATAATCACCATTACAGTGACTGACAAGCTTCCACGCGAACCTCAGGCCCACATCCTAATAATCACCATTACAGTGACTGACAAGCTTCCACGCGAACCTCAGGCCCACATCCTAATAATCACCATTACAGTGACTGACAAGCTTCCACGTGAACCTCAGGCCCGCATCCTAATAATCACCATTACAGTGACTGACAAGCTTTCATGTGAACCTCAGGCCCACATCCTAATAATCACCATTACAGTGACTGACAAGCTTCCACGTGAACCTCAGGCCCGCATCCTAATAATCACCATTACAGTGACTGACAAGCTTCCATGCCCACATGCAGTGTCTGAGCCCCACACAAGCTCGTCTACTGTGGAGCTTCACATACGCTGACTGTATGTTAGGAAGCCTCACACAGGTCCACAGTATACAGGACCCTAATTTTACCTTTATTTTGTTTAACACCTTTTCAAGTATTACATTTTTAAATGTTTTTATTTCAATATTTTTGAACTTTTTTATGAAAACACATTTAAAAACCTCGACATACCTAGATACACAGACATAGAAGTTGTTTCAGGTTTTGTCATTTATTATGCTGTTTAGTTGGGGAGCTTTTGCAGATACGAATATAAAAGAAATAACAGCAGGGGCTCTCTGGGAATGATAGAGTCCAAGTCATTAGCAGATTGGCCTAGGTGGGGGGGGGGGGGGGGGGCTGTCTTTATCATGGTGGCTCCCCAAGCTTCTCTTCAAGGCCACATTTTCCTCCCCAGTGATCAGTCACTGACCATTTATTTCCCGCCTTCTCACTGAGCTAATTTTGTCCATCGCTACAAACCGCCCCGATATGTAAAGTTCACAGATAACCACATAACTGGGCCAAAAACTACAATTTTTTTTCTTCAAATAATTCCGGCCATTAATGTCACCAGGAAACAGTTGGGTTCCTGTTCGCATTAAATGCGCATAGGGGAAACCTTTGTGTTCTCTGCTTTGACCAAATACATAGTGATCACATAATGGCAGAGCATTCACTGCTAATTATGTGAAACTTCTGTTCACAGTCTGCGGTCCATACTCCAGGAAACGACACAGCAATATGTCTCATTTTAGCACAGAAAAGTCATGTGGCAAACTATCGTACTATAGTTCCCATGACAACATATCTTGTTTTGGTGTATTTGCCCCGGAAACAGGAAAACTAGCACCATGAATTGGGTGTGTGCATTGTGCCATTGACTAATCTGATGTCTCACTGCTATCAGTGTTAAATAAAGACTCCCCACTGCGTCACTCAAAATGGGTCAAGGAAAGACTTCTTTAGAATGTCTTCATCTAAGACATCTGGTGATCATTTCACTGAAGAAACTCAGTTATTTAAAAACATAATTGCAGAAGCGGCTGAGAATCCTTGCTACATCAAAAGCTAAATCACCTCAGTTGTGTTCAAATACATTGCAGTATTACCTCTCCTTTTCGCTGTTGGACGGCTCCTTGTAAATGTCTGGTTGTATGTTTGTATTTTTTGTCTTTTTGACCAACAGTGACAAATAACATGTTACTGCATTCCGACCAGCAGATGGTGCTAGGGTCACACAGGCAGAAGCCTGGCGATTTCGCTGCTAGCATGACACCAGCCTGAGGAGGAAGTGGTGGGGGGGGCGGTGTTTCACACAGCCGACACACTGAACTCCAACTCCTGGGGAAATGTGTGGCAGTGAGGTAAGCTCTTCCAGCAACTGACCTTCTAACACTGTGGTGCATGTCAATGTGACTGACAGTATCCAAGGACATAGTAGGGACCGTGTCAGCAAAACTGCATACTGCACACAGCGTGATGGAGTGTCACAGACCACACTGATCCATCACAGCTTCACAGTATCATTAAACACTGTGACAATGACAGTGGCAACAGACACACGCAGCAAAAGCCATGCCGCAATGTGTTGATAGCTGGTTCTTGGTGTACCCGGCTGCAGTGTACTGAGTCTTACTAAAGAAGGAACAAAAATTAAAGAGAAATGTGTTTGGGAACTTTGGAACCAGTCTCAGCCACATGGCAGCCTGAGGTGACCCAGCGTCCAGCCGGGACAGGAGCTGATCAGGCCAGCCAAGCTATGTGGGTAGGGGACCTCTGGACCCCAGCTATTTTCCCAGGATACTCAGCCCAAAGCACTGAACGTATTATCCAGAAATATGTCATAAGCAGAAAAAAAACTATTCAAATTACTGAAGTACATCACATATCACATCACATGGAATGAAATGGAAACAAAGTGACCACATCCTGACCAGAAGGCAGCAGGGAAAAACAAACTGGCTGAACTTCACTGACTGTAAGGACATCAGTGAAAGATTCTCGGCTCTGTTCAACACCACCCCCTCCACCATCTAAATGGACTGTGCGTGCGCAGACCCCCGCCAAGCCCAAAGAATGACCACCGTCCCGCTAATGAGCTGGCAGTGAGTGGGTCCCGGCTGCCCCCTGGGGATGTTTCCTTACACGCTTCCAAACTGTCAGCTACTCATTACCCCACTGTGTTTGTAGTCCTTTATTCCCCTGCTATAGGTCACTTCCTGTCTGACATCCCTCCTTAGCAGAGTCACCGACGGCCACTGCCCCTCCCCAGGCCTGTGCCGCGCCTCATTTCAACATGAATCATAGACACGCTCTAGGGCTTCTCCGCGATACTCCTCACAAACCACGTGTGTGTGTGTGTGTGTGTGTGTATGTGTGAGCGGCTTTACCTATCCTTATGAGGACATAATGTCCCCATAACGTGATAAATATCCATTTTTTTTCCCTTATGGGGACCGGTTTCCTGGTCCCCATAAGGGAAAACTCTACTTTATAAAAATCGGTGACTGCTATGAAAAAACTAAAAATGCAAAAACTCATATATTTTGTTAGGTTACTTATGGTTATGGTTAGGGCAGGGTAGGGGTTAAGGTTGTCATAGTTAGCGTTAGCATTTTTCCCATTGAAATGAATGAGCGGTCCCCATAAGGATATGTTTACCCTACGTGAATGTGTGTGTGTGCGTGTGTGTGTGTGTGTGTAGGCAGCCTTGCTGTCTGGCCAGCCCTGCTGATTAACACAATTCCATATTTTTTATTAAAATGACATAAAGACATGTTTAATTGAGTTTAATGTGCTCAGGCAGAGTCAGGACTCTGACCCCGGCTGTTTTCAAACACCATGTGCGGAAATCACTGGCCAAGCTGAAAAGCAGCGTGGGGGCGGACTGGGGGATAGTTGGTTAGATGTCTCTTTGTTAAGTCACTCAGTGACAGAATCGCCTTGTTTAGTCTGACGCGATGCGTGATGTAAAAGCCACACCGCCTGCAGTTCAGATTAGGTCATTCATCTGAAGATAAGCAGGTTTGGGCCTGGCCTGTGCTTGGGTCATGTATATATTATATCCCGGTGGCTAAATGCCACTGCAATGTGATAAAAACCTTTTTTTTTTACCTTGTGAGGATGTTTTTATGGGGAAACTGAATAAAAAAATCAATGCAATCTAAAAACTAAAAATGCCAAAAGTCTTGTATTTTGTATGCCTAAGGTTGGGGCTGGGTAGGGGTTAAGGTTGTCATAGATTTAGGGTTATGCCCATAGATATTAATGGAAATGTGTGTGTGTGTGTGTGTGTGTGTGTGTGTGAGTGTTTGACTGCAGGCATCCATATAATAACAAACAAGAACAGCAGAGTCCCGAATAAACCTTACACTGTCCCTCACTCACCCCTGTCACTCTGTTGCCCGGTAACACCCTACACCAAAATGGCTGACCACAGCATGCTAGGCATGGGTGTATTTACACACATTTGATCCAAAACATTCCTTGCCTGTTGCCATGCAGGACATTTTGCCCACCTGTTTAGCCATTGGGCTCCACATCCTTGGTGAATTATAGTGGGATTGTAGTAGGATCATGCTAAATGCTATGTTATCCTATTAAAGATCTTGTTTAGATGTTGACTGTCTGTGGCTACATTCCTAATGATCATCTTGCACGTAGTTATTTTTAGAGCTGATATTAGCAGGTGACTGCATGTTTACATGGAATATAACAGAGCTATGACCCATGAGTGTGATGTACATAAAACCACACCCCACAATCTCTGCCTCCATCACCTCTCTGACCAGCCAGAATAAATGGCCACACATGCTCTGGGTAAAAAGAAGTTTCAGATGATGGTGAGTCTGTAAATCACATGTGACCATAGCACACAAACAGGTCACACACCTTATGTATAGCTTTGAGGGGAATACCGTTCACACTTTTGTAACCATTGTTCGTGATCTATAACTGTAACACACCAAATTCAGAAACAGATGAACACTAACAAAAAACAGAACACTTTCTTGCAAGTGGTGTCTTTTACCATTTTCATTCATGCCGTGTACATGACCAACAGCTCAGCTGAAGTACTGCCTTTGTATATAATAAAACGCTGCATGTTTTCCTGTGTCTTACACATGATGGCTGTGTGTATTCTTTAGGCTATGTACATGGGACACTTACTGTACATTGGTGATAGGAAATCTGCTAGGATCGAGCAAAGCGTACTTCAAAAACTCCTGCCCTTACATACTGTAGCTGATTTGACACATAGCCAAAGGAAGTGTCACACACGCTGACTTGTTTATCTCAAAGCAGAATTCCACATAAAAATCATATTTAGCTAGTTTCATTCTCCATGAGATGTGTTTTTGAAAGGAACTGATGATTGACACTTCTGGGTTTTCCCACAAAAAAAAAAATCCCACAAAAATCTCTATAACAAAAGCATATGGAGAGTGATGTTTATGCAGTCTAAAACAAAGTAATTTAGACGAATTTCCGCTTCCCTTATGCCAGCTGATATATTCAGATCACCAAAAAAAGCATTCCTGTGTTGTGACACTGATGTTGAAATAGTGTCCCTGCTGCAGTTTTCTTTCTTACAGTTTCCCCTAAGTTATCGGCCGCTAGGAAAACAGAAAAGGTCATACTGATGTTGGAAAATGCACCTGGCAGTTGGGAATTTCATGAGTCTGGAAAGTACGGCCAGGAGAAGAAACGGAAAGGCTAGTGAGACTGAAACTGTGTGAGACCTGTCACTGCAAACGCAAAGAGCTGCAAATGAACTAAGTGAAACGTGGACTGGAGGGCAGCAGCCACAGTGACGTCACTGTCTTCTCAGTTAATGAGCGCTGTCAGACAAGGTAAAGGAGGGCATTTATTCACTCATCATATGGGGCTCTGTCATGTACAAAAAGCAGGGATTTCTAGTGCGGGGAGGTTTCTAGGCAAAGATACGTGAAAGAGGTAAACATTATTTTGAAACTGGTGTCTCTCACCAGTGTGTAGCCTCCTTGCAAGTGATTGTGATGTGAACTGAATGCTAACGAAACACACTGAAGCTTCAGTGATACCCATCAGAGGAAGCCGGTGTCTGAGTGCTGCCTCAGTCACACTGCAGGAACCAGGAACCACAGTAAAATCTCTGTGAGATATTATGTAGGCTCATAATAAAATACACTATATGGCGAAATGTATGTGACCACCCCTATTAATTAGACAAATTGGCTAATTAAGATGTGCCCGACGTTGACACTGGTGTAAAACTAAGCACACAGCCATACAATCTCTAGTAACAATTCTTAGCAACAGAATTGGTGGTCATATACAAAAGGTTAGTGACTTTCAGCTTGGCACCATCACAGGGCGCCATCTTTACAACACGCACGTTTGCCACATGCCCGCCCTGCTTGAGCTGCTCTGCTCAAACATAAGTGAAACACCTGGGAGGTGTCAGGTGTGCGGTCTGTGTCACGCATAATTCACTGACTTGTCATTGCGTGACGTCTAAGTGTTTAACATGACCATAAACTTCCGTTAACCAAGAGTGTGCATGAGCATATATTGCATAGGAGGCAGGCAAGGTGAATTTCTCAATTGCCAGGTCATGTGGAGTGTCGCTCCATGTAGACCACACTCATGGGTTCCATGTAGACCACACTCATGGGTTCCATATAGACCACGCTATGTTGCTTTCTGGTGAAACATGCAGTCGCACATTAATGTAAGCTCTTGATGAAAATAGGCCACACAAGGTCACAGAAAGGGACCTTATCGCCCACTGGCAATGTGCCAGCATCTAATGGAAAGCCTTTCCAGCTTCATAATAATACCTGCAGTTTTGGAATGATATTGTTGCGGGAGAAACTGGTGTCCACATGCTTTTCGCCATATAGTGTAAATATGATCATACTTGGATTTTCCTCTGTATTATATAGTCATACTGAAAATAATCACATAATTTTTGAAATTGCAGCTTTCTCTACAGTGCTGTTGGCTTATACTACAGTACAATGAAGATGTACCACTGCCTTTTTCCAATCAAAAGAGAGTAATTTCAGAGGTACAGTACTGTGCAAAAGTCTTAGGCAAGCTCAAGAATTAATTTATCTTCATGTTGGTGTAAAACTGTGATGTCTGTCAAGCTGTCAAAGCTTAGCCGTTTCAGAACCTTCCTAGTCACCCAGAATAGCAGCAGCCATCCAATATACTCGTGTATTTTAATCGACCACTTGCATACAGTTTTTGGAAAATTAACACCTCACAGAATTACTTAACAAATTAAATTAATTACTTAAAGTGAGGTGGTTGTGAAATTTAACAAGCACATGGAGTGGGGAGAGGTTTGGGAACTGAAGCGGTGTTCATCTAGCCATCTAACCAGATACTAGTAACCTTTTGCAGAATAAATCCTTATTCATTTTTGTTTTATTTTTTTTGTTATTATCAATTTATGTATGTTCTAAAGTTACATTGTGTTATTTTTTTCTAAAGCAAACATATGCTTACTACCCAGAAAAATGACTTTATACATTTTCTTGGAGTGCCTAAGACTTTTGCACAGTTCAGTAGGTCTTCCTGAATTCAGAGTGAAATAGATTTAACTCCAGTACCGCAGTATGGCTCCCTGGGCTGTCCTGGTAGGTGACAGCTGCAACCAACAGAGCTCTAAAGACTAGATCATATCAGTGTGGTCGCTAAGCAGGGGAACTGTTCAGGGATGCATTTGCATTTACGGGAAATCACCCTGGGTCAAAGAGAAGCGCAGCTGCGGGACCATACAGGGGCATGGGGTGTGTTTATCCCTGAATAATGTCCAGTGGCAATTATTGCCCATCTAATTACCAACCAAAGCTCAATTCCCAAAATTCAGCCAAACATTTCTTCCCAGGGGCCATCAAACAACATCCTGCATAGATATATTAAGAAACAAGCAACAGCAGCTGTATATTCCTGAGTATATGCGAGCATATCATGTGTAAAAGGCAAAAACAGGACCTTAACACTCATATGCAACATTTTCTGGCAGGTCCTTGGGTAACTGCTAATTATAATATTCTAAAGAAAAAACAATCATTTAGACGAGAAAGTGAAGTATATACACATCGATTATAATAATTTAAAAACAAATATAAGTTAAAAAGTAGATTAAACAAGTTGTCTTCGACCAAATAATAATGACCCAGACATTTTCCGTCGGATGTTCCCACATTCTTCTAATGAATTAAACTTTTTAAAAAGTTTTTTTTTGTGGATTTTCCGACATTCCCCTAATGAATTAAACTGAGTTGATCAAAGAAACATGGTTTCATCGAATGAAATGGGGGAAAAAACATTACTCAGCCATTGCATCAACCGCCCAGTTTGACTGCAAGCGGCGCTTTGGTGCGCGATGATCCGCCCACTGGAGCGTCATTGCAGTGACCTCAGCCGCCCCACCGGGGAGCCCGGGGCAGGGATTAGCGAAGAGGGGCGTCCCTGGGGGAGGTCTTCCGAGACACTGATGTCACTGACATTGCTGGTAACAATTATATAAGAGAGGCACACCCGAGCAGGGACAGTCACCGGTGGACGGCAGCTACTGCTTACTCTCAGATTAAGCTGGAGCCTGAAAGTCACAAATACCCTCATACGTGACCATGTCTGCCTGCGCGTCAGCGGACCACCGTCGGGTATGCCCCTCGGTCCACGGAAACTGGTTCGACACAACCCGCCGCAAGAAAGCCGCCGCCAACATCTTTGAAAACGTCAACCAGGACGTCCTGATGAAGCTCTTCCAAAAGACGGGGGACATGAAAGCCGAGGAGCGCGTCAGGAGCATCTTCTCTTACGGACAAGACCCCGAGGAGATATCCAAAGCCTTAATGGCTCTCAAGCAGAGGAAGAAGGACAAGCTCCTCCAGATTGCCGGCTTCTCTAGGCAAAGCGTGAAACTTCATTGACTCATGATGAGCTCCGGTGGAGCTTTTCGCCTTGGTGAAAGTGCGCAGACCCGGCGCGGAGGTGCGGCGCCCAAGTAGACTGAGAAATCCCCTCAGGGGCGGACAAAGGAACACTGCGTTGCAGAAGTGGCGATGAAGTTATTGTTACTTTACGAAACAGCGGACTATACTTCTGCTATTGCAAAGCAACGGAAGACAGTTTTTACCCTCGCACTGGAGAACAATCATCGGGGCTGAAGCCCCAATCGATTATCTTTGGACAGACTATAATACAGTTGTTTTTTGCGGACTCGGACTGGGGAATTTAAGATGAATTTGCTAAGCCGCTATACATTTGTTTAAATGTTGAGGCTAAAACTGCACCTTATAGGTGTAATAAATTCTTTGCTGTTACAGAAATAAAAACACGAATTCTGTATTATTTGACATGTACCGTCTTGCATCTACACTTGTCTACACAGTGATACTCGAAATAATAATACGCGAACAGAATATTAGCCTAACACTCATTTATTGTAACATTTTTTGTGTGAATTTGCATGACAATATGCTGTCGTAAGTTTAGTGTAGTTAATACATTATATTAATATTTTAATATAAAATTAGTGCAGAACAAAGTCGGATCGGGCACCGATATAATTATTTAAATAACTAATACGATGTTCTTTAAAGACTGTAGGGAAATCTGTCACTTTTTATTAAAGCTCAGTCACAACCACATATTTGTAGTGAAGAGTATAAAAAGATGGTGGTATATAAAGGTGATGAAAAACAAGGTGATAAAACATTTAATTAAGGGCCTTGCTGTCCTGCTTCATAGAAAACATAGGCTACTTAGCTGCAACTGGGGGATGCTGGGTGGCTTAGTGGGTTAGGCCTTGTAATCAAAAGGTCACTGGTTCAAATGCTGGAACTGGCAGACTGATGCTGCCATTGGGCCCCCGAGCAAAGCCCCTAATTCCCAGCTCCAGGGGTACTGGGAATACTGGGGTACATCTGTATATGTGTGTCGGTGTGTCTCATGGGCAGCATGATGGGATTGACGAAAGGACAATTTCTCCACTGGGATCAATAAACTATCATTATTCCAAAACACATAGCAGTGTGATTTTAATTGTTAAATTGTCTTGGATATAAGCATCTGCTAAGGAACTCAACAATCAATTGATGATTCTACACCTTTAGCTAATTCGGTAAAGATAATTCAAGTAAAGTACACCAGTTTCTAAAAAACCTACAGTATGCAAACACAGGCTGTCATAAACTGGCTTTGTACATGCAGGACCTCTTGCCAGTGGAATTTATTAACATGACATTAAACAAAGCGATGGCAGTGACACCATACAGTCATGCATCTGTGAGCACTGCGTAACAGTTTACCCAGTGCAGGTTCACAGTAAGCCTGTCCCAGGGAACACCAGGTGCGGCTCAGCCCATATGGAATGACAAGCCGGTACAGGATGCACACAAACGAGTAAAGGTGCACCGAAATGCTGCCCAACTCGGGCTAGCCTTCCGCGCATTGACCCCAAAGTTGTCATGCAGTTCAAATACGGTAGGTGTCAAAATGCGAATAGTTTGAGCCAGTGTCAATAACAGCCGGGCCCAAGATTTTCATGGAGGGAGACACAGGTGCTCCGCTGGTCATTTGCTGCCCCCCCCCCCCCTTCCCGGCACCAACACTGATTTAAACTTAGTAAACCCAGCTGTTGGTATTCAGATAGACTGATGGTCCTTTATAGAACTGAATGCCCTTTAAGAGGCTCAGAGATACGGCAGCTTGTGTTTGATTATTACGCACCTTTAGTAAAGTATGTGTGGAGCACAGTGTCCCTCTGTATTTCAAAGCCTTCCGTTGACCATATCTGGGCAGGAAGCATGCTGAGGTCATGGTGTCATGTGACCAGTCTCACCTTTATCCCAATCCCCTGGCTCTGTGGGTGCAGAAAGGCAGCCGGCTCAGACCGGTTTTCGAGGGGTCACACACCTGGCATGTTTGTGGACGGCGTGGCAGTTCAGACCACTGGTAGTCAAGAGCAACGGGAGTATAAACTTTCCCAGTCGCCCTTATTATTATTTCTGGAAAACATTCTCAAGGTTGTAAAACACCAGAAAACAATCTCTCTGGGAAACGTGAAGTTGAATGAGATCTCTGGAAGTGTCAGTTTCAACCAGAAACACAGAGCATGCTTATGTTGATTCAGGCTGCTGTAAATATTTTGAAAGGAGAAAAGGTAGAAGAAATCGTACCTTTCATGAGGTGTGAATAAGCTTTGTGATGCTCACGTTGTGTTCCACAGAACCCAGCTGAAACCAGATTAATTGGCCAGTACGTTGTCTTGCAAAAGACAAAAATGATAGAGAGTCTGTCAGGTCAGTGGTACCTGCATTATCAGTTTGAGGTGGGTGAGCCCTTTCTATCCCATATCACTGACAGTTTCCAGCAGCTCCATCTGGCCCTGTGAGGAATGTTGCTGGTGCCCCTAAGACCTTAAGGACTACACTGGATTTCACCTCCTCAGGCAGGGCAACGGAAGGGCTCTCACACTCAAGTAAGTACCCAGATAAGCACTCAAACTGCTATTCAACCACATGTAGCTGCACTTACACACTGTTGTGATCACAAATGTATACATTTCAACACCCAAGCACACCAGAAACATTAAGGCTGAACAGTTCACTACAGACATTTTGGTCCCACATTACTCTTTGCAAGACCCTCAGGCACAAACAAGTTTGTGGGGTCTGAGCATACGTAGGCCATCCACCATCCAGTGCAGTTGAGGTTAAGCACATTAAGCTTATATGCTTACTTTGCCAGCTATGGGGTTTGAACTTATGACCTTCAGTCACAGATTCCGATCCTGCTGAGCTGTACACCACACCATTGGAGCTAATTCCTCAAACTCACATTTTCCAGTAACTCCTTTGTTCAGCAGGGGAACGTTAAACGAATACTTTGTCTACCGTTGGTGCCAAGGCTTTCCACCCCTCCTGTCTCTCATTTTTTCTCTAGGGATGGGAAATTGTCTTCATTACTCTGCTCATCAACACATACAGTGCACAGAGAAAGTTTTGGCACACTTGTTTTTAAGTCAGTAAATATATCACAGATTTATTGGTTTTATAATAAAATCATTACTCAAAAAACATTAGAAACAACTAGTAGAATTAAGTAGTAAACTCAAATTATAGTTCATAAAGAGCTGTTCTCTGAGCTAAAAAGATCAGTAACAATCAAGATTAGTACCACCTTTGTAATTACATAAAACACTAAATATTTATGTTTAGTATCACTTTGGGAGCCAATGGCTACAATTGCAATTGATCACAAAATCGTAAGAACAGAACTAAATGAGCCAAAAGATTTCGACTCTTAATAAAAAGAATATCTGCATAAGATATGTGCAGATGTATTAAACACTGCTTGTCAACTAACTTTTATTATGAAACCAATAAATCGGAAACATTTTTACTGAATTAAGCAAGTGTCCCAAGACTTTCTGTGAGCACTCAATCTGAAGTTGTGACCATAGCGATAGCAAGAACGAGGAGCTGACACTGAGAAGAAAGGAAAAGTAGCCTTTGAGAAATGCCTGCCCCTGGGGACCAGCTCAGGCCGGTTCTCAATGAGCTGCCCGAAAGGGGAAATTAAAGTTTAACTTTCAGCTGAGTCAGAGCAAGCCCTCAAGAGACTGATTAGTCAGCCCACACACTGCAGAGTGCAAGACCGTTTGGTCACTGCTGCCGTTCTCCATTGTTCCTTAATATCATCAACCATTCCTCTACAAGTAACACTCAGTTATTTGAACGTTATTGAGTGTAATTTCTGAATTACAGTGTATCTAAGCCTCTGTACCATGACAAAGCAACTAAAAGGGCTGCTTTGTTTACTTTATTGCTGTAGTGCTTTTATAAAGGATAAAGCTCGTTGTTTTAGACCCTTTTCCATTAATGCAGTAGAGCATCATTCCTGAAGTATCCGAGATTAGGATCCTTTTTGGAGGGACTTCACAGCCTCAGGCACGTGTCTTTAAGTACAGTAAATGTGCTGCCTCATAAAGGTCAAGAATTAAAATTCCCTATTAAAACTCCACCGCGGTGAAGTTGTGCATGTCTTTTCACAGTCACATCATTACCAGCATCCACTACTAAACCTTGAAACAAATACCTTACATTTATATGCATCATACTGTCAATCCTATGAAAAAGCAAGCTGCTAGTTTGTTCAGTCTCGCCTAGATATTTGCATTATTACAAGGGACATTTTTATATAATTACAGAAACATTTATGTCTGACTTGTAAAAGATCAAGTTCTATCTGTGATCAAATAAGCTGTCATTCAACAAGGGAGGAAAGAGCTTCTGAAACATGAAAGCATGTCTGTTAGGGACAAAACGAAGGACACTGATGAATGATGCATCATCTATCAAGGCGATAACAGCAAGTCTTTCATTACCATCCACAAATATGGGAAACAGTGGTTCTTTGTTATAAAGAATGACTCTTACTATGGACTAGCATTTAATACAGCAGAATAATTAGTTCCATCCGGATTCAGGATATAACCTTGAGCAATGCGCTTCAGGAGCCGCAGTGCGGGTTCTATTCCGCGTTCCTCCACGGCAGCGCCTGAGCCATTGACAGCAGACTGATGACAAGAGGCTGAACACTTTCCAAGCCCAAGGTTAGCCAGGGCAGGCTGTGGGCTCTGGAGCGACAGCGAGGAACATTCTAGGGGGTAAAAAGGTCATTAGTCACTCATCTCCCACAAAAACTCGTGCCAGTGAGCATTCCCAAGACACCCACAAACACAGTGGGTCTGCAGAAAACATTTAGACAGTTGTCCTTTACAGGGGAAGCTTCGAATCTCGTGGGAGAAAAATTGTCAACATTCCCGTGATGCTGGTCTGTGTTGTAAGTCAGGGCCGCTGGAATCCACTAGAATGAAATTGGAGGGTCCCTGTTGTTGGACAAATGCACAAAATGTACTTTCAAGCTGAGTATGAATGGCCCAGTCTCAATATGGACGAAAACAATACGTCAGAGGATCAGGGCTTGTACATGTGTTTGGCCAGATCAGTAGGAAGACGCCCGTCAAAGCCAACACAGAGTGTACAGTATATTCTGAACAAGACGATGGCCTTCCTAAGGTTAAATGCTGGCCCAAATTGTCAGTCCTTTTAGTCTGTCCATAGCGCCTTTACCCACAGCCCTGGAAACTCCAATTTCCTGTTTTCCATTGTGAAAGCGATCGTCGGAAATTAAAAAGATTGTCAAACTCCTGATGGCCTATTGGCCCCCATCTCGTGTTTCTGCTCCCTAGGCGTGGCGGAGACACAGGCTGTTTCCTGTGGGAACCCAGGCTCTCCCAGGTATGCGGGAGGGACACACCCCCGCGGCACACAGACAGGCTGCGGCGTGTTGGCTCCTAGACGTATCCTTCCCATCCCGCCTTCTCCACTCACCCTGTCCATATCCTGCATGCCATATCCTCCTGAGACCCAAGGAAAAAAGTGTCCTTCAGTTTTATGTTCATTGTGATTTTCTATGTTTTTGGAGGAAATAAGACTTCTTTTTTCAAATTTATTTTTGTTTTTAATTTCACAGCATGTCCTCTTTAGTGTACAACAGTTACACAGTTACACTTTAGTGCACCCTGTTACACTGTCATCAAAGGGGACAGCCCTGGTACAGTTATGTGCCCCAAGGTACAATCAACATGACTGGGGCGATGGTGGTGCAGGAGGTAGTGCAACCGGAGGGTTGCAGGTTTGAGCCCTGGGTCCACCTGACCCCATCGAAGTGTCCTTGAGCAAGACACTGAACCCCAAATTGCTCCCGGTGAGCTGGTTGGCGCCTTGCATGGCAGCCTCTGCCACCGGTGTGTGAATGTGAGTGTGGATGGGTGAATGTGAGGCATAACTGTAAAGCGCTTTGAGTACTCGTAAGAGTAGTAAAAAGCGCTATATAAATGCAGTCCATTTACCATGACTATACCCACAATGATACAAAAAAGTTCCTCAGAGTCCATTTCTCTAGCTTAAATTAGACGAAAAGGTAAAGTACTGTGCAAATTTTTAGGCTATCAAAGAAAATGATGATTAGATGATCTGCATATTGATGACTGGCATTTCAAAAGCTCTCCTAAAATCACCCCGGTATTTGCAGTGACCATGAAAATATATCCATGTTTTTGTTGAAGTCACTGACTAGCATGCCATGTTTGGCTAATCAATACCTCATTTAGTTATTTAACTAATTAATTAATTATATCCTCCTGAGACCCGACCTATTCATTTATGTCCATTGTAGTGGACATTGTATTTTTGCATCTATTTTTTCACTGATGTTGGGAAACGTATTTATTCATGTTGTACACTAAAGAGGACATGCTGTGAAATTAAAATAAGAATAAATTTGAAAAAATGTAAATTGTAAGATGTCTTATTTCCTCCAAAGACAAATAACCTACAATTGAAGGACACTTTTTTCCTTGGGTCTCAGGAGGATATAATTGAGCTGGTGGTGAAATTTTTATAAATACATGGAATGGCTGAGACGCCCCTGAGGAGAAGCTTGGGAACTGAAGTGATGTTCATCTAGCCATCCAACTAGATATCAGCAACTTTTGGACGAACAGAAGAAAGTTTTATTTTTTATTGTTACTCTTAATTTGCATAAGTTCTACTGCTAAATTATGTATTTCTATGGACTGACAATCCATGCAGTCCATGCAACCTGGGATAGGCTCCAGGAATCTACAAGACCATGGTGCTGGAAAAGCAGCTGTAATATAAAAAAAATGTTTCATAACCTTCCCTGGCTACTTAGAGAAACGTTATTACTCTATTGAAAAACAACCTGTACTGTGTAGCCGGGTCAGGTTCTGTATTTACAGATGAATATTCTATTAAATTGACCCAAACTGACCTAAAGTACCCTGTTTAGTGGCCAAAAAGTAGGGTGCAATCAAGGAACTGACCTGAGCAAATTCATGTTCCAAGGTGGAACATCACAGTTCCTCATGGGCCCCATTTTAGAGTTTGAAACAAACAATAGGACATTAAGTAGGGGCTGCTGGCGCCGTGGCGGGGATTCAGACGGCAGGGATCAAAGTCAGCGTTGGACTCCCTTACATGCCCCACCGCTGAGCCAGAGAGACCCTTTCCTGTGTGACCAGGGACAACGGCATCCTCGGGCAGATGGCAGGGTGGCGGCAGGCTGCCCATCGCAGGCTTCCGAGCATTTGGCCGAAATCGCGCAGGAGGAAACGTTATCTAAGAGCAACAAAAGATGGGTTATCTTTTCACAATCCCTAATGGGAAAGAGAACATCCTCATTTGTGTGGTGATATTTACATGGAATTTCAACTATTGCTTGAATTTCTGGTTTTGCGTAGACTATTCATTCTATTTAACAAAGGAAACACCCCTAAAACAATTTTCTATCAAAAACAGTTAAAGGAAACTTATCTGTTTAAGGCAACTTATTCACTGCGATCCATCCAGAGCCTCACATATACTGTATGTTGCATTGTTGTGGGTGTATTTTAATGTTTCTATTTCAAGTTATGAAAAAACAAATCAATATGACAGCATATTCAATTCAGACTTCACAAACAGCTAATTACAACAAATTATAACAAATGTACTCATTTTAACTGCAACGTGTCTAAGTGGAGGGTAATTTTACCATCATTATGAATTTTGGCTAAATGATTTGCATTTAATTGGTCATTATGAATGGAAACAGTCCTGCCTCTTTCAGTTATGTAATCTTATATTTCACAACATACCAAAAATGAACAGGTCTTTAACAGGTCGAAAAATTAAATGTAACCTCAAGCAACAAGCAAGAAACATCAATAAGTGAACATGCAGAAGTCATGTGTGAAAAAGTAATGAGTAATGAGTCTGGGGTTGCTCATCGAATCCTTTTAGCTGCAAAAAGAACCCATATCTGACCCATCTAGTATCATATTTCACAGTTGGTATGAGGTGCTTGTGGTAATACCTGGTGGTTTGCTTTGCTAAACATGGCATTGTGGATTATGACTCATCATCTCCACTTTGGTCACATCCATTCCAGAAATATTGTATTTGTTTAGATGCAACATTCAAAACCTAAGCTGGTCTACCTTCTTTCTGGGGAAAATAAAGAGTGATATGTCAATAATAAGAAAGATGTGCAGGCTTTCTCCAGGCTGTCTGTCCATGAGATCTATTCTTCTTCAGTTTTTCTTTTATTATATCATGGAAGCACACTTACACGCTTTTGCATTTTGGAGGAAATTTTGTTGAGTGAATATTGAAACAGTGATACGTGATACTCGCAGTCTTGTCTGAGGCTAGTTTGCCTAATGGTAAAGGCTGCTGGGGACCAGATGATTGTTCTTTATGCCCTGACATATAAAGCCTTAGAAATGAAACAGCATGTACTTCCTTTGCCACTGCACTGTAAATCAATATCAAGACAGAGGACGGAGCCCAGAGGAAGAACTCCATCTGAGACATCGCGCTAATGCTGGGATCCAGTTTGTTCCCTGGGGAATTGTTGTTACTTTCCTATGTGGCTACAAGTGACACATTGATGGGCCAGGGAGTATATGAGAATTCACACTGCGTTTTCTGTTGCAATCCGTTTGATTCCAGTGATCTGCAGGGGTGGAAATGAAATGTAGGGATTGGAGTACAGCACTGCATGATGCTGAAGTATCCCAAATGGTTTTTATATATACAATTTGTGTGTGTGTGTGTGTGTGTGTGTATGCAGATTGATGTTGTTTAAAATATGAACTTCATACTTGCAAATATGACTGTACCACTGTAATCTCCTGAGACCCAAGGAAAAAAGTGTCCTTCAATTTTAGGTTATTTGTCTTTGGAGGAAATAAGACATCTTACAATTTAAATTTTTTCAAATTTATTTTTATTTCTAATTTCACAGCATGTCCTCTTTAGTGCACAACAGGAACTGATGTTTCCTTACATCAGTGAAAAGATAGATGCAAAAACAAAATGTCCACTACAATGGACATAAATGAATGGGCGGGGTCTCAGGAGGATATATTAACCATATATAACAGATATAAACCCATTTTTTCAAGCCGTTGGGCTTATGTCCCATTTGCAAAGAAACACATAAACTGACTTAAATGATGCAGTGAGTTGATACTTTAAGGTTTGACCCAATTCATGAAAAATCCAGGAAAAAAGTACCCACTGGTCCAGTCTGAACTGCACTGATTTGCTCTTTTGTTCAGGGTCATGGAACACAACGTCAAACAGTGCTTCAGTGAAAATGAAACAATTTCTATAGTAAATGTGCGCTGATATCTGTTCATTATAATGAAAGTCTGATGATATCTGTTCATTATAGTGAAAGTTAATGCTTTACATTAACTGCACCTTCATAATGCATTCATTATACATGCATAAAACATTCAGTCCACCTTCATAATGCTTTCAAAATGCATTCATTCAAGCATCCGGAGACCATCCATGTCTGGTGTTGCTTCTCATCCAAGGGAGTGGGCTCACTCACAGTTCTGCCCAAATACACTGCCATGAATAAAGAATGGTATCAAAACATCCTCCAAAAGCAACTTCCCCCAATGAAGAGCAACTTCTTCTTCAGTATACCATAGAAACATGTAAAATGTTTGATAATGATAAAAACAAATAGTATACTCATATAATCATATAAGGTTTTTATTGAAACCTGCAAATGAAGCCACAGAGAAATTGTAGATAGACACAGCAATTCTGCATTGGGAAACAATGATGGACATTCGTGCATGTTTAGCCATAATGGAAAGGCAGCTCAGAGGACGTGTTGCTTGTGGTTGATACCAGAGTGTGAGCAATCCAGCCAGAGCTTGTTACTGTTCCCTAATGCTTCTCTGGCACAACAGTCTGATGTGGTTTGAGGTGGTTTACGTTACCAGTCTGTTCAACTTAACAGGGAAATAACAGAACTTTTTTATTTTAAAGCATCTATCATCAGCTTCCTGATATAAGAAGCATTTAGATTTCTCCAGCTCTATGAACTCTTGAGTCACAGCAAGCCAATGGGGCACAGTTCAGGATTTATATGGTGCTGTAGACAGAAACCTGAGCTTTATCTCCTCAGATGTGGTCCCCCCCCCGTCTCCCAGGGTCAGGGTCTGTGTCAGTCTGGCTCTGTCCCATGTGTCTTTTCCCCATTTGGCCAGCAGTTCCCGCTGACCATCCTGTTTGATATTCCCCTAGTGTGCTTGCCAAGCTGCCATGTATCTCGATGGGTTGAGTATGTGACTATGACCTGGCCTGAGGTCTGCCTCACCTTCATGATATATCTTGGTATTATTTTATCCCCTGGTGTCTATATGGTTATATTATGGGTGTTTCTCAGTGCCAAGAATGCAAAGATCATACATGTGGTCTTGGTAAGACCAGTCTTGCCAATTTGCCGCCCATTCATTGGGAAGCAATGAATCATGGGATTGGTCTTGATTGGCAAGGATGCAACCGATGTATCCCTGTGGGCCAGAGCAAGAACGACATCCATGGATTTTTACCATCCTTGTGTACTTGTGTTCTTAGTATCAGAACTGATCTTCAGTAATGGAAGATAACGAAAGAAGGGTACATGAGAACATGGTTGCTGTGTGATTATTGATGAAAGTTACACTGTGTTAGTTATTGTAGCTCCCTACAGTATATTCCTGCCTTCCCTTGCTGTTCCTGATGTTGCTCCTACCTCAGTTTGGTTTTTGACCCCTTGCAGTCTCCTTGTTTCCTGTTTCCCTCTTTATGTTCTGTTTTGTTAATAAATCCCTGGCAAATCCACTGGAGCGGTACATAAGAACATAAGAACTTGTATTCTGTCTTCCTTCATCATTCCTGCCCATAACAGCCAGCTGAGTTTATCATTTACGTAATTGCAGCTTACTTTCATATAGCAGTAATGTCAGAGCTGTGTGTAAGGAGGTACAGTAAAGTAGGCAGACTTAACAGAACATGCTGGCAGCTACTCCTTTAAGAAATCCTCTTTTATTGGCAGGGGGCAAAGAACACTAAGCCATGGGGGAAGGTTTCTGACCAGTTTGACCAGTTGACCAGAAAGATGAACATTGCGATGTTGTGGAATCTCAGTGGGACCACCACAATCTACAACTTCACATTGATTTCATACAAACAGCAAATCTCATTCAGTATTTTATGTGAAATTTGAAATCCCTTTGGGATTGGCTAGATGCAAACCTGGCTTGCATTCCATCCATCCATTTCCTGTAACCATTTGTCCTATTCTGGGTCATTGGAGGTCTACAGCCTATCCTGGAGGCCATTGGCATAAGGTAGGGAATAATCCAGGATGGGGCACAACCTGTTGCAGTGCACACTCACACAAGCATACCTAAGAACCATTCTGTAGCTCATGTTTTTGGACCATGGGGGAAACCAGAGTACCCAGAGGAAACCCCACAACAATACAGGAAGGACCCAGGTGGTTACAGGAATGCTGGTCCCAGAGATGTGAGGCAGCAGTGCCAACTACTGTACCACTGTCCCACCCCCACAGTCTGCATTCTGAAGATAGAATTTTTATCAGTTTATAAGGAAACAGCTGAATACATGCATTTTAATTCCATAAAAGTGCCTATAGCTCTGTGAATTGGCAAAAGTATGGTTGAGTGCCTGCTGTTTGGAAAATGAAGTCAATCCCCTTATCCCAGGAACATATAAACCCCTGGTTCTTTGCATTGCAATTCTGAGCTTCTGAAACAAGGCAAGCCCATACACGTTTCACACAGTTATGTCTGACTTCAGCTATAAGAAGGGTAAAGTAAGTATTGCATTACAATATTGAGCTTCTTAAATAAGACAAGCCCATGCAAGTTTTACCCTGTTATAGTTCATCAATCCACTAGAACCGGGCTCTTCAAATCTGGACCTCGATTCCAAATCCGGATCATCTTTTCAGTTCTCCCAAGTAGTTTGTTTAATAATGACTGAATCTGATAGGCCAGATGCTTCAAACCTGGCTCACAGGTAAAGGAAGGCTGGAAAATCAGCAGGGCTCGGACCTTGAGGACCGTGATTTGAATAGTCCTGCACTAGAGCATGAATAAAACAAGCATTATACTCTCAAAGCAAGCACTTTTGGACTTAACTACGTTGCATCTGTACATAAACACTTAACCTACAGAACACAGGATGTAACATTCTAGGGTTTACAGTATAGCTTGGTTTTCCATTGGGACATAAGCCAGCGACCTTTTGTTGTTCAGTTTTTTCACAACTGTAATACAATGCACAGACACACTCCAGAAGCACTATTTCCAAGATCACTGTGTTCCCCTGGCATTTCAGAACTAGTGTCTCCACACCCAATGTACAATGAAATCGCTGATAGCTGTGATTTAGAACATGACACTTGTTTTTCAGGCACAGTATGAAAGTGAGGAAGTGAATCTCTTAGTTCTGCCTTGAGGATATTTGCTGCCATGTGTATTTCGTAACCAAGCAGGGATTTCATTTCTGTCTTTCTTCTGCTGTGCAGGAGCATGCTGTGACACTGAAGATTGGATTTAGTTTGTGAGTCTGTCCATATGCAGGATCCCAGTGGAGCCAATTGATATTAGCATTTGCCAACCAGTTTAATAGCACTTTGCTCTTTTGTGCATGCAAACACAAGCTGTTTGCCCTTACGAAACAAATATACCATCACACCCCACATCATGCCCTTCTCTTCTTTGTCACAGCCCTAAGTGTGACACCATCTGACGAACACATGTATATTACTCGCATGTGTAAGCTGTGTCTGGGTCTTTAATGTGTCCATGTGATTTCCTCTTAGAACCAGTACTGAAACCTGAGATTAACTGGATCAACCCTGAAGATTATGACAGTTCACCAAGTACTTAAAATCACTGTTTGCATGCATGGTCGCCAGGTGCCCGTGACATCTGCCCGCAGTTAATCGAGGTTTAGCAACATTCAGATAACAGGTGTGGTTATACCAAACCAAAGCTCTCACCCTCAAACAGGGTTATCAGCCTTAATAAAAACTAAAACTATGGAATAAAAAAAACATTTTCGTGATCTGAAATAAAGGATATGAAAATCAAATAAAAAACTAAACTAAACTTGCCCCCGAAAATGAAATAAAATAAAATAAAAGCAAACATCAAATACTTTCTGTTACACTTTATAAATAGTATTTACCGGTAGCTAAAATAATGATTTATCAGTCCTCCTCGATGGAAATAATTTGAGGAAACATTGTCCAATATATAGTCTTTATATGACGACTCATAATACCGGGAACATGTTTTGTCCCTTTCCAGGACATTAGTACATAATGTTCACTGTGTATTCATGTGGGATCCTCTAAAGGTCAGACACGTAAAATAGCTCTACAACGTTCAGTCTATCCCTAGAAACAAAATTACTAAAACTTAAACTATAACTAAACTAAATAAAAACAGAGATATATATTTAAAATAAAAACGAATAAAACCGCACTGAAAACTAGCTAAAACTGCATTTCAAGTAAAAATAATTTGAAGAAAATAATCATTAAAAAAATTTATCTAAATTATAATAAGACAAAACATTTTGTTTGTCTATTTACTTGCAACTGAGAATGGAAATAACAGGTTTTGTCCAACCCATTTGACCCATTTTCAACAAACAAGACAAAGAGGATCCTGGAAAGAGACCCAGATCGGGTGCAGACCCAGGTCCCGAAGCCAAAGCACTGCCCGGTCTTCACTGGGCAACAGCTCACAAGGATCAGTGGGCCCCATAACAAGCAGGCCAAAATATACCCATTTCTCAAACCTCTAACAATCGTAATTAATATATAAATTAATTTTTGAAATATTGCAGTGATACTCAGTCTTGTGGCCTAAACTGTGGAACACAATTTTGCTCGAGTGATAATTTGTTTTTCAGTTTGCTGCTGCCCTCTCGTGGAGTGTTCTGGCATAACAGTTTTTTATTCTTATTGCGCAATACATTAGACTAGCAGAGTGTATCTTTCATAGGCGATTTTAACAGGGGTGCAGGGCGTGCACCCCCTACTGGTCAGATGAAAATGCTGTTTGAAGTTCAATAAAATTATATTATAAAGTTGTATTTGAAAATGTGGCTTGTGTCGCCTATGCAATCGTGTGCTTTTGCAAACAAACACATTAAACCGATTAATTAAAAAATGACATTTCTGTTCTGCCTTTGTTCATATGAGTAAGTGAAGTGAAAGTTCATAAATCTACCATCAGCTGACTATCACATGTGTTGCTGCCAGCTAAAGAGCTTTGTCTAGTTCTGGCGGACTTGTGGATACCAATCCACACTATTTACATCAGCGCTGTGGCAGATGCACTGAAACTTACACTGAAATTTTCCTGGATTGGGCACAATGCCACAGATTTGTAGTAAGATGACCTATAAAGAAGCAGTTCAGATGGTACCTTGTACATGCAGAATCTAAAACTTAGACAAGGGATACATTAATGTGCCATATCTCTTTATGTTAAAAAACACATATTCTGGCTATTATATAACTATAAATATAAGTAAAAAAAAAAGAACATGGCTAAAGTAAGACACTGGGTTGAATAACCACACTGGGATTACACAACAAAAAAATGACTATTCTGTATTTATTATTTATTAGAATAATGAAAATGACATACAGTACCACCAAGAGTAAAACTGTATTAGAGGCTGTAAAATTAGAAGCTGAGAACAAAAAAATAAAATCTCATTTTATTCATGGGCAAAAGGAAAAAACTGGAAACTTGGATTTACCTTAAAATTTGTATTTGAGTATATGAAACGAATATGCTTAATTCGGGATACAAATCTGTGTCTTAATGGTGGATCTCCAGTAAGCAAAGACAGATGACAGCTCCATGCTTTGACTTCTGTGAAATATAAGGTGATGTTATATCAGATAAGCACATTGACTTTAAATCGAGTTGAACAAAAAAATGAAGCCGCTTTTATTTTAAATGTTGTGAGTTTGACTCAGTGTTGAGATTTGGAGAATAATCTTTGTGTTGTTTGTTCTGTGTATGCAGTTTAGTTTTCATGTATTGGGCTACCTATTCAGATGTTTATGTAACATCAACTTTATTGGCAAGAAAACTACCACCAATTCAGAAAGTCTGACATTCTGACCTTATCTGAAAGCACAGCTCCTGTGAGCCTCTGTAACGGGATGCAGCCATTCACCTTGATCTTGTCTATCTTCTCACTCCGAGCCAAAACATTGGGCTCCGTCTGTTGCCAAACACGGCTCTCTCACTGTCAGCCAACGCAACACCTGCAACACAAAGCTTCAATAGATTTATTTCACACATTGTGATGCCTCAGCGCTTCTGTGCAATATTAACACAGACATACAGGATAAAGAAACATTTCATCCACCACAAAGTGCTGGAGAAAGATCTGACAGCATGTAGACTGCAGGGTGAAGGTTGGTCCACGAGAAGATGACTCAGGGTGTGGCCAGATCTCCAGAGGAAACATGGAAGGCAGCCAGCTGAGTAAAACCATTACTGGTTCCTGACGAATGATTCAACATGATTGAAAACAGGATGCTACACCTAACAGGAATAATCATTCAACGTAAATCTGTTCCATAACTGCTCCATAACTCATACGAGCAACGTTAAACCAATCTCAAAAAGGGATGAGTCACTTTCAGAAACTATCCGCAAAGAATTCCATGAAAGCACTATTCTCAAGAAGCAACCCATCATTTCAGACCTGACTGATAATTAAATTATTTTTTTTTCTTAATGAAAAAATAAACATTTATCCTTATTCAGATTTAAATTCTTCATTTGTTCTGGATTTTTTCCCCTTACACTTCCATGCATTTTCATCAAACACTACCAAGGTCTCAGTGCTACTTGTGACTCTGGGACCTCAGTCATACCGGCAATTCAGTGCCTGTGTGTCAGTTTGGGCGGACTTAGAAGGCTGGAAACTCACCCCTTTGTCATCCCTCAGCAACATTGCTGCAGGAAAACAAGATACAAAAACAATAGGGTTCCTACAGCTACATTGCTTGGAATTCCACCGTAATTCCAAGCAATGTGCAAGCGCACGGAGGACTGTACAAAGTTCACAGGGCAGTGGCAGTTCTAAAACCAGTGATTTTATTACATTGTGGGGGCCATTTGGCTGTATGTGGAATAAGCTCCTTCATGTCAAAGACTGACTGAAAAAGCAGGAAGTATCAGCACCGCCTTTCCCGTCGCTTCCTGCCTCATTTCCATGCTGTGACTTCAGTTATACTTCATTATACTAATCTTCTTTAAGCACCTTAACTCACCTGATTTGAGTTCTGGTTTCAACATAATTCATCTGTGTGAAAGTACATTCTTCACATGAACTGCCCCCCCCACTCCTCACATGTTACACTGATGTAGTAATTTCACAGGTTTCAGTGTAACATACACAACGCACACACATGCACAACCCACAGCCAACCAGAGTTCAAATATAGATAAGCCTCAACTCTGCCTCCTCATGTCCAAAGCGCACCTCTCTGGAGTGGAGAGCTTCAGCCTCCTTAACCTTTTTAAATAATTTAATTATAGATATCTGTTAATGGTAGTCATTTCCTGACCTATATATCTAGCGAATGTCTGGTCTAATAGAAATACCCTTAGCACCTGCTCTATTGCACATGTCATAATATTTAATATAAAGGCAGGACCCATGACTGCTACATACCCCAAGAAAGGACTGGTGACTGTTTCAGCAATAGGCTGTCCTGAAAAGCACTGGGTGATGGATAGAGGGAAAAAAGCCAAAGGTGAGCACTGAGGGGGCCTCAAAAGTGATGAAAAGAAATATGTGACTGGACTAAATGAGCCAGAACCGGTTCCCACACTTCTGTGCACCTAAATGTAGCAGAAATAATATCATGCCAGCTTACAGGTGGGATTTATAAGGCCCTATAAATAAGACTCCAGCAGTATGGTCCATCAGGAAGAGCAAAGGACCAAAACTGGGCTGAAATAGGGGTCAAGAAAAGCCATGAGTACAATGTAGCTTTATGGAAAACAAGGGACTGATTGGCATGGAGAAGTTTAAATGCCAGCCATGGTCTGTAAATGACTTTTAGCACACAGAGCGAATTCAAAGTTTAGGTGGGGACAGTCTGTAGTCTGGGTGAGACAAATACTAAAATAGTGAAAACTGCCAGGAAATGGTGCTTGAAAAGCTCGAGATTTCACTCCAAAAATGTGACCAGTACACACAGCACACAAGATCACAGAATCTGATACAAGCGCTTCATCAAGACTCTTTAGAAAGCGCTGGATTGATTTTATAATCAGCAGACTCAATGTTTTGCTCTCAGGGGACATTGCTGCTATACCCAATAACAGTTTACTGATATTTTTAAATAAAATTTATTTCCAACTGTAAAAACGGGGGAAAAAACTATTCCAGAGTACAGATGGAGAATGAAGAATAACTGAAGTTATGGTACTTCATGTGCTCCTGCAAAGGAAGAAAGAGGCTCCTCTATTCTCATCATGTCAAAGCAAAATACTAGTAGCCATAAATTCTTTGCAAGAAAGCAACACCACGGCTAAATAAATGAGCAAGGACTATAAAGCCAAGGTATGTTCAGAATTGAAACTTCATTAAATTATAATATGAGACACAATGATAGAAAAAAATTCAAGGTCTGAGAGATCTTCTCCTGCAACAGTGGAGAAGAGATAGAACAATCAGGGTACATGGGAGTTGTTGGGAGTGTTGCTGGATTCTTCCTTCACCTCTGAAGGGAGGCAGAGAATGTGGTCCACACCTGTCCTGTTTCTGAAGGAAGCCACTGGTGGGTGGGACCAGAGTCCCCAGCACAGCAGGCCAACTGGAGCAAAATGAAATGAAATAGGTTCAGCCCCCAAAGGACAACTTCGGCTAATAATGGAAAATCACCCACTGGTTGCCAAGAGTAACCATCAGAAAGATGGGAAAAAAGACAAGATCTAGGTCTGTCATTTCCTTAAAGACACTTCCGATGGGGGATGGGAAACAGCATGTTACAGATTAACACCCCTAGCTGTCTTTCAGAGTAGCCCAGTACACGTACATTTGGAGAACTTCCCCCAGACCATGTATGACTGATCACTCTGTGCCCCAATACAATTGCACAGTGTTCTCATACGAGGATTTGCTTGAGCCAAAAGTCATGGCTAACTGTGCTGGGAGCAGAGTGTGTGTAACTTCAATCAAACCAATTCATAGCGTTCACTTTTTAGCCTCTTAGCTTAGGCACCGTCTTAGCAGCAGCAGCGAGAAAGGGTACATTTTTGAAAATGACCATGTAGTAAAATGGATGACTTACAGGTTTTACACCTGACCTTCCACTGGAGTGTGATGGGCCAGTATCAGGACTCTCTGATTCTCATCAATAAAGATTCTTTGTGTTGTGGAGGTGTCACTCAAGGCAAAGGTTCCATGTCTGAGTAATACAGTCTAGGAGAAGAGCAGGACAGCCTCCCAGACCCAGTCTGACCAGTGGTATGATGAAAGAGACCCAGCTGAAGCAGCCTACACTGTTTATTCACAGCATGTCTCCCACTGTGCTCTACTGAAAGCACGATTGTGTTGGTCACTTACGTTATCGCATGCTAGACCTCGCACAAACGACCACGCGATCCTTCCAAATAAGGGTCAGGTCATCTAGTCTACCCGTATCTCACGACAGTCATCCTGAATAGGAGCTTTGTGGTCTTTCTAAGAAGAGACACTAAAATGTGTGAGAAGCCTAGCAAAGCCAGCCATTAAGCAAGAAGACTAACGGCGCAAACCTCAGCTGGCACTGACTTATATCCAAAGACATCCGACAGGGAAAAAAAAAGTATGTGTATATATAAAATGTGCTGGAGGATTTTAAAATGTGCCACTATGCCAGCACACACACTATCCAAAACACAGATAGTGAACTTTCCCAAAATAAATCCTAGTCTTCATGAAAAATATGGAATGTGACAAGGGTACCTCATTACTGGGAAAACTGGCATCCAGTTCAGGTGCAGGGAAAAAAGCATGATATTATTTTCATTCACACAAAGATGTCCTGTTAGACACTTTATTTGAGTTTCAAGTTGTCTTTTCTACATTTCAGGTTTCCTTTGTCTGGGGCTTTTTGCCTTAAGGTGCAAGAACACGATCATTTAATTACATACATATGAGGAATTCAGTGATAATAGAAGTACACACTCTTTCATTACGATGGTTTTACATGTCATTTGAGCCTCACCACATTATAAAATCTAAAATCTAACCTCAGTTAACAGACAACAGATTTCACTTCCAGAGGAATTCTGTGCCACTCTTCCATACATAATTCCGTCAGTTGATTGATGTTTGAGGAAATGTTTATTCACACTCTTAAGGTTCCACCACTGCATCTCGATGGATTTGAGGTCTGGACTGTAAAAGAAACATTATGTAGATAATAACAGCCACCATGCGTAACAGTAAAAAAAAGAAATGGACATCAGCAATTATAATTTACTTTTGGGGTTTCACAAGTCCTCAGTGAGATTTATGAAAACCAAGGAGGGGTGGGCAATGATGTTATTACATTTGTGACATTTGCGGCAGTTGGGATGAGGAAGCGGTGTGCACTATGCAGGAGACAGGAACAGCTTCCCCGCGAGCCATCTTCAGGACTGTTTCATTAACATGGGGGGGGGGGGGGGGGGGGAGAGTAAGAAGTCTTCTGCTCAGGGGAAGAACACAGGAAAATTACATCTTTTATCAGCATCATGTTAGAGTACAGTCTGCAATGAATTTCCATGACGACTTAAAGCACTACTCAGTATTATACACCTCAGGTATAGTGCAATAATCCCACGAGAATTTTAAGGATTTCCACCAACACTACCCACTTTAGACTAGCCTGAAGTATCATCTTAATCCCTAACTCAGAACTCACTTTATTGCCTGTATGTGTGAACATACCAAAATCATTTGTGGTCTAGTGCCAAATATGAAGTACAGGACAAGACAAACAGAGGAACATTTCACAGAACAATATGTGCAGAAAATAGGAATACAAATAATAGTGCACAAATTTACAGAAGATACAGTGCAAGATGTCTTAAGACAATAAATTAAATACTAGAACTAGTGTAAGAATCATTGTAGTGCAAGTTCAAGGATATTGTATGTATATTATGAAGGTAAGATGTTGGATAAGAGGGGAATTATCCCTGCATGAGTGGATCACACCTGGCTCATGGATTAATGAGGTACCAGGTGAGTTTATTTAGGAGCTGGACATCTCTGTGATGGCAGTTTGGCAAAGAGCTGACTGTCTGGGTGGGTGGAATCTGCCGCAATCTTCCCAGCTCTCTTCTTTATCTGGCAGTGAACAGGTCTTCTGGAGTTGGCAACTGATAGCATGTGAGTGGACCACACATTGTAACCTGGTCTTGGAGAGGGTGGAGGCTGCAGGAAACCAACAGGTGATGGAGGATATCATGACACTCTCAATGACGGCGGAGTAGAACTTCAGTAGAATGCGCTGGGAGATGTCGAGCTTCTTGAGTTGGCGTAGGGAGAATAATCTTTTCTGGACTTTTCTGGTAATGTAGGTGACTTGCTTATCCCATTTCAGTGTGTTGGGGAAGGTGGTGCCAATTTCAATGATTCGATCATAGAAACGACCTGGCCATTAATATCCAGGAGAAGGGAGGCAAGGGGTTTGTGAAAGATATCAACTTTCATTTCCACTGTCTTGACGACATTGAGTTCCAGGTGGTTGCTGGTTCACCATGAAGCAAGACAGCCCTCTTTTCTGCATTTGGAGGAGTCATAGTTCTCATGCTTGTGTTGTCTGCAAACTGTAAGATTTTGCTGGACATGGGTACAGAGGTGTAGTCATTTGTGTAAAGTGAAAAACCGGCGCTGGGGGGACCCTGTGCTGTGCAGGGTCAGGTGGGGGCCCAGCTGTACATTTTGCTTCCTGTTTGTCAGGAAGCTGGTAATCCACTGACAGATTACACTGACTCACATTTAACCCAAACTACCTTGAATCCAACAAGTTTTCTGGCTAAGCAAGAAATCTTTTTTTCTGATATATTATTAGTAATTCTAACTTATTCTGACCGTATCTGATATGCCCGCCCTAAAGAATGTTCAGGTGACATGCAGCTGTACAAAGCTAATACAGATTTGTTAGAGTTCCTCTGCTTAAAGGATGAGTTTTTAAATAATGGTTGTTAATGTTAGACATTCTGCAGTATTATTTCCTTGAGGGACACAAATGGACAGTAAGTTGCCTGGTGATAGATTTGTAACCTAAAGGTCATAAATTGTTCTAGTGAAGTAGCTATTACATTTAAAAAGCTACAGGTACTTTGCTGATGATGTGACCTAAGTGACTAAAAGTGACTTCCATTATAGGGATTTCCTCTATGTCGCACCAGTATAACCCCAAATAACACTAGCAGGTCAACTGGAAGATTGTCCATACTTTCGCATGTGCCATGTTTACTGTTTTCCATTTTTCAAGCTAACAAATTCAGCAAATAAATAATAACTATGCATTAAAATTAGCAGACACGTAGTATTCATTTTTGGAAGCAGTGTCTTCACTTTATTTTTCATCAAAAACACATGTACAGTCTTATGTCGAGGTACGGCTGATCGAGTCATGTCCGATGACTTTAATGTCTGGGGTCCATAGTAAATGACATACACTGACCGAGAGACACCTGACAGTGGACGCAGTGGGACATGAGCAGGCGCATCACTTAGTGTAACTGGTGCAGGAGAATGGTCAGCGCTGCCAGTCATGTAATAACCACTGTGCATATGTAACTTGTAACACAGTATGCATACAGTAATGTATATGTGATGGATAGCTACAATACTGCCAAATTGACTAGAGTACAGTGGTCCAGGTCCCAAATGTGAACACAAGTCGAAGCAAGGCTGTGATTTGACCAGAGGTGCCCGAACCTTTGTACACAGCATCGTTAAGGACAGCTGGTGGGACACTACACCTCTTATGACAAGTTCATACTTTACTTTTCCGCGTGCAGTACACACGTATGCTTGTGTACATACTCATTTGTACATGTAGATGTCGAGTTCCTTGAGTTGGAGTAGGAAGAGTAATGTTCTGTTTGCCTCATGCGTACAGCAATGATATTCCACTAGACCACTAGAGGGCAGATGTTGTCTTATTGGTCTGAATGAATTGTCTTCTTTGCCCAGTGATTTAGGGATTTCTTTCCTCAAATTTGTGCACCAGAATATGTCTTCATGGTCATTCTACGATAATTTACATATTTACAGGTACCTCCGCACCTCCTCACTACAGAAATACTCTTCTTCTACTTTTTCTTTGTTGACCTTTACTCTGTTAAAGTCTCTGCTGCCACCTATTGGAGACACCCAGTCAACCTTGTTGCACACATGCAAACCACACACACTAATGGGTAAAAAAAAAATAGATGCATGACGCCAAAATTTACATCACTCCTCCTGTGTGCGGGACCATAACTGCACATGGAAAAATGAAGCATGGAATAAGCCTCCCACAGGTCTTGCACAAATATTGACAGATGCAAGCGACTTCATTAACTGGTACAAAGAGGCTTTTCAAATCACTTTCGCAGACTTGGAGATTTTGCCCAGTCTAGATTAGCCTTGGTTGGTTCACAGAGCAGGAGAAATGTTGCAATGACCCTTCACAAAGAAGCCCACAGACAATTCACACACTTCTGTGATCCAGGCACAAAAAACCCTCTCTAGTCTATGGCCTAATTATAAAGAATAATGCTTAATCCCAAGAGCAAAAGCCAGATCATTATGAATAATGGTTAACATTCATGAAAGTAAGTCTGATCAGTCTAAATATATCCATCCATTTTCATAATTGATTAGTCTGAGATCACTGAAATGTAATATATTAAAATATAATATTCCACACCAGTTAAGACAAAACTGGATTATTGAGGAACCATTACCAAGAAAGGCTGATTTGGTGATTTTGAGGGGGGGGGGGGTTCAAAATGAACTTCAAAACAGTGAGCCTGAAACTTAATAAGCCTTAAATCTTCATTCAAGAATTGTTTTTCATGCAAGCTGTTCCATACCATAAGTAATAACAGCACATTTCTACCATTACATCTGATTCCATCCACCCTCTAAATGATTATTCTGGTCAGGGCTGCGAGACACTTCATCAAGTTTGCTTAAGCAGCCAAAAACAATAGATTGTCCTTTAATCCATCTCCTTTACATTTCACTGCTCACTACAGGTTCACAGGAGTGTGAAATTGCACAAGGTACCACAAATGTCCATGCATCCGTACGTCCCATCCACATCTACAATAGTTTCTGCACACTTACTTCTATTTATAAGGAGGATTAATTTAGCTAAACACACAAATACAACATAGTAGCATGGAAGTGAATCAGACCAGCCAAGTGGGAGAAGAGGTGAAGTACTGAGGGTGAATTATGAAAGTGAATAAGTCATATTTAAAAATACAACGTAGATGAGGGTGCATCAGTGCCAACAGAAAATATGTAGGGCATACAGATAATATGCCACAATATCTCCAGTGTAAACTGTGGGACAACATTAATCCCACTTATGTATAATGAATCAGAGAAAGGCTCCACTTCTGCATGCCCAGGATCAGCATAAACACCCACTAGCGGTACGCTGTTGGAACATGCCCATCCTCATCCATCAGGCCACTTCGGCCCTGTGGCCTCGTTATTAGGTAATCGCTCTGTGGCCTCGCTAATTATGCTCAGGTGTAGCTAATTTAAGACTATTTCAAGAAGCTTTAACCACTGGGAGCATGAAGAGTGACATTAAATTAATTAATTAACTTGTGTTGGTTTTTCCATTCCCCCAGCCCCTCTTTGGGAGAGAGACTCTGAGTGTCTTATGCCAGTGTTTCATGACCTGGTCTTTGCGGACCTCAGACAGTCCATGTTTTTGCTTCCAGTTGGGAGGGAGCAAAAATGTGGACCGACCGGGGGTCCATGAGCACCAGTTTGGGAAACGCTTGTCTTATGCTGGTGAAGTCATTGACATTAAATGACATTATGACTTCCGGTCTCCAAAAGCTTCACAACATTCGTGCTGCTTCTCATTTCCATTTAAAAAGGAGTTTGTGGCAGATTTAGCAAACTCACCAGGTGAAAGAGATCACATATTGTCTGAGATCAAACAAATCTGAGCTAATAAATAAATAAACAAACATATTAAAAAAAAATTTACTCACCGCACATCTCTCCCAAATTATTCCCACAGATACCTCAATTTGAATAATTAAGCTTTACAACACATATTAGGTTTTCATTACAGCAAGCCCTTGGACACATAGATTAAAAACACAAGTATCACAACAGCTTCCTGTCTCACATATGGCTTAAATGAAATTCATGTCAGAGTTTAAAACAAAACCACAAGGACATTTATTAACAGCAAAGCAGAAAGTTAAAATGAAAGAGTATATATATATATATATATATATATATATATATATATATATTTCCTTTATGTAGGTAACTTTCACAATTATTAAGTATTAAGTATTGTAATTTGCATTAGAAAACTTGGGAGGCTACATTTATACCAGAGGTATTATGAAACAAAAAAACCGATTCACTAATGTTCATTATGAACAATATTACCCATTATGAACGCCACATAAACATTTTCAAAGACACAAGCAAATAAGAATATTCATTTGTATGAATAACATAAAATTAATGTGTATACATTTATGCACACAATAACGAAAGATGTTGGTACTTCTTGTGTCAGCTTCAATGACAGAGACATCACTTGCATAGTAATTAGAAATGGAAGCCTCTAGCTATTATCCCACAATGCTTTGTGGTTAATTCTACAGGGACACTTCTTGTCATGGTGGATTAGTTGTATTTCTGTGGAGAAATGAAATCTATGCCACTACAGGTCACAGTGAATAAGCAGTCAGGAAAGCAACCACCTTCTACACCTGATCTGTTTGTCATCCTGACATTTCATACAGGGTTGGTCTCTCAACACACACTTTTCCCATAATCCTCCACTCCCATGCTAGCCAACACTTTCTCTACAGCACACAGTCCCTCTCACCTTCAGCCCTGATAAAGTCATTTCCTGTATCTGCTGAGCTTACAAAAGCCTCCCTACTGCCAGTCTCTTTGGTTAATCCAAGTAGCTGTAGCTTCTGTGGGCTTCTTGATGATTATCTTCCTGCCTGGACAGAATACATTAAGGAAGACTCAGCATAATTTACCTGAGCTTGCAGCCCACATTTGGTGATCACCCTCCAGCTGAAAGTCCTTATTCCACTCTGGCATTGGGTGACATCAGGCCTGTTTTACAAAGCTGAATTTTTTGCTTAACTTGTTGGATTTCAGGTACCCCAGTTTAAATGTACTTAGTCTTCGTTTATTTTTGTTTAGCCCAGACTACCTTAAATCTGATAGGTTGTCCAGCTAATCACGAAATCCAGCTTTGTGATACAGGCCCTTGGACCCAGCAAAGAAAAAAACACTCTGACTCAAACTTTTCCTTAAAGGTAATTTTATAAGAAATACAGTATGTGTGAAAAAGAGCTCCCTGTTTCAAAGTTTTTCAAAGTTGTGTTCCTCTCGAAGTTTCACTGAGTAAAATTGCTTTTGGAATGTCTTGGAGAACAAGTGAAAAACAAAATGAGTTTTGGAGGGGGGGGGGATGAATCTCTCCTGTATAGATGCAAAGCTGAGTCACCCGTGTGCATGCTGGTCTCCCCGCCTCGCTGATATCTGCCTGTTTCAACCCTGAACAGCTTCTGGAAAATTCTAGGGGTATAATCCTGTGCAACACAACTCTGGATGGATAAAGAAAACAATAAGCAACCTCTTGTGGTCAAATATTCTGCCAAAGCCAACAAATCTTATACGATTTGACTCAGAGAAAGCAATTTATTATGAAATGCTAGATTAAAACCAAGAAATTATTAAAATACGATTATATTAACATACACAAGCCAATACTCCTGATTCACAAATCCAGATCTCCCCTCCTGTGTTTAAATGTAAAACTGGCCTCTTACTGAGCAGTAATTGAAGGCACCTGGATAGATGAGCATCTTCCCACATGCTGGAGAAGAGCCCTAATGTGGAAGAGTCACACGAGCCATCATCCCCAAATGCTCCCTCGCTGAGAAGATGAATGAGAAGGTGCCCCTCAGTGTCTGAGGCGTTTACCTTACACTGCTATCTCTGCAGCGTTACACAGCCATGGATGTGCTGATGCTCCAGAACATTGAGGAACTTCTGGAAATATATGAAGCTCCCTTTCTTGGATTCAAGCCTAAGGCACCAGGAGAGTGATTTCCCACGGCAACATTACTCCAGCATCAGCGATACTTTAGTGTTGCTAAGCTTTAGCGCACAGCGAGCATGTTTTGTTAGAAGACTGGACCAATATGTCTTCTGAGAAATTAAGATGCAGAGGTACTTAATGAACACAGGAGAGCAACACACTTGCTTCGAAAGGCTGTCAGAGCGGGAGAAACATTTGTTTCCCAAATATTCACAGAGGAAAAAACAAAGAACAAAGTTATCACAGCACATTAGAGGAAAGAAAGAGTTTATTTATAAAGGATCCTTTAAGCAACAATACAGCAAACATAACCAAGAAGACAAATTAAGATGATGTGGGGGACAGTGCAGGGATTATGGGATGGATCTCGTCAGGTTCCGTTTTCCCTTTATGACAGATCTCAGATACTAGAAGCTTGATGTAGCTCTGAGCTCAAAGCATTCTAGTTTGTGAGTCTCTGATTAATCCCCACACATTCCCTCAAGAATAGACATGCACACATCAATAAACAGATAATTACATTATATTTTTCACAAGTACATGAACCTTTTTACAGTTTAACAGTGTCTCACTTAACCTCCCCAAATAAATAATTACTGACACCCAGAAATGAGAAAACAGTGCCAAAGTGCTACGGGGCACCAGTGCAGATTCTGGCGGGTATATTAGTGAAAAAAACAGGATGAAAAAGCGTGATTAACTTTGCTCAGTAAATTAGAAAGTTAGGAAATTAGTTTCTAAATTAATTTCTAATTTCAGTTGATGTTCCCTGCGAATAAGAGTGAAAACGAGTTTTTAGAAGCCATTTTGGAAATCGGGAGTGATCCAGTTTAAGGTGGTGTAATGAGCACCTCCCAGAGACCCCGCGTGAGATGGCCCGTGAAACAGGCCGGCTGAAGATGCACCCTGTGGTGCCGCACAAACATTCTCCTTTTGCCCCATTTCCGCCTAATCGCAATCCTGTTTCAGATCCTAGCGTTTTAATGCCAAAGCTGCAAGACAAACTGAAGAAACTGGACAGTTTTGTGAAGTCCTGGAAGCTGATAAATTCTTTTTTTAGAAAATGATAACAAAAAAACAATTTGTGCTACTCAATTTCTAACTTTTATCACCAGCCTCCCCCACCGGAATTGTATTACACAATGTTCCTTACACGCCCTCCTGAATACCAGCCTCACACACCTAATCTCTGCCTTCCAAACAACAAACTGGAACTATAAAGGCTAAAATCAATCCAGACAAAGTATGATATAAAACAACTTAAATATATAATGCTAGCTGCACTGAATTATTGATGTCTTACCCCACTACATATTGCCCTCCCCTCCAGAAACAGATTACAAGCCCTGGGGAGTGAGAGGGAAAATCTATATTCATGTTAAACACACGGCGACTCGAAGCAACCTGGACAGCTGATATTGACACATGGATGATGGCTGCTAGTTCAGCCCGAGGCGATGAGGGGAGGAGGAGCATCAAAGGCCAAGATGGGGCTGAATGGGGAAAATGTAGAGATGGGAGGAGAGAGAGAGAGAGAGAGAGAGAGATAGTAAGAGAAGGAGAAAGAGGGAGGGAAAGAGAAAAAGAAAGAGAGGGAGAGAAAGAAAGAAAGAAAGAAAGAAAGAAAGAAAGAAAGAAAGAAAGAAAGAAAGAAAGGGAGAGAACTGCAGCTTATCTGACAACAATTCTGTCTTCCGGGCTCACTGGACTCTCTGGTTCTTTAAGCTGCAAGAGATGGACAGAGAGAGGAACATGGACAGTTAAAGGGACAAACAGCCAGAGATGCTCACTGTCTGCTGATAAAATAAGGCACTAACTCACAAAGTAACAGTGAAATGCCGCTTGGACCCTGTTCTGCCTTCTCTGTAGCCACTGCCCACCAACAAGCTTAAACCAAGACTTTAAACATGGCCTGATGCATTTCATCTTTATTAAGCTCTGGACCATTTCTGACTCCCAAACTGAAGTTCAGCTTTATCCCACTCCAATTCACTGATGAACCACTGACATCCTAACAACGTACCGCATGTTAGCTCTCCTTCCTGGGACACACACACCTGTCAGTGCAGCGCACATAATAACAAGCTTATCCAAAAGTAACAGCTAAGTAAATAGTGTAAAAGTCCTGCGTTTTTAAATCACACCACTGCAACCTCAGGGATGTCTTGTTACAAACAGGCTGTGGCTGATTTTAAGCAAGTTCAAATCAACTCAGTCAATTAACTTCACATTCACAACAAAGAAAACAGATGACATCAATGCTGGGATCAAACACGACTAATTGAACACATCGACTTATTATTTATGTGGTGATATCAGCCATGCAGTTCTGCTGAACAAGTAGAGTCAGTTAGATTTTAGAATGCAGGATCTTTCCCATTTGACAAAGCTATGTAGTTACTGCACAAATTCTTTACCCGTTCCAGCTCATCGACGGCATGGACCTAATGGTGTGTTCGGTTATCTCTCCGAAGTCGTACATTCCGAGGCATGTGACGTCACACATCAGACCAATCTCCAGTTTGAGCTACACATCTCAGAACAAACATGGCTGCCTCCACGAACACGCTGTTGTTGTGTTTTTGCTTTATATTTTAGCAGATTTGGAAATTATTTTTTCCCCCAAGACAAACAAACAAGAAACACAAACTCGTCAAACCACATTAAAACATCATTTATAATATTTCAGTAGATCCATAGCGATATTCTTTTTTCGAGAGGCAAACAAACCACAAACAAACAAAAAACACTAACAAGTCTGGTAGAAATCTGAGATTGCATGCTAGGATACAGTCATGAAATAGTATAATATTTTAAATATTTATAAAACAGAATTACTGTTGACCGTGTAAGCCGCCATGTTGAAATGACGACACAGGGGGATCTCGGACAACAAAATTCTTTCCGACATCAACATCGAAAAGGAGGCGTGTTTCCGACAGGAAGTGATGTTTTTCATGACGTTTTTATCCGACTTCTGACTCGGAGAGAGATAATCGAAAGCAGGATGAATTCTCCCCTTTGTTACGGAGCGAATCACGAGCCGTGGTACTGATATTGTCAGGACGGCCTGAATAGAGATTTAGCACCAACAGCAGAAACTAAACATGGGCGGAACGGCGGTGGTGGGGGATGGACTTAGTGGGAGGGGTCACCCATATTCCAGACAAGGGCACCCAGATTCAGCTGGGAGCTGCGAGGGAGCAAAACTGTGGACTGTCTGTGGGTCCCCAAGGACCACAGAATCAGGTTGGTAAACACTGATTTATGGGAATAAGGAGGTAAAGGAAAGTCTGTACCCAGATCAAGAACTACCCTCTGACTACCTTTATGAAGAGCAGTACAAAGCGATTGGGGAGAGGGAGTTTCCCACACTGTCAGAAAAAAAAAGAGTACCAATTTGTACCTTTGCTGTCACAGGGGCTGTAACCTCAAGGGTAAACGTACCTTTTAAGATACAGAAAAGGATTATGGGGAACATTTTTTGTACCACTGGGGATACATTAATGTTGTTTGTACCTTGGGGATGTTCCTCAGAGTCCATTTCTGTACCTTAAATTAGACTAAAAGGTGCATTTACCTAGATCTACAGCGTACAGTTGACAAACCCTTGAGGGTACAGCCCCAGTGACAAGCAAAGGCACAAATTGGTACTTTATTTTCTGATGGTGCAGACTGCTCACTAAGGCCTGATACCCCTGCTATTCAAAGAATCACACCCCAACCTGCCCTCCTGTAGTGTTCTGTGAAAGTCTCCTTGAACAAGTGTCCAGAGGGTTAATATTGCCAGGAAATAACCTGCCAGAATGTTTCCCCTTTAAAAAAAAATCAAAACAGCTCCCAAATATGTTATGCTCCAAGGTGATTGATTTATTTAGGCCTTTAAGCACTGGAGTGTGGAAAATTGCCTGTTCTGTGTTGAGTGTAACCTGTTCTACATTGGGGGCACGTTCTTGCAGCCAGATGAGGGGAGGGGCACTCGGTGACATCAGACAGGAGGCCTTATGACTGTCCGCACCCATCACCAGCCAAGGATGAAGAGCAACGTCTGGGTATCTGGGGTGGGGTGGACTTGGAGCAGAACAGAGGACCAGCCTCCCGCTCAAGAATCCAAACCAAAAATATGCGGGCGCTTTACCCCAAAGGGTCTCATGGGGACAGAGTAGATAGCTCCCTTTGGTCAGAGTATGGGTCAGGTATCCGGTTCTCACCCGGTGTCGTTGCTATGGAGATGGGGCCGGAGGGAGGTCAACCTTGGATTCAGTGGGTTCCCTGCACTCAATAATACAAGAGCTAACCGGGATCCGGTGAGAACCGGCCAGCATGGTTAAATGTCAGATTTACATACCATCAACTTTTGCTGCCCACAGCTCTGGGTCCACGCCAGCCCCTGGATTTGATTTGGCAGGACAGCCTGAACCCGCGCGGTCAGAGCCACAAGAACGGGCACCCGGCGCGTAACGCTATCTCCATATCGGGTGTTGTGTCCCGCGACGGCCAAAGCCGCGCTAACACCCCTGGCACCGGCATTAATGGATACTTAGTGAGGCGCTCTTGGCTCACGGCAGATTCGGCAGCAGGCCTCACAGATTCGGCAGCAGGCCTGCGCCCGGGCCCAGCGTTCACTGGCTTGGGGCGTCGAAAACACACATACTAATACAAATGTGAGCAGTGTGACATTTGGGTCAGCAAGTGGCATTGGGACTGAGGCTGAGAGTCAGCGTGAGGGGAGGGGGACAGTGGTCTGTAGGGACACACGGGGGCTGTTTGGGTCACGGTGAGATGGGGCAAAGCGACCGGCGAAATGCTGGGCAGCTCACAGGGGGGCCTTGTGTGTGTGTGTGTGCACGCGTGTGTCTGTGAGAGCGTGTGTCTGTGAGAGCGTGCCTGTCTGCAAGAACATGGAATCATGGCATGGCGGCAAAGCGCCCAGCACCCTGTCACTCCAGGCGCTGCCGGGCTTTAGTGCTCCCTCTTGATGCAGAACTGACTGCTGCAGGATGAATTGCACACCTAGAGACGCCATTGCACCCTTAAACCCCACCCACAGCACGCATGCAGGCCCACCACAGGTATGCACTTGTGCACGCTCTTAAAAACATCTCAGCACCTTTATGGAGCCATGTGGCACTGACATCAGGACGTCACGAGCAAGCTCACGGCTTCAGGCATTAATAGTGATGGACATGCAGCTCCAAGGTAAAACTGTTGTTTTCTTCCTGAAATTCAAAGGGCCACCGCCTGGACCAGAGCATTGTTTTGGTGCCTCTTTTGTTTACATGGTGCCCACTGATATTCTAAAATGAAAGGCTGTACTTCAGGCTCATACGGAACCAAATACTGGACCCTGGATCTTTACAGGGATGTTTGTCAGTTTGCCAGAGTGTACAGTCAGTCCCCAGGTTACAAACAAGATCCGTTCCCTAAGTCTGTCATTAAGTCGAATTTGTAGGTGTAAGTCGGAACAATAATAGTACAGTACATAATGAACATCACGAAGTAGTGTGTGTATTCGTTATTATTATTTATAAAAAAACATTGTCCATCCATCCATCCATCCAGACATTTTCTGGGACTGTGTGTCCTATTCAGGTTTGCAGGGGGTCTGGAGCCTATCCTGCAGGCTACAAACGCAAGGCAGGGAACAACCTAGGATGGGGCATCAACCCATTACAGGGCACACTCACACACCATTCACTCACACACACACACACATACACACACACACATTGATGGGCAATTTGGTAGTTGCAATTAGCATCAGCATGTTTTTTGACTGTGGGGGGAGAGCCTGAGGAATGTCTCATGATGACATGGGGAGAACATGCAAACTCCACACACATGGAACCCCGGCGGAGACTTGAACCCACAAACCATTTCAATACCCAACAAATTTTCAATACAATAGGTTTTATGGCAGCCATACGTAAGGATGAGTTGTCTGTAAGTCGTTCTTAACTGCCTGTATGCTGGAAGAAACCTACAAAATATGCAGAGCTTGAATGGAGACCGTCACCAACTCCGCTGACTCCTCCTCCTTCAGGAAGAAGCCTCTTCAGGCCTATTCTCCCTGTTTACACGCCCAGTTCATCCGCCCCCCACCCCTGTCACCCCCCGCCCCACACACCCACCCTGGCCCCCATCCCATAAAACTCACTTGTTCTGGTGCTTGGAGCCCTGGAGGTGGGCATGGTACTGAGCTGCCGAGTTCAGGGTCACACTGCAGAGCTCGCAACTGTGGCAGCGCTTTAGGCCTGGGGGGGTGGGACCGGGGTGGGGGGTGGGGGGGCAGGGGGGCATAAAGACACATGCGCTCTTACACGCCAGGGCAGAACCAGGATCCAATAACAGATAACCGAGCAATGCAATGAAAATAAATATTACAATACATATGCTGGGATTAGAAAAAGAAAGAAATGCTGAAAAGTCTCGATTGCTCAGCTTGGTGCTGTTCTCCTCGCCACGGCAACCTGGAGTCCGTGATCCGATACAAACCGGGCATTCCTACCACTGCACGTACAGCAAAGCGGCTTACAGGGAAACGAGCATATTCTTCTGTGTTTAAGCATGGAGCAGGTGCACCGCTAAAGAAGCGTGAAATATATAAATAGGTAATTAATAAGAGTGGGAAATCTGAAATGTCCGGCGTGAAATATTGATGAAAAGCTGATTTGGAGGAAATCTAAAATCTCTGCCCACTAGGCCAGTTTGATACGGAAAGTGAATCATTTATGAGGCAATTCACTGAAACGGCTATTGGGCATGGGCGGGGGAGGGGGGGCAGGGGGTCGGGGGGCTCCTCGACAGAGGTGGATAAACCGCACTAAGCTCAGGGCCATCTCAGCTCTGTTTTTTTATGCTCCACCCAGTGTAAATTATTTAGGGATCCCCCCAGGCCAAGCGTCCAGGAGGATCGAGTCCCAGAACCCAAAACCCTCACCAGCGGGTCCTTCACTCTGACCCTTTCCATTAAAGGGTACAACAGCACACCCTCCTGGGAACTGAACCGACAACCGCTAGTCCACAGACCCAAAAAGTTTTTAAACTTTAAACACGTTGGTATTCACACAGAGTGAGTCATAGCCGCAGCGCTGAGGGGGTACAGACAGGGACACATCCTGCGGTCACCTCCGTCTGCAAAGGCGCCTCCGTCACTGCGCGCCTGCACGGGCTTTAACATCATCCGGCAAAGTGTGGCGGGAATGAATGCTGATCTGCTTTCCCGGGAAGGGGAGAGGCGTGCGGGCAGCGAAAGGGCAGGCCGCATGTCTGCGACAGCTCCCTGAGCTGAGGAGGAGGGAATCCACATTTCCTGTGACTCATTCCCAGAAGGCAGCTTTCTGTTACACTTAAGAACAACACAACTTATCTTTATTATTCCAGAAGAAAAAATAAACAGTTGTAAGTACAGAATAAGCTGAGTGCTGTCGTTTTCTGATTGCCGCTTTAACTGAACAATGCTCAGCTGTAAGACAAGTTTCGGTAATGATCTCTGAATTGCACAGTGTTAAAATGGGATCGCTGTGATCCAGTGTAGGCAGACCCTCCCTCACAGACCGGCTGCCAGGGTGGTCCTCCCTCAGCGCCCCTGAAGCACACCATTAGCTGCGGATGATTCCGCATCTCTTAGAGATAATTACAAAACAAACAAAACATTGCTGAGCAAGTGTCCTGTAAAGGGGCAGAGCTATTCTGAGAAAGAACACCGGGCCCCACCCACCTCATGCGCTTCCTCAGGAATGCACCCCAAACCACCCCCCCACAATCAGTTTCATTACACAACTTTGAGCTCCCCCTGGCCCGAGTGTCCCCATAGCCCACTTTCTTACTCACATCTGAGTTCCTCCAGGTCCTATTGCCCCCCACCCCCCTCCCCAAAGTCTTACTCACCGCTGAGCTCCCCCACGTCCAAATGCCCCCACACCCCATTCCTTACTCACTCTAGAGCTCTCTCAGGTCCTATTGTCCCCCCACCCCTTATCACACTCACCCTTGAGCTCCCCCAGGTCCTAATGCCCCTCACCCCCCCTTTTCATACTCACCCTTGAGCTCCCCCAGGTCCTAATGCCCCTCACCCCCCCCTTTCATACTCACCCTTGAGCTCCCCCAGGTCCTATTGCCCCACACTCCCTTTTCACACTCACCCTTGAGCTCCCCCAGGTCCTATTGCCCCTCACTCCCCTTTTCACACTCACCCTTGAGCTCCCCCAGGTACTAATGCCCCTCACTCCCATTTTCACACTCACCCTTGAGCTCCCCCAGGTACTAATGCCCCTCACTCCCTTTTTCACACTCACCCTTGAGCCCCACCAGGTCCTATTGCCCTTCACTCCCCTTTTCACACTCACCCTTGAGCTCCCCCAGGTCCTAATGCCCCTCACTCCCCTTTTCACACTCACCCTTGAGCTCCCCCAGGTCCTATTGCCCCTCACTCCCCTTTTCACACACACTCTTGAGCTCCCCCAGGTCCTATTGCCCCTCACTCCCCTTTTCACACTCACCCTTGAGCTCCCCCAGGTCCTATTGCCCCTCACTCCCCTTTTCACACTCACCCTTGAGCTCCCCCAGGTCCTATTGCCCCACACTCCCCTATTCACACTCACCCTTGAGCTCCCCCAGGTCCTAATGCCCCTCACTCCCCTTTTCACACTCACCCTTGAGCTCCCCCAGGTCCTAATGCCCCTCACTCCCCTTTTCACACTCACCCTTGAGCTCCCCCAGGTCCTATTGTCCCTCATTCCCCTTATCACACTCACCCTTGAGCTCCCCCAGGTCCTATTGTCCCTCACTCCCCTTTTCACACTCACCCTTGAGCTCCCCCAGGTCCTATTGTCCCTCACTCCCCTTTTCACACTCACCCTTGAGCTCCCCCAGGTCCTATTGCCCCTCACTCCCCATTTCACACTCACCCTTGAGCTCCCCCAGGTCCTATTGCCCCTCACTCCCCTTTTCACACTCACCCTTGAGCTCCCCCAGGTCCTATTGCCCCTCTCTCCCCTTTTCACACTCACCCTTGAGCTCCCCCAGGTCCTATTGCCCCTCACTCCCCTTTTCACACTCACCCTTGAGCTCCCCCAGGTCCTATTGCCCCTCACTCCCCTTTTCACACTCACCCTTGAGCTCCCCCAGGTCCTATTGCCGCTCACTCCCCTTTTCACACTCCCCCTTGAGCTCCCCCAGGTCCTATTGCCCCTCACTCCCCTTTTCACATTCACTCTTGAGCTCCCCCAGGTCCTATTGCCCCTCACTCCCCTTTTCACACTCACCCTTGAGTTCCCGCAGGTCCTATTGCCCCTCACTCCCCTTTTCACACTCACCCTTGAGCTCCCCCTGGTCCTAATGCCCCTCACTCCCCTTTTCACACTCACCCTTGAGCTCCCCCAGGTCCTAATGCCCCTCACTCCCCTTTTCACACTCACCCTTGAGCTCCCCCAGCACCTAATGCCCCTCACTCCCCTTTTCACACTCACCCTTGAGCTCCCCCAGGTCCTAATGCCCCTCACTCCCCTTTTCACACTCACCCTTGAGCTCCCACAGGTCCTAATGCCCCTCACTCCCCTTTTCACACTCACCCTTGAGCTCCCCCAGGTCCTATTGCCCCTCACTCCCCTTTTCACACTCACCCTTGAGCTCCCCCAGGTCCTATTGCCCCTCACTCCCCTTTTCACATTCACTCTTGAGCTCCCCCAGGTCCTATTGCCCCTCACTCCCCTTTTCACACTCACCCTTGAGTTCCCGCAGGTCCTATTGCCCCTCACTCCCCTTTTCATACTCACCCTTGAGCTCCCCCAGGTCCTAATGCCCCTCACTCCCCTTTTCACACTCACCCTTGAGCTCCCCCAGCACCTAATGCCCCTCACTCCCCTTTTCACACTCACCCTTGAGCTCCCCCAGGTCCTAATGCCCCTCACTCCCCTTTTCACACTCACCCTTGAGCTCCCCCAGGTCCTAATGCCCCTAACTCCCCTTTTCACACTCACCCTTGAGCTCCCCCAGGTCCTAATGCCCCTCACTCCCCTTTTCACACTCCCCCTTGAGTTTCCCCAGGTCCTAATGCCCCTCACTCCCCTTTTCACACTCCCCCTTGAGCTCCCCCAGGTCCTAATGCCCCTCACTCCCCTTTTCACACTCACCCTTGAGGTTCCCCAGGTCCTAATGCCCCTCACTCCCCTTTTCACACTCCCCCTTGAGCTCCCCCAGGTCCTAATGCCCCTCACTCCCCTTTTCACACTCCCCCTTGAGCTCCCCCAGGTCCTAATGCCCCTCACTCCCCTTTTCACACTCCCCCTTGAGCTCCCCCAGGTCCTATTGCCCCACACTCCCCTATTCACACTCACCCTTGAGCTCCCCCAGGTCCTATTGCCCCACACTCCCCTATTCACACTCACCCTTGAGCTCCCCCAGGTCCTATTGCCCCTCACTCCCCTTTTCACACTCACCCTTGAGCTCCCCCAGGTCCTATTGCCCCTCACGCCCATTTTCACACTCACCCTTGAGCTCCCCCAGGCCCAGCGTCTCCCCCAGCTGTTCCAGTAGGTGGGCACGCGCAGCATTCTTCCGGTGCTTCTTGCCGGTGTAATGCTGCTGGGCCATGCCTGGGTTGTTGAACCAGGCCCTGCACAGCTGGCAGTAGCGGTCAGAGTCACGGCGCGGTGTGGGGGAGTTCCCTGGGGAGTATGCCTCCGACGGCGCCTCAGAAGGGCTGGCCGAGACCTCTGCATGTCAAGCGAAATGGGAATCAGGCCTGTCAGTTACCCAGACAACCGAAGCGTGGGGAAATATACCATCAGTGTTCTAGATCGAAGGAAACAAATGTTCTATTTCTGCAGAACATACTTATAACTGCTTATAGGGGATGTGGTGATTTTCCACCTGAACTATAACACTGATCTGAAGGAGCATTAGTAAGGGGTCAGGGGGCCACATCCTCCCAAGGACTCTGCACCCCAACTGGCTGTGTTTCACGTGGCGCCCTGCTACTGCACGACACACAGTCACACAGTGGGAAACGAGGGACCCGCAGGCCAGCAGGAGGGTGGCCAAAACTGAGCAGCCAGAATGAGCAGGACTCGCACTGCGCTGCCACACTGTCCCTCACTGTGACACAGCCAGGGCAGAATCAACCACGGGCGGCAAGCGAAACCGCCCTGTGCACAGTGCCGGCGTGAGGGCGAAACTGACGGCCGGGTCCAGGATTTTCATGGGGTGGGGAGCAGTGGTGCTACCAGGATACCATGGTGGTGGGGGGGGGGGTGGGATCAGTTCACCAAAGAAGGTAAAAGCTAGTACAGTATGTCAAAATCATTCTTTTATGGGGTCTTTGGGTGACTATTTCTGGAAGGGTCACAGATGGTCATTCGGGGGGGGGGGCTCTAAGCCCTCTAGTGCCCCCCTGTGGCAACCGAGAAAGAAAGCAAAGGGGGCTGGCTGCTTTAGGACACTTCCTGCTCTGATGGACTTGCCTTTATAGCCAATGTAAAAGGGCACACACAGCATTTCCCGGCTCTACACGGCCCATCACAGCGACATTCTAGGCCTTTCCATTCAGTGTGGCTATGATGGCGTTCCGATTTGCCAGCCCATTTGACCTGGGTGCGAGGCACCAAATCCCATAATGTTCCAAAACCCACCCTAGTGTGTGTATCACATCCCTGCAGTCGGCGGGATGCCAGGGAGGAGACTCTGCCTCTGCTCCACATGCATTTTCCTCCCCGCTTTTTATCTTCTAACCCCCTTAACAGCAGTGAAATTCCAGCAATGCCCCCACACCGCACTAATATAGGTCCCAAATTGTTTACTTTCCCTTCCTAGGTGCAGCTGGCGAAGGAGAAAGGGGCAGTTTTCATCTGCAATGGGCGCCGCGTACGTGGAGAAAATCAGTAAGTGCCTCTCCGACGTTCAGCTGTCTCTTAGCCATGCAGCTCGGTCTGCAATAAAGACCTCTGTCGCTGGTGATGTCATCAAACACACACAACTGGGGGGGTGATATGTGTGTGCGTGCGTGTGAGTAAGTGTGTGAGCATACTGGCCAGCATTCCTATCCATCTCGCTTTTCCCATTAACATTAAAAAAAACCTTTTAAGCATATGTTTAATTATACAGTATTTGCATTATATATACTTTTATTTCTTGATTTTTATTTGCCCACATCCTCGCCAACCTTATCCCCTGGGCTGGGGGGGGGGTTGCATTACCTTTACACTGCACACAAAAGCTAGTCTCAAGCAAGACGCAGAGATGCCCTGATTTCATAACCTTTTCTCCTGGCGCCCCCACCTTCCATTCTCTGGGGCTGATTAATACTAATAAAGAGCCCCCAAGCTACAGCACACAGATAGACACACGTCACAAGGCCCCTCCCAGCAGTCTGATTGTAGCCAATATAATTACGTTCCAGTACCAAGCCACTCTACTGCTGGGCTTAAAATACACATCAAAAAGAAGAATGACATCAAAGCTTCCTCCAACATTGGCACATTTATCAGCACGATGTTCACTCTCCCAGGAGCCCAACTTTCGCCACCGCATGACTCATTTTAAATTCTCCTATTGTAAATCTCGTCCTATTTCTGAGCAGGGGATTATGGGAAAAAGAGCCACAGAGCTGCGCTCTCTCTCTGGCGAGAAAGATTTTATCAGCACTCTGATAGGCAACGCAGAGGAAGTTCAAGTGCGCCGTGACCCGCACCTCACACCATCTCCACAGCTTCTTCCCCATAGTTGTCCAGCTCCTAAATAAACTCACCTGGTTCCTCAGTAATCCGACACCCAGGTGCGATCCACTCACTCAAGAACAATTCCCCACTTATCCAACATCTTCCCTTCAGAGTATACATGCAGTATGGTATGTTCACACATACTGGCGATAAAGTGTGTTCTGATTCTGCACACTGTGATTCCCCTTGCTGTCAGCACTCAGTCCATCAGGGGACACATGCTGTGCTAGCAGCTACTACAGCTCTGCATCCTACAGCCTGATCTGCAACCTTGTTAGAAGCCTAAGCTTCTTCTCTGTGGGACTTTCCCTGGATACAGTTAAGACGATTAACAGGGTTTGGGGGGGGGGGGGGCGGGTGCAGATGAACCAGGGTGGGGCAGGTCACCCATTCATATGACCTGTTCTTTATTCCCGATCAATGACAGTAATGAGTTTTGTTTTATTCTCTCATCTCCTGTAAACACGTCCAGATGCTGATTCCAAGCCCTATTGCCAGCTCTTGTCCTTCCATGAGCCAAAAGCGCCCCCCCCCCAAAAAAAATTATAAACCAACCCAAATGGCTGCATATGTCACATGTTTGCCATCCCACTCAGAGTTCTTATTATGCAGAGTATTGTGGAAATATATGACTCCAGATTCTAAACGGACTCACACCTTGCATACAAAGTGATGGTTAATCTGTTTACTCACCTATTTTTATTTCTCTCCTGATCTCTTTTTATTAATCTCATTTATCTCTAGATTGAGGGAGCGGGAAAGCTGGCTCCACGACCCACAGCATGGTTTGAGTCTTGGCTCAGCCACTCTCTCTCACAGCCCTCCTTCACCTGTCCTCACTGCTCACTTTTTAATACTACATTTAACCGTGCATTTTGGGTAACAGCAGGCTTGCTTTTTAAAGTAAAAGTTAAAGTGTTTTCCTACCACAGTACTTCCTGTTGGTCCTGAACCTGGGAATCAAACTCAGGACTGAGCCGCTGTGTGTCTACAGCAGAGGTAGGCAATCTCATCCTCAAAAAGCCACTGTGTATGCAGGTTTTTGGGATAAGCTGTTCAAACCCAGGTGTGAGGACTCTTCAGCCAATCATTCCTCTAATTAGTAATTTAATTAGAGAGTTGCAGCAAAAAAAAAGCACACAAAACGGCCCTTTCTGGAGACTGCCTACCCTTGGGGGGTGTTCCATGAAGCAGAATTTCTTGCTTAGCCAGATGACTTGTCGGATTTAAGGTAGTCTGTGCTAAATGTACGTGAACAACAATAAAGTTCATCAAGCCTAAACTTCCTTAAATGCAACAAGTTATCCGGCTAAGCAAGAAATCTTGCTTTGCGGAATAGGCCCCCTGCTCTACAGGTTTCTGCATCAACTTGCCTAACTTGATTATTTAAATTTCTACACTGTGAGCACATAATTTATACCATAAAGTAAATTTTTAATATTTCCAGAGTTTTTCCAGAAATACATGTTGTAAGAGTTATATTTTAAGGCCCATATGGTTGTATGAGTAGAACAAACCATTAACTACCAACTAGACTAGCTGGGTTGAAGGATTATGTTGCAATAGAGACCTTCTGAGCCCTGGTGGGTTCTGACCCATGTGGGGAGGGATAGGGGAGCCTGGGGGAGACTGTTTACCTGCCGCAGTTTCGCTGAGGGACGCCTGGGCCCCCAGATGCAGCCTCAGCCTCTTAGCGTGGATCTTGCCCTGGTAGTGAGACTGTGCCACCACAGCGGAGGTGAAGGACATGTTACACAGAGTGCAGCACTTGTTCCTGTCCACGTCGCCATCAGCGCCGCCCTGCAGGCACACACAGAAAAAACAAGGGGTTTCAGAAAGCTCAGCACATATATCCATCCGCAGATCTGGCTCCAGCGTCGTTCACTATAGCTTCTCACGCCTGAGAGTGGCAGCAACACCTTTCCTGCAGGCAGGACATTTTGTCCAGGAACAGTCTGTCATCACAATCCTCGGTCTGCCCTGATTTCTCACTGCAGTCATTTTTAAGTAATATTTTAATGCCATATGAAACCGTCTGTCAAATAACAGCCATTTCAGCGTCCGATGCTTTCAACCCACCAAAAACGTTTGACTCAGCGCTCATCCGGTGAATCTAATCTCCTCGCAGTGGTTCTAGCTGTAAAACCTATGGCTGTGTTCCCTAAATGTACCACGCCCCTCAGTGTGGCTCCATCCATCCTGGGTGCACTACTGCGAAGGTAAGAACTCTCCTCTCCTCTGATCACAGTAGAGTCGTGTCCCGACATACAACAGGCGCACCGGACAGGCTGGCAACAAGTGACAATCTGAAAACAAGCGAAAATTTGGAGAACAGCCTCCGTAAAGGAATTCTCCATTTACAGCCAACTTGCCAGCAGCTGTGTAGGAGCACTCCCCTGTGACCAGGTACAGACTCCAAACAGTATATTTCTTTTTATGTGGGGTTTATTGAGGAAAATAAATCTAGTGGGAAAAACTCCCCGTAGATTAAAAATCTAGCACAAAAAGGAGAACCCGAAAAGTATTGTTTATTTTTTACCTAAATTTATCGAAAAAAAAGTGAAAATCAAATTCGAAAAAATATTAAAGCTCAGTCAGATGACCTGTGCAATAGATTTATTCATTTAGAATCTGATATCCTGCAACGGCTACACAGGGTAAAGAGAAGACGGTCTTCTCAGACGCGTCTTCCTGCTAAATGTACATTCTACTGTAGCTTGCAGGTAGGGCTGGAAATGAACCTCACCCATTCGCATAAGGCAAGTAATTCAGATGAAGGGTGAGAATTCAAGGTTACAAAAGGTTACAAGGTTGGTCGACCGCAATTTGTCTTAAATAAGAATTTTTCAAATATCCACCACAGTTAAATGCCTTCAATTAAAATGAATGCCTTTTGTTAATATGCTGACGTTTGTTCCACCGTGCATTTCCTCCAAAAACGCGGATTAAAGGAGATACTTTCCTTTCACCCTTTCAGTCTCACTGCTCAGAAGAAGACCTAGAATTAATTACTTCCACCTTATCTTTCAGTTACACAATACACTGTCTAAGGCCACCAAACCAGTTCATGGAGCAAATGGTGAGGGAGAGAGTTTGATATTGGGGGGGGGGGGCACAACTTAAAAATTTAAATTCGAAAGTCTGTTGGGGGGCTGAATGAATCTATGTTGAATATTGGAGGTACCTGCCAGACTCCCACACACCCTGGTTCCTACACCTCTACCTGGAGTAGAGCAGATTTTCATTCCTAGACGAGGTAACATCACGCCAGGCTTCAGCAAGGGCTTACCGGGGCCTATCCAGGAAGACCAAGCTGTAGGTGGACCCAAAATAATCTTAAGGGGCAGGTTTTTTAACAAATATTTTATGCTTCTTGCTGCACTGCAAGCACCTTGGGCTACGTCCACCCTGCTACGTTGAAGAGTCTGAAGAGTCCTCACAGACATTAGTCTCAGTTTGCACCTTTCGTCCAAACTACATGAACGTGATTAAACTCAACAGAATGCATTGAACGTTCAGTTGGAAAGTGTGTTTTTTTTTTCCATGTTTTTATATATGTCTGTCACCCCTGCTTATTGTTAATTGATTTCAGTGTTTTTTTCCGGGGGAAGATTACAAGGTTGTACGAGGAAGGGTCGTTTAATGCTGTCCATAGATATCCTCACGACCAACAGAACGTACTTCAGTGGAGAACAGAAAGAAGAAAAACATGAACGTGTGACAGAGGTGCTAAAAAAGACTTAAATTTACAGGGTGCTTTTAAACCAGTGAACAGTGATGAGTCATCTGCATCTCCAACAACTAAAAAGCTTCAGGACATGCCTATGGGCAAAAAAAAAACACGAGAATTCTGATCTTACCATGGCCATGAATCAGATCTGATCTAAGGCGCAAACCTGATTAGAAAAGATCAGGGTTCTGTTTCCACACAGAAAACATCAGAGTTGTGTCTGATTAGAGTCACTTCTGTGTGGTAAAGTAAATGTAGACTTAATTCACCTCCAGCAACCACACAGTAAGGGACCAGCTTGGAGTCAGCTGTGTCCCACACAGGGATTTGGCAACAGCAGCTCCCTGACTGAAGGATTATATGACATGAATTACATCACATGATGAGGTGAGGTCAACCTCTCGCCTGGGCCATGAAGGAGAAATTTTCCCAGTGTTTATGAGAAGAAAAATTTAATTACCCACTTGTCAGCCACAAAGTTGTTATAAAACACTCAGCTGTCTCTGCATAATCTTCCATAGCTGCCGTTCACTTAATCTTACATTCCCATGTCAGGGAATGTAAGGAAAGAAGCAAAGCGGATTAGAAATCCTGTTCACTGTGCAGGGTGAGATCACATTCGGCATTTGCGCGGGTGAATGACAGCCTCAGTGACAGCCGGTCTTTCATGACCTTAGTGATCAGTTGTCCTGGCGACAGAACCCAGCCATAGAGGTGGATGTGGGCATGAAAATGGATGGATGGGTGAATGAGCAATACGGTGCCCCACATGAGGTCGTGTGTTCTCCGCGTTTTCATCTGGGTCTCATCCCACACTGCAGACACGTATTCAGACTGAATCTGTTAGTTGATCTTCGTGCGTAAGAATGCGTGTGCAATGGACTGGCGTTCCATCCGAGGTATAAAGCTGCCCTTTTGCCCTCTGCTTCCTGCATTCTGATTGGATGACAGGTTCCTGGAAAAGTGACTGAACATGGACCAGTGATCCACGGGGAGACAAGGTTGGATTGACAGGACAGATGGCATCAACTTCAGCTGCAAAAACCTAGTCTGAAGATTGGCAGATAATGTGCCACTTCACCATAAGACCTCGAGGCTCTTACGCTCCACTGGTACCACCGCACCAACAGGACAGCTACCTTCAGCTACATCTCTGTAGGCTCTTCTGAGGGCAGTCTTCTCATTTTTACTTAATTGTGCAGGAAACTCACTGCAGGCCCCAAATGGTGGATTTTCTCATGGCCTCAGTTTTGTTCTCCTGCAAAACAACAGTGTTTTTGCACTGCTGGGGTTCCCAAGGAAATGTGGTGTACAGGATGGGGGGGGGGGGGGGCTTGGTACAGGCAGGGTGGTCTGTAAGGGGGGATAAAGGGAAAGACCGCCAAGGTTCCAGACACTAGGAGGAGCCAAGGAGCATAAGAACATGGATAATGGTAGCTTTGGTTTGAAGGGGGGGGGGGCAGCCATGTCTTTGTGGGAGGTGTGCTCACAGGTTATGTATACCAAGTACTGCAACAGCCCCTCAATTGGAGCACAATGGCCAGCAGTTGTTAAGATAATAAACTAAAAACCACTATAGTTATATGTTCAAAAGCGAAATGTGTAACAACTGCTATACTCTGAAAAAAAAGGTTCTCAGTCCAAGGCCAACACAAAGATATATACCTCAGCATCACTGCTGTGACAAGTGACTGCAGTCAAAGTGAAGCCAGCACTACGTGTTTGTCATACGCCTTGTGTATGTGCCCCTTCCTCGAAAACGACCCACTTATCCTGTCACTCAGCGAACTCACACTTCTGCTAATTCCCATAATTCACTACTCTGGGCCCTATGGAGATAATAGCTGAAAGGCATGGAGGCCAATTTGATCCTGGTAGCTGACAACTGACTGCAATCTTGGGGGAGGGATGCTCACTACGATCAGGTAAATGAGACTTCTACAGGACACGAGCCTTTCTGACCCATTGCCGTTGTGGGTCTGTTGTTGCTTCCTAATAAAGCCAGTCATGGGTTGTGACAGGAATTGTGCTTGGTTTCCTGTGTGTGTTCTCAATGTCTTGACACCAAAATGGCTGTCATTTGTTTTTACTCCTTTCTGCTATTTCATTAAACGTGTCTTAATTTCAAAGATCCGAGTCATAAACTGTAAAAGTTACCCATGCTGCCCCTAAGATAAGAATGCCCAACTTACAGACAACTTGAACTTACGAACAGACTGCCATAAAGCCTATTATATTCAAGATGCTCTTGAAAAAAATTACGTGACATCAATGGTTCATCAGCTCGAAATATAGTACAGGACCGTATTTAGTTAGTTATATTATTACTGCATTATAATAATTATTATGTACTATAATATTATTTTTCAGGCTTACCCTCTGTACTGTCTTGACGAAGCTGTATGATCGATTTGTTTCCCTCATAATACCCAAATGGATGTGTGACCCTTGACCCCATGGAGTCACATGATGGAGGAGAGGCGCGCTTACATTGTCTGTCCGTAGCTTCTTGGCGGGGCAGCCCCCATCTGCAGGGTGCAGCATGTGGTACAGTCGGACTTTGTTGGCATGCTTCCGGCTCTGAAACCAATAAAGAAATAAAGACATTCAGAAATGAACCAGTAGTACCAGTAGTAAGTGTATTTTCTCTATAAGAACCAGTATTCTTGTTTTAAGCTGCTTCTGATACATAGAGGGCAGTCTTGGTGTGGGGGGCAGGGGGGGTTAGCTAAGGCAGGAGGATGAGTACAGAAACATGGGCAGTTCTTTAATACGAAGGCCACGTACCATCATAATCAACATCAAAATGATCCCACTCTGACCCTATCTATCTCGTCATAATAACAAGACCAGAACGACACAAACTGACACTGATGGAAGTTCGAAAAAGTCCGATAAGAGAGAGAGAAGCTTAATGAAAAAGGCACCAAACACAAACAGGGTGGTTAAAGGCTGAGTGGACATGGAGGAAGCCTATGAAACTGGCACGTCCTTCGAGCAGGGCCCCTGGCGGCCCCCCAAGTCAGCTCGTATCGGACACTGGCTATCAGATGACCCTGCGGCTCTGGTGACTGACCCACTTTGACATGCGTTGGGCGAACCCAACTCATGTGGCGGGACTGGCAGGGTGGCAAGGGAACAGAAACCTTCTCAAATAACCCCAAACAACCAGCAAAGAGCCTCCATTAGAGTTAGTGATGTCGCTGTGTATAACTGATGTAATCAATCCACAACATGGCCTTCTAATTTACCGTTACTACTCTTACTGTTAACAGTGCTTACTTACATCCAGACTTTTGACATTCTTATTCTATTACTGAATCACGGTGCCTATGATAATCTAACTGCCATCCATGGGCACTTCTAGGTGGGAAAAAAAACGGAAGAAAAGGGAACATTAAGCACAAGGCTCCTGCAAGTTCTGGGTGTATAAAATCAGCACGTCTCTTCCAGTCCATGTGAACCTTACTTCCTTTAAGATCTGTAGTAAGCTTTTTGAAGTGTTTGGAGGATATTTTGCTCCTGTACCAGTTAAAGCCACAGGCCTTCCCCTTTTGGCTAACTGGATCCTCTCTCGGTCAACACAGCTAAGCTACCCCAGCGGCCTGGCTGTTTGTGTGACTGTCCCAGTTTGGATCATGATGTAGTCATAGATTACTTGTGAATTTTCCAGCCAGCCTTAAGGTAATTTGATTGCGTTGATTTTGATTGTCCTATTTTGTTTTTAGATTTTGCATTTAACTTTTGTTTTGGTTCTCACACTTTATCAACAACCTTGTTTCAATGAGATAAAGTGCAGAATTTGACCTTGCATGGATTGCTGATTAGGGAGATGACGGCCGGGAGGTATTAAGTCTAGTAACTTGAACTCTAACCAGAGTAGCAATCTCTTCCTGTTTTATTGGCGGAACTGAGGCGCCACTACCATTTCACTTATATGATGGGGGGTGTTCACAAATCTGATGGGAAAAACCAAGTTGACATGGGGGTTATTGCAAGTTATAATGAAAACTCATTTTTTTAATGCTTTGTATATTGTATTAATAAATTTGAACAAATCTGTATTTTGGAATGGTATATTTTAGAACTGTTAATAAGGGATATTTTGTATTGAGAATGTTAATTGCTCCAGGGGGAGGGGCTACAGCCTATATAGACAATGCGGAGGCTTTTACCTGGGCAGGTGGAGGGGCTACAGCCTATATAGACAATGCGGAGGCCTTTACCTGGGGAGAGTGTTGCAATCTGTGGGTGGTTGGTGCTGATGCAGGGCTACAGACTGAGGTTTTGCAATGGTTGCAATGGTACGTCAAACTTTTTCATTTAGGCGCAACCAAATATTTCACAACACAGGATGTGTTTCTTTGAGATGTGTGTTTTTTTCAGGAATGTTGACGTTCTGACAATAAAAACAGTTTGTTACCTGCCCTGCTTTGGCTGCTGGCTTTGAGTTTGATGCCATCTCCAGTGCTTGGCCAGGGTTACTGTCTGGCATTTTACCAGGGAAAGGGGAGACGGATGGTTGAACGGTCAGGCCCAGGTCGGGGTCTGGGATATGTGTATTGGGCAGCATAGCATTTTTCTTAACAAAAAAACTATCAATAACAATGAATACTTCTCTTCATCTTGAGTTACCAATTGCCTAACATGTGTTTTCATTTGTTGCTCCAGGATGAATAGCCTAAAGGTCGTCATTTCAAACGCACACATCAGTGTAGAAGAATCTCAGGATCAGAGCCAATCACAGGCGAAGACCCACCCCTTCTCTGCCTCTGCTTGGCTCTGACCTTGATGTTCTTCTTTTCCACCACACCAGGCACCAGGTACCAGGTACCATACTTTCAGTACAGTACTATCGGTACTTTCCCTATTCCATTGACTTCTGGTCAAGTACCAGTACCAAACGTTCCACTACCTAAAGCACCAAACCAATTGCGTTACTTTTTTGGTACTTCAGTACTTTGGGGTGGCACTTGCAATGCTTCCACCGTCTTGAAAAAAAGTTGCAAACTCAGAGAACAACAATAAACAAAGTAAAAAAAATAATAACAATGGATGTATGGACAAATGAAAGATGCAAGCTTAAACTGCGATCCGGATGGAAGAAGAGATACAACAAGATCAGGATATACTTGGGCAGCTCAGTATTATTTTATAGTAATAAATATAGGGGTACTCATAAAGCAAAAAAGGAATTCAACATAAATTTCTCATAAACCTGTCTGGAGTGATTTTAAACAGCAAGGATGAAAATGATTATGACTGTCTCGTAGAACGCATGCAGCGCTCATGCAAAAGCAGCGGAGGTAAACTTTAAACTGATTTTTAAACATACTAGATAAACTTGAAAAGGAATAATCATTAAAATTGCAAAACTTGCTACATTTTTTTTCTATGACACACAAAAAATGTTTTACCGAATGAAGTTTTACCTCCCTGCGCTAAAATGTCGAATTGAAGGTAAGAAAAAACCTGATTTTAATCTAGCTGACTAGCGATGTAAGAATTGCACGTGCATAACGTGTCATTTACATTCTCGGACCACTTTGTCTCCTCTCTGGTTTTTGGATCCTCCGTCCACTCAGCCCATTCGTAACAAACAATCTCATGTTCTGGGATGTGTGAAGTGGGACTCACTGGTTTAAATCTTTCTTGGGCAAAGAGATCCCACTGTCTAATCATTTTATCTGTTGTTCAGACATAAGCATCTACTACAACATCATGGATCATGTCGGGGAGCACAGGCCCTTACAAATGTTATCTGGACTTTAAGACGATGCGGTAGATGGCCACTGCAATGATTCAGCGGCCCTTGCTGTTCCCATTAGCAGTCTCAGGGTGTCGTTTATGTGGGCGTGATTTGCCTGGGGGGTCCAGGAAAGTCTCACCTGCAATACAAATGACCAGTAGCTGTTTGGGGCACCACACAGTGGCCTCGCTTATTGAACCATCGAGGAAATGCAGCTGTGCTGTGGACGTCCAGGAGGAAAGGGCAGACACGTTTATTTCCCTGAGATCCTGATGGGTTTTTAACAAGCACCGGTCCGTTTTAAAAGCCTTTCGTTATTTACTGATCCAACATGTCATGATAGGGATGCCATTGGACACAGGCGCTATTTCCAGTCTTGATAAAAGCCAGAACCTGTGTTCTCTGTTCATGACAATTTGTTCAACGCACCAAGTCTTTTAATATTTATCTTTAATATGTCTGCTTACAGGATACCAAGAACTTTTTCACATAAAAATACCACTTTTCAAAGGGATTTGAACTAGCATTGCAAAAAATGTTCTTATATCAAGTGTGAGACATTCCAGCAACACCTCTAAATGCCATAAATACACTAGATGAATAATAATAATAATAATAATATAAAATTTCCTTTAAAATTTGGCCTGGATTTCTCCGTTATTAACTTATCAAAGCTCCATAATTTCTTTCCTCGTTTTTGTGCGATATGGTAGCTCAGTGACACCCTTATGGTCTCACAGATCCAGGCTAGTGTAGCAGATTTGATTCCCCTCCCTGGCTCTCTGTATCGATTCTCCATCTTCTCCCCGTTTTCATATATGTTTCCTCCAAATACCCCAGTCTCTTCCCATGAACTGGTGTCTCTAAAATGCCCTTTGTGTGTGACTAGGTGTGAGTATGTAACTTGCATCCCATCCAGGTTGTTCACCTGCCTTGTGTCCAGGCTTCAGGCTCACTGTGACTCTATACTGAATAAGCATTTATAAAAGATGGATGGTGGAGCTTCTGAATTTTAGTAACACAAACACAGAGGTTCTCTGTCCACCTGTGCACCAACTCAACAAGCTGAACTAACACATTCTCTAATTGAACTACTCCGTCTTACTCTATTATTTATTCTTTGTTTACACACTTGAAAAACCTGCAGAGAAACTGCAGTCCCACAGACATGTCACACTTCTGAAGAACAGACCTGAACAGACCTGAACAGACCTGATCAGACCTGAAGAGACCTGATCAGACCTGAACAGACCTGAACAGACCTGATCAGACCTGAATTTCAAATCCATGCCCAGGACTTTGTGACTCACTCTAGCAGAATTACGCTAAATGTGTTTCTGCAAACACTCTTTGCAAATCTAGCAGGCTGAGGATGGAGTGACGAGGTTAAAGTTTGGATGCAAACACACAAGCTTCCACTCACGGCACATTTAGCACATCGCACATAAAAATATCTCTGTCTCTCAGTGTCCAGAAATAAACCACTATACGAAGCTGCAAATGATGCTTTCATTAGTACTTTTTCATTTACAGTTTATTTCACCTTAAAATGTGCCATGGATCGAGCCAGAGGCGATATACTGTATGATGCTGAGCACTGAAACAGAGGCAGCAAACTGTCAGCTCAAGTGAAGAGACTCTGCCTCCTAACAGAGGTGGACAGTTCAGATCCGGAAAGTACAAATCCGGACCAAGGTTTTGCTTCAACCAACCAGTTGAATATAAACAGTCACCGTCACAGCATAATCAACCGGTTGGTTGAAACAAAACCTTGGTCCGGATTTGTACTTTCTGGACCTGAACTTTCCACTTCTGCTCCTACACACAGTCTTCTTGACCTGCCACACCAAAAGGCAGATAGTGATAATCTGATTTACATCAGCAATTAGGTTTATTAAGGGACCTGGTTGTGCCGTTCCATTTGCCCATTATAATTAACGAGCTTAACAAGTTCCCTGTAAGAATGTTTACAGCTTGAGGAGAGCTATCTCTCTTGAGCAGTGGCTCATGGGAAGGGACTGTCAGTCACTGCCAGACTGCCTTCGCCTGCCCCATGGGTGCCAAACACAGGGGTACGAGGCACCGAGGGGCCACGACCACAGGAAGCCAGTGTGCCCATCATAGTTCTCTACTGACTTCACACTTTTTGTTGACTTTGATGAGCCCATGCTGAAATCCTGCCTGGGACATGAAGAACTAGAGCAAAGCACAGAAGCGGGAACAAGTAAAGTTGCATGAAAGAGAAGCAGAATGAGAGAGATGGAAAGACAGAGGAAGAGAGAGAGGAAACAGGTGAGACTGTGTGAAGGACAGAGAAGGGCAGAGAGACCGCGTAGGAGAGCGGAGCAGACTGAGAGAGAGTGACAGATAGGGCAGAGAGGGGGAGATGGAGCAGGGCAGCACGCTGGAGACGCAGAGTGAGAGACGGTCCGTGTGCATTCAGCTGCCACCTTCTGTGGGCTTCGTGCCTGACAGACACCCTAATCACACCAGAGCAGACACAGCAGCACACAATGGGAGGCGGAAATCCCTGGACACACAGCCTTTCCCAGAGTGCCTGAGGGTGTCAGTCATTCTCAAAAGGCTTGGCAGCAACAAAGGGTGTGCACCTCTTAAATGTTTATCTGCTCAGCCATGTTTTATCGCAAGAAACTAGGAAATCATATACTTTCCATCATTTTGGCTGTATTTTCTAGATCAATTTCAAAGTTAAAGATCCATGCTCTTTTTGCCTTTTTTGTCTAAAATAGGGGGACCTAGAAGCATGTGTTTTTTAACCCGTGTTCATGGTAACACCTGAAATCCACTGTTACAGAAATACACCGGGTCAAATCCGCTTCTTACAGCAGGTTTCCTTATCAGATACATTATGTGAAAACAAACATTATAACAGATCATAATCATAATCATAAGCTCTTAAAAAGTGTCCCGGACTCCCTGGCTGCTCAGACACCATAAGGACGTCCACAGGGACTGCGCTGTGGAATAGCTCAGAGTGATTAAACTGGCCAGGAATCCCCGGCTGCCTGGCAGGGGACATTCAGAAGGAAGAGCCCAGCGATATGATGCACTATTCAGCTGCCGGGGTGGTTCTCTGTCTGTTTTCAGCATTTAGCTCAGCGATTGCCAATCCTGTTCCTGGTGCCCACCCTGCCAGAATGTCTTCATTCCAATCCTACCTTAATCAGACTTATATGGTCCTTAACAGGCTAATAATGAATGTGGCAGGTTGAAAGCAGTGTGGACTGGAATGAAAACATTTTGGCGGGGGTGCCAGGAACAGGATGGAGAACCACTGGTTTACCTGAGCAGACCTTCAGTTTTGACCCTTTTATACAGCTGGATATTTCACAGAAAAGGTTCACGTTAAGTACTTTGCTCAAGGGCAGAACAACAAAGCGCCTACTGGGACTTACGCCAGCTACTCTGACACCATAAGACCATGTGCTCAGCAAAGTTACCTGTGCCCCAGCCTGTGTTACAGATGGTTAGTTCTGTGTCCCTGGGGTGTGTGACTATGGGAAGCATGTGGCCCTGGAGTCCACTGGATTCTCTCTGTGTGGCTGCGCTTGAGATCGCATCTGTGCATACATGTGTTTGTATGTGCGAAGACTGGAATCTGACATGACTGTCTCCTCACCTCATAGTGGGCCACCCGCTGGGACTGGGAGATGAGCTGGGCACTGCACACCTTGCAGTAGCTGTCCGTAAAGAGGCCTTCCTCGCCCCCAGTGGACTTCATCTGTGGGAGACAGGAGCACCTTCACACACTCTTAAATGATGAAACCCCCCCCCCCCAACAAAGCCCAAACCAATGCCCCACCCATAAAAGAGAAGCACACCAACATCAGCATTTTGGTTCTCCTTTTAATGACTGTTAGATCCATCTACCATAATTAATACAGAATAAACTATTGGTTTATAAATCAAGTCTCCTAATTTATATGTGGCCTATCTGTCCAGCGGGAAAATGCCCGGAACTGCCACACTATAAAAATGTAAAAATAGCAGGTGTTATTTTTTAAAGCCATTTCTAATGCAGCTGAATGTGAGGAACATTTCCAGGGTTTGTATCGTCCTTGATGGCATCACCAGGATGTGGTCCGTTTGGACCGGGCTTTTATGGAGAGTATGGCTCTACTTAGGTCTCCCTTAGGTCTATAATAAAGTGTAATTGTTGTAAAGTGCCTGCAACTTGTGTCAGGAATGGCACGAGATGATGAAGGCTGAGCCGGCAACAGAGAACACGCCCACAATGATCGCCCCCTCTGATAAACAGTGGAACTGCACTCACCCGTGTTGTTTGAGATATTTCTGTAAAAGGTAGCGATGGCATTTATCAACTTCAGAAATTCCAGAAACAGATCACTTTAACTTATTTCCTAGTCACAAGTACGGCTTCATAGCTGCATGGAAAACCTACTGTAGTAGTAACCACAGCGACGCCATTTGGACCATCCACAAGATGTAGGCCATTTTTTTGGCCATTGAGATTCAGGGCCTTTCCCTCAGTGAGCTAGTTTGTGACAAACTTAATGACTCTGAACACAGAATCCAAATTCTCATAAATGTTGATATGGTTTGAGGAATGTTCACATCAGATCTGAACAGGGTATAAAATGCAAAGGAAAGGCAAACCAAAATCAAACATCATAATTTCATTTTGGCATTTTGACGGATGCTGTTGCATTTCGGGCATTCCAGAAATGCCGTTAGGTTCTTGCATTGCTTTTGATCCCATGCTACACATAAGGCGAGCTCACCATCCTGACAAGAGGGGAATACAAAACAGGCTCATCAGGATAGATTGGAAGACAAAGGACAGCATTACACTGTATTTAGAGGCAAGCAGGTGTTCCTCCAGCTACATTACATTAGACTATAGTCCAAGACGCCCCACGTCACAGAGACATTATGTCTAAACATTAATTGCCTCATTATCAATCCTAAAGCCAAAATTTTTGTAAATTTTAGCATTGTCATGTAAGGTTTAATGCACGATTAGTTAGGGCTTTGAGTGCCCTATCCTGCTTATACCAAAGTTACCACACATTTGGCTTACAAGCTTAAACATTATTTAGACATAATTTTCACATTTTCAAGCCAAAAATGCATTTATAATATAATATATATACTCTCTTCTACCAATGATTAAACATTTCTGTTTTTAAATGACTTTAAATCATGGTCTACTTCTACAATTTTAAGTAACGTTAAAATGAACCATTATTCACTGCAGTTCACTTGGCTGGCACTATGGGTGTGGTCATAGAAAATGAACCAACACCCATCCAACCAATCAGATCTGAGTATTCAGCAGTGCCACAACATAAGCCAAGTTAATACACAGTTTGTTTTTTGATTTATATTTTGTTATCCTGACATTAATTATCTTGTTGCTAATGACCACACACTGCAGGCGAGATGACAAACAGAGGGGGCCAATCAAATGTGGACAGCAAGCAGCCCTTCTGGGGGGGTTTATACTGAACGGTATGTTCCGTGCCTGCACTGTTTTTACCCTCAGCTGGTTCTGTTTAATCCCTCTGCAGTGCCTTTTACCAGTCAACCTCCAGTCCATTTTCAGGCACATGAAATCCTTTTCTGCCCATTTCTGGAGCCGCTTCGCTTGTTATTTAGACAGCAGTGTGAGGTCCAGCTGATAACAGCCGTGTTGTGTCTGGGTCTGGCAGGAGTGGGCGCCTCACCTGCATGAAGGGATGTGACCACGGTGGGGCACACGGCTGCAGCAGTGAGGCTATCTTTACACAGTTCACGGACTTGTTTATTCCAGTCACTGCCTTGCCTGAGCCTGACGACCTCCACAGCACGAGCCGAGATGAGGATGAGCTTCGCTTGCTAATTAAGAACGGCATACAATTATGTCCTCAGTACAATCCTTAGCATACTTCTGTCACGAGGAGGATCAACAGCTAGCCACAGCAGGGAGCTCAAATTAAGAAACAATCCTGTAACCAGAAGGTTGCAAGTTCAAATCCCTTGAGATATTGCTATTGTACCATTATAAAAACTATTAATTATAGAAACCCGCTAAGTGCTAAGCAACTGCAATAATAAATGGGAACCATGACGTAGGCTATAACAGAGACAGAACTATTCCCCTTGATCCTAAATTTATTTTTCACTGTGGTTTTGGGGAGCTGGACCAAATGTCATCAAAGACACAGAACCCTTTTCCTTCTTGACTGATGCGTTGTATTGAGACCCATGTGAGAAAACGACACAACGCAGCTCAAAGCTGACCATAAATCCTCAGTTAGGCACAAGGGGGTCTGTGTTTGTTCCATCGTGATTAAAGCCTTGCATCCAGCTTCACAAATCACAGACAAACGGGACAAAGGTGTCATGCACATCCAGATACCAAGCAGCTTCCATCCTGCAGACAGTCCAAATGACAGCTGAAGCTGGTTTAAAATCAGGGGCCCTGTGCTGTATTTTGAAAGCTGCCTGTTTGTCTTTACCGAGTTAAAAAATTTGTGAGTGTTGATTTTTCTCAGCAAACAGTAGGTGGCATGGTGGTTAAGAATCTAGGCTCTGTCCTGACAAGCCTCCCGCTCAGCTTCAAGAGGGACATGCAGCTATCACAGCAGGTCACGTGCAAAATGCTGAAGGTGGATCAGCTGATTTGCTTGATCATGTAGGCTGACGCAGATTGATGCCGATCGCCCAAGGCAGCCTATAATCGACACTATTCCACTATCGGTCCTCAAATGACACAGAGTGCAACAAATTACATGGATGTGGCTGGCAGTTATAAATTGCGGAATTACCTCCTGCAGCCGGTGACACTGAGAGAGGAAGGACAAATGCCTCATAAAGAGGCCATGTCAGGAAAAAGTGGAGCTGGTATCACGCGCACACAGACAACTGAGGAGTGTGACATGTGGTGTGGACATACGGGTGAGAAACGGGAAACACTCCTGTGTGCCACTCTGGGGCATGGCATGGGCACCAGCGCCGGTCCTATACCCTTGTGCAAATTAAATGAAACAAGTTCAACGGTTTTTAGTAGCATTTGGGTGCGATTTGGCATAGAATCCAACAATTATGAGCAGTTTTCGATGATTTTGATGTCCTAGTACCATACTTGAATTAACACCTGAATAAGCCTATTATCTGTGGTACAGTCCATTCTACAAAGGCGCGAATTCTGTATAGGGTTTAAATCCAGAGGGTTTCCAGGCCAGTCAAGTACCTTGATTTTCTTCTTGTTAATGAAAATTTTCTCCATTTTCAACCTGTGGCACAAGGCTAGATCATACTGAATGATGCCTGACCCGTCAGGAAATGTAACCCCGAAATTTCCTACATACTGTATGATGATGCAACTCCAACCCATTGAAAAAGTGACTAATGGAGGCATATTGTTGGCTTTCCGGAATGACACTGAAAATCAGATTGTAAAAAATGTACTACTTGTTTCAATTAATTTGCCCAAGGGTGTACAGTATAAGCAGTCAGCTTACAGATTAAGCTGACTCAGGCCAGGCCAGGAGGGAACGGTAAATATAAACAGGCACAATGTAAGTCTGTAAGGCATATGAGCAGCCTTAGCTTGTGACAGTGACTCCTCACAGTGTCCAGTGAACTTCAGTGCAGTTCAGACACATACAGGGACTGTTTGTCTCTGTAATGACACTTACGTCAGCCTGCATCTCTCTCCCTCATACTATATTTCCCCCCTATATTTTTATCTTATTTTCTCTTTCTCAAAAAAACATATTGACATGCTTTGATTTCCAGATTGAGATTATTTCTGGGTTCTTGACCTAGTTTTTCTGGATTTTAAATCGTTGCAATAATCTTTGTTTTCCCGGTAGCTGCCTAATTCAAAACATGACTACAATGGGCTATCATAACATTAACGGGCTATCATAACATTAACTGGCTAATTTGACATTTGATTACAAGCCTGCCATGATGTTAAAAGGCTAATTTGGGGCTTGACTAAAACAGAATTACTGAGGAGCGTAATTTATTTTACAAAGACGTACAGTAAAGGGTATTTCAAAAACAAGGCCAGTTTTACCCAGCAAACAAAAATACATTAATTTATATGATCCTGCTGTGTTAATCTAATATAAGATAAACATCGAGCCTTTAACCGAAATCACTCTTACATGGATCCATTTCTGTAAAACACTTGGATCAAAGGCCGCCAAACAAATAAAATTCCCTCTGTGAAAACAATAGCTTATGGAAAGGATATTGGTTTGCAATTGAATCAGCCAATCGCTTGAGAGAGCTCCCTGCTACTGAACCGGAATTCTAAAATGCTATAAAACCAACCCAGAGCCACAGACATAAATCTTACATCACTTCCATCTCCATGTTGTTGCCTCACTGAGCACCTGCTACGGACCACTGAGATTTATAAAAACACCCCTGGAAGAGGTGTGTAAAAACAGAGGATAAACGCGGCTTATCTCTGATTGGATCTGAGCTGCTTTGAGCTGCTTGCTGTTATCTTGGGGAAGTGGATGAAGTAGAGAAGATCAACACTGAGGATTTACTCCTTAGAAAAAAAAAATTGACGCTCAAAAATTCTTCGCATATTAGAAGCTTGTGTGGGTCAAGGACACAGCAGCCGTGAATCAGAGAGAAACTGATTTATATCTTATGGTGGAGGGGAGTCAATTCTCCGATACCACTGAGCGGGGGAAAGAAATCAGTTTGCATTTATTTATCTAGAGCTTATCCTACTCCTGAGGAACCTTAGTCAATAAGGAAGGTTTAGGTGCAGGAGTAAGGGGACTAGAATAATAATAACATCAAACAAGTAATAAAAGTGGCAGTCTGAGCCGTTTTCTGTGACGTGCAACCGGCTCGGAGTGTAGATCAATAATCCTGAATCCAGCAGAGCCGCCCAATTAAAGTCCAACAAGTACACGTGTCAGTTCAGGATTTCAGATCTAGTCTGAAGGTGCAGAGGCCCTGGGATGAAGGAGCCCCTATCGACTGGCCCAGCAAATTCCGCACTTAACAAGCCCCGGCGCCTATTCACGCTCTCGCTGTTACAATAATCCACTTGGCCGCATAACTGATTAATAGACACTAATGACTTGGAAGAGGTGACTCCCGCCGCTGAATCATCTGTGCCAGTGACGACACAGAGAGGATGCAGGTTATATGGCAGATGGTTGGATGGAGAAGGACATACGTTTTTTTAAGGTGATAACACTTCCACAAGGCATTTCACGGCCCCCCTTCTGCCTGTTGGCGGTGACCTTCGCACCCCCCCCCCCCCATACAGTCCAAGTCAAATTGCAAATACTTGCTATTCAGTGTTGCCCCCATAACTGAACTATGATGCGTGTCTCCTAAAAACAAACAATCACCTCAAGGAAATAATCTACCATGTTATTTTTAAAAAGCTTCTGCATCAGATCGCAGCATCTTTGTGACTCATCCCTGTTCCCATCCTCACAGCAGAGATCACAGATGACAGATTCCCTCCCAACTGCATATCGGCCAGGATTCTGGAAGATTTTGATAATACGCTGCCTGAAAATCCCATATAAAAATGGCCCCAGAATGACCTGAGACTGCCATCCATTTTCCTGCCATATGGGCCCCAAGAAAACCATAAATACCAGCTGGGGATTAACACTGGGAGATTGGATTCATATGAATTTTACTCTGGGGAACAACCAAAGCAGGGGGCTACTGGTTTGGTGATTCCCTTAGCCTTATCGTGGAAACCCCCCTCCAAAGAAATCCCCAAAAGCCAATAGAACACAGTCCCCCCAAGTGTGTCTGTGGTGATTCTGCTCAGTAAGAATGGGGGGTTACCACTAAAAGGGGGCAGCTTCCCTTTACCTAGAGGCTCTGCTAACTTCTGTCAATCAGCTGGCTCCATTACCCCCCCCCCCCCCCCCCCCCCCACACACACACACACACACAGGTTTGTAGTTATATCTTTGTGGGGACTCCCCATTCATTTCTATGGGGAACTCTAATCCCAACATTACGACCTTAACCCCTTCCGAGCCCTAACCTTAACCATAAGTAACCAAACAAAATACGAGACATTTGGAATTTTTAGTTTCTTGACTGAATTCACAGATCTTTGTGCGGACCTGAAAAATGTTCCCCACAACGTCAAAATGACAGGTTTTTATCACATTGTGGGGGACATTTTATTCCCATAATGTAATATAACCATAATTCACAGACACCCTGCACTTCGTGTGCATGTCATATATAGGCAATAAACCTCAATCAACTGCTTAAAAGTGGGGGAAATCATTACAGAGACCAACATGGCCTCAGGACTTCACACAATGGATCCCCTATCATGTGACTCCTTCAGTGAAGTTAATTACACAAAAGACTGCTTGACAGACTGTTTGCCAGAGATGATTTTGCAAGTTATTTACATGTGTGTAAAAAAACCATACAATGTATATGTGGGGGGGGAAACGTGAAGACAACAATATCTGAAGTACAGACAGCTCTGCACTGACATGCATCACAGCCCACAAAATCCACAAAAGTCCCCCCCTCCTTTACTTTTTTGATTGCATTCAAAGATCTTTGTGGGGACCTGAATGGTCCCTACAACGTCAAAATAACAGGTTTTTATGTCATTGTAATATAAACATAATCCACACACACACAAAACAATGCAAAACGAAAATCCCTACTGACACATGCAGGACATTGTTACAGATGGCAGGCTGTATGAGACATCTGAAAATACCGTTTTAGGCACATCAAGAAAAATATTTACAATGCTGGGAAGAGGAAAGTTCTCATAAAATGTCCAGAGAGCTGGCTTATCCTGAGATATGTTATTCTGTGTTATTTTATTACCACACTAAAATGACAGATACCTCCTATTTCCAGATATGTTTGAACCGGCGTTTAAATGCCATGCACAGGATAGTGTCTATACTTTGTGAGTGAGCTAGAATAGTACTGCAAGCAATGCAGTAAGTCAGTGTTTATTGCTAGAGTAACATCGGGCATCAGGTAACAAGTAACTTTTACACCATTAAGCATCATTTGTTCTGTTTATAGATAGAAATAAACTGGTGCTTAGAATTAAGGGTGTGAGGAAAGAGATGGGAGCTGCTGATTTTACAAAATGTGTTGAGGCCAGAAACTGCATCTTTCTGAAAGAGAGGGAAATCGCCATGTTTCTAAAGTCTGTCTGTTTATATCTACCTACCATGGTGGCCCGGGTGATATTGGGCCCACCCGCATGGAACTCAGGCCCAGCCAATCAGCGTTCACAGTGAGCGATACAATACAATAAAATGATTGTGCCTGACAGGTATGTGTTTGCGTGGTTAGATCAATCGGAGTAAAAGTGCTGTTGAGAGACAAATAGATTTTTCATTCTCGTTCTTAGTAACACCACAGGTTATTAAATACTGATAAAAAGAAATGCGCTGCTGAGTGATTTTATCGCCAAGGGAATTGTCATGGGACTGACCCACCTGATTTCACACTATGACTTCCGCTATCGAACTCTGCAAACCCAACCCCTGCCAGACAAAAATATCTGGGTGGGGTTGATGAAGTGAAGGGTATTGGAGGGACAATAACCAAATTACAGGACCGCTGTAAGAAGGGTTAGGGGTAAGTTAGCACTGTGAACGGAAAGGCTGGCTCCACTCCAGGTATGAGTCACGCACCGCTGGGGACCCTGTGACAACACGCCGTCATTTTCCGCCAGTCAGGACGTCGTGCCAGGCCATCTGGAGTGGGCGTGGTCACTTGCCATACGAGCATTCATCAAAATGCATTAGATATCTATAAACCATTGTGATTAATTTGAGCACGAGGGTCTGGACACCAATAACTCGTCAGAGTCAACGCCTTGTGGCAGGAGACATGATGGCAAGATTTACTTCATGACCCGCCCACACGAGAAAGCCAACCCGGCCCAAATCCCAATTTAATTGTGATTCACTGCTTAGCGAGGCTTGTGGAGGCCCAGCATGGCTCTGCTCCTGACAGTCTGATGATAACCTCCAGCAAAGACCTGACGTGAGACACCGTGACTAAACACACATACAGCTGCTGCTTACACAGAAAACAGCAGGATATTTACCGTGTAATTCAGGGGATGTTACACCGAACATTCTGCTTCACAAAGTCTGTTTATCCTGGAGACCTGGACTGACCTATGCAGCCAGGAGACCCAGGTCTTGTTGGTTAAATGTTTCCTGCAATGTACGGGACAGAAAAGGTGGCACTGTGGAAGGACTATCTAGTCCTGTACTGGATTGCAGGTGTCCTGTTTGTTGTGAAGGCCAAACTCTCTGTACTGGTCATGACAGGGCAAGTGCCTCATTCAAAGCAATTTTAGCAGTTCCCTTCTGGGACAGACCATTCGGTGTCTCTATCTTTTCTCTAAGTCCATAAAATAAGCCATTGACTACATGGAAATACATGTTGCATCTGATTCACCTGGAAAGCATGGGACATGGTCCTTAAGAAGTCCCAGGCTCGGTATACACTGAGCAGCAGGCTCAGCCTGAGGCCCAGCCTCGTTGATTCTGAGGATCCTGTGTTGCCATCTTGTTTGTTTTAGTTTCGTCTTTAAATGCTTTGTTCTGGTTTTTGATTGACTTCTGGCTCCTCCTCTCATCACAAACCTGGGGTCTGTTTCACAAAGCAGGATTTCTTGCTTAGCCAGATAACTTGCCAGATTTAAGGTGGTCTGGGCTAAATAGACCTTATTTTCATCAACTTACATTTAGCCCAGACTACCTTAAATCTGGCAAGTTATCTGGCTAAGCAAGTAATCCTGCTTTGTGAAACAGGCCCCTGGGCAAATTATAGAAGTTTTTTGTTTATTTATTGTAAATATAAATAAAGCAAGCCAAAATGAAAGATCAGACAATACACACACATAAGAGCACAATATGAAGGGAGACAAATATATAGGAGAAAGGAAGGGATTGGGAGATGGTTTCTCTGTCCAGAAACGGCGGGACATTTATTTCATTGCCAAAGAGGAGCAGCAGGGAAAAAACAGCCACCACCTGCAGGCAAGAAAAAATAGCCAAACTTCCTTTTATGTAACACTTCACAATGAAAACACATCTGCCCTGAGAATTCATCATCCATCCATTCACACTGACAGACACACATGCACATATATAGTATGAGTGCCAGAATATGTAAACCATGCAGTTAGGTGATTCAGTGTGAGGCGACATGGCACACAGCAGTATCTTTAACATTGAGGTTACGCCCCAACACCCCGTAACCCTTTCACACTGTTCCAGAGACCTAGCAGCATTTATTTGATTCATGCAGTATCTTGTCCAACAGACTCAGGAACCGTCGGGTGGAAAAACCCTGTAGTATACGTAGGACAGTCTGGTTTTGGGTGCTTTGTATCCATGTCTTTGACCAATCTTACAACAATTAAACTGCTTTCTCCAAACTATTTGAGCCCAGTTGTGTCACTATCAACCCAATTGCAAATTGATACACTTTATCACTATCGATTTGGAAGACGATCTGAGCATCAAGCATGCTAATTTTCTCAACCCTTCTGTAATTCTCAAGATCACCACACAGACACATTGAGGTCTGGTGGGAAAAGCAATGGGCTGAGTACTGGTTAAATGGGATATTAAATTTTCCCTGCATGGTTGGCTTCCCTGCTGAGAATAGCTAGGCTATGCTCACGATGACTCCATCTCCAGAGGATAAACACACAAAGCTACCTAGAGTGAAATACCATTAACCGTCATCGAAAAGTCCTTTCAAAAAATCAATAAACACACTATTATGGGCTGTCCACAGTGGGTAAATCACATGATGTGTGAAGAGTGGGTCTTTACACTTTACATTAGGGCTTTATTGCAGAATTTTAAAGACTTTTAAAGGCTCCTAGGCAGTTTTCCACAGAAAATACTGCACGGCTAGCCTTTACTTCATATTGTGCTCATGTCTGAAGTGTGTGCTCACCAGCACATTTCAGCTTATAGGCAAGAACTGACATTTTCATCTTTCAATGGCTGGTGTTTGGACTGAATTTAGACTTTTCTCTCGGAGTACAGCAGAATTGTTGGATCTCATAGAAGATCTTATGTCATCCAGTGACATTACTAGGCATATGTAAAAGCCAGAAAAGTGATGGGCAATCTCATCACAATAAACAGAACTGCCAAACCAAGTCCAGTCATCAGGTTCCCTCTCCACCTTCAAGAATCTCAAGACCCATCTGTTCCAAGGACACCTCTGCTAGCCCACACCAGTTTTCTCAGGATGCACTTTGTCTCCTGATTTGAATAGTTATCTTGTTCATTTATTGTTTTGCTTGAAAGATTTAATTAGCAGAAGCTTTTGTCCAAAGTGATGAACAAGTGAGTCCGATTTTTTTTTTTTTTGCACAGACTTAAAATATTACCACAACAACCAACAGAAGGTCCACACTCATACCTAGCTCTAAAAAAGAGCAAGCTTTGCACAAGTGGCCGTTATATTTCAGTGTCCAGAAAGACACTTTAACTGCGGTTCAAATTTAAAAGGTGGTGGTGGTTTGTCAAGACACCCTAATGCCCTGGGCGATAGCAAACGCCACCCACCAAACGTCCCTGGGTGACGGGGCAGCTAGCATAAATAGTACCGGGATTTTAAAATCTTCGGAAACTTCTCCTAACGCACATCTAGCGGTATAGCAAGTTGTTTCGACTGACTGATGAAATACTGTACAACCGCGAATGTGGAGGTTTCTAAATGAGAAACTCGACAGCCATTGGAGTAGCACTGACAGCACACGCCGGGGATCCCAGGGGGCGCTGTCATAGTGCAGATCGAAGTCCGTCGCTCGAAACGCTCCCCTAAAATAGCGGTTCCAAATCCAGTGAAACGGTCTTCGAGGGGCAGGTCGATCGACGATTTCATAAGTATAACCGTTTCCATTTTCCCAAATGCAAACAGAACGCTTTAACATGAAAACTGAAAATATACAGTTTATTTCCGAAAATTAACCAACCCCTCTGCAAAACCATATAGCGTACAGTTGACCGGGGGTTCGGAGCTCCGACTCCAAATTGAGCATCACGCTGTCGGACCAGTGGGCGGAGAATGAGGAGTCACAGCTAATAACCTGGCCAGTGTTGTCAGGAAAACTCAAAAAGCGCTAAAAAAAACCTTGAAACTTTTTTTTTCTCCTGGGGAATATGCTTTGACTAAGCATTCATCGTACGGCACAGCTGAAGATTGAGATATCGAAATGATTCGCATGCAAAAATATATACTACATGAACATTAAAGCGAGAGGTTATTTTTCACCCTTAATCATTTAAAGTATAAACTTGTACTTTGTCGCCTGGCGCCGATTATAATAATGGCGTATAACTCATGTATTTTGGCAGATAGATATTGAGAGAAGTAAATCGAGTTCCCCGGCTGAGGTCATCTGTCCTACAGCAGGTGAACGCGACTTTCATTGGTTTATGGGCAGTAATAAGAGGCGCACGGTCCAAGGTGATTTACTCGAAGAAAAACCAGCCACAGTCTGTCATCTTCGTTAAACGCGTGACCCGCCTGCGATCTGGAGACTGAAACGTTTCATTTAGGTCACACAGGACAATCTGCAGGCGGCGTGTCCTCAGGTGCTTGGAGAAGGTCGGGCGGAATATAAAGAAGGAAACCTCGGCATCTCCTGACAGCAGATACTCATGGCCCCTATTTTAAACGCGGAACAGGTTACTGACATGAATTTGATGTGATACGTGCGACAGATCACAGCCGTCCAGTAACCTCTAATACGCAAGCATACACATCCACTCTCTTGGCTGCCCAATTATCATTAAATAACAGGCTACACTGATTTTAATACAGAATACGTTTGGATAATTTCCAGTGATTTCCTCTGTATAAAACAAAGCCTTTTCGACCATTTACTCACAAATCTACGTTAAAATATCACTGATGACTAACGGAAGCCCCGTAAACAACTAAACGCTAACTCGTGCGAACGAACATGACGCATGCGCGCTCTACCTGCCGTGATCGTAACCTCCGTAAACTACGAAATACGAAAAAAACACTAACCAGGTCACACGTACGACTCAGTGTTAAGTACTTTAAACAGGGTTTAACACGAGTGTGGAATTTAGGTCCGCACCCGTGGGCAGCATATTAATATGCATTTACAGTAGTGTACATCCCAGAGCGTAAATGAAGATGAGAAGGAAAAAAGCGTCCTATAGGTGCACCTCGTGTTAGATGATAATTATAACATTTGGAGCTAACTTCTTGATTTCAGTCGTTGAATGTTGTCTGTTTATTGTTTACTATGCATCATATAATACGTGACAGTATCTGCGCAAAAAACACAAACATTTCTTTAGAAAGTTCATTTCCACATGAAAACTGAATGATAGACACAGTGAGAAGGCTTATACATTAAATATTATTTCTTGTCCCCCTTGAGTTGGTAGAAGGATGACAGTTTGAGTATTATTAATTGCAAACATTAGTGATGTGGTAGGTGATGTGTTAGAAGACTTAAGCAAGCACGAATCATACCTGTAACTCCAAACTGTAGCCGTGGTACAAGCTGTTGGGGAATACCGTCAGCTGATGATGCACTTGAAGGGACACTGTGTAATCCATTGACCGCCTTGACTTCCAGCGTGTGTTTCATACAGATGTACCGCGGGAGCCCGCAGTACTGTAGTACTGCCGTGGCCCCGCCCCGCTGCAATGTCATTGGCTGCTCACTTGTAATAGACCGCCGCTGCGCGCCAGCGTCTGCAGCAGGTAGGTCGGTGAGTGACCGTACAGGTGTATTCGTAGCATCAGTCTCTACTGTAAGCTATATATTTTTAGATTTTATGTATTACAGTTATTGTCATTTGCTATTCATATTCGGTCACTCTTTTCCTCAAATGAGCTTAGTTTGGTTTTTTTGCGTTAGTGTTTAGACACTTATGTCGTTTTTTCCCTTTCCCCTTATTGTAAATAAAAAGTAGTCTTTTTGATAAACTTTAGCTTTTTAGAGGCCTCGATTGATTCAGATATGCATACAAGCCAAGATCACTTTGTAGGTCACAAAAGGGCTTGGTCATGCGCGTTGAATGTACTGTTAATGAGTATTGGTGGGGGCGCAATTTTCCATATGAAGCGATCTACACAGATCGATTGATTGCGCGCGCATTTAACAGGGCAAATTCATGCTTCCCAGGATTGCTAGGAACTGTAGTACAAAGAATGTCTTGGGTTTCTCTGCCTTCATTGGAGAAAAAACAAAAACGGAATTATCAATAAAATAATCATTTGAATTATCTAGTACTTCTACAGTATGATTAAAGAAGCCGTATTATGCCAACTCTTTGTTCTCGCGGTTTTTGTCGTGTTTTTATATATTATTAAAAGGTATAGTCGGCTAAAAATAAATCAAGTACAGTATAATGCAGTGTTATACAACAGAAACACCGAACAACTGTTTTTGCAATTCTGCAAAATTTTCGTAGGCTATACAGTATAATTACGTATTAAACTCCTATATATAATGTTTGGCAAAAATTGTTATTTCTGTTTGCCCCTTTGATATTACAAAATGTTGATCTGATCCTCCATTCTAAAGTGAAATGTAAGAAATCGATTCTCAATGCGATTGTGGAAAATTTGATATCAGCTCACAAAGACCAATAAGAAGCACGGCATTCCCAAATTAATGAAGGTAAGGCTTTTAAAAATTCAGCTCACAAGTCTTACATTGCAGAGGTCGTCGGATGCTTGGCGCACCGCGGAGATTTTGCGTCGGTTGTTATTGCAGCCGAATCGTTGGCGCCACCTTCTGACCAATTCTTACACTGAACGTGTTATGTGGGACCTTAATTTAAAAAAAACAAGTTATCGGCTGAGTAGGAAGTTCCACTGCACTTTACAATTTATATCCACAATTTGTTTGAATCTTGCTCAGGGTTAAATGGCATTTTGACACAATATTCCTTGTGATGCAATTCCACGTGACAGTATTATAAAAGGTAAAGTTCAGCAGCAATTAATCAAATGGTAAATAAATCTACTGTATTACTCCAAAAATCTATAAAATGATGAAATCTTATTAAACGTATTCTGCTGTCATTCCAAAATGTTTAAGGTGAATCAAGGTGCGAGTATTTTGTATTTTTATACACTGTCTGTAGGCAATGGCAAACAGGTGCACATCTTCATGATTGTAATTCAGCACACAGCCAGTGAAACTTAATCGTCAGTGCTGAATGGTACAAGGAAAGAAATAAATTTGGTCTGTGGACCTCCATTGGTGTCAGTACGTGAGAGCAGTGCACAAAACCAAAGGGTATTTACTGTGTGCAGAACATTGCATATATCACCAGTACACGCAGCTTCGTCACGTAGCACCAGCAGCCATACCACCCGCAGTTCAGGGTAGGTAATCCACATGATGCATAGCAGGTTTTGGCCTGGCCACTGCTTGGATGGGAGGTCAGCTATGAAAGCTGGGTTGCTGCTGGAAGAGGTGTTGGTTTGGCCATCAGGTGGAGTGTTGATTGCAATGCCCCAGTGCAGTGACAGAAACGCTGTGCTGTAAAAATGGTGCTGTCCTTTCAATGAGATGTAAAATCATGGTCCTGACTCTCTGAGGTCATAAAATATCCATGGGCATCTTTTGACACAGTAGAGGTGATACCCTGGCTAAAATTGCCTACAGTTGCCCTTTCAAATCTGGTCTCCTAATCAACCCCTATAACTAACTGGTGAATTCTCTCCTGCCCCTTCACTACCTTATCTACTGTCACAGAATGGCACAGGTGGGGGCTACACAGTGGTGCTGGTTGAAGTGGCTCCCCATTGGTTCTGTAAAGCGCTTTGGGTGTTTTGAAAAGAACTATATAAATGTAACTTTCATTGATTCATTCATTGATTGAAATCATGATTATTTTCAGTGCATCAATTCTTTTGAGTTTCTTTCCATTACAGTAGCCTATCATTAATACATTTGTTCACTTGTGACACGCTCCCCTAATTTTGTATTTTTTTTTTGAGGCATTTTGGATGTTGGACATTTTTCTGTTATGTAGTTTCCTGGATTTTGCACTGAGCTGAAGTGGCGCTGTAGAGAAAAGCTGCACTTAAGTCATACAGATGTGGACAAATTTGTTGGAACCCTTACAACTCTGAAACAATGGTTCATTTCTCCTGAAAAGTGATTAAATTGAATGGACAGATTTGTTGGTCCCCTAAAGAGACTATTTATCCTTGCATTGTAGTCATATTTCAAACTTTAGTATCACAGGTGCCTTCAAGCTTTTCATCAGCCATTCAGCCTATTTAACGGGAAAGAATGTGCTACTGTGTTGTTTGATAACATTGTGTGCACCATACTGAACATGGGCCAGAGAAAGCAAAGGAGAGAGCTGTCTGAGGAGCTCAGAAAGAAGGTTATAGATAACCATGTTAAAGGTAACGGCTATAAGACCATCTCCAAGCAGCTTCATGTTCCTGTGACCACAGCTGGCAATATTATTAAAAAGTATGAGGTTCATGGGACTGTAGCCAACCTCCCAGGACGTGAACGCGAGAGGAAATGCAACCCCGGGTTGATCAGAAGGACAGTGCGGATGGTAGAAAAAGAGCCAAGGAAACCATCCAAAACCATTCAAGCTGAGCTCCAAGGTCAAGGTAGTCACTTTCTGATTGTGCCATCCGTCGCTTTTTGAATAATAATCCACTATTGTCAGAAAAAAAAAGCCTGAGTGGAATTAACCAAGACGCATGTTGACAAGCCCCAAAGTTTCTGGGAGAATGTCCTTTGGACTGATGAGACAAAACTTGAGCCTCCTTTGGCCAGTCACATCAGCGCAATGTTTACAGAAGGGAAAATGAAGCTTTAAAAGAAAAGAACATCATACCTACTGTGAAACATGGAGGGGGCTCGGATTTGTTTTGCTGCTTTGCTGCATCTGGCATGAGGAACCTTGAACCTGTGCACAATGAAGTCTCAGAACTACCAAGGCATCCTGGAGGGAGACATATAGCCCAGTGTCAGAAAGCTCAGACTCAGTCACAGGTCATGAGTCCTCCAACTGGTTAATGACCCAAAATACAGCTAAAATGACCCAAAATACAGCTAAAAGCACTCAAGAATGGCTGAGAAAAAGCATTGGACTATTCTTAAATGGCCCTCTGTGAGCCCAGATCTTAATGCTATTTAACATCTTTGGAAAAATCTGAAAATTGCAGTGTGGAGACGCCTCCCTTCAAACCTGAGACAGTTTGAGCAGTTTGCCCAGGAAGAGTGGGTCAAACTACCTGCTGGCAAATGCAGACGTCTCATTGTGAAGTACAGAGATCGCTTGTTGGCAGTCATTGCTGCAAAAGTGGTGCCACAAAATATTAAATTAAGGGTACCATGTTTTTTGTCCATGCCATTTTCATTTGTTTAATTATATTAAACTGAATCAATAATCAAAAGCAAACTCTGATTTGTGTAAAATATAGAATAAACAATAAGGGATGCCATTAAACTTTTGTCAGTTTTAAGTTATTTCAGAGATTGTTTTTTGTGGAAGGGTACCAACAAATTTGTCCACGTCTGTATTTATGAAGTGTGGTATGGATGTTATACTAAAAACAGTGGTGCATTGATGTGGGAATTTTGACTGGAGATTTTGCCATACTTGCTAGCGCAGATTAGCAGAATGAGATTACATATTTTTTTTTAATTTTTGTGGAAAATGAAAGATGGACATAGACTGTAACCTCTCTGGTGGGAAAGGAGTCTGAGCTGGTGCAGGAGGTAGAGCAATACTGTCTAGATATATTCAGGCTCACCTCAACGCATGACTCGGGCTCTGGAACCAGACACCTGAGGGGGTGGACTCTGTTCCACTCTGGAGTTGCCCTTGCTAAGAGTTGGGGGCGGGCAGGTGTGCATTTACTGTACTTATAGCCCACCGGTCCGTTGCCAGTACGTTGGAGTTCAACCCATTGAATGAGAGGGCCGTCTCTCTTCGACTTCAAGTTTGGGGAGGACCTCTGACTGTTGTGTGTGTATGCACTGAACATCAACCCAGAGTATCTGGCCTTCTTGGAGACCTTGGAGGGGTTGCTGCAAGGCGCAACCTCTGAGGACTTCTTTGTTCTACTGGGGGACTTTAACACTCACATGGGTGGTGACAGTGAAACCTGGACAGGTGTGATTGGGAGGAACGGATCTGAACCCAAGCAGTGTTAACAAACACCATGTTTGAACATAAGACTGTTCATAAGTGTACCTGGAACCAGAGCACCCTAGGCTATAGATTGGTGGTAGAATTTGTATTAATATTATCTGATCTGTGAAAATATGTCTTGGACACTCTGGTGAAGAGTGGAACTGAGCTGTCAGCAAATCCCCACCAGGTGGTGAATTGGATCAAATGGTGGGGGAAAATGCTGTACAGACCTGGTAGACCCAAACCCATAGTGGGGGCATGCTGGGAGCATCTAGCAGAGGCCTCTATCCAGGAGATCTTAAACTCTCACCTCTGGCAGAACTTGTCTTGTATTCAGAGGCAGGCTGGAGACATTGAGCCTGAAGGGGCAATGTTCCGTGCCTCCATTATTAAAGTGGTTATGCAGAGCTATGGCCGTAAGAATGCTGCTGCCTGTTGCAATGGCATCCTGGGAACCCATTGGCGGATACCAGCAGTAAGGGGAGCCGTCAGGCTGAAGAAGGCAGCTTTCTGAGCTTGGTTAGCTTATTTGATTCCAGAGGTAACTGACAGGTGCTGGCAGGTCAAGTGGAAAGCGGCTTTGGCAGTTGCTGAAGCAAAAACTCAGTTTGGTGACTTTTGGTCAGCCTCCAAGAGACTCTGGAAAACTGTCAATCGACTCAGGAGGAGGAAGTGGGGCTCTGCCCATGCGGTTTGCAGCAGGGATGGAGCACTGCTGACCTGAGGATTTAGCCGTGGAAAGAGTACATTGAGGACCTCCTCTCCTTCCGTTCTCTTTGGATGAGGCTGTGCAAGTTTAAAGTGAGGTGCACAAAGCATAGTTTGGTTGAACCTGCTGAAATGTGCCCAAACCTGTACCCAGTGTCAGTCAAGCAATGACTGTGAGCTGATTGGGATTCTGCACTAGGACCCCAATTGGAGAGAGAGGGGCAAGATTTCATGAAGAGTGGAAGAGGAGGGTTTATTGTAGCCAGTGGTTTCAACCACGCAAATCTCAAGTCAGTTCCCCATAAATTTCATCGTTATGTGAACTTTGCAACCAAGGGGACGAATGTTCTGGACTGTGTTTACACAAACATTACTGGTGCATACCGTGCTGAACCCTGCCCCCACCTCAGCGACTCCGACCACATCTCTGTTATGCTGATCCCAGCATATGTTTGTCAGACGTGCCAAGCCTGTTCCGAAGCAGCCGAAATCCTAGCCTCTAGAAGCCATCTCTGTGCTTCAGTACTGTTTTGAGCACACTGACTGGGACATATTTAGGGAAGCTGCAACCCACTGCGGCGCTACCAACCTGAAGGAGTACAAGTGTCGGTGACCGGCTACATCAGCAAGTGCATTGACAATGTTACTGTCTCCATCGTCACATGCCCCAACCAGAAATCATGGATGACTGCAGAGGTGCACGCGCTGCTGAGAACCTGAGACACTGACTTCAGGTCAGATGATAAGGCTGACCTGAGAACAGCAAGGACCAACCTGTCCCAGGCCATCAGAGCAGCAAAGCGTGCACGTGCTCAGAGAATCCACAGCCACTTCCAAGAAACTGGAGACGTATGCATGTGGCAGAGCATCCAGGCCATCACCAACTACAGGACATCTCCACCTGTCTGTGACGGTAAGGCCTCCCTTCCAAATGCGATGAATCACTTCTACACAAGGTTTGAAGCACAGGATGACATAGCAACAAGGACAACCACCCTGTCCCCCGATGACCAGGTGCTCCGCCTGACGACAGCTGATGTGAGGAGAACTTTGCTCAGAGTCAACCCACAGAAGGCCGTCGGACCAGACAATATTCCTGCTCGTGTGCTCAAGGGATGTGCAGACCAGCTAATAGATGTCCTCACAGATATCTTCAATATCTCTCTGAGCACCACTGACATTCCAGTATGCTTCAAAGCCAGCACCATCATCCCCGTGCCAAAGAAGTCTCCAGTGTCCTACCTTAATTACCGTCCTGTTGCACTCACACCCATCATCATGAAGTGCTTTGAGAGGCTCAAAGTAAATAAAATCACAGCTTCCTCCTTTACTAAACCCCCTTCAGTTTGCATATCGTCCCAACCACTCAACAGACGATTCCATCACCACCATTCTTCACCTGGCCCTCACTCACCTGGACGAAAAGGACACTTACTGTATATGACAATGCTGTTCACAGATTTCAGTTCAGCATTCAAAACAATCATTTCTCAGCATCTGATAGGAAAGCTGAGACTACTGGGCCTGAACACCTCCCTCTGTAACTGGATCCTGGACTTCCTGCATCTCCAGTACCACCTTGCTGAGCACAGGGCCCCCGCATGGTTGTGTGCTCAGCCCTCTGCTGTTCACATTGATGACCCATGACTGTGCAGCAATGCACAACTCAAACCACATCATCAAGTTCACTTATGATACAACCGTGGTGGATCTGATCAGTGGGAACGACAAGGCGGCGTTCAGAGAGGAGGTGGAACAGCTAACGGACTGGTGTGGAACCAACAACCTGTCCCTGAATGTGAACAAGACAAAGGAGATGATTGTTGACTTCTGGAGGGCACACCGTGACCACTCTCCACTAGGGTTGCAAAATTCTAGGAATATTCTTGTTAATTCCCATACTTTCCCGTTAATTCCCATGGAAAGTTTCTAATGTGGAATATTTCCAAAATTCCCCAGCTTAACTTCCCATGGAACGAAAAGTTTCAGGAAAATTTCCAGAAATTTTCCAGCCCTTTGCAACCCTACTCTCCACTGAACATCAACGGATCAGCAGTGGAAATCGTTCACAGCACCAAGTTCCTTAGTGTTCACATTGCAGAGAACCTCATGTTGACCTTCAACACCACCTCCATCACCAGGAAAGTCCAGCAGACTATCTGTTTCCTGCAGAGACTGAGGAGAGCTTATCTCGCCCCAATCCTCAAAGGCACTATAGAGAGTCCCCTGAGTAGCTGCATCACAACTTCAAATGGGAATTACTCCGCCTCAGACTACAAGACCCTACACAGCATTGTGAGGATAGCAGAAAAAATCATCGGGGCCTCTCTCCCCTCTGTCGCAGACATTTACCCATCGCCCTGCATCTGCAAAGCCAGCTGCATTGTGGAGGGCGCCACACACCCCTCCCCCACCCTCTTCTCCCTCCTCCCATTTGGCAAAAGGTTCCGTAGCATACATGCCTTCAATGACAGGATGGGAAACAGGTTGTTCCTCCAGGCTGTCAGACTCTTGAATCAGAACTGAATCACTGTAATTTATTATATACTGCACACTCTCTGTCCTGATGCTACTATTGTTTGCACTATTATTTTTTTGCTATTTATTGCTGTCTTGCTGCTAAAATACAGTATAAGTCATAATACTGTATCTGCAATAATACTATTTATTCAATTATCCATTCAGACCAGCATGGCTACTACTGGCGACCGCACTCTCTGTTGCCTTGTCCTGTAAATTGCACTTGTGTAGTCCTGTGTTGTTTCCGTCCTTTTGTTTTTTGTGCACCTTGGCACTGGAGGAACAACGTTTCATTTCACTGTATACTGTGTATATGGTTGAAATGACAAATAAACCTACTTGACTTCACTTCATTTCACTTGTACAGCATTTTATCGACTGACTCTGTTTCATGAACAGGTTAGTTTGGCTGGCTGAGCAGTCACGGACCAAGAGGACTCCGATAGTGCTTTTGTGTTCCCAGTGATACACCGAGGTCCTCGGGCTTTGTGGGAGTTCATGGACGGGCCAGAGAACGCCTGGTGGATGGCCCTGCATTTAGATTAGATGATTTGATTAGATTAGATTACATTACATTGCATTCCATTACAATAGACTAGACTTCATTGTTATTGTACAGGTACAGTGTAATGCAGTTTAGCATCTAACAAGAAAGCGCAAGTAGTACAGTGAGGTACAACAGACAGTGGGGGAAAATAGTGTGTTTGTGTGTGTGTGTGTGTGTTTGTATGTGTATATATATATATATATATGGAATTGAATTTACAGACAATAGTACATACAAGGGAGAGTATATAGATATGAGTACTGAACCAATCATATAGATTCATGATATATGAATAAATATAGATATACTGAATATTTATGTACACAATAGATATATGTAAGCCTGTGAAGTGTACATAAAGTGTAGTTGTGTATATACTGTATAGAAAGGTCAGCTATTGGGTGATAAGGGTTGAGAGTTCAAAATGGTGATGGGGTCATGAAAGAAACTGGTCCTGAGAGTGCTGGTACGGGACCTAAGGCTCCTGTAGCGCCTCGCCGATGGGAGGAAGGTAAATAGTCCATGGTTGGGGTGCAAGGTATCTTTGATGATGTTGTGAGCCCATCGCAGGCACCGTACCAACCTGACGCCGAGACGGAGTGGAGGTAATGAATGTAAGTTACATGTAGTGGGTTCATCTGTGAAGAGTTGGGGGTGTTGAGGGTTAATATTATTTACATTCATTTTCTGTTGTTAACTTTATTTTCGCAATTAATATGTTGCAGTTCATTTTATAACTCTGGGGTTACTGCATTTCAAAGTTCAGTAGTCCATAGGTCAGAACCCAGGGACCCTCCCTCATACTAACATGGTTACAGGAGGGGATGCTACATAAATTGTAGGTTTGATGATTGGGATTTTAAGGTGTCATTTTTAAGGTCTGGTATCATTTGGGGCATTGGTAGTGTGATGTTGGCAACACAAGTGAATTTTTTAGTAGTTAACTTGTTTGGTATATTGCAAATAAGGGTCAGTGGGGTACAGTTAATCACAACTGAGAGCATGGCACAGCTCAGAAATTGGTGTAAGGGAGAAGGCATCAACCCTGAGTATGCTTTGCTTGTGAAAGTTGTTCCTGAAGAGGTAGAGGGGTCTCTGGTTGAGGAGACTTTGCAGTCCATCAAGGCCCTGGCATGAATTACGATGCGAGGTGGAGTGTATGACCACCAGACACAATATCGCATGGTTTTATGTGAATGTCACGAAAGGGCGATTGTCAGAGCCAACCCTTTGGGTGTGTTGCCAGAGGGCAGTGACAAGCCATGGAGAATTTTGGCAGTCCCTGATGAGCGAGTTGAAGTTGTATGGAGTCCACGTTCAAGTAGCTGGTTGCCTCATCCTGTAGCATCTCGGGAGCACAGCACTTAAGCAAATGACTCCAGGACAACAAAGATGTAAAGGCTCTTACGAAAGCGTTGAGGAATCTTAGGAAGCAGGTCAAAGTTATGCCAGTTAAACCAGCAACTACAGTTACATAGCAGTCAGAGCGTGTGCAGTCATCCTCTGAATTACCCTAGAGAGGCTCAGCCCCAGTTCAGCAAATGAGTGGGTTTTCTGTTATCGTTGCAGGGAGGATGGACATGTAGTTGCAAGATGCAGCAGACCGGAGGATCCACAGCGAATGATCCAAAAGTTTATTCAGGTGCAACACTCAGTTAAGACCAACAGACGTGAGCTAAGTGCTCCATCTGAGGACAGCCACTCTAGTGTACATTTGAACAGAGGCTCTGTCAGTACCCATACTAGTTATTTACCTCAGGCATTGGTAGGACCACCCTTCACTGCTCAGCTGAAGGTGGAGGGGAAGGCTTGCACAGCTCTGCTTGATAGTGGATCTCAGGTAAGAAATATTTGGCCACAGATCCATCAAAGGTTGAGGCGGTAGCTCACTGGGAACAGCCAACTGACCTTCCATCTCCACAGTCATTCCTGGGGTTTTGAGGCTATCACCATTGTTTTACAAGGAACTACTCCATCATAGTTTGACCCCTTACTGAGCTAACCAAAGGCTATCTTCCATCCCATAAGGGGAGGAAAGCTACTGGAGGTCAGAACAGGAAGGCATATTTCAAAGTGAATGAGCCCTTTGGGAATTAATAGGATGAGTCATGCACCCAAGCCTTCAAGCAAATAATTCATTGTCTGATTAATGGAACTGTCTTGGCTTTTGCAGACCCAACCAAGCCCTAAGTATTGCATATTGATGCCAGCTCCCATTGACTTGGGGCAGTACTAAATCAGGAGTATCATGAGGGTTTGAGGCCGGTTGCATTGGCCAGTTGAAAGCTCAGCTCTTCTGATAAGAACTACCCTGTCCATCAGCTTGAGTTTTTGGTGTTGAAATGGTCTGTAATTAATAAGTTCCATGATTATGTGTAAGGAGCAAGTTTCACAGGGAGAAAGGACAAGAATCCTCTCACATACTGTATGTGCTACTGCAAAGCTAAATGCAAACAGGTCATCACTAGCTTGCTGCTCTGTCCACCTATAATTTTACCGTTCAGTACCATCCAGGCTGTAATAACACTGATGCAGACGCATTATCACGGAACATGTTCCTCAGAGATAACGAGTAGAAGGAGATCTCCTCTGAAAGTATTAAGGTTCTCTGCAAAAAAGTACTCAGTGGAGAGAAAAAAGGTACTCAAGTTATATGGGCAGAATAATTTGGGGTCTCACTGGAAGTAGCCCCTAATTGTTGTGCTTTTCCAGCACGCCTGGATGAGGGATGCCTGGAACAGATAAGGCTTGTAAGGCTCAGGATGCTGACCCAGTTGTGTCCTGAGTTAAGGAGTCAGTCAAAAATGGGCATTTACCTACTCATGTTTGGGGTAGGGGTTTGGGAGATGACCTTGTTGAGGAAAGAGTGGCCAAGGCTGCAGATGGTAGGTAGTCTACTCTATAGAGTGGTGCTAAAACCATCTGGCACCAAAGTGCAGCAGCTTGTTTTGCCCAGAGTGTATGTTCCGATGGTGCTTTAATCTCTACATGATGACTGTGGTCATTTGGATCAGAGAACTCATCAGAGCTTATCAAGGACCGGTTCAACTGGCCAAAGATGGGTGCCAAAATTAAAGAGTATGTCCAATATTGTGGCAGATATATTGCACGCCAGACTCCTCCTCAGAGAGTGGCACCATTGAATAAGATACCCAGTCATAGACCACTGGATCTAGTGTGCATTGATTTCCTGTCCCTTGAGCCAGACCAACAAGGATTTGGGAATGTGCTCGTAGTGACTGACCACTTTACCCGTTATGCCCAGGCCTTTCTAACGAAATATCAGATGGCCTCTGCTGCTGCTAAAGGACTCATTGAGAAATATTTTGTGCATTATGGGCTTCCTGCACGGATCAGGGCTGTGATTTTGAGTCAAAGCTAATCCATTACTTCCTGAGAATGTTGGGCTATCTGAAAGTCTCAAGCGATACCTCATTACCCTAAAGGGGATCCCCTGCCAGAGAGATTCATTAGAACTTTGTTCATGATGGGGACATTCAATTCCAGGCAAAAGCAGAAATGGAGTCAGAAAATTAGTCAACTCATATAAAATAACATATTATAACTGTATGCAAAATGAGGCAACTTATTACACTCTATATCTGTTAATGTTTGGCAGAAAAGCTTGCCTACCCGTTGATTTATGCTGTGGTGTATCAGAAAATGCAGAAAGTCTACAATACCATCAGTACATCACAAAGTCGAGGACAGATTTACGCGAAGCATATCAGTTAGCTAGGGAAACTGCTGACAACCCATGAATAGAACAAGACAGGCCCTGACAGCCTAGTCAAGGAAGTCCTCAAGAAAGGAGATTGCATACTGCTAAGGAGTTTCAGTGTCCTGGGTAAGCACAAGTTGCAGAGCAAGTGGTTGGGAAGATGGAGAACTTGCCAGTGTACCAAGTCAAGCCTGAGAGTTGCACTGGTGCAATTAAAACAGTTCACCTGAAACATCTGCTCCCCATTGGATGTTTAGTGAGGATGCCGACAATCATTAATGAAGCGGATCATTGCCAAAAGAGAGAGACTGGGTTCCAGTGTTCGGTGTGGGACCAAACAGGGAAAATGCCTTGACTCATTTGAGAAGAGCCAGGTTTCTCATGTTGAGAGTGAGGGTCATGATATTGCACTTGTATGGGGCACAGAGGAAATCGAATTGACAGGTGATGATACGGTCATTTTAGAGAGCACTATGGACAAGGATATGTTTCCATCTTCAGCTCCTGTTGATAGAACTGATCTAGAAGGGGGAGTTGATGTACACAATGTGAGTGAGATGATTCTGGAGGGTGGGTTACCTGGAAGGGAAAGACGACCAGTGAAACAGTGCACTTACGATGAATTTAGAAGACCGGATATTGGACATTTTGAGCAGAGACATTAGGGTTGAATATGGCACCAATAATGGTAACAGTTTTTGTCTCAGCGGTACTGTGTGGTGTCATGCCATGGAATTATGTTCTAGCTGTGTGCATTAGATTGAGATGACAGTCAGTTATCAAGTAGTTAGGACTGTAAGTTTGATGAGGGGATCAAACGATTAGAAGGGGAAGTGTGTAGCCTGTAGTAATAATGTTGTATATATTTATGGGAGGAGTTTGGTGACTTTCGGTCAGCCTCCAAGAGATTTTGGAAAACTGTCAATCAACTCAGGAGAAGGAAGAAGGGCTCTGCCCGTGCTGTTTGCAGCAGGGATGGAGCACTGCTGACCTAACAATTTAACCGGGCATGGAAGGAGTACTTCAAGGACCTCCTGAATCCCTATGTAGCCTGTAGTAATATTATTGTGTGTGTGTGTGTATGTATGTATGTATATATATCTTTCTATATATATATAGAAATATATATATTTCTTTCTTTTTTTTTCTTCTTCCATTCTCTTTGGATGAGGCTGTGAGAGTTTAAAGTTTAGTGCGCAGAACATAGTTTGGTTGATCTTGGTTGATCAAGCCTGTAGCCAGTGTCAGTCAGGCAATGACTGTGAGCTGATTGGGACTCTGCACTAGGACCCCCAATTGGAGAGAGAAGAGAGGAGTGTCAAAAAGGAGGGAGAGGAGTGTGTGCAAGAGAGAAGGGGGAAGAAGAAGGTTGGTGAGAGGCAGGAATCTGGTTCTGCAGAGCGCTGAAAAAAGTGGTGTTTTCTGTTTACTTGGTTGAGTAATAATTCAATCTTAACTAGGAATGTTATTCTAGGAACAGGAGTGTGGATTGTGCATCCTGTGTATAGTGTTTTATTGATGGATCGTGTTTCACGGACAGGTCAGTTTGGTTGGTTGACCTCAGTGCTTTGTGTTATCAGTGATACACAAAGTTCCTCGGGCTTCGTGGAAGTTCACAGACAGGCCAGAGAATGATTAGTGGATGGCTCTGCATGCACCAACCTGACACCAAGACAGAGTGGAGGTCACCAGAGTTTTTCTTTGTTTTTTTTTCTTTTCCATTATGGTTTGGGTCTCAACACACACAAGCTTTGATCAGGACTGCAACATGAGAGTGTTTTTTAATTTTAGAATACGCTGGAATATTGCAGTGGGATATTGTTGAATGTTGTTATTGAACGTCTTTTATTTATTTTGCTCGAGAAGTGTTACATGTAGTACACAGTCATTTGTTTTATCAGTCTTTAAATCAAAACCTATGCTGAGGAGACGTCAATCGGGCTGTTCAGTTGTATGTTAAAATTGTGTTACCTTACAATCTAAGTTGCATGTAGTGGGTTCTTCTGTGACGTGTTGGGGATATCGGTGGTTCATATTATTTCCGTTAATATCTGGTTGTTAACTTTATTTTCGCAGTTAATAAGTAGTCGGGAAGTAGTCGGGCATGGAGATGAATGTGGGTCCGTTTCTTTTTGTATGGCTTTTGCGTGACCTGGCCTGAGGTATATGAGGTATGATGTTGAGGGGGTTACAAAGTGACAGAGCAGCAGGCCTTTGCTTCAAAAATCCCATGTTATGCTAATGAGCCAAAAAAAAACATCTGAATCTGGAGAACAAGTGTGTGTGTGTGTGTGTGTGTGTATCCAAACGCTCTGTACACGAACACCTGTCAGATGAGTCAAGGTTGGTTTAGGGTCAGCATCTGAAAAATTGTTGGAGGAGAAGCTTGCCAAACAGCAGGCTGAATAAGAATAAGAATAAGATGGTTAAAAGTGACCGATAACAATAGTTTCTGCTCTGCAATCACACTAATTAGGAACATAGCACAGTATTGTTCTCATATCTGCAATCTCTTGTTATCCAACACCAGCCCTGTGTTCTTGAGTTTGAGTTTATTATTATTGTCATATGTACAGAGTACAGTGTACAAAACACAATGAAATTCTTACTTGAGTACCATCTCTACAGATAAAACATATAAGACTTCAGACAAAACATAGAAGACATATAGTGCATATGACATAAAGTGTCAGTGCCATGTCAAGTGTTGTGTGCTACAGCACTGCACATGGTATGAGGAGACAGAATCTTTATTGCTTGGAGAAAAAGAGAGAAAGAAAAGCCTCTCTTGTTACTGAGTTACTGGGTGTTGAACAGTCTTACAGCACTAGGGTAAAAGCTGTTTCTGAATCATGCTGTGTGTGTATATATTGTCCTGATTCTCCTGCCAGATGGCAGAAAAGTGAGAAATGGCAGTGCAGGGTGGCTACGGTCCTCCATGATGCACTTTGTCTTTCTGAGACAGCGCGTGGTGTAAATGTCCTTTACCGCAGGAAGTGGCGTGCCGATGATCCTCTGCGCTGTCTTCACCACTCTCTGCAAGGCCTCTCTGTCTTGTGCAGTGCAGCCACCATACTAGGATGTGATGATCCCCGTGAGGATGGGCTCCACAGCACACCTGTAGAAGCTTGTGAGGACTGAGGTAGACATCCTAGCTTTCTTCAGACGTCTGAGGAAGTAAAGAATATCTTGTGATCAAAAAGTTTGCAAATCCCTGTTCTAAATTATAAATTCAACCTGATCCATCCTAAGTACCACCTGATTTTAATCTGTTTATATTCAGCGATGCCTTCAGATACCTTTGTATTGTAGGTGTTTTAACATGACTCTGTGCCTCCATGCTGAGTGTTTAGGAAGTGTAACCTCCTGAGACCCGACCTATTCATTTATGTCCATTGTAGTGGACATTTTATTTTTGCATCTATCTTTTCACTGATGTTGGGAAACGTATTTATTCCTGTTGTGCACTAAAGAGGACATGCTGCGAAATTAAAAATAAAAATAAATTTGAAAAAAATCTAAATCGTAAGATATCTTATTTCCTCCAAAGACAAATAACCTAAATTGAAGGACACTTTTTTTCCTTGGGTCTCAGGAGAATATCACTGCATGCTTCATGTGCATTTTGGTTCTGTTGAATATGTGAAAAGCGTTCCTGCTAAAGATGGCCAAAAAGATGCTTCATGAACCATTTGCTGTATGTTTTTTACTCCACTAGTTGGTCAGCATCTCCTAGCTCCCGGAGGGACCAAAAACGTGGACTGTCTGGGGGTCGCCGAGGACCAGTTTGAGAAAGACTATTCTAAACCAAAAGCTGAGTCATGACAAACAGTGGTGCTTTATAATGTAAATTTTTTTAATTATATGTTTTTCTGCAAATGTGTGCTGGTGTGAACTGTGCAGATGTGCACAGCTGAGTAAAATTATTATGGAAGCAGTGCCTGTGACAGCAGTGTGTGCTTGTGGTCAGTCTGCTCCGACTGCGCACAGCAGGAGAACCACACACCAACCCTGCCGTAATGTAGTTCATGATAAATGGGTCCCATGGACCGTGTTTCATGGCAGTAATGAACCTAGCTGCTAACATAACCACCCAGACAGGCCAGACGGACAGTCACATGCGACACCTCCTTCTGTTGCATCCCCCAGAACCTTCTAACCACAAGTTAAAAAGGGCCGTCACCCTCAAATATATGTCCTACTTTTCTGTAAATTTGTGCCTTTCGTTTTGCCACAAAGTGCAAGGCTGTTGCTGTTGACAGTGTTTCCCCACTAGGGACAGATTCACTCCTTCTGCCCAATGTTACATGTCACATTTCCATCTAGGATAAGGATAGTAACTGGCAGGCGAAGAAGGAAATGTGACAAATTAGTAATAAACTACATTCCTGATAACATGCAATATGCTTGACAATGAGGTCTGTTTTGACTGTGAAGAAAACCAGTCCTAGAATGTCACAATCCAGTGGATTTTTGGTCAAACACTGTTATGCGTCGTCATGGACAGTCGCGCCACCAGCTGAAGCTCAAATGACCCCAGACTGATTTGTTTAGCTCAGATGTTTCAACAGCCATATTCTCAGTTTGACGGCGCTTGGACAGATTAGATCTCTGGGCCAAGCCCCAGATGGCTTAAGATCACAGACATTATCTTGGGGACATTATCTTCTGTCAGTTTACTAAGAAGTTAAACATAACCTTAAAAATATGAAATCTCATGTCCTAAGCACCTAGCCTGTGTTATATTTAACGAGGACAAAAAATGCTTTTTAATTTCTGTGCAAAAAAATAAAAAGTAAAATAAAACTAAAAAGGACATAAAACAAGAGCGGGTGTGAACTGTACAGCCAAAATTGTGTCTTTAAATGTGTCTTATGACCACCAGATGGAGACAAATAACCAGCTTCACTATGCAATGTAAACCGAGGCAACGAAAGAATCGATTATGGACGTAAAGGAGAAAATGTGTCTCTTGCATTCAGTCCCTGTTATATGAATTATATATTATTGAGGGATAATGTTTGTTTCAGTAATAGCATAGTATATCAATCATTCAGGAATATGTCGCTTCTCTACATTTTAGTTCCCCATCAAACAGTCTGAGGAATTGCTGAAACCAGTCAAAATTTGAGTGATTCAGGTCCAGCTGTAAATCCTACAGGAAAACAGTTCCTTGTAGAAACTGAATATGTGCTATGTAGTTAATATAGAGCATTGGCGCTGGCTTTTATAGTTATGTCTTACTTATGTGGGCAACATTTCCAGGGCTTCCTGGAAGACAAATACTGATGTGTTACATTTGCAAGTTTTCTCATGTCAGTGTTTCTGGCTTATTTCACCAATATAAACAAACCCAATGTAATTCACCAATAATGGCAGCTGACAGGTGTGTTTTTTAAATCTTTTGATTCTTCATTTTTCAGATGCTTAATTTTTATAAGGCGCAATGTGAAGAATCAGCATTAGAAATGTCCAGTGGTACAGCACATATAAGCCAGCCATTCAGTCAGTCATCCACGCAACCAGACATGTTATTAACCAACCAATCAGGTATCTAACTAGTGGCACATTGTGACTCCTCCCCTTTCCACATCTTATCTGACTCCTCCCCTTTCCACATCTTAACTGCTCAGTAACTCAATTCCTAAATTCAATGTGCTGTGAAATTCTTTGGATGCTGAATCTGTATCAAATGTCCGAGTGTGGGGTGCGATTTTCAGGGTCTGTAAATAAGTCTCATCCATGCAAATGGAAAGTTCTCCATCTGAGGCAAGAGGAAATGTGGCCTTCCAACCAGTAATAAAATTAAATCTGAAAATGTCTGATAAATAACATGGAGTTCCATGAAACAGGGTGGAACTGAGCAGACTGAGGTCCATATTGAATCCAGATCTGGCACCACTAGGGCCAAACCGCTTTGGGGCGTGCTCAGTTTGGATGGGGGGGGGAAACGAAGACGTCCAGAGTAGAAGTCCAGTGTAGATCTGTCGCCAAATAAATTAGTGCTGCCGCCTGGTGAAATTGCTGCGCCCCATCAGCAGTAAGATGCCGGGGCTGCCAAAGTCTGAGCAGCAGCAAGATGCCGGGGCTGCCAAAGTCTGAGCAGCAGCAAGATGCCGGGGCTGCCAAAGTCTGAGCAGCAGCAAGATGCCGGGGCTGCCAAAGTCTGAGCAGCAGCAAGATGCCGGGGCTGCCAAAGTCTGAGCAGCAGCAAGATGAGACTTCAGGGATGATTTTGAGCCTTTGCACAACCATCTAATTGAGCTCATGAAGTGTGCTGTAGCTCACTCTGTCATAGGGGTACATATGTGGTCCATTACACAGACCTCCTTTAAGATATGCAGCCGGTTCCCTGAAATATGAACATTTTAATGCTGGTTTCCATCCTCCGGGGGGATATTTAACCGGGCAGCAGAAGTCAGGTTAGGCCCAACAGGAAGTCCTCATTTTATGGCCTCTAAAAAATGTTTCCGTGAAAGCAAGTCAACTACAGATGACCTCCTCCCTCCCCCGAATGAGGATGTGTGTTGCTGTCTGTCTAAGGTCATTCCGTAGGCGGTTGTGGGTTCAAGACCCTTGCAGGGCACTTTCGTAACCTTTCACTCCCACATACTATGATGAATTGTTTTTTGTGTGACCCCTTGAACCTCTTGGTGTGCCTGCATCCTATTCACTGACAAAATCAGTAACAAAAACACATATTGCAAAAATAAGGTGTTTAGCTGTTGTTTTATAAGGCACGGTATAAAATATGTAACTGATATACACATGGTCTTTTTATTTACTGTAAGAATATGTTCATGATTATCAGCTTGTCTCATTATTCCTGAACACTGTTTTGTCTTTGTAATTCCACAGTATTAAAAATGAATTACATTGTCAAAAAGCATATATGTTCTGTTAACGACTCCGCAAAGTATTCTGAATCATGAGAACTGTCTTGAACATCCTGGTTAGTATACCGGTTCCCTGCACGAGTGCAGTGCAGCCGCAGTTACGCAGGCGGATCACCAATCTTGCAGCTGCGGTTCCTGATGCACCGAAAACCCCACAGAAGCATGTTATGTAAGCAGTGCCAGGCCCTGATGCTGTTTGCATTTCTGAGGTCTGGGAAGCTTCTGGTGGGGTGTGCAGTGCTCTCCCTTGCAGGACCGTGCAGGCCTGCAGCTCAGCGGGTTGTGGAACAGCACTGCCCAAAGCTGAGAGTTAGCCACTGTCTCCATGGACTCACTTGGCCCGGATAAGTTCCTCTGGGATTTACAGCACTTGTGTGAGAAAAAATCCTGAAGTGACCACAATCCTGAAGATAACTGCCTATCTTTTGGCTTATAAATGCTGATTGGTATTTTGAAGCGTCAGTGAACTGTACATTTATTCAGAAGAAAAAGTGAAGGCACAACTTAGACTATAAGTTAGTTGAAGGCACAACCTTGTCTATAAGTAAATTGCGATGCTCTGTTGGGTTTGTTCAGTTCCAACAGCAGCACTGGCCAACTCATGACAGCATGAGTTAGCAGGCTGGTCTCCCTTTGTCATGGATGGGACGGTCAGCGGCGTGGGGGGGTGGGCTGCGGCTTGCCGGGGGCTCCACTTGGGCACCAATCGGCACTGCCCCTGAAGTCAGCCACTGGCCAATCATAAGCCACTTCACATGACATGCCCATTTCCAGTCAAGCCTTGATGGTCTGACGGCCTCTTCAGCGGTGCTCTTGGAAGGCATCCCATAGACAGGGTCCAGATTTTCTCTGACTAATACCTTGGCTGCAGTTTGGGATGAAGTGTCTGGTATTAAGAAATCATAAAAATCCAATGAGTGTCGCTGGATCGATTCCCTTGGCTGGCATAGTGAGTATCACTGTTGGGCCCATGAACAAGCCTCTTGGAATTGTGGCTTACAGGGACCGACTGGAGCAGTCTACATTCAGGCCAGTCTACTAGAGAGACTCTGACCCTATATTTGTGCTTCACTGCTGGACAGGGATTTAACTGTTACTTCCAGGCTTAGAAATCAGCCAGGTGGTCAGAACACAGATGTATAAGATTTCACACCAAACAGTTAAATAACTGAAATAGGGAAAAATGTACACAAATGTGTCAGTGAGAGTGACCAGCTGTCCCCCGAGCAAATAAATACTAATAAAGAATAATTATGATAATAACAATATTATTAACAAAACTCACCTGTGTCCTCTACAGTTTAAATCCCAAATGAGTTTTAAGCTAAACAGAATTTCCATGTTCCCTTCAACTAAACACCACCAGGGGTCATTTTCTGCGGTTTGTCTGAAACCTGCTCTGCTGTCTGCACAAGTTTAAGAAGAGATAATCGTAACAAATCAGAAATTATTGAAAAAATAAGGCACATGGTGAAGATCTAATTAGATATACAATGCTCAAACACTGCAAATAGACCAACCGTAAGCCATGTAAAGCAATACTGTGATGGTCATAGGATTACAGTTGTAGTTAGCTCGTATTAGCTTTGTGTTACACCCTAAATTAAGTTTAACTGAGCTTGTTTTAAATCAGGGTTAAACCGCAGCTAACCTAATGACAGAGCAATTGCCTCTTAAGTATACTACAGGTAGATACTCCATAGTACATAGGCTAAGGAGGCCACCGTTCAGTACTGGGGTGTGAGACTCAACAGGTGCCAGGTTTAAATCCCTGTTTCATGTACTCCCAAAAATGGCATTTTACTGGTTTTGGGAAACATCCTGTTGTTTAATGCTGTGTAAACCTGTTTAAATGTGAAACTGTAAAATAAATAGACCAAAACTCTGTGAGATCTCGGCATTTTTCATTACTAATCTAGGTGGATTGAGGTCAGCCTGTCCTGACAGAAATGCAGGCTGAGGGCTTTGCTTTCCATGGTCCTACGGTAATGATCCAGCGATGCGCAAGTGTTCCATAACTGCGCATGCCGATGCATGCCTGAAAGGCTGGCCCACCTTCAAAGCACCTAGCACATGAACTGCAGGCTTTGAAGAAGCTGGGCCTTCAGCCTTGACTATGGGTCCAGACTCTGTGCCTATGATTGGAAGGTCGCTAGTTCAATTCTTGTGGCTGTATAAGTGATTTCACCATTGGGCCATTGATTAAGGCCCTTAACCCCATTTGCTCCAGGAACTGGGTTTCAGATCCTCCCTTGTACATCACTTTGGACAAAAGCATCTGCAAAACAAGTACATCTAAAGTCCTAACTGGAGAAGCTCTGCAGTGAAAGTAAATGTGGAAACAAACTGGAACCTTCTCTTAACATTCAGCTATAGTTTGGCTGGCTAATATAACTCACTTCTTGTAAAAGTGTCTAGTGATTAAAAATGCTGGCATTTGTTTTGTGACTGGAATACAAAGGAATTTCTGTTGAACCTTTGAAAGAAACTACTGTAATCTACTTCAAAATATAATTATGAATGGGCACAGTTTTCAGTTTGCATGAGAGCACTTACAGAGCAAATCATTTATGATTAATAATGAAAAGCAAAAGCGATTGCAAATACAGAATAAAAATGAACATGTCTGCCAAAGCCCTTGGTGGCTCCTTGCTGCAGGAAGCGTGGAGCAGACCCAGTTCAGCTGGAAAGCCCAGGCAGAAATGATAGAAAGATGGCAGCAATCAGAAACAGGAAATTCCTGGCATCTCAGACGTGTGAGGAACTGGCCAAGCAATAGGTATGAGATTAATTACTGCCAGCAAACATCCCCGAATCTGGGACAGTCCAGCAAAAGCTGTCTCTATGTTTTCACCTCCCTGACCAAATTCTCCCAATTAGTAATATAGTGTGGCTCATAGCTCTTATTAGGGTGGAGCATTGCTAAGCATCACATGCACCTCATTATTATACATTTAGTGCAGAATATGCTTATTTGGGAATATTGAACAAGTAGGTGCAGATTCAGCAGAAACTTGGCTATAGCAGCAGAGAAGCTACAGATTTCTGAAAGCCACTGTCCTTGGGAATGGACTGGAGTGAGGCTTACAGGCAGCTGTAACACAAGGCGTGTGACTGGGAAAAAATGCAATGATTTACAAAGTGTTGCCTGGGAATCTCACTATAAACTCCCATAGTCTCAGCCTGTAATGCCAGGAGAACCACTCTAGGCAGGGAAAAGCAGCACTATAAAATGTAGAAAATGTGCTGCATGTGTTATGAGGACGGACAGACTAACTTTACACAAACTATATAAGCAAAGCACACCCGTGTAATTAAAGAGAAACTGTCTGTACACAAGATGTATAAGCAAAACCGACCAATGTAATTAAAGAATGGTGACTAACTTTACACAAACTATATAAGCAAAGCACACCCGTGTAATTAAAGAGAAACTGTCTGTACACAAGATGTATAAGCAAAACCGACCAATGTAATTAAAGAATGGTGACTAACTTTACTCAAACTATATAAGCAAAACATTACAGTAAAATTAAGAAGGGAAATTAAGTTTATATCAACTATATAAAGAAAATACACCTGTAATAGAATAAATGGAATTAAGGAATAGGAAAGAATGTGTAAGTAAAACAATGTGTTTTTCATAAGACATGCCCATGTTATTAAGAAAACATCCCCATTTAGGATATCCGCATCCAGAAAGTACAGCAATGTAATGCCTTCGTAAAACACTGGGTGCAAGTGGAGTGCACTGGGTGCAAGTATATATTAACAAGCAAGTATTCTTATATACAGACAACATTATAATTTCATTAATAAACTAACAACACATCTTAAGAATAAGATTAATTTTCCCGTATTTAGGCATATTATTGTAGGAAATCTTACAATTTTCACTTTTCTTACTGCACTGGGCAATAATTTTGCTAGTTTTAAGCCGTCTTGTCTCAAAACTGAAGCAGCTCATCTTAAATTTGAAAGGCCTAGGGTTGCAGTGTACAGCCCAGGGGTTAGGCAGCTGGGCCTGCATGTAGATGGTTGTGGGTTTCAATCCCTCAGCCAACATAGTAGTCCTTATCCAGCTGTTCTCGAGTCACTGGTTGAACCTACACCCTTTCCCCTCTGACCTTTGCCCCACACACTCCTTCACTTCCACATGCCAGTCAGGTTCGGTTACCAAAGCTTTGCTCTGTTTATAAATTTATGTCTGTTCCTCTCGTGGAGAACAAGAAGTATCCAAAAGCTAGCCAGGTTCTCCAAGGCGATCATTAAAGTATTTCTGTTCCACAGCAGTACAAATAAGCTTACAAGCCATGTGCAGCACAAAATATCACCCTACAATTCACAAATCATCTTAGTACTATAAGAAAGAATGTTTATGGCCACTGCATCTACTAACACAAGAATAAATCAACAGGCTGGAGATGAGCCTGCAGTGAATGGAGAACACCAGCTAATCCCAAAGTATCTAAAGCAGGAATCGTGACAGAAAGGAATCGGAATCAAGCATTTGCCAAAAGGGCCGGAAGGGATGACTGCAGACTCCAGCCTCCGGATGAACATTATCAGGCGATGAAATTTTAGCTCATCGGTGCAGAAGTAAGGCCATTCATCTTAGTTCTGGTGAGGAAATGACTTTGTCCAGAAGATCAGCTGTGTGTCATACAGGGAAAATGAAGTACTTTCAAGAAGTAAAGGAAAACTGCATACATGAAAAAGTCTCAGCATGTGGCCCACGGTTAGAATCACGTGGTCGTCCTGCGGCAGAGCCAGCAGCACACGACCATGCTGGGACCAGGATTTTACTGTGCATTTTAATAATTAGCTCATACTCTTCAATTGAACAACATCCAGGAATATGGTGCGACCTTAATCTGGTGCCCAGTTTGGTCTTAATCACCACCTGAATGTTTGTAAATAAACAACAGATGTGGCTCAGCCTCTGATCAGCACCACTACTTGTTTCAAAGACCCCCAGATGGAACCCCTCTGTCAGGAGAGGGGCCTGTGATCAGACTAGCATCTAGCAAAAGTGCCTCAAGTTTGTAAAAGTAAAGGGCAGCGTGTGGCTCTGCAGGGTCAGCCTCTCTGCCCATAACCGGAATGTCGCTGGTTCGATTCCCTTGCCTGGCAGAGTGATGTCACTGTTGGGCCAATGAGCAAGGCCCTTAGCCTTTTGGCGCCAGGGATTGGGTGACCCAGCTCTCTCACGTTTATGCAGTTTTAGACAAAAGTGTCTCTCAAATAAATGTATTGTAATAAGTTCTCCTTTTCTATCACTTCCCGGTTGCAAAACCCAGAGCAGTAAGTGGATGGGTATGAGGCGCACGGCAGTTCGCTGAAAAGGAGACTAAACAATCCGCATGTTGCTGATGTTTGTGTCTAGTGTGTGCAGGCATGGAAACTAAAGGCCGTTTTGGTTCATGTTTGCCAAAAATCCCATTTAAACAAACAGACCTTTGCCGCTTCTTCTCTCTAACGGCACTTTCCCAGTTTTCTACAAGAACTGAGGCGTACCAAAGCCGAGCAGTGAAAAGATGGTTTTCCATGTAAATTATGCGATCCGTACCCGACTTGTAACCGCACTGACAAGGGCCTGCTCATTATCAGGGCTGAACGCATGACCAATCCGAGCTGGTTGCGTCACCACCATCTCATTGGTTGAAATTAACAAACATAGTGGTGATCTATGTTGATATGTATGTATTATCTGAAGGAAAAGAAAGGTATATTCTATATATTATTCATTACTAGTATAGCACCGCACATTGCAATTCTGGAACTTGAAACTCAGAACTTGAACAATTCCAACCACCTACTTGAAATTGTGGTTGAAGTAGTACGGAATAGCTGAACAGAATGCTAATTCCACTAGCATTTGATGCTAATATAAGGCGATGATTCTCACTATGTGTGAGGAAATTAGCACATAGTAATTCATGATGTATGCAGTGCAAACAGTAAATAAACATCTCTCCAGGTTTATGTCACTGTTGCTCTCCAAATCTGGAAATACCTTTACCAAGCTGACCCTTCTGCAGCGGAAAACCAAAGCAAGCTGGAACCGCACTGTAACTAGTGTCTGTTCGCAGTATGGGTCGGGTACGGCCTGGTTCCCTTATGACAGTGGAAAAGCATCATATGACCTGTGCCATCTCTGGGTTTCCACCCTGTCCCCTGCTTTGCTCCCATTTCTGCCTATTTGGCACCAGCTGGATTCCTCAAACAACCTGCTGTTAAACAGCTCACTGTTGTCATAGCAGGAGATGTGATGGAAACAAATTACCCATGATACCTTTCTGCCACCAATTAAAGTGTCTTAGAGTTGACAGGAGGCTAGACTGCCTACATGTTGATTCCAAGTCTACACAATGTACCGTTCAGCGTGGGTGACAATCTTTGTGGGTACATTCAGTTATTTCAAGTTCAAGACCAAAAGCATAAAAAAAGTGAACAAAGGATCTTTGATTGTATCTACCTGTGCGTTTGCTTAAGCTGAGCATAACACTGTCACTCACATCAATGAGGAAGATTTCAGTTAATTACATTTCTGTTATTTTTCATTTTTGAGAAGGAAGAATGGTTTCAAAGTCATATATAAGGCACAGACCTTGAGAGGGCTTTTTGAAGACCAGGAGCTGAATGGTCACTTTGGCTTCACATGAAGTGTGCCCCCCTACTGGAGCCAGAGCCCCACACACCCTACCACTTCCACAAGCTGACAAATGTCAGCGACACAAGGAATATTTAAGGTCTTACTTACAAGGTACAAACCCTATGAGAAGAAGAATGTTACCAGAATGTTTTCACAAATGAAGTTATTTTTAGCGCCTCAAACAGCAGTATAGGCTGAACCTTAAATGGAATGATTTAATTGTTCTGTTAAATTTTTAATTGTCTCAAGAGCTTATTTGTTTCTTTGTTTGTTTATATATCAGACATTTTATCCACAGCAATGCATAACTGAGAAAGCAGGATCAAACAGTCCCGAGCACAACTGGGGTAAAGAGCCTTCCTCAGGGCCCAACAATGAAATCATTGTACTGACCCTGGAATTTGAACCAGAAACCTTTCAATCATAAGCACACAGTCCTAACTTACAGAATCACATGCCGTGCCTCAAAGAATTAAGCTGGCAAGTACATGGAGTCAATCTGGGAACTCCACAACTCCACACAAATGTACATGCACATGATCCACATGTCATTAGTAATAAAACAATTAAGTTTACAGCTTTTTTTAAATTGCTATTACATTAGCATTAAAATTATGAAGGTGGAGGCTTACGAATCAGTTTCTTAAGAAATGACTCATAAAGAATTTGATAAGTCCAGTTACAATCAGAAGCCTGAAGGTGTCATAAAGAATTTGCCTCAATCCCTGAGACTCAGGACCAGACTCTGGACCAGGCTCAAGACCAAGCTTAGGTCCAGACTCAAGATCAGGCTCAGGACCACACTCTGGACCAAGCTCAGGACAAGGCTCAGGGCCAGACTTTGGACCAGGCTTTGGACCAAGCTGAGGTGCAGGCTCTGGAGCAGGCTCAGCAGCAGACTTATGACCAAGCTTAGGTCCAGGTCTGGAACAGACACTGAACCAGGCTAAGACCAGTAAAATGAGTAGCCAGTTTGCAAAATTTTCGCCTAAAGCTAGCATTGACACCTACCAGCTTAACTGTGCCTATTTATTTTCCCCGAGAAAAAGCTGCATATGGCGGCGGGGGCTCTTACAAGGCAGGACGGCTTGGCTGCCGACAGTGAGGCAGAGGAGCACAATGAGCAGGCTGTTTGCTCACCAAATGCTTCGGCAGGGGGGGGGGCAGCTCACCACACACATTGACAGATTACTTTTTACATTAGAGCCCCCCTGAAAAGCAGAGGAGCGGGGGCCCCCCAGCCCAAGGTTCCTGCACATCCGTAAGCACACGGTGCCTCTGTCTCCACACCATCACGGGAGTACGCGCCTCTCAGCAGAGCGCTGTGGTAGCGAAACACATTTATCACTGCCTTGTTTTCCTCTTTTAGTGCCATGTTTATCGTTTCATCCAGTCAACATGCCCTTAGCAAATTAAACATCTATTTCTACATTTCACTGAAAACAGCCAATATTTTGGTATCAGTGTCATATTTTTGTGATTTTACTATTAGCTGCAGATTTTAAACTTTTCTCCAAAGGCATTCCCAGTGTCCCTGCATTTGTATCGCTTATATTTATAGTTCAAGTTGAGCGTTTTTCTCAAAGCAGGGTCCTCAAGATTTAAACCAGAAGTCTTAATTTCTAGCAATCAGTGCTGTGGCATATGCATGTTTTGCATGATAAGTTTATTTCATCGTATATAAGTTTATTTTATTATTTTATTATTAAATATATCCTAACTATACTAACTTCTTCATCTATTCATTAACCTACAGATTGAACTGAAATGAAGTGCAAATTAAAACAGTCCCTTTTAGCATTTGTTTTGTGAATTATTTATTTTAATTTACATTCAAACAATGGTATATGAGATAAGGACAGAATGATACGTGGTGGGTATTGATGCTGTTATTGTACCTAACAGCTAAACATAACCAGGCAGATTGCAGTTAACAAGCCCCCAAAGAGCTAAATCTGAGGAATAAAGAAAAACTCTTTGTTATTGTCATACAATAACTGCTCATGGAAGACTGAATTCATGGGGAAAGGCCCACACAGTTATTCCATGATTTTCAACATTTTTATAATTGTTAAACTTTTCATGTACAATCCAACAGTCAGCAACAAAGACAGTAACAGGCCCCATTGCCATTCAGGGTAGACCCACAGGGTGTTTGCATAATGCTGCAGGCCTAAATAAAGTGTATCCTCAGTTTAACAGGGACACCCCCACCATATAAACCCCAAAGTCCTGATCACCATCAGTTTGTGAACTTGACCCTATTCAACAATACACTCTTAATGGGAATGCATTACAAAGCATATTTTTTATTACCATGTGTTTCTCTTACCAATTCAGTTATAAACCAAATTAAGACCAGATTATGATACTCACTGCACAGTTGACCAGACGGGAGTCACTAACATTCACTGCATTTTGGTAGCCAATGGTCAGCAACTAAATTCAGTTTGGGCTTTAATCATGAACAAAGGTGATTTTTTTTTCAGGGTTTTTACGAAAATTCCTTTACCCACTGTAAAAGTCTGTGTGTGACTGCCGCTCTGAAAGCCTTCACAGTCTTTGCATTAAACCCTCTGTGAGTACAGAGGCAGACTGTGAGGTCACTGACACTGACCCCATCACCAATTAACTCCTCATGGTCACAGGCTGTTGATGTGAAAGTTCACCTGGCAGCTTTTCTTGGTTGAAGATGGAAGAAAAGATATGCTATTCAGTGCTACCCTGACCTCAGCAACTACCGGATAAAGGCACAGGATAAGTCTTAACTTGGGTGGCCCTTTCCATTCCCCAGGGCATCACTATAGAGTTGCCAGAATTGTGTCATAAACTTGTGGGGCATCAATTTCTCCTGAAACTACTATTTGCCCATAGTCACAATTCCCAGCAGAGCCAAAAGTGTAGCTGACCCTGACGATACCACAAGTTTTTTCCTGGTTACCTTTGGTTAACTAGTTTGTTTCTGCTTAATGAACACCGACAATGGTTACCGTCAAACCATTTCATGCATAAGCGAAAAACAGCATTCCTGCCAAGTCACTATTTCCAATAGGATAATGACTTTTTGGAAACAACTGGAATAAAGATTTGGCAATAAACAATCAGTTTTCAGGGAAAAAAAAAAGTTTTAACAGTGTTTCACAGTATTGCCAGGTACTTTATAACAAACATGGAAAACACAAACAGACAGGCAGAAAAAAAATGAAAGCTAACCCCTCCAGAAGATTCAAATAAAATGGTAGTGCAGCACTAATTTTATGCATCAAGCCCCTTAAGCAAGAAAATCAAGTCACAGTGAATCACAGAAAAGAAACAAAAACAATAAGAACAAACAAGTGTTAGTGAAGCATGTATTAAAGTGGCGAAACATCCACTAGCCAGGCTGTATTCCTATACTGTTATATATAGTTGTCTATTGTGTGAATAGTGTCTCATGTCACATGATTCATATAATCCTGATGTTATTTAAGGACAGCACAAGTGAAAAACAATGACAATAAAAACATTTTCTGCCAATTACACCCTTACCAAGGCCCCACTAATGCAACAGATGTGACTGGAAACGAACCAAGCAAGCCTAACTGATCCCTCCAGAGCTGATGTCTAGACAAACCACAAAACAGAAGACACAAAGTTGCTCCTTTTCAACTCATTAATTAAACAGCCTGCTACTAGACAGCAAGAATACTATCTGTATAACTACAAACCTTCTGTAAGTATTGTTAATACATAAAGAACTGACAGGTAAGAAACACTGACAGGAAACGAAAAGGTGCCCATCAAGTGAGGAGTCCTTACGAGAGTCAAGTTTGCTTTAACGTTAGCAATAATGTCCAACACTGGTCTGACTGAAAACGCTGGAGGCAGGAGGTAGGGCTGCTCGGCCTCGTCTGGCACCATCACATCACCACTGGATGTGGGACGCAGTCACATCTCTGCCAAGTTACATGGTATGATACAATCAATCAAGGAAAGGTCAACAGACTTACAAGAATACACAGTAAAGGTACAATCTGCTACAAGAGTAAAATCTGAATATTTATATAATTATATATACTTTAAACATAAGAAGCATAAGAAGAATGTTTTAGGTTGTGCAAGTTCTTTCGAAAGATGGCAGAACAGCTGATCATTTGAAGACTGTCTCGAAAACTGGGCACTTGTGGGTATTCAGCCTCTTCATTGCCTTCTTCAGCTCCTTGCTTGACTTCTCCCACTTTTGGATGCTCGTCAGAAGGTACTTCTTGTCCACTTTGCGGCCCATGATCAGGTAGTTGTTGGTCAGGTGGTCCAGCTGCTGGCAGGGGCAGTCAGCCCCGTTCTTCAGGTAGAGCACCAGGTTCTTCAGGTCTTTTCTATTCAAGCTTCCTAGCTTCAATACCTTCTTCTTCTTATGCAGGATGACTTTGCGATCTGAGTTTTCCAGTTTCACTTCCTTAACTTTAGTCTTGATGGCTAGAAGACAAAACAGCAAAAAAGAAGCAGGCATCAGGAATGAGGTAATCTTCTGATCAGATCTCCATAGAAGTAGGGCTCTACAAGTGCTGAGTACAAATTATCAAAGCTTGAGTCATCAAAGTCTTACACTTACAAAATACCCCCAAGCTCACTCAGACTCATAGTGTATAAAGAAACACTGGCTTTGAAATGAGGATTCTCAGTAACCCCCACTGTCTCATGCAGGGTCTTTTCCAGTCATCAGCAAGTATCCAGCCACCATGTCAGAAATTACTCTATCAATAGTAGTAATAATACTCATGATGGAAGCCATGCTTAAGGCGTCAGAACTCAGACATGAACTATATCATCATTCCTATTCGATTATCAACTTCACAGGATGGTTGAGCAAATTCTAGGTTTTCTGTTCAGTTCTCGGGTTGCATGCAAGGGTATCATTTGTAATGTGGGTCATATTACTCTGTTCAAAGCTGCTGTTAAAGGTTCACTTACAAACACATAAGTTCTTGCTTTCAAAAGAGTCAATTTTAGACCATTGAGATCAATTATAGAAGCTCTCCCTTAGAATAAACATTCCAGTCATTTTGGAAAGTTGCACAATGGATATAGTGAGGTAATGTGGCTCAGGGGAGTGCTTTAATTAGAATGCGAGCTGCATGATCCTGGAGAAGGGGGCAAAGGTCTTCACGTGAGACTGTTGAAGGTGAAAGGGGGTCACGTGCAAGGGGTGTCAATACCAAAGCCCAGATAGTTCAACAATGGGCTCAATCAGTCAAAAAGGAGTTCTGCCCAGAGGAAAGAGACAGAGAATTAAGGAAACAGGGTGAGAGTGAGAGGTAGGTATCTGGTATTGTTTTCTGACTGAATTGACAATGAAGAAACCATCAAGGTGGAATCCGTTATCTGGGGAATTTATTTCCCGATGGAGGTCTGTCAGCACCTCCAGCCGTAATGTAACCAAAGGGATCAGCACCTGAAATATGTCCCTGTATCTCCCATATCAACCGCTGAAAGCCTGAAGAGTCCTGCCTCCCCTGAGGTCGTTGAATAAGAGCCTGGACATGCCAGGATCGGAACAAAGGAACGAAGATGAGACACATAACATGAGTCCCTCTGAGCTAACCTGGCCATGTACCACATAGTTATCTGATGACCCTTCACCTTAAAACATATCAGGGTGGACCAGGCCAGGTGTTATCTGAAACGCCAGGCAATTTGGTTGGCTTGCTTCACTGTGGCTCCGCTTCCTTTCAACAGTGAAAGGCAATCTACACTTCTGGTCCCTCTAATCTCTCCTGCCCTCTAATTTCTTGTTGTCACAAGACCATGCCACAGTTCCTTCATTCCCTCCAGTCTGAGGAGCTCTCCTCAACCCAAAAAAGGAATGGAAATAATCCCTTCAACCAACTTCCTGCCCAATCCCCCCACCCCCAAGCTCAGCATTTCTCAATCTCTCATCCTCCAAGCCTGGCCCCCATGGTTCAATAACTAACCCTCCACCTGAACAGAAGCTGACACAGTAGCCTCTCCTTGCAAGCAAATCAAACATTCACCCCGTCCAAGGAAGTGCTCCATCACAAGAATGACGTTCCCCTGGAGCTTCATTCATAAAAATGGTCACCTTTAACCTTTTTTTACCCCCATTGAAATTAAATGCAGAGTAAGAGATATATATCACTGACAGAATTTGCCAATGCTTTCATTATCATATGGCCTAAGACCTAAGCGGCTGCTTGTTCGACAGTTGAACCTGGTGAGTAAGGATGAGTATGACTGACACATGGCCTGACAAGGGCCCAATGACTGCCCTTGAATCTCCGGAGTTTTCCCCACCCCCTTGGGAATCCATCATGTGCTAAGCAGTGTTATGTTAAACATTAGTCTGGAACACTTATCTCTTTGTTTGGTAAAGCTGTCCTTACACAGGGGGGAATTTCCTCTCGATTGTATGAGCACTGTACACAAGGATCAATCACAGTTTCAAGTAAAAACAAATGACTCATAATCAGGTTCAATTTTCTGGGAAAGTGCTTAAAGTTCTGTGGTTTTAGGTTTGGTGCAAATGAGGACCTATTTGTCATATGTGACCTCAAGCCGCCCTTCTGAGTATGACCTGAGCCCAGAGAGCTGGGGTCTGAGACCCACGACGAGGTCCCTCATCTGCAGGCATAGTGAGGGGGTAGAAGAGAGCCAGGTTCTTTTGTGAACTCCAGAGCACATGGCAGAGAATGGACCTTCTGTGTCATCCACCTCCAAGGGATGTATCTATAGTCAGAGGGACAGGACCACTTTCAATGGCCAAATGAAAAACTAAAGCAACATTTTACAGTGTGAAGAAAAAAAACTAACATATTATTCTTACTGCATTACCGTTAGGCCATGCATAAACACTTTAAACCATTTTAAGAGATATAAAGCATACATTTGACCTTTTTATAGAACCAGCTATCTTCTGGAGTGACACCTACCCTAGCAGCCAAAATCTTGAGGTCCAAATCCAGACTCTTAAAACGCAATTTAATATTTCATTACAATAGGCATCCATCTCCTTGGTCTTAAAGGAGAATTCCATCCCAAAATTATGTTTGAAAAAGATCTTTCATAAGGTATCTGAGTAAAGATATATTATTTCATGAACATAAAACTGGCCTTTTGCTTTTAATACATTAGTCTTGTTTATAAAATATGTCTATGGGGAATAAAATTTTACAACCCATTATTCCCATTTTATTGCCTGAAAAAAACTAAATATGTGGGATTCTGTTTGGATTCTTGTAATGCTGAACATTGTAAACCACATAAAAATGACAGAGCTTTGCTTTGACTAAATGTGACATTAACAAAAATACAGCCGAAAGCAGAAAGTTTAGTTCATGAACTTATCTTTGCGGCAGACGGCAAGTTACGGGGATCGGCGAATGACTCCTGAGGGTGACAGGGCCACAAACGCTGGCTTCCTGAACCAGTTTGCAGTGGTAATTCTGCAGTGCACATTACAAAACAGCCGCCTTGGTGTGTGTCTCAGCATAAGATACTGTACATAATGTTCATTATCACATTTTACATCCTTTCCTCCCTATTTTTTGCACCACCACATCCGTGTACAGATACATATAAAATTTAAATATACATCTTGTTTTGGACTATACGGAAACATGTCCCTCAAACACCGAGCATTAAAGCATGACCACATCCAAGTGGGTATTTTAAAAAGCCTGTTAGAATCAATGTTTATGCTTCGCAGATGTCTTCATCCTGCCAATCAGCCCAATTAAACAGCTAGTTTTTTAAAACGCCTATGACTCGGTCACTTAAAAATGTACCATTAAAGCTCGCCTGTGGTAATTCTAAGCACTAACGTCATACTTATTAAACTTGTCGATCTGCTACCGCACAATAAACATTTTGCCTACAGCGCAATGAATACTGTTTTAGTGAAATACCTGACACAGTATTGCATACAAAACAAAAAAGTTCGCAAATAACGCATTACCAATACTGACACTACATTTGTGCACCTGAAACTATTTATGATTAGGCCTATGCAAGCAAGCATTTCATTGTACACGGCACTCGTACTTGTACACATGACAATAAAAGAATTGAATTGAATATTGTCTGTTATACAGAAACTACAACGCCTTTTTTTCTATGGGAAAAACAGCCAAACCTAACTAAGTGGTACATTTCTGTACGTGCTCGGCTTCATATTTATGTCTCAGCATCACAATTTAATAACACGACAGTTGCATTTTTAATTTAAATGAACTGATATTAATCAGATTAACACAGGTTGTCTCTGCTGAACTATGTTGAAACTGGTTCAATGAAAACTGCTAGATGAGACCCAGCCACAGAAATAAAGCAGAACAGAGGGGGAGTATAATTTACGCACCTATAAGATCCCCGCCGTAGTTCAGCATGCATTTATAGAGGTAGACTAGACTGTGCAGAGATATATATACATACGACTGTGCCAACAACAAACCTTAATTTATTTTGATCAAGAGCTGAAAACGAAATTCAGATGCACCTATTCCTTTTAGCAAGAAAAATTGACAATGAAGTTTTGCACAATGTTTTATCCCCTGTGTTGGTTACAGTGGCAATTAATTTCAGGAATTTCTAAAGGCAAATCAAAAATTAAAGCAACACCAACTTTTGTTTTCATTCACCCCTTAAATGATTCACCCGTCAAAGACATGGTACAATAAAAATAACAGCTTTTTCGAGTGAATCATTTTTATATTATATATTAAACTTTAAAAGACTATGAATTTTTCTGACATAAGCTGATCTGGATAAATTAAAATAAAAACTGAAATAAAACTGCTCTGAAGGAATTTTACAGTTTAATTTTAATGGTGTAGCAGATAGAGATTTTGAGGTCATGTTATCTCATTAAACTGGTCGTTGTCAAGCTACCTTACTGGTCCAGCTTTATACCCTGAAGGTGTCAGGGCCTGAGCATCACATCATAATCTGAAATTTCATTTAGGATCTACTGTTTGGCTGTGGAGAGAACATTCTCATAGTCATATACATTTCATATTATTGTAAAGCTTGAACCTAATTTTGTGTGTATAAATGTTTGTGTGATGTAACGAGACGTGTACTATTTTTACTGGACTAGGAGGATAATAATAAAGAAAACCACTGTGCCTCTTTTATCTTTCGAGCTGTAACACTTAGTTGTGTCCTTCAAACTAAAATGAATTGTGGTACCACTGGCAACCCAGTAAAGAATTAAAAATGAGGTTTCTTCACAGTGGAGCTTAAGATTCTTACACCGCATGGGCCTTTCTGCCTGGACTTTGAATGAACCTTCTCACTGTCTACTCTTGTAACATTTTTATAGTGTAGGACTTAACTGCCTGGAGGTCCAGCCTTGCCAGTTCTGTTTGGACAAATCCAAGCCAAACTCCGGTCCAGGTCAAGTTCTGAAAAGTGTTTTTCATTTCATTGTTAACAGCCTTCAGCATTAAACCTGGCCTGAAAATCCCAGCCGAGGCTTGCGTAGGCATCATGTTAGGTGAGTAGAAATCACCAGTGTCCTCGTGCCCAGTAACTGAACAAAAATACAAAGCCATGTTGCTTAAGGACAGCATAAACGTTTGTTGTGATGCACTAACAGCAGCAGAAGGCCCTTAGAGAGGCAGGCTGTTTAAGCATTTGGTGTCAGTGAGGTAAGGAGGGCACAAGGAAACACTGCAGTACTCAGTAATGCACTGTAACACAAGGAAACATACTGCAGTGCTCTGTAATACACTGTAACACAGGAAAACAGACTGCATCGCTCTGTACCGAACTGGAACACAGGGACTGCAGGACACTGTAACACAGTGAAACACATGGCAGTGTCCTGTACATCAAAATGAATGCACCACAACAATTATGCGTGCCCAAAAATATTTAAATGCACAGCAAAACATAGTCAACACAGCCAGACGCAGTAAGACGGAGCAGCACACTGTGCTGTCTGATATCACATCACCTCTTTCCCCTACATGAAGATGCCCAGTCCTATTCCAAGCCACAGTAATTCATCCATGGTACAGCATCACTTGTTAAATCATTAGATCATTCATTGTGCAACACTACTTATTAAGTCATTAACTCATTAGTTGTGCAACTTTAGGTCACACCTACTACTAGTTTTCTATACTAAATGGAGTTTTGGGGTCGAGTTGGGGGCTGTTGCCACACAGCATGTCCCCACATGCCACCAGACAGGCACTGGGGCATGCCAAAGCTGTGCCAATAACATAAACGAGCTGTCACTGCAAGAGCCCAAATGGTGGACCACAATTCCTCTTTCAAAGCCTGATTTCGCTAAACCCCACAATTCTACATATGGCAGGAATAATCTTAGCCTGGCAAACTGCTCTGTTTTTTATAAGTGTTGCTTCTTTTGTTCATCAGGCCTGTTCATGTCCAGCATAGGAACAGAGCTTCTTGTTTGGGAGTCTGTCTGCTTGGCTCATTTGTAGACGTCTTCACCTGTAAGCGAGCTGCTAATTGGAACAAAAATGACGTTTTTATTGAGCTGTGCTTTTTGATCTTTTACACATCAATGTTCCCAATTACTGAACATTGTTAGTGTGACCAAATAGTTTGCCTATTACCAAATATATGCTATTTCCATGGCCAAATGTTAAAACCAACCTTATTTAAAAAATTAAAAAAAAAACAGATTTTGCGTTGGAAGACCATAAGCACCAAATGATAAATCAAATGTATTAAAATCCACTGTTTGTGTTTGGAAATCATGCATCAACCATGCACAAGTCATGGAGCAGTCATGAAGAATGACACAGAGCAACAATGGCTGATAGTATGATATAAGATGGGCTGGTGTGCCAGTTTGAATCATGTGCCAAGCAAAGTAATTTCACCATTGGGTCCTTGGGTAATGTCCAGGCACCCAACATTTCTGCTCAAAGAATCAGCAAGAACATTCCTGGCAAAACAAAGCGGAAAGATGATAGGTTCCGATATTCTTGCTGAAAACAAATGGAATATGAGTTTATTGTGCAAAATCAGAATTTTCTGTGGCCTGGCACCTTGAATTAATTAGAAAAAATGATATCTATGAGCACGCTCACGCACAAGTCTACCCCTCACAATTAGATGGGGGGATGATGAGGAGACAATGAATGGAGGTATTTAAAAAGTGCCATTCCGTCTCCTGCATGCCATGCTCTCGCTCGCTGCCATATTTCACCATGGTTTTAAGGGTGTGCGTGTTGTACGTCGCCGCGAAACCCAAAAGCGGGACAAACACAAACACACACATTGGACTATTGTATAACTATGATTCATATTATTGAAAACAAATGGAAGATATGGTAACAGGACGAAAGAGGGAAATCACATATACGGCACAGTGACACAGCAACACAATGCTGAAAATGGGATTCTGGTTCCATTACATGACATCACACTTTCTCTGTCACCATCTCTTCATAAAAAAGTCCCTCCATGCCCCGCCCCCAAAGCCCTGGCCCGCCCAGTAAGTCTTCAGTGATTGGACGGCATGTTTGTATGTAAGTCGCATCTTGGGAAGGAGGTGGAAACTGACCTGGGTGGCCAAATGGGAGTGAGTAAAAGCTGCTGGGATGCCAGGGGGGGGGGGCATAATTTATTGCCCGGGACAGCTGCTTAATGAAGGGTGTAAGTGTCGTGGGGAATTACACCCAATTCATTCGTCACAGGGTATTACACCTTTAAAGAGCTTGATGGAGCATCACATGCCTTTATCAAGGCTACAGAACAAGCCCCAAATAGCGGTGGGGGTTGTAACTTGCAGTTAATGACCCCAAACTTATAAGGGACTCCACAGCTAGTCTGTCCAGACCGTGACCCTTACGAGCAGCGTGTTCCCTCTGCATCTCCCAACACTCACACCTTCTCCATATGCAGTACTCAGATATCTTTTTGCCCCTATGCTGGATACCTCTGGGATCGTTCATGCCCCCCATGTATCTCAGGGTCTTATTTAAGCGTATTTGGGTAAAAACTTCTGCTAAAACTGGTTGTGCTGTGAATCCCGGATTTAACCAAAGAATCACTGAAAGATTCCCCAGGCTGCAGCTGCAGGTAGAGTCAACTTAACCCTCTGGAACTTCACCGTGGAAGGTGACCTGGCAGCAGAACATCTACATGGCATCTCGGGGAATGCAGACTGAGGTACATCATGCACACTACCCTGCCTCCACGAACCATGGCAGAAGGTGTGCTCACCCCCCCCATCCTGGCCAGACCTGCCAGGCACTGAGACCTGATGAAATGGCTCGACTTCAGACTGCTCAAAGTCTCGTAAATTCTTCGGTAATCAGAGGCAGCCCTCCACACTCCTGCATCTCACTTGACTGGGCAGAGGAGGTTGGGGTGGGGGGGGATCATTAAGCGGGGAAAGGGGGAGAGGACTGCCAAGAGATGGGGAAGAGAAACATTTTAAGTTTCTTTTTGATCTCTCATGAAGTTCTTTCTGGTTCCAGATCTGTCGTTCTCCATAGACAGTGTGCCATCAGGGGTAAAGAGCTTCTTTGTCTGTGAAGTCACCCTAATGTCCCTGAGAAGTAGGCAGCACCAGGCACTAAGCCCTTCAAACACAACAAAGTTTGGTATCTTTGCTTTCCTCTGGTCCTTTGTTACCTTGCTGAGGTCATAACACATGTGATCCATTTTAATCTTCTCTTCCTTTCCTCTTGCAGACCCATCAAAACTCACAGGATTAGGTTTAATCCCAGTTTTTTTTTTGTTCTCGTCCTGAGCTGACTGGCCAAACTGTCAAACCCAATCGGTAATTATGAAAATGCTTGCGTCACGTTAATTAAAGAAGTGAAACATGCCTACTACAGGAAATGGCTCGGCTCATTACTCATCGAAGGTGGGACTTCATCTGTCTGAGCAAACAGGATCTGGATCTTCCCCAAAAAGCCCCTCCCATTATTCCCAGCATGTGACGGGTAATGCCCCACACTTCACCAGCAACCTGGGTGATGTGGCACAAAAGCTGGGGTTGTGTATGATTGTGGGTGAGTAGTCTGCGGTTCTGTCCAGAAGGTTACTGGCTTGAGTCCCATGCCCAGTAAAGTAACCATATAATGATTGGGCCCTTGAGCAAGGGCCTTAACTGTGAAATGAAGTATCATTATATTCTTGCTCAATAAACATTTAATCAATTTCATCTATTTATACAGCTGGAAATTTTCACCAAAGCAAGTCAGGTGAAGCGTCTCACTCAAGGCTATGAGGGCCCTCTGTTCTTGGGATGTATTTCGACACCCGAAGCTCTTTCCCCTGCCGTGGAAATGTGGGGAGGTGAGATGACTTACCGAACTCACTAGCGCACACGTGCTCCAGGATGATGTCCATTTTCAACTGATTGTCACATGGTGGACAGACAGGCTCTGTGGCTGTGAAAGAGGGAGAAATGGGGATATGGTTAGGGGGGGGGGGCTGAGGGACGGGGTAGGGGGGAGTCACAGGGCTGCCGCTCCTCTATTATTCCGTCCTGCTGACTGGTCTATACAAACCAGCAGGTTTCCAAAACACAGAAGGCAGTGATTGCCCCGGCGGATGCAAATCTAGCACCCTCATCAGTGCCGCCCGCTGACATCAACACCCAAAATGGGGGTGGGGAAGGGGGGGCACTCCATGCTAATGTACGTGGGCTCCCTGAGCAACTTCAAATGTTTATGTTTTAAAGTATTTGCCAAATCAAGACTCATTCCGGCACAGAGGTTTCATCCTGAATACTTCTGCGATACCATAACGAAATTCGGAAAGCATTTCCCCTGTTGTGCAAGCTGGGAGGAGTGTGTTCGGGAAGTGAACAGTAAAGCAGCCCTGGAGCTTTGTTTGTGTGCCAATGTGAGCTGGACACCTCATCAGGCTCCTCTGAAGGTGCCTGAAACTGCACATTATTACTGCATTGTTCGTTAAGATAATGCCCTCCATACACACAAACATTTAAAGTTTGCAGTTTTATATTCCAAAACTCCTTTTTCGGTGTTCATTATTTGATTTGACTCACCGATGAAGCAGAATTATAGGAATTACAGCATCAAACATAGTTCAGCATTACCCACTAGGGCCAGCAGGTGGAATGGCAGTTAAGGGCATAGAAGTAGAATTAGAAGGCTGTCCAAGTCCCAGGCTGCCGTTTGCTGTTATACAGTTGAAGACGCATAACTGAATCGCATCTGAATTAAGATGTCCAGCTGTGGCAGCAGCTCACTTCGTAAATCACATGCAGTCTGCTCAGCATGAGTGAAAACTGAGGCACCGTGGGCAGGTTTGGCTTAGTTTAACAAAGACTACATGGGCTCTGCTAATCAGACATGAACACAGCAAGAGGCAGCAGGAGGACAGACTCAGGAAGACAGTCAGACGTCGGCATTCCTTAGCTTTATAGTGTTACTAGTCATATTTTCCCTGTCTGATGAATATAATAATAACAATTACTCCCCTCTTTTCTTTCTCCTTCTATTCCTTCCTTTCTTTCTTTTTTCACTTTTCTCTTTTTATTTTCTCTTTCCTTTCTTCTTTCCAAAATGCAGGGACACACATGTGCCTTTTACTGTACTTCTGTTGCCACTGGGTCATTCTCAGATGGCACTATTCCACTGGCATACAGGAACCAAGCCGTACCCAAACCGTACCGTGAAGAGACACTAGCTACAGGGTGGTTCCAGCAGGCTTCGGGCTTCCACTATAGAAGGGTCGGCTCGGTGAAGGTGTCGCCAGCTTAGGAGAGCAACAGTGATGTATAACCAAAATCCTGCTAGCATGTCTGTGACGATCGCCATGCTATGTTAGCATCAAACATTAGCATTAGCTTGCGTAAATATGCATCACGAGTAAGTTCCATTTGAAAATTTTCAAGTTCCAAGTTATCGGGAATGCCTCGCAATGTGCAATACTACTAATAATGAATAACATAAAGAATATACACTTTTTCCTTCAGATAGCCCATGCGCAGAACAGCGGTATCTCTGTGCACCAATCAGATGATGGTGACGCGACCAGCTTGGTTGGGTCACGCTTTCAGCCCTGATAGTACGCCTTGCGGTATGGCTCGGTTTTTGGTGACAGTGAAAAAGTGTCAAGAGTTCTCTAAACTAAGGGTTGCTGCTTCTTACGGGAGGTGTTAAGGTGGTGGAGGTGTTAAGAGAGGCAATACACAAGGTCCCAGTTCAGTCACGGCGGATGGGGGAGGGCACGAGCCTGCTGGATTCAACCGTTCTCCACACTAAACCGAGTATGTCATTGTCAACAGGGTGATAAAGACATCAAGGGCCTAAACGGCTAACAGCCCCAGTGAGTAGCATGCTAATTAAGGAAGGACTCGGTATGAGACGTGGACAAATGGCCTGTCCAGTTAAGCCGACACACAAGCCCAGGCTGCCCCCTTTGCACGCTCCCCTTTGTCTGCTTTCATGCATACAATTACACGCTGATACTTCCTCCTGAGAAAACACGCAGAAGCACTAGTCCATGTCAGCTGTGTTTCTTCCAAGCTTTCTCCATTTTTTTTTTTTCACATTTCATGAATAGGTGCATTAAACTGTGTCACATTCAACTGTACATCAACTTATTTAGCAAAAGCTTTTACGCAAAGTGACGTGCAATTGAGGAAGGAGAGTCAGACAGTCCATGGTGCAACTGGTCCAATAGTGACGTCACTTTGCCGACCTGGGATTTGAACTGGCAACCCTTCTGATTGCAGGCACAGCGTCCGGACTAGCCGAGCCAAATACCACCTGCGTTAAATGAGCTGCAGTTCTGGAACCAGAGATGCTAGATAAATTATGATTTCAAATCATATGTGTACACGGAATGGAAATTATTTTGGGGAAAAAAGCCAAACTACGAACCATCAGCTGTATTTTCCTGTTGCCCTGAAATATATAACAAGGAGACGCAAAAACATCTTTACATCTGCTGGCCTATACTACTGTACAGGAAAGGCACAATGTTTTGAAACTGTGTCAAATCACAAACACAAACACAATGCTACAGAATTGTGGGGGCGTTGTGGTGAAAGGCTGGACTTGAGATGAGACATTTCAGGTTCACTTCTCGGGATTCTGCTGTTGTACCTGCACAGGAGGTTTCAAAATCACCCCCCGTGTGAACTCCAAGCAAGATGCATAAGCAGATGTAAACACGTAAGACAGAAGCATGTAGAAGCACTTTAACCACACAGACATGAAGCTCAGGTGGGCACGGATCATTTGATGTACATCCTCACAAAAGCGCACACCCACACATGTAATTTGCTGACCGGAGCAGGGAGGGGTTAATTTTTACTCCGTGGCTACATGTCTGATACATACATCAATAGTCTGAGGCACACACGCATCTCCAAGGTCCAAAATCCTCCCAGCACCCCCCACCCCCTGCATCAGGTAACGGGCCAGCAGGATGTAGGGTCACATCCCTCCCTCCATCATCCTGTTTGAAAAGACACACTAGGGATCGACTCTCAGGCCTGCATTTCAGTTTGCTGCCCCCCCCCCCACTGCTGAGTGCCTCCCTTCTCACAGAACGCAGAGTGAGGCCTGGTGACGACCACCAAACACATGAACGGCCGCTTTTGACATTATCACCTGGGACAAAAGCCAAACACTGCTAAAGCCATGACCACAACCAGCTCCTACTCCGCCTTATACCCACTGGGTGTGCATAGCATCCCGTAAAATGCACACGACTCTGCGCTTCCCTCCACACGGCTGTAAATTGGATTAATTTCTAACTGCAATGCTCCATGGCGGATCAGAAGGCCAAAAGAAAAAAAAGCACGTGAACTGTGTAAGGTCGTCAATTCTGAATCAAATGTATTTTAACTTAGGTAGCAGATAGCATAGCTTGAATGAAAAATGTTTTTCTAAATCCCCAAAATACAGATATAATCTTCTGGTTAAGTATCGTGGACCAGTTGCTCACCCTCAAACTTCATCCTGTACGCAGTTACATGAAAAAGCAAAGTGCTATAGGCTGGAGGATGTGGATAATGATGTCTGAATAAATAAACACGGTAAAACTGTTTATTTATGAGGAAATGACTTGACGCCTTTGACTGAGTACCTGGGATGCGCCGTTTGGTGGAGCTTGCGTCAGCATGTTGAATGCTTTGATAAACAAGAGCTCCTTGAACCTTAAAAAGGTGCGATTTTCCCATCTGCATCAGATTTGCATAAATTATCACCCACCGATGGCCCCTGTTGCTTGCCCAACACAGGAACAAGGCGAAAATGGTTAAGGATGAGACTGTGAGATACCTAAAGCAGCATTCTGCTAATTACTATAGAGCCACATGCAATTTGGACGAAAGTGCAGCTCATTGATCCAATTTCCACCTGCCCCACCCATAGCTTCTGCGAATACAGTTCTGTCAAATGTCATCAAATGCATGTATCTCCATCACCCAAGCTGTGGGGACCTTTTGTACCATTATATATTTTGCTATGAGAGTGGAAGCTTGGAGCCTGTGTGCAGGAGTGGTGGATACCCATCTTGTAATACAGTATTTCCCAATCCGCTCCTCGGGGACCCACAGTCGGTCCACATTTCTGCTTCCTCCCAGCTCCCTGCCAGACAGTCCACATTTCTGCTTCCTCCCAGCTCCCTGCCAGACAGTCCACATTTCTGCTTCCTCCCAGCTCCCTGCCAGACAGTCCACATTTCTGCTTCCTCCCAGCTCCCTGCCAAACAGTCCACATTTCTGCTTCCTTCCGGCTCCCGGAACTGAAACGTGAACTGTTTGCGGATCCCCAGGGACCAGATTGGGAAACATAAACACAGGTGGAATGGCTGAACAAGTCAAACAGCCCTGAACACAGTTAGAGTCTTAACATCATGGGAAAGTCACATGACCTACATAGCCCCAAAACTGGCCAACATTACCGGCCAATTAGATTTTCCCTTTTCAGCTTTTGATGTTTGTTTATGGTTTGTTTATGGTGTTGAGTTCTTACAGACACTCATGTTTGTTATGTCAAAGTCATCAGTTGTGAATCACAAACAAACACTGTCCCTCACTTCTTCCTTCTGCCAGTCCTCCAAGGGGACCACTGGAAAGTTACCATTCGTATCTGAATCACTCCCTCATGGTAATGAAATCCAGCTCCTGCCTGACATTACATCCAGCAGCACTGAGTGCCGTGCTCGACTGTAGTTGCCCATGTTCTGGTACAGGAGGTGGGCAAACGCAAAGAAATCACATGACCAGATGACCAACCCCCCCCCCCCCCCCCCCGCCCAAAGCAGCCTGCTAAAAGACTAAAATGACTACCAGCTGTTTAGATAACAAATATAATATTGGTTTCAGATGAGACTTATGGGAGGAAAAATAAAATCAGGATCGGGAAAGGAGCTTCCAGGAAACACTGTAGGCCTCGAACCACGTCGGAGACTTTATATCACAGGCGGTGAGAACTGGACACTTTAAATAATTGGCTGCTGTGTGGCCAATGAGAACATCCGTGCCCTTCCTAGCCAGAGTGACAGAGCCCTGTCTGACCTACTACAGGCAGTTACTCATAAACGGCCTTTCAGGACCCTGGGTTTTGGTGACCCTTTCTCCCCCAGGAAAAAGGTGTTAAAAACTGTCAAACACAACTTAAAACACATTTAGTAGAAATGCTGTCATAAAAAATATTTTCTGATTGACCCTTAATTAAAGCCACTGCCATGGACGTAAAGGGCATTTCTCAAGAAAGTATGCGAGAAATATTTGTAAGAAATACATGCCTGAAAATGAAATTCACACAATTTCAGGCTTATGTGCTTCTGAGTAAAGGCGTAAATCTGCATTACTAAAAGTACTGAGAATCTGTCACCCTGCAAGTAAACAAACAATGGATGAGTACCAATGGTTGAGTATCAATCGTACTGTGTGCCACTCACACCCTGCAATCCAGTCACAAACAAAGAGGTATAAGTCTGGTCAGCTAATTTTTCCTATACCACCACACACATGACCCACTGCAGGTTTGCTGAAAGGCAAAACAGGCATTTCCAACGTGGTTTAACCTGGTGCAGAATGGCTGTTAGGGAAAGTCGGACCTTACCTGCAGATCCAGAGGTATCCGTGGCGTTGGCGCGGCTCATGGCGATGCACATTTCTTCGTCTTTGGGGAACTGGCTGCAGGAGAGCATCTCGGGCCAGGGGAAGCCAAACGCCTCCATGATAGGGGTGCAGCTGTCACGAACAGCCTCGCAGAGCCAGCGGCAGGGCATGACGGAGTGATCCAAGCACACGGGCGCAAACAGCGAGCACAGGAAGACCTGCGTGCCAGGATGGCAGCCCTTGTGCACCAAAGGTACCCAGCTGCCGGCCTGCTGCTTGACCTCCGCCAGAGTCTCATGTTCCAGCAAGTTGGGCAGCAGCATCTGATTGTAGCCCACATTGTGGCATAGCTTCAGGTCACTGGGGATGTCAATGCATTGAGGCTTCTTCCCATAGGTGGGGGGATTATATGACTTCCATGTAATGAATTCCTCCTCGGAGGTCTGGGTGCATGTTATGCCCAGTGTTAGAACGAGGACCTGAATCAGAACAGCCGGTCTCCGGAGGAGAAGCGAAGAGCACTCCATTTGCTCCTGCAGGGGAAGAGTGATGTCAAAGTGAGCGTGGAGAACTTGCTGAATAGGAGTTAAAACCACGGCTTGCTCCTGCTCTGCAGCTGTGCAGCACTGACAGACCAGACCGGACCCGACCACACCGACCGCCTAGGTGTCATAGAGTAAATCGCGCGCAGCCCAAGAACAAGAGGAGCCTCGGAAGCACCTCCTGGCCAATAGGAGAGCGCCATTGCCTTTTGACACGCACACGTAAATCAAAAGGCTGATTTAACACGCAATTGTCACGGCTGGAGAGCGCAAGATTTATGTAAAGCAAATCGCAACGGGGTTTACGCTCGGCGCAATTTTCTTTTTATGAGAAACTTAGAGGAGTCGGATCTTACTGGTTACTTACAGGATTTTACTGATGTAGCTTTGGTAACGCAAAGTGTTCAACGATTGCTCCGCTACTCCGTTACGGAGATGTCACTTTGGATCTGTTTATTAATTTTTAAATGTCTTGAATATCATGACTGATAAAATGCATGCATCGGACAGAGTAAATAGTGAAAAACCCGTGAAATTTATTTATCTATCGGAGTAGAATTTATTGTGAGATAAAGAACAAAAGGGAAAACGGCAGAAGTTAGGTAAAATAAATAAACGGTCTTACCTGATCAAACCGTGATTCTCACCGTTGCAGGTTCTCCTTACATCCAAACTTTCAAAACAGACGTGAATATCTTTTCCTTCGTTTCTTTAATCACGACGTTGATATTCAAATTAAGGAAACACCTCCGAGCCGAGGATCTGGATCTCCTCCCTATTAGGAGTCCCTCGACTTTGAAGAGTGTATGATTTGTATGAGCTGGAATGCAGATTGAGAAGTTAAATAACCAGGAACCACTGGGAAGGAGAATGGGCTGGCGTGCACTTTATTATTTCCATCATTTGCAAATGATGTAGTTTATCTAGATCATAAATATGGACGTGGTGGCATATGGATTAATGCACATTTCGTTTTTAAAAATGAACTGCGCAATAAAGTGATGTTTTGGGTCCCGCGGACTCGTGGAGAAGATGTTTCTGCTTCAGCAGTATCTCGGTTTTACTACACTACGATAATTAACAGTCTATTGTTGTGAAACAACTTAGAAGTCATATATCTGTCAAGCCGGATGTGGTTTCTGCAGCTTTCTGAGACAGTATAAATGCGTTTGCTGCATTCCCCCTCACTAATGAAATAAAAGGTTACAAATGTTTAATACATTTCATCACCACGGTGTATGTCGTTTAACTCCTTTATTGACCCTATAGTACAGTGTTTTAGTCTGTCTTCGGCGATGTATAAAATAAATAAGCCTAGTAGTTTGGCTATATTGTTTTTCCGCGGGTACTAGAGACAGAGCTCAGTAAGAACTCAAACATCTTACAGTAAGTGAGCTGGTTGTATATCGCATGGGTGAGCACCGCTTCTATGTTTGTCTTTATATATAAATATATATGTGTGTTGTGTGTGACATTGTATTAGTGGTAAAATCGCCTCTCTTCTGGGTATCGGTTTGGGGTAGGCCTACTCCACCGGGGAATCACTAACACTAGCAATTAAGTAGCCTGTCATTACTAACCTCATCTAGACTTACCAAACCATCGAGTACAAAACAATGCTTGCTTTAAACATTCAAAATGTTTTTATTACGTAAAGGAGGCAAGGACTGAGTATGACTGACACAGCTCAGGCTTCTAAGACATTTATTTCTGTTTGTTTATTATTATTATTATTATTATTATTATGAGCCATTGCGTGGGACTCAGCATGACGTTCACATGTTTTTCTTCAAACGGGTAACAAATTACATCAACTGACACCATGAGCATTACAGCGACTAGCAGAAAAGAACCACTTGATGAGGTGAAATCTGATTACTTTGTCCGTCTTTGCAGGGCTGGACTTAAAAATCGGCTCTAGACTTTATGCGATTGTTGTTCTATTTAAGAGTAATCTGAATTTGAAATTTGAGGTAATCTCCGTCGTAAAAACTGTTTTGAAATGTATTCCAACGCAAAGCGTTTAAGTTTACGTGTACTGTGTCAACGGCAGATGGTTAGCCTACATTAGAAAGACATATGCATGGTACACCTAATATGAATTTAACCACAAATTTTCTGCCCTGTATCATTATTATTATTATTATTATTATTATTGTTATTGTTATTATTAATATCATTATTATGGGTTATGTTTTTGTGAATAACATTGTGAAATATTAAAAGCTGAGTCCTACAACTTAAGTTATATGAACCCTAATACAGTAAGTGCAATGACGTAGCCTACACTGTTTATAATATTGGAGTAATAAAAATTAAAGTCTCACAATTGTAATAATAGGCCTAACAATATTAATAATAGCAATAATGATAAGAAGCGCTCTTTTGAGTTTCGGAGTTTTCTTTATTGAATAGGTAACAAAAATATAAATACGATTAATAGAATGTTCACACCCATATGTATATGTAGGCTAACACATGTAAAGTACATCATTAAAGCTCATTTACAACGAATATACTAAGATTTTAATAAGATGTTTCTCTTACATTTTATTCCAATAATTAGTAATATGTCGTTATAGATTCATCACCGATAGGCGGGCTACGAAAGGCAATGTGTAGCCTCCGAAATCACTGCGCAGTTCAGGGCATTAGATTTCTCATGCCAATAAATATGAAATTTACAAGAATGGACTGTGTGACCCTGGATCACAGGAACAAGGTAGAAAACCTCTGTGGGGTTCATTTAGGTAAAATACTCTGCATGTAGAAAACCATATGCTATCCAAAACGCGCTGGCAGCTACCCTGAACGCTTGGAAATCACAAAACATTAAAGCAGAGGCCAGTAAAATTAAGGTGTTTTGCACGGAGCTTTTCAAGGCTATATTTCTAAGAAATCGTAAATGTTAATATGTGAGCGAGAGGTTATTACAAAGAGAGGTAAGTAATGGTTTAAGGTGTCTCTATTGGCTGTGTTTTATTAAGCCAGTTCGTCGGCGTGGCCCTTGCAAGTTATGCGCTCCTTAACAGGGCATCTCTGCGGCCGCGGATCACTTTATGTGGCTAAATGACAGGGCAGGCAGAGGTCAGCAGGCACCCTGTCCTCACGCTGACTGGGATCAGTGATTTCTACAAACAGAAACTGTATTCCTTTACAACACTGCGCTTGTATGCATAAATCTAACCGCTTTACTGGGAATACCATAAATTTCACCGCTTCGGGTTTTGTCACTCATCCTTCGGCTGCAGCAGCCTGTCTGGAATCGTGCTTATTAAACGCTTATTAAACTAATATGAAATACAGACGAATAATATGCATAACGTGAAGCAAAGATTCTCCCTCCGAATATAAGGTTTAGTTGTTATATTTTAATTTACTTAAGAATGATTTGATTGCATATCCTCACTAGGGGGTTCAGTTCGCGAAATTGAGATGCGGCTTTTCCGGCTTTGTACATAAATTAATCTCCTATCAGCTTCGGGCTTTTCCAGTCTCGTGAACCCCCAGCTGCAAACGGGAGACGGCTACGCCGGTGGCCCCTTTGCTTTTCCGGCGATCTTCTGTCTGTGTATCTGGCTTAAGGACGGTGCCAAAAGATGTGTTCCGAACGCCAGACGCAAAACTGCCATCTGTCAGCAAACACGGGATGCTTCTCCGACAATGCAAACATTTTTGGGAGCGATAAAGAGATAAAACGATGTTATCTGAAGTCAGTATCGCGCTTTCTGCCTGCCTCCACCAGGATACTTAAGATAAAGATTTTTTATTGTGTTCTGATCTTCATCTGTAGAAAGAGCCTGGAGTTTTATTTTCAGACCCATTTAACATACTGGCTTCATCGGCCTTTTTAACTGCTAACTCATCAAAATTTCATACTTAACTGTGCAAATCCCTCTACTGATTTTGTACACTTTTGTACGGCTAAGTAATCTAGAACCATTAACATCTAGGACACATGCACTACTGTTAAAGTGGACTGACAGCATTTCGAGCTAGATTAAATAGATTTTGTAATGAAAAATATTCACAACCAATTCAAATGCTTTGGACACTGAAGACGATGTTTCGTCTTTAAAAATACAGTTACACCTAGAGTATACAGTGGAATAATTATGACAAGCTTGCAATGCCTAGTGAGATCATATCAGCATCTACTTTGTGGCTGTGTATGTCACTATCTGTGCCCGGCCTCCCTGCCTTCCATGCTATGGTTGAGATCCTCCAGTCAAGGTAATCTTAGCACAAATGCACATGGTGGGCAGTAGCATGTCAGCCTGTAGCAGCTTGTCTGGACACAACTGACATACCCCTGGTCAGACTGGTCTACAGATTTTGCATCAGCAGCAGCCTGCTGCCAGTATAAATCCAACTGCTTTACTCGGCGTCCATAAATTCCACCCCATTGATTTTGCCTTCCATACTTCTGGTGCTGCAGCCAGTCCAGAATTGTGCATGTATTCCAGTAACTTTTTGCAGATAATACAGTATATAAAGTACAAGTGATGTGAAATGTTGGCAAGTTACATTCATAAAGTCAAGCAAAGATTCTCCCCTCCAAGTATGTGTAGTTTTATCTAACAGTATTTTTTTTTATCAGTATACTTTTAGAAGAAAGGGTAAAAAAAGTTGTGCCTTTGCTTGTCACTGGGGTTGTACCCTCAAGGGTCTGCAAATTGTACCCTTAGCTCTAGGTAATTGTAGCTTTTAAGGTACAGAAATGGACTCTGAGGAACATTTTTGTACCATCGATGGTACATTAATTCTGTTTTTACCTCAGAGTTCATTTCTGTATCTTAAAAGGTACAATTACAAATCTTTACCCTTTTTTCTTAGTGTGATATGTAGAGTTGTGGTCACTAAATTGTGTTAGCTCTCCTGAATCATGACACAGACACGTGGGAAAAAAATGCAGATAAGCAGAAATTAAGGATGTTTAGTTGACAGATTTTGTAAAGAGCAGCCACATGGTACTGTTCAAACGGGAAAAGCCGATGTTTCACAGTGACCAAACAGGCACTTTATCAAATTTAGGAACCAAAAACTGAAACACGTTTCATGTGGACATAAAATCTCCTGAGGAAAATAATTTTAAAGTCTGATTTACAGTACCTCCTTGTGAGGCTACTCTCACTAGGTCATGTGACCAGGAGAAACCCCTAAACCTGCACCCCCTGCTGGCAGCTGCCTCGTCTCCCAGGGAAAGTAGAAGGTTCATCCGACGTCCGGGGATGGCGACGGTCAGTAATGTTTCTGGGGCCCGAGGCTCTTCGCTCACATGCCGCCTCCCAGTTTGTTCTTAACCTTCCATTCTGTCCAAGTGTTAATATTCTTGTTTTTGTTGTTATCATCTGTGGCTAAGCTCACATCTTCATCCAAAGGGACCTACAAATTTGCCCATTTATACAGCCAGATATTTTTACTGGAAGAGTTTGGGTTTATGACACTATCAAGAGTACAACAGCAGGAATCTCCTGTGATTGGACTGGCAGCCTAAAGTGAACAAGTCTGTCTCCTGGCCACCTGCTGTCTGAAGTATATAAATTAATCATGCCTGTCCTATGTTCAGACCTTGTCTTTCTGAGCCTCCATTCATCACTCGCAGTGACCTGAGTCTGGGTTATTTGACTCACCTGTTAATTATTAATGATTAAGTGCCTTGCTGTATTAACTGGTTGGGCAATAAAACTGTTGGCAATGTGGCCCACATGAACCTGGTTTGGGGCACAGCTTGCACAAATGAATAAAGGCTTAGAGGATTCAAAAAACACAACAAGACCATTAACATCTCCCAGAACTGGAAGCGTCCTTTGAGGATTGTAGCTGTACATTTTCCTGGATGTTCCTGGATCTATTTGGATGTTCATATTATTCACAGTTTTTTTTTTTTTTCAATAACACTTTTCTGGGCAAATTTTCTTAAACGAGGATTTAAACATGTCGTCGGCCAACATGCTGGAATGAAGCGGCCTGGTCTGTTTTAAAGGCTGCTGTTGTACTCTGAGCATCTCATGCACTCCAAACCGATCGCCATCCTGTACTTTTGCTGCTACAGTTCACAGCTAGCAAGAGGAAAATAAGGCCAGAGGAGATGCGGAGTGGAATATTCACTAGCACTGTAAGTTTTCATACCTCTGTGTTTATTCGCCCCTCTCTGGGAAACTCCCTCTGTTTTGGGAGACTTGCTTGAGGGCTGGGAATTCTGCCACCAGATTGCTTGGCATTGATGACCTCATTTTACACGCACACAGAACCAGCACTAGGCAGTCTCTGCAGTGCAGAACATGGGCTCCAGCACCAAAAAATGCCTGGAACAGCCATGTCTTTCATTGCAGAATTATAAGATGGCTGGAGAGGGCTGAGAACTGAAAGAATATCTGACCTACAGGTGACTCAGTGACTGCATGACAGAAGAGTAGCACCATATGTGCACTGACCAATTCCTGACCTTTAAATGTCCCATGCATCATAGAGACAATAAAATACTTTGACTTAATACTGGCTCTTGAGATGTTGAGCGGCTCAGTCTCTATGTCCATTATGGGAAGGTCACCAGTTTGAACCTCGTCCTTGACAGACCAGTTATAAGTCTGTGGGCTCATGAACAAGGCCCTTAACACCCCTCTCCAATAGTGCCTCTCATTGGCTGACCCTGGGTTGTGACCCCCCCAAGTTATGAATGTGGTAGGCAAAGAAAGGCATTCCAAAATGTAGTTATGCAAATTAGGGATTTATTATTACTGTATAACATAGGCGTATATTACAGGGTGGTGCCCCCCCCCAATAATCAAAACTGGCAAATATATTCCCTCCCCAATAATCATGTCGCTCCCTAAATGGGTGGAGACCCCAACTGCAATGTTCAAGCCAAAGTTACACCCTTGCTGTGTAATGTTATAATTGCTTTAAACCACTGACCTTGACCTTGGGTAATTGACCTTGAACATCCAGAGATTTTTTGTGATATATAAATATGGAAATTTGTTTCCTTTATTCTGTCTTCCTCTGGCTTTTTATTCACTATTCATTGTTAATACTGGCACTGTTGTATGTCAAGTGACGCTGTTATTTGTTGTGAAAGGTTCCATAAAAAATTGAATTAGAATTGGTTGTTTGCAAGGTTCTTGTGGCTCTAAGCAGATTGAGAAACTATTACTCAGTATTTTGTCTTCAGAGCTTAATGAAACTAATAAAATCACTGTGATCTTGAGTATGTGTAATACATTTCCCATGTGTTATATTTTATTTCCCACATAAAACTTTTGATCTGTCCAAACAACTGACATGTCTACAGGACAAAGGATTCCGTACCTCAAGGTGCCACCCACCTGCTCACATGACCTGCATTCATTTCCTGAATTAAGACCCCTAGCATGGACCAGCGTGGGATCTTGTAAATGGGCAGAGGCGGATTAGCACGATTCCATCAGAACGTCACCGTGACAGTGCCAAGTTGGTCCATGAGCGCCCTCTAACCTTGAAGTGATGTAAATGCCGCAGTCCCATAGTTCCATAGATAATAATGAACTTATAACAGGACACCAGTTAGGGAAAGATGATAACAGAAAAATAAAGCTGCCTTCACTCAAAAGGGGTGGGTGTTTTCAATAAGCTTTGCATTACCATAGCTGAGATATAGCCCTTAGGTTGACTCATTGAATCATTCATTCATTCATTCTTTTATACAAGTCAGCCTATGATAAAATTCAGTCTGTTGATCATTGTCATGCTTTACACCCTTTTGTTGTTTACGTCACTGAGGCAGAGTCTCTAAGTCCGGTTTCTGTTTGCTGTTTCTGTTTTCTCTGTATTAGTGCAGCACACATCTCCCTACATTTTGGTACTGATGACTGCATGCTAATGAAGCTTGGCGTTGTCCTGTGGGGACTCCTGTCACAAACCTGTCATCTGTCTCTCTGGATCCCTGCTATCAGAACATGACAGCCATGCAGTAGAGTCTTCATCCACAGCAAGCTGTCTGTTGTTTGCTAGTTGGTGCGGGCTGGTTGGGTCGCTGCCTCATCTGGGGTTCAGCAAGCCATGAACTCAATGCCTTGAAGAAAGCATGAAGAAGGAAATCTTAGCCAGAAACAGAAGTGACTGACTTGGGGATCTTCTGTGATTTTAGCACTTCCTCTTCAAATTCCCCAGCATTTACAAGTAACCAGCCAAATGGATTGCGTCAGGTGACCCCCCTGGTGTTAAGTGCATACCTCTGTAACATTGCATGCATTTTTATGTGATTTTCATTTATATAGCCTCCAGAAGCAGACAGGCCTTTTGCTACACAGTGGAAGAAAGTGAAGAGAAACAAGGCCAAGGGTTTCATATGAGTGGAAATGTTTTAAAGATGCACAAATAAAACACAATCTAATTAATGTGTGGCTCTGCCTCCTCTATCCCTCCCTTATCCTGTCAGTGGAGATGTACAATTTATGAAGCTCAACAACAGGACCAAGGCAGGGATCAGCCAGATGTAATTCCATCAGATGGCCCCAGTCACGAGCAGAAGCGGCTTCAAGCGGCCTCCAGTCACTCTCTCATCTTCTGACATACAGACAGAGTGGGTGCCGGGTTGGGATCTGTCTGGGGAATTTAGGGTAAACCACTTTTACAATGTAGCTGCCTTGGGTCTATAGATAAAACAGCATTTAAAAATGTATGCACATACCACACACATTGTTCCGTACAGGAACACCATGTCTTAGGAGGAACAGTATCAGAGAAGAATGGGAAGAGATAAGAGAGAAACTTTCCGAGGCCAGTGGGCAGTTCAGTACTTACAGACACAGATTCTTGGAGGCTGACCAGGAGTTCCACCTGTGTTTCTTCAGCTTCCAGCTATATTAAGGTTTTTGTTAAAAGTTCCACCATTTAAACTTGCTAATTATAATGAGCATAAACAAAAGGACTATACTGACAGCTGGGTTGTGAAAAGGCATCTCCTAAACATTGGAACGGGGTCCTGAGGTTCTATAGGGTTGGGGTCTATAGGGTTACTAACCAGCAAGGACCTCTATTTGCTCTGGCTTAGCCAGAATTCCCAGACAAAAATCAACCCTTGATGGCTGGTTTTATTTACAATAACACAAAATGGAGAAAAAATGTCCTAAATCCCAATAACACCTCCTCTTGGGAGTCCACATTTACGAGAACTTGTGAGTTTAATTCCATGATGGTCTTTCTGTCAGTATCATACTACCTTTCCAAAAAAGATGTGTATTTACCTCTACATCTTCTTTCAGATCTACCAATATCAGAATTTCAGGGCCTTTCAATAATTCAGGAATATACTTCATTGAAATATTGGTTCGAAAATATTTGAAAACGATGAACAAACTGGGGAAAACCAGGAAGACAGAGAGAGAAAAGTGATTTTCATGTTTCAAATACAAAGAACAGCCATTCTGAACAATCATATCCAAAAGGAAAAAAGAAATCTACACTGTACATTTTTGGGAAACATATGCAAATCCACTAATTTTCAAGTAAATGATACCTCCTGCTGAAAAAGCACATTTATATTTCAAAGAGTTTTTGTTTTACAAAAAGATCAATAATGCAAGAATATGAAATCCTTTATAACAAACAGACAAACAGCTTCTAAGGGTGTTTGTGAGTCATGTGTTTTAGTCAATTCTCCCAAAACAGTGACTCAGAGGGTACCACTGTCGCACCCAGATTTTAATCCAGCTTCTGTTTTGTCTTGTGGAGCTTCATGTTCTCCCTGTGTCGTGCAGAATTCCCAAGACGTGCAAGTAGGCTAACTGGTGGATCAGAATTTCTCATAGTGTGCGATTGTGTGTAAACGTGGAAAAGCCATAGAAAAAATGAAGAGACTACAGCACGATTTTTTGTTTCACTCATTTCTCAATTTATGGGTGTGTGTCTGTCAATAACATATTTTTCTGCAAACTGCAGTCTGCTTCTTCCCTGTTTCTCATTAATGAAGGGCTTCTTCCTTGCTTTATGGGATCTCAGTCCTGTTTCTAGGAGTCTGATACAAACTGTCCTAGCAGTGCACTTCACACCTGCACTTAATGTTCCCCATTCCTTTTGAAGTTCACTTGATGTCATCCCTCGATTCATGAGAAACTGTCGGATAAGCTAATGGTCATCTCTGGCATTAGAATGTCGCTTCCACCCTTTCCCTGACTGGTTTCTGGTCGTTCCCAGTGTCTCCTGCTTCACTTTATTCTTGTGTCTTGCTGACTTAGAAATTTTGAACCTGAAAGCATCTTGCTGCTCAGCAAAGCCTTCTGCCAGCAGAACCACGATGAAACCAGCATTTAAAAATCCGGGCTGTTTATGCCCCAAGCAGGGTGCATTTCCTCAAGGAGCATACCTGGAAGGTCTGGGGCCCTTAGAAAAGGGCCTCCCCACCCAACTTTACATATAATTCTATGTATTCAAGGGCCCCTGTCAAGTGTCGGGCCCCTTGAATCTGCCAGGGTACCAATGCCCCTTCAATGGACCTGGTATCCCTGCCTTGGGGCTTCCAGACACTAACACAGACTTGAGCAGGGTCACATTTCCCAAATATGTGAATAATAAATTAATCCAATGGTGTCTGTTGAATGCAAATATGAGCTTCTAATCCTCTTTAAAAGTTAACATTTCACAGGCAAATAATGCCTTAAATGAGCAAGTTATCAATATATAAATATATTAATCAATATGTTTCTGTGCTACATGATACATATTTTACTGTCAACACGATTTATTAATATTTCCACCATTGTTTGATCTTTGCAAATGTTGAACATGTGCATTTCTGAGAAAGCTAATATTGTTATTCATCCCAGATGCAACTAATAAGTTTTTTTGGGATCCTTGGGGCCAACATGGATTTTTCCCTATTCCTACTACAGATGAATGTAAGCCTCTGTGGTTTTTAAAATAAAGACATTAATAAATTACATTTACACCAAAGGCACTTCATATGTTTTCAATGACCACCTTAGCACTCAGCATCCTGATGGTGAAAAAAAAGCACAAATATAAAACTCACAAGGAGAGAGACTACTTATAAAATTCTATCTTTCTTTTCATGAGTCCATTTGTTATTGACTGTGTCTCAGTGACACTGACAAATGCAGATGAGTAGATTATTGAGTTTACCCTCCCTCTCTGATAGCTGTCCTGCCCTGGGTGATGAATGACCATGACTTTCTGCTCCAGCCGCCTTCCTACATTTTAGGGCAGCATGAAATATTAATTGCTTTGAAGACACATTCTCATCTCATCCATCATCCAAGTCAGTGGAATACATGGGCTTTAGTCCAAAATGTCAAGGTAGTTAGAAGAGCTTGTAATTTATCATGTTTCCTAGCTAAAGAACCACCTGGTTGAAATTTTTTTTTTGCCCCACAAGCATGTGGTGACATTAGACTATTTACAATGTCCCTACACTGCAAACACCATAACCACACAAGGAGCAGCCTTGCTGGACAGTCACGTCTAAAAGAGTTTTCATCGCAGCATTTTTCATTCAAGAAAATGTTGGTTGCTTATCATTTTGGTTCCTTATCAAAATACATGTCCATGTCTACAAGGCTATTGGTGCAGGAATTATCATCTATAAAGCAGTCATGTGTTATTATGTACAGCCTAATTCATATTGCAAACTCTTCATAATTTTATTTTGTTTTTGCTTGAGTTTTGTTTTTTATGATGTATAAATAAAGTGAGAATTCTCCTTAAGGACTGCAACACAGCCTTCCATTCAGGTGACAGAAAGAGCCATTGAGAATGAAAGAGCCAATTCAGAAAGAGCCATCAAGGAAGCTAATATGGCCAACAAAAGGAGGACAGATGACCACTTCTCCACCAACAGCATGCCGTAGGTGTGGCAGGGCATCCAGCAGATCACCAAACACAAGACCAGCAATCACACTACTCTGGGAGCAGTCACCACACTAGCAATTGCTTCTTTGCTCCTTACGAGATGGAAGCAGCAAAGGCAGTCACAAAACCCACAACAGACTCCACCAGCCACATCCTCATGGTACAAACTCAGGATGTAAGGCATGTACTCAGGGCAATCAACCTGAGAAAGGCTGCTGGTCCTGATGGAGTGACAGGACAGGTGCTGAAAGAATGTGCAGAACCGTTCTTTGGGGTTTTCAGAAAAATATTAAACTTGTTGCTATTGTGGGGATCTGAAGGGACTGGCAGGAGTAGTCACATGGTACTGGTAATTACACCATATTGGTAACCACATGAGCCAGGTCATGTGATCTACCAGGAATGTATAAAAGGCCACCAAGGTAGAATCTCATCCTCTTGCTACTGGGTTACTGCTGGACATGGGGTGGGTTTGTTTTCCCTGTGGGTAAGGAAAGGGGGAGAGGGTTGTGAGAATTTGAATGTTTATGTGTGATTTTAATTTTACCAGGGTGATTACTAGCAGCGTGTAACTCTTCATGGAGGACACAGAGGTGACTGTTTGGAGTTTTATCATTTGAAGTGATCTCCAACGAGCTGCTGGGCTACAGACATTGAGGCTCTGGTAACTTGGGTTATATTGGGGGATTTAGCAAGGTCTGTGTTTCTGTGTTGATTATGTTTCTTTGTATCTGTAGCATTGGAACACATCTTCTTGGTCTTACTGTGCTGAGAGGGCATTAAGCATTCCTGCAAAGGACCAGACCAGCCACTGTCTTATGGTTATTGATCAGGGTTTTTTTTGGTTTCTTTTATTAGTTGCCCTGGTTGCTGCTATGGGCTAAGCTGTAAGGTAGTAACGCAGCATTGTATATTGGGTGGTGGATACCGGTTGCTCCCCTCCCCCTGTGTTTGTATCTGAGATCTGTCTGTACAGGGCCAGATCCGCACGGGCTTTTGCTCTTCGCTGTTGGGCGCCACACTGAGGGGGCACTGTATTAGTGGATGTCTGAGGTCTCACGTTGAGCCGCATATTGCAGTGGTATTTGTTGTGTGTAGTGCTTGTTGTGTTGCATGTTGTGTGGTGTTGGGTTTTGTCTTTTTGTCACTAGGCTTCCTGAGCTGAGAGCTGCGCGTGCTGATCTGACCTTATTATCTGGAGGAGAGTCCGCTGGCCACCCCTAGCAGCATTTTTATTGTTTAATGATTTTAGTTCTGTGTAATAAAGTGGATTGGGTTTTAATTTCCTATGCCTCTTTGTTATTGCCCCTTTGCGGGGAGGGTTCAAACCTAGCCACATTGCAGGCATGAACAGTAGGGGTTCCTCCTGCCCTTATTAGGAGGTGGCGTAGTCAGAGTAGTGTGGGCATCCGGTGCTTGGGGTACCACATTTTTGGCATAGTCGGCAGGATTTCTTTTGAGGCATGGGATTATGTGTGTTTTATTGTGTTTTTTTAAACTAAGACAGTGGCTGGTATTGGACCACTGGAGAAGACGCATTGGACATTGGAGCTCAACCGGCGACAGCAACAAAAGGCTTGTGACCAGTACTCCACTACGGTTTCACCTTTGTATTTTGTCTTCTCCATTGTAATAAGACTAAGTGGGTGAAATGAGTTCAGAGCAGGAACAGGAGGAACTCTTGAACCTGCGGGAGGAGGTACAGAGGTTACGGGCGGCTAATGAACCGCTTAGTCAAGGAAGAGGTGCCAGTGCAGGCAGTGTCTTTCCTGGGGCTAGTGCTGGTGGGCTAGTCTCGGACAATGTGGCTTCCTCAAATTTGCTTGTTCCACCATCCGTATCAGAACGTTTTGTCTATATTCAGAGAGAGAGGAAGTGTCCTCTCTTCTCTGGGTCCAAATCTAAAACGGATCTTTCCATCTACGATTGGATAGAAAATGTGGAATCGTGTTTGAGAGATAGGAATATGACTGACAGAGAAAAGGCCCTCTTCCTCTATGATCATTTGGAGGGAGAAGCAAAGGTTGAGATTAGATTTCGGCCTTTGCTGGAGAGGGAGAGTCCGGAAGGTATCCTAACCATTTTAAAAGAGCTCTATGGTTCCTCTTGTTCTTTTGTTAGCCTGCAAAGACAGTTCTTTGATCGGAAACAAAAAGATGGGGAGCCCTACCTTCAGTTACTCCTGCCTGTGTGTCTTTATCAAGAAGTTTTGAATAATCTTCATGATCAGCATGGGCATCAGGGAGTACGACGGACCACTGATTTGGTGAGGCAAAGATGTTACTGGCCAGGGATGGGAGCAGAAATAGAGAGGTATTGTAAGAGTTGTCAACGTTGTGTACTTTCCAAGGCGGTCCAGCCAAGGGTGAAGACTTATCAGGGTGTCCTGTTGGCTGGACAGCCTTTGGAGGTGCTTGCCATAGATTTCACTCTCCTTGAACCGGCCCTAGACTGTAGGGAAAATGTCTTGGTTATGACAGATGTTTTTTCTAAGTTCACGCAGGCCGTTCCAACTAAAGATCAGAGTGCTAGTACGGTGGCAAAGGTTTTGGTTGACTGTTGGTTCCATCGGTTTGGAGTACCGAAACGCATTCACTCTGATCAAGGGAGGAATTTTGAGAGTGCTCTTATTGGACAGCTTTGTAAATTATATGGGATTGAGAAGTCTAGGACAACTGCATACCACCCCCAAGGAAATGGTCAATGTGAAAGATTTAATAGGACCCTTCATGACCTGCTCCGTTCTCTCCCACCGGAAAAGAAGCGGGCCTGGCCAAAGTACATCTCTCAGTTGGTATGGGCCTATAATACAACAACCCACCGGTCTACTGGTCATTCCCCTTACTCTTTGATGTTTGGGGTATCCCCCCAACTTCCGGCGGATTTTCTGTTGGGGGTAGATACCTCTGGCCCAACAACAAGCTCTTGGGATGAATGGGTTCTTCAGCACCAAGAGCAGCTTCAGTTAACACGGGATTTGGCCCGAAAAAATTTGGAGAAGGCAGCCGAGTATCGGCAACAGAGCCATAACCAACAGGTGGGTGATCGAGGTTTTGGCAAGGGTCAGCTGGTTTACTTGAAAGATCATCGTTGCCAGGGTCGCCGTAAGATCCAGGACATTTGGTCGCCAGTCCTTTACCAGATCGTCAGAGTGCCAACTGAGCCAGGTGGCCCTTATACAGTGGCATTGGCTGATGGAACGGGCAATGTACGTCAAGTAAGTAGAACTGAAATGAGGGCATCACAACTTGAAACTTTGCCCTTAGTGCCAAACCTTCCCCAACCATCCTCCAGGTCCAGTTGTCAAGCAAGTGACTGTACGAGTAGTGGTGGTGACATCCTAGTTTGGAAAGAGGAGTCAAGTCCTGGTCAAACAATTGTGCCTGATATGCCCCAGCCAGCCCCTAGTGCAGCTTCATCAGCATTTGGGGAGGAAGTTGAAATTCAGGGTGATCCTAATTCAGTCCCGGGTGAGCAGGAAGCGCCCCAACTTAGACGTACCCAACGGGTGACAGCTGGACAACATACAAACCCCTACAATTTGCCAAGGTCTGCAGTGACCAATGCCAGTGTGGGTGTGGTGGGGGCTGCTGCTCTCTTTGGGGCTGAGGTGGGTAGTGATTGTGTGCCCAGGTTTTGTGCATGACAGTGGGTCATCGGGGCGATGACTTTTTTTGGAAGGGGTGAATGTGGGGATCTGAAGGGACTGGCAGGAGTAGTCACATGGTACTGGTAATTACACCATATTGGTAACCACATGAGCCAGGTCATGTGATCTACCAGGAATGTATAAAAGGCCACCAAGGTAGAATCTCATCCTCTTGCTACTGGGTTACTGCTGGACATGGGGTGGGTTTGTTTTCCCTGTGGGTAAGGAAAGGGGGAGAGGGTTGTGAGAATTTGAATGTTTATGTGTGATTTTAATTTTACCAGGGTGATTACTAGCAGCGTGTAACTCTTCATGGAGGACACAGAGGTGACTGTTTGGAGTTTTATCATTTGAAGTGATCTCCAACGAGCTGCTGGGCTACAGACATTGAGGCTCTGGTAACTTGGGTTATATTGGGGGATTTAGCAAGGTCTGTGTTTCTGTGTTGATTATGTTTCTTTGTATCTGTAGCATTGGAACACATCTTCTTGGTCTTACTGTGCTGAGAGGGCATTAAGCATTCCTGCAAAGGACCAGACCAGCCACTGTCTTATGGTTATTGATCAGGGTTTTTTTGGGTTTCTTTTATTAGTTGCCCTGGTTGCTGCTATGGGCTAAGCTGTAAGGTAGTAACGCAGCATTGTATATTGGGTGGTGGATACCGGTTGCTCCCCTCCCCCTGTGTTTGTATCTGAGATCTGTCTGTACAGGGCCAGATCCGCACGGGCTTTTGCTCTTCGCTGTTGGGCGCCACACTGAGGGGGCACTGTATTAGTGGATGTCTGAGGTCTCACGTTGAGCCGCATATTGCAGTGGTATTTGTTGTGTGTAGTGCTTGTTGTGTTGCATGTTGTGTGGTGTTGGGTTTTGTCTTTTTGTCACTAGGCTTCCTGAGCTGAGAGCTGCGCGTGCTGATCTGACCTTATTATCTGGAGGAGAGTCCGCTGGCCACCCCTAGCAGCATTTTTATTGTTTAATGATTTTAGTTCTGTGTAATAAAGTGGATTGGGTTTTAATTTCCTATGCCTCTTTGTTATTGCCCCTTTGCGGGGAGGGTTCAAACCTAGCCACATTGCAGGCATGAACAGTAGGGGTTCCTCCTGCCCTTATTAGGAGGTGGCGTAGTCAGAGTAGTGTGGGCATCCGGTGCTTGGGGTACCACACTATATAAGTCCATAATTCCACCATGCCTGACGTCTGCCACAATAATCCCACTACCAAAGAAACCTTCTGTCACCAGCATCAATAACTACTGACCAGTTGCATTCACCCCGGTCATCATGAAGTGCTTACAGAGGCTGGTCCAACAGCAAATAGAAGCCAGTCCCCCAACAACCTTTGATCCACAGCAGTTTGCCTACAGAGCAAACAGGTCCACAGAAGACACCATTGCCACTGCACTCCACACTGCAATGTCCCACCTGGAGAAGCAGGGGAGCTACACGAGGATGCTCTTTGTAGACTCTGCTTTTAACACTCTTAGCCTGGACAGACTGTTTACAAAATTTTCACACCTAGAACTGTCCAGACACATCTGCCACTGGATAAGGGACAGACAGTTAGATTAGGCCCTCGCACCTCCTCCACAGTTACTCTCAGCACCGGTACCTCACAGGGCTGCGTACTGAGTCCCCTTTTCAACACCCTCTACACCATGACTGTACCCCTACCCATGACACCAACAACATCATTAAGTTTGTGGAGTCCATGGTAGAACTCATCTCAAGTGGAGACAAGACAGCTTACAGGGATTATGTCCAAAAACCAGCAGAGTTGTGCTCAGAGAACAACCTCTCCCTGAACACTTCCAAAACAAAAGAACTCATAATATACTTCCAGAAACACAGCACCGAACACAAGCCTCTCCACATCAATGGGGACTATGTGGAAAAGGTTCCTGCTTTCAGGTCCCTGGGCATACTCATTTCGGAGGATCTCTTCTGGACCACCAACACCACAGCAGTAGTCAAAATGAGGATCCTCAGGAAAAATAAACTACCAGAGAAGCTGCCAAAGTTGTACTGCTCTAGTACTTTGAAGTATTGGGTCAGCTGTTCCTCAAAGGTTTCAGAAGTTTAGAAGCCACGCCAGTGACGTGTGGTCCATCCGTAACTGCTAGCCAAAGAGGTATGGACGGAAGTGTTTGCACGTCTACACTAAGGCTAGCAGTTCCTGTAGGGTCACACAATAGTTGCTCTACGTATCCAGCTGAAGTATCCCGCCTGCAACAGCACAGCACCTAGCCCCACATTACTAGTGTTTGTGTTCAGGATGAAAGGAAGACACGGATCCATATATGCTAGCATAGGGCATCGGCGAGTGCTATGTGAAGCTGGTTGAATGCCGTAGCGCAGGCATCCATCCACATTAAACTGCTTTCCTTTTCTGTAATGCAGTGCAGCAATTCCACAATGCTAGTGAAGTCCTTGACAAAGCATGGGTAGTAATATGCCAGCTCCAGGAAGCGTAGCATTGTGCGGCTTTGGCCAGTCCCGCACCGCTGCTGTCTTTTCCAGGTCAGTGGCTATGCCTAACCAGCTGATGATGTGGCTGAGGTAGTGCGTCTAGTGCTGGAGAAGGGAGCACCTCTGAGGATTCAGCCATAACCTTGCCTGCCGGATCATGGAGAACACAGTCATTAGGTTTCTGATTGCCCCAGCAAAGTCAACGGCATGGACCAGAAGATTATCGAGGTGGATGATGCACCTGGTCTGGGGGACATGGGACAGGACTTGCTCCATGAGCCTCTCGAACGTAGCCGGGCTGTTGTACAGGCCGAACAGCAATGGAGAAAGCAGTCTTCCGAAGCTAGATTGACCTGCCAGTAGCCAGTGTGGAGGTCCAGGGTACTGAACCACATCAACCCAGCGATGAAGTTCAGTGCATCATCGATGCATCTCAGTGTATATGAGTCTTTCCTTGTCACTGCATTCAGCTGTCTGTAGTCAAGACAGTACCCCCATATGCCATCTTTTTCGGCGATGAGGACTGCTGGAGCAGCCCACAGGCTGTCGGACAGCTCTATGACTCCTTCTGCTGCCACCACTCTGATCCTCTGCTCCGCCGGTTGTTGCTTTGCCTAGGATGCAGGAGAATGGGAGGGGTATCCCCCGTGTCGATGTGGTGCTGCACCAGGGAAGTGAGTTAGCAATCTTTGTCCCTGGCCATAAAGATGTCCTGAAATGAGTCCAAAAAAGCCTTGAGCTCATCACGCTGCTCCGCTGTCAGGTCCCAGCTGCTATGCTGCCACACTTTCTGCATAGCTTGCACCATCTCAGGAGACCCCCACTGCGACGTTACTGTGCTCCACGATCGAGACAAGGCTTGGGGCTGTGTGGCTGGTGCTCTTTCCTCGGGTGCTGCTGTCTACCAACTTCCCACAGCAAATAATCTTCCTTACTCTCCAGCACCAGCCACTGCCATTGCCAAAAAGACTGCGGCAAGGTGGAGGGCTGCTCCTGGCATGATGGTGGCCCCCAGTGAAGTCAGCAATTCCAAACCGATGATGCAGAGGTTGGCGATGTTGGCGAGCTTGACTTCCTGCACCACCGGGTGTCCGGCCAGCTGAATGTGCAGCTACCTCTTCCCCTTAATGGCCGTGCGCAGGTCAGTCATTGACATTAACTGAACGTCAGTCATCTCCAGCCAGCTAGCGTAGCTCCACCGGTACCTGGTAGCACGCCCAGGCGGATCAGAGTGATGGTGACCGGCGTGATGTTGCAGGAAGAGACAGAATTTCTGCCACCCTCTCCACCTCCGCCAAGGCCTCGGGGATCACGCCTGGCACCAGCAATTAAATGTGTTGGCGCAGCCGCTCTGGAGTAAATGTCTTGATAAAGGCCTGCCGAGCAAGATCTCCATGTACAGTGCTGGGGTAGCCCCTCCGCACAAGGATGTGGAGGGCCACCGCGAACACCCCCAGGGTCTCGCCATCCAGCCTTGGCTGGCTCACCAATTTCATCCTCTCCGCCTCCACGGACCGCTGCTGCCCAATATGTAGCTCCAGTGGCTCCTGCAGGGCAGCGAGATTCTTCTGCTTGTCAGGGGCCAGGCTGAGAAGAGCCTGGAGTGCTTCCCCCTCCAGTGCCAATGCCAAGTACACTGCCGTCTCTTCCTCGCTCCAGCCATTGTGCCGGGTGGCCAAGCACACTAGGATCAGGTAAGTGTCTTGTGGCGTCTTCCCTCCATAGTGCGGGAGTTTCGGCATGAGCTTCACCCCCCTCTCTCATGCCAGTATTCTCACTTCGGCTTGCTCTGCCTGACGCTGGGACGGGCAGACTGTGCTGGAACCTTCGGGTCTCCCTGGGAAGGCTCACTGCTCGTCTCCCGGGGTTTCCGCCTGGTCTTCTGGTGCTCTCCACCACTGCCGCTGGAACCCTTGCTTCAGTTGATGGAGGTCATCATAAGATGCCTCCAATTCCACTTTTGACACCAGTATAAAAGTAGGTCACCGAGCCATGTCATCTATAATAACCAGGGTTGAGACAGTTGCGGGTTTAACCACTAGGTGGCGTTTATTCCACCCGTACCATTCATACTGACAACGCACTCGCACTGCCCACTGTGCCCATTGCCCGACTTACTCCTAATACGCATGGTGGGCACACACACACACAAACTGACACACTATATACAACAATAAACATTCACCACTATACGCGACACAACAACACAGCACATTTACATACACACAACTCTGGAAAACTATTTACAGGGCTGGTGTCCAACCTGCCCGCTGGTGCCTTTATGCTACAATATCAAAGGATCCCTCCCACCCTGGACATCATCTGTTCAGGCTGCTGCACTCTGGCAGTTGCTTCAGGTCCATCATCAACAGAATAAGGGACAGCTTTTACCTGAGAGCCATTTGTGAACTGAACACTGTCAACTACAGTATGTTGCCGGCCTGGGGGTGCACAACAACCTCACTACAATATTCTGTTTTATTCTGTATTCTAATTTATCGTCTTAATATGTCATGTCTTGTGTGATATCCTATGTCTGATCGTTTCCATATCTCAATTTTTATCACTATGCTCACTTTACACTACAGTGTTTACATCCAGCTGCTTTATCTGTATTAACTGCACTGGTAATTGCATTTATTGCACCTTACTCATCTATTTATGGTACATTGGTCCACACTGGGTTTATGGTATCATTTGTTATGGTCTGATGTCTCATATCTAAAATTTCTCATATTACTTGTTTGTGTGAATGCACCGACTGGACTACTGCTAAAATTTCATTGTACTCCGTACAATGACAATAAAGAGTCTGAATCTGAATCTAACGTGTAATTTTGTTGTAGAAAGTCAAAGGCCCCCTACAAGACCATTTCAGAGATCTGAACTTACCGCCATAAGTCATGAATCTCAACATATTTTAGCATATCAGAATTATTTCTTTAAAATTAAATTTTTATGTGTTTTGGATGAGCCACTTTATCGGGTTTTGTAATTTATCACTCCCTGAAGAAAGCTGTCATAATTTAAATTTTGGTTTATCTTCATCTAAACAGTAAAATCATCTAAGCAGCTGAGAGCTGAATGTCGAAAAGGTAATTCAAGAGCACTGTTCCTTAAGATCTATTTCAATGTGTATTTTAATATGCCATTAATCTAATTTGGAGTCAGATCCGGGATGATGTGAGTGACCTTGGGTTATTTCTTTATGGACCCTGATTTCCTCTTGGACAGTTCTGGTTTTGGTATCTGTCCACATATGCTGGAGGGCTATGGACGCAAATCAGTTTTATCTGCCATATGTACCTCAATTATGACTCTTCATGTTCTCAGTCTTGTGATTTCTAATCACATCAGTGCATATGTGGGCACCACCTATACTTAAAGTAAAAAAAAATAAAAAATGAAATTATAAAATTAAGTGGGTGAGTAAATTAATGATTTTGCTTTTAATTTGATGATTATTTGTGCTTGCTAATGTCAGTGCAAAAGTTTTCCAATATAAGCAGTGCGCCAGTGATCTGGGGGATTAGTCACTAAAAATCAAGATAAACTGTCTATTCATCCATCTTCTAATCCAGATCTGGGTAAAAGCCATCCTGTGGGATATCCAGCTCATGGAGGTAATTTTACGCCTGTGTGCAAAAGGAAAAAAATGGTATAGTTTTATGTTTATATGTTTAAGTTTCATACATAATCAGAAATGCAAATGCTCCTTCCAAGATTGAGCCCCTCCAAAAAAATAACACTGATTCAGAATATGGAACATGAAAATAATCATTAGAAATGGCCCCTCCTGTGATGGTGAAGCTTGGATTTAGGCCTCCACATAAAATTCTTGTCCATGCCTGTTCTAACCGCTTATCCAAGATGCGGCCACAGTGAGGTTCTGGAGTCTATCCCAGGCAGCACAGGACACAGGCAGGGGTACATCCTGGATGGGATGATCAAGATAAAGTAACAGGGTTCTGGACATATGGGAGTCCCTTATGGCTTAATGTTTAGTAAGAGGCATTATTTTGGAATAAGTATATTTTAGAATTTGGTGATCAGTGTTGACACAGCACAGCACACAAAAACAAAACATAACCTCTGCATTTAACCCATATGTGACATAGCAGGGGGCAGCTAATTCAGCGCCCGGGGAGCAGTGCTTGGGGGTGGTATCTTGCTCAGGGTACCTCGCTGGTCGGGGTTTCAAATCAGCAATCGCTCAATCACAAGTGCACTTCCCTAAACGTTAGACCACCACTGCCCAATATACAACCCAGTTTCCAAAAAAGTTGGGATGCTGTGTAAAATGTAATTAAAAACAAAATGCAATGATTTACAAATCCCGCATTTAATTGAAAACAAAGATAACATATCAAATGTTGAGACTGAGAAATTTTATTTTTGTATGACATATATGCTCAATTTGAATTTCATGCCAGCAACACGTTTCAAAGAAGTTGGGACAGGGGCAACAAAACACTGGAAAAGGTGTGAAATGCTAAAACAAAACTCCTGGTTGAATATCTCACAACGAATTAGGTTAATTGGCAACAGGTCAGTAGGCCAAAGGTGACTGGGTATAAAAAGACTCCCGGATTTACACAGTGTCCCAACGTTTTTGAAAACGGGCTTGTATTTGTAACTATCAATGTTTACAAAGTTCAGGTGGCAAGTGGTTCCTATGGCTGTGGGTGATGAAGTCATGCGGCTTTCAAAAACAGTATTGAAAATTTTTCAGATTTACAGTGATATTGGTTTTGCATAATGATCCAAATGGATGGTGAAATTAATCAAATGAATCAATGCTTATGAAATTTCTGATCTCATCTGCGGCTTGCTTCTGGACACTGTTCCTTTGTATACCCAAGCATCGTTTTGTTACAGCAGTATAACATTTCATGTTCAGTGTCACTTTGTGGTAAATGAGTGCAGCACAGTCTTTATGCTGTATAGATGTTGGATGTGTTGAATATTGTATGGGTTTTTTCTCTGGGTACTCCAGCTTACCCCCACAGTCCAAAAACTCACTGAGGCTAATTGGAGTTACCAAAGTGCATGTGTGCCCTGTGATGGGTTGGTGCCCTGTGATGGGTTGGCACTCTGTGCCTCATGCCCATAGCTTCCAGGATAGGCTCCAAATGACCCTGAATAGGACAAGTGGTTTCAGAAGGTGTATGGATGGATTTGACATAGAGAAGTATGTATGTGCTTATTGTGACTGCCTTGGTACCCGGGTCAGTCCCCACCATGTGGTCCATGCTGCCTGATGAGTATCTCTTGTGGTAATCCACAGTGCTCCACTCTGCAATTCTGAGCTCACAAGCCTCTGGTAAAAAAAAAAAAAAATGTATTTTTATCCTCATTCAGTTCAATTCAGGAATGCATTTTTTGATTATGGTGCATCTTGCATTTCATGACTGAGGTCTCAACGGCCTTATTTGAATTGTTTTATTTAACCTTTATTTCACCAGCTTTGTCCCATTGAGATCACAAATCTCTTTTGCAAGGGAGACCTGGTCAAGGTAGCAGCAACACAGTGTCAATGCAGAGTTTTACATAATATTACATAAAAAACATAATCAAACCATACATTTGCATACAGACAACCTAGTCTCCAGAGTCTTTACCAGAGTTTGAAATTCCTTCAGGGGTATCACAGAGTAGTAAAACTTTATAAGCAGGAAGAGGAAATTCCCTCTTAACCCTACCAAACAACCAGTTACAGAGACCATTTCTCCAATCAAAGTCATGTTCTGGAGCTTGGTTACTGAGATTACAAGGCGACGTAGAGCCAGGATGGATGCCAATCCATCACACCCATGTAGAAACACCAAATCTGTCAGTCTTTGAGTTGTGGAAAAAATGTGAGTCAGCGCTGCTACCAGCAGAGCCCCTGTGCTGTGTTTTATAGAGATTAGAGCTGCATTCAGAAAACGTGAGTCAAAGTAACAAGACCCAGTGCTATGGTGCTCGAGATGAGTCACAATGAGGTTTTCATCTCGCATCATAAGCTGGTCTGTTTCATGAGTGCCATTATGACATTCCATTTTCTGAAAAGCCTAACAAGATGCTGATGATTTGCACGTTTTGTGTAAAAATGAAGCTAAATTATTCCTGATCCTGGCGTTAATAACACAGTCGGCATGAGTAACAGTTGGATTTTTAGCCTTTTAGGATTTTTAGGGAAAGAGGTTAAAAAAAAACCTCCTCAAATCCACAATCAAAGCAGTCTCAGTCTCTGCCAGGATTTAAAATGTACCTTTGCTGGTCACTGGGGCTGTACCCTCAGGGGTCTGCTAATTGTACCTTTTAAGCTACAGAAATTGACAATGGGGAACATTTTTATACCATTGTGGGTATATTAATGTTGTTTGTACCTTGGGGATGCTCTTCAGAGTCCATTTCTGTACCTTAAAATGTACATTTACCTACAGGTAGGATACAATTGGCAGAGCCTTGAGGGTACAGCCCCAGTGACAAGCAAAGGTACAATTTGGTACCCCTGTTTCTGACAGCATAGGAGGAAACACTTTCAGCATTTAGAGCATGGCCTGTTCAGACTCCTCGCTGCTTCTCCAGGGCATTCTATCCATGATCAGTGTCAAGAATTAGCAAACAGAGTTCTGACCAATCAGATTCCCCACATCTGAATTTCACCCATCATTCATCCTATGAGCACAAGACCTGCTGTTTTGTCAGTCCTTGTCACCTCTTTACCTGTAACTGCTGATCTGAAAGGCTAACAATGATATTGCCCTCAGAGGGTAATGCTGACGGGCAGCGTAACTCCGTAGGTACAGACTGTGCCTTTTGCCGGAATCCTCCATGAATTTGTTTGTTTGTTAGCACTGGTGTGGAGATGTAGTGCATTTTTAAACTGTTCAACCTCTTAAACACTTAAGCAAAGGACTTAATAGGTGATTTGCGGCACGCGTCATTATGAAGTAATTAAGAGAAGGAACTAACACAGCTACACATACTGAATGTGGACTGGTGGGGGTCAGCAGTTGTGGGCAGCTCTCTGTCAGCCAGAGAGCCGAAAAGCAAGCAAACAGATAAAAGACATTCTGAAGCGGATATTAAACAGCTAATAAAATACACATTGAGAACATTCAGGGAACACGTGAGGTCCTGCTGTAATCGTTTGGCAGACAGGCTTGTGAAGAAAGTGGATCTGGGTTTTTTTTTCCAGAGCCATTTGAGGAGAGAGCGCTTTTTACAGCTAGTGAGTCACTCGTGGGGTTTGGGAATAAGGGCACGGTCTTGCTTCAGCTACCCTTTGGGCTGCCTGCAACCTAATTTGAAATAATCAGATCTAAGTGATTTGAAGGGTGTTGGTTTCTTTATGATTTGTAGACAGGTGCTCTTACTAAACACAGCTTATGATTTATTACTAATATGAATTACGTCTTCTTCAGGGCTGCACTAATGCATGTTGGGGGAGCAAAATGAGTAAAAACCTATATTTCTATATCCTCATTTACTTTTTGGGACAACAGTGTCCTATAATATAACTGCATTAATCGTCTTACGTGTCTGCAACCATTTGCCAACCCAAAGCCATAAGAGTGAAGAGTGTTTGTCACAAGATAAAAAAAAAATCTATTTGCATTATAATTTAAAACAAAAAAGTAAAACTTTAGTGTGATTGAGATAAGGATTTCCTACATGGTTATATAAATAAATAATAACACTCCACCAGAAAACTCAAATCAAATTTGTATTCAATAAATATATAATTTTACCATGTAAGCAGGAAAACTTTTATCTGAGAAGTGATCTATATTAACTTTTCCTTCCTTTTTTTATCCGCAGATTTTTTTTTAACATCCTGCACTGAATTCATTTACATGATCAAGAAAATTAAAACATTATTTCTCTCTTACATTGGAAATTCCCAAAGCTTTTTTTTTATTTGAATGCTTGGAAAATGTGGAAAATATAAAATACAACATTTGGAAGTGTCTGCAGTTGAGGAAGCCTAAGAGTTTTGGTCACTTTTGTATCTCTAGTGCCTGTTCACATCTTGGGTGAACTGGTGATTCCAAATTGCCTCTAGTGTGCGAGTGAAAAACCATATATATTAAATTCTCCATTGTGTACTGGCATTACATACAAAGTAAACTAATAAATCAATCAATAACATTTTATTCAGTGTGGCATATTTTTACAACTTCCTGACAATGAACTTTGTGGCAATTTATGGTTTTCCTGGATTGAGAAAACTAAATTTTATTTGCTAGCTCCTTCAAAGAAGGTAATCAGATCATTTTCCTGGAAAATGGTGTCTATAAAAAGTACATAGAAAAGTACATATGCAACGTCTATATACCTTATACTATGCAATACAAAAAACACGAATGATAATGGCTTGTTGTACCTTGACTAGTGTCATTTGCCTATCTGTGATGGACTGGTGCCCATCTATCTGGAAAAAAGGTGAAAAATAACCATGAATAAACCTATGTAGCATAGCAATTAGCTTGTACTCATACAAATGGATTAAATATAAAGTAACAAGCCGCATGAAGGGTAGCCAGGTGGCTCAGTGGGTAGGACAACTGTTGCCTCACAGCTCTAGGTTTGGAGGTTTGTTTGACAAACCCACACACACACACACACACACACACCATGCGTGTGCAATCTGTGCAAGTTCTCCCTGCAATCCAAAGATAGCAGGTAACTTAATTAGCATCTCTGAATTGAATTGTGTGTGTGTGTTTGTGTGAGCGGGTTTACCTATCCTTATGGGGACACAATGTCCCCATAACGTGATAAACATCCGTTTTTTTCCCCTTATGGGGACCGGTTTCCTGGTCCCCATAAGGGAAAACTCTGTTTTATAAAAATCGGTGCTATGAAAAAACAAAAAATGCAAAAGCTCTAGTATTTTGTTTAGTTACTTATGGTTATGGTTAGGGCAGGGTAGGGGTTAAGGTTGTCATAGTTAGCGTTAGCATTTTTCCCATTGAAATGAATGAGCGGTCACCATAAGGATATGTTTACCCTACGTGTGCATGTGTGTGTGTGATTGCCTTGCATTGCACTGGCATTACATTCAGAACGTACCCCTTCCTGCTGCCTTATGCTGTCCGGGACAGACTCCAGGAACCAACTGTGACCCTGACTAGAACAAGTAGTTGGAAGATGGATGGATAGATGGAAACCTGCACTATGAATATCATTTTGGAGGATTTGCACTTTTCTCTGTTGTGCACCAGTAGCACAGGTTGGCTGGAGTGATGCGGACGCTAAAAAAGTCAGACTGTATGAAAATGTCATATGAAAATATTACATTAGAAAGGCCTTGGATTTTGTAATTTGTTAGAGGTTAGGAGATCAACACTGAATTTACAAACGACAAAAAAAAATTGTAATGTTTAAGCTTTTTCCCAAATTTTATTTTTATGAACTGTTGCGTAGTATACATTTTAGAATGACCATTTAGTGGGCTATCCTTTCAAACAACCCTTAATGTGTGCATCTAAAGTCTATTTACTTGAATTATTGGGAATCACAAAGAATGGGCTGTAAGTGTTAAGGGATCTATCACCCCCACCCCACCCTCAACATGCATTATCTCAGCCATGAATGGCTGCTTTCTACAGAGGTCAAGCTGGAAGCCCCAGAAGGCATGGCTGTTAACAGATCTTTAAGTTATGCACCCAAATAAAACTGCCAAAGAACATTTTCTGATGGTTTAAAGTGCTTTGAAACCAGGGTGCAGATGTCTTTATAGCCAGAGACAACGAGCATAAAGTCTCTCCACAGAGCAGCCTGGCTTTATAACCATCACCGCGGGGAGTAAAAGATCAGCTGGCATTTTCACTCTCTAATTGATTGTTCATCTGATAGTTTTTCCCAGCGTGCCTGCAGGCTGACTGGAACCACGTGCGTGTTTTTGAAGCTATCACACTGAGTGATGTGCCGGACATTTTGTTACTTTATTACAAGGGAATAAGAACAAGTTCAAAGAGACCATCAGAATTCCACTATGTCACTTCTCACCTTTATTTGCCTCAAATCTATTTTAAAAGACATTATAAAGGAGGAAAATGATATAAATCATCAGCAACAATATATTTTAGGTAAAATGTTGAATTTAGGGGAAACAGATTTCAGTTGATTGAGTGTGGAATGTGAATCAGTTGTTTTTTCTTTCAGAAAACAATGTCCAGATATTTGGACCCATCCATGGTGTATCCTAACCTAGCACCTTGAACAGCCTAGGATAGGCTCCATACAATCCTTACGAGAAAAAGCTACTGGAAGGTGGATCAGTGTTTCTGAAACCAGTCCCCAGGGACCACCAGACAATCCATGTTTTGCTCCAGAGAGCTGGAAAGGAAGCAAAAATGTGTAGTGACTGGCAGGCAGCTGGAAGGCAGGAAAATATGGACCGACTGAGGGTCCCCAAGGACCGGATTGAGAAATACTGGTCTAGATGGTCCTGCAAAAGTCATTTCCTTTTTTGTGTCAGATGCAGAACAATTAAACCTCAAACTGTCTCTAGACCCCAGCCCCATACAGAAAGGCCCCCAGGGGTTGAGGTTAACCCTTAGAACCCAACTAACTAACTTAATCTCAGGCTCTTAACTTTGGATAGGTATAACGCACTGACAAGACTCCCATATCTTTGGAATTGAGAGAAATACTCGATCTGGTCGTCCAAGTTTCTGCCTGACACTACCCATGTATTCCTTCATAATACTAAGTCATAGAAAGGTCCCCAAATGAAACCCCCCCATCCTCACATCATCGAGACTCTACTCTCAACATGTATAACATTGCATTTGTAGTGCCTGCAAATATTTATGCTATATGAGACTTAAAATTGAGAAATTTCAATAAGCGCAAATAGTTTTTACTCATAAGAAGGAATAGATTAACATATCTGATTAGCACAAAATGTCCTGAAAACAAAACCATAAAGCATATGTGGCTAACTCATGCACACAATGTAATAAGGCTAGAATCAAAGGGATAGAAAAATGCCGAACAATGCATAGGGTTGTAAGGTTTAAGCTGTAAAGGTTGTTTGCTTTGCCAGACAAAACACAAAACGTCTGGATGGAAGATCCATTGTCTCGTTCCTGCTTTAAAGCCTTTCCATCAGACATTTGAGACCCCTGTCATGTGACATTTGGAAGAGCTGGGCTTTTAGAATGTGGCGATGAAGGGGTGAGGTGCCACAAGGCAACGACAGGGAGAGCAAATGAGAGTGAAAGGGAGAGAGAGACTGTGTATAAAGTGAGTGACATTAAATGGCAGCTGGATTGTGACATGTTGTCAGTTTAAACCCCAAACTAGCATGTTCATGACTATTGTGATAGTTTTCAGGGATTAAGTGAACACCTTCAGACTTATGCTGGTGCTGTAGATTCCTGTTCCTGTATAATGCTTTAAAAAAAAAAAAAAAACCATGACTGAAAACACATTTTGGCACTTCCACATCGAATTTATTTATGGGCATAATTCAAACTTGCATTATTTTGTGTGCTTAAACCTAGTCACATAAATATACAGGGGGTAGATAAAATAATCAAAACATTTATCAGTATATTAATATTTAGGATCCTGGGTGTCCTGGGTAAGATGATAAGCTGCATCTGGCCCTGGAAGCGGTTCTCCAACTCATGGGGAAGTATTTGAGGCTTAGTGGTGGGATTGGCATTCCAGCCACCGTAAAAACTTCACCCAGCTCCCAAACGGCTCTTCGCAGGAGTAGCTCTGCTGCAGCCGCCCACAGGAAGGCTTCATACATGAGGAAGGGGATGGAGCAAAGCCCTCAGGAGACCCATCCCTGTAACAGTCTAAACCGCCGGGGCTCCAATAGGGTCAGGCCTGTTGGGGGTCAGACCTAGTGTGGTGTTGAGGCGTCGCCCACTGCATGGCAGCATTTGGGTCCCAGGTTGAGGTGGCCCATCTGGGTAGGCGCATGGAACTTCTTGTCCCTTGGGTGTGATGACCATCTTCACCTGCTGTTGGGGGAGCTTTGTAAACTCCACCTTTCAGTGGTGACACTTTCTAAGGTATGCAGACCGGGAAGTGGCCAGATCTCTGTAGGTGGGTACACCTACTTTTGGTCTGGTCGGTCTGATGGCTGCCATACTCAGGGAGTAGCTGTTGCTGTGTCTGATGTCACTCCTTTCAATGAGCGTATTATGAGGCTCATGCTAAGACACTCCTTGGGTGTCTTGTCTGCTGTCTCAGTGTATGCTTCAACCATGGTGAGTGATGTCTCAGTGAAGGAGACATTTTATTCACAACTTTGCTCGGTGGTTGAGGTGTGCCCAAGAGGTGACACTCTGTTCATGGGTGACTTCAGTGTGACCACCGGCACTGACAGCGCTGGCTATGAGGACTGTATCAGTCCCAATGGGTCTGGCATCCGTGGTGTCATCATGGTATTTGGAAACATCGTGAGGGATCATATTTCTTGCCAGTTATTTGACCATGCATAGCAACCAAGGCCTTCTTCAAATGTAAACCTGTTCAATTGTAGGAAAAAGGGTGAAAGATTGACCATCAGACTATAATACTTTTTTCCATTGCACAAGGGTCCAGGTTTTGTGCCTTTGTGCACCGGCCTTGAATAAAAGCAGTTTCTAAATCACAGTCCTGCCATAAATTTCAGCTTTGTGAATTTACAGTGCAGTTTTTGCTGAAACTGCGTCGCAGATGTGCTGATTCATGCCTCTCAGGATACAGTACATTACAATACGCTTAGATATAGCAGCTTAGATGACAGTAATGCTGTGCTCTCAGAAACCACAAATCATACAGTCTTCATTACATTCAAAATGCAGCAACAGCAGAATTGTAACCAGCCATAAATTCAGGCATATTACATATATTCTGTCTTTGGCTTTGAGTTAAGTCCAGAAAATTCTTTAAAATTCTTCATCTTATTTACAAGGCAGTAAAGGATCAGGACCCAACTTATCTGACTGAACTGCTCAAAGTGTACAATCCCGAATGTATACTGAGATTATAGAATGCAGGCCTTCCTATAACTCCTCACATGATTGCTGGCAGTAGAGCTTTCAGATTCAGGTCTCCTAATCTATGGAAAAATCTGTCAGCATATATCAGGGATGCCCTCCCCGTATTTAAATCCAGACTGAACACTACTTGCTTTAACTTACCCTGACATACAGAAGACTGCTGTTGCTACTGTAAATGCTTCTGTTTTGTGGTCGTTGCTGCTTTTGTTCGTTACTTAATAGCAACTGTACTTACGCACTGTGTCAGACTCTCTTCCATACAGCTACATGCCCTCTGCATGGGATGGAAACCAACTCATCACACTGCTCTACCAACGATATAGCGATGATATTCATCTGGTTTCTAGTGCCATCTGTGGGCCATTTACTGTACTGCATTAAACCGCAATAGACTATCGTTCGGACCTTAAAATGCAATTTTTTTTTACTTCATTTAAATAAATAATAATATAAATCTTAAATATTATGTGTGAAACCTTCTCAAAAGTGGAGACATTTCCTTATACACTGCACCTAAGAGCTAAAGAAGATTGCTTTTTGAACCTACCCACCCATAGTAAACTTTATTACAATTATTTTAGCGTTAGAAAACGTTTAAATTAATATCAACAAAGAGCATTAAATTAATGCAAGTCATTTATTTTCTCTAATACATAAATAAAGCATATATGTCGTTGCAAAGTACTACATACTTGGCTATCCTTGGGGGCCTCCTCCTAACTCGAGCCCTCAGGGTAGGCTACTTGCCTGTTCTGTCGCTACGGCTCTGGTTTGAACAATAACTGGATGTAGAGAAATCCGAATATACGATACAAAAGCTGTTGAGGAGTCCGATGTCATTACATCATATTTCTCGTTTGCAGGATGTAGTGCTTTAAAGCAAACTAGGAACTATCCGTCCCAGACACCAAAGATATTGACCATATGATTTCTGGGGCAGAGGACACACAAATACGGACACGCATGCAAACAACTTGCAGTTAAACTTACTGTGGTACTGTTAACAAAAATGTAGCGCAGCTGTGTTTCGTTTAAACTATACTGGAATGCAAAAACTACCAAATGGGAAATGGCTGTCGCATGACCTTTCCAGTAACACACGGAAAAGAAGCAGACGGGTTTTCGAAGAGTCCAACCACGAAAGGCAGCGTGCAAGCCAAGCTTCTGTCCCAAAAATAAGAGACAAGGGAAAGCTGAATAACATGGACTCTTAAGTAGTAACAGCATACGGGTTTGTTTTCTTTTAACAACACGTCCTGAGATGATCTTCGTTTTGGGATTATCAGCGTCCTCCGTAAATACCCCCACTCCCAAATCGCCTCTCTGTGGCCCGGGCTCATCTCCATGCAAAGCACGGTCGTTGCTCCCGTGTCGCTGCTAAGGAAACGGACTCCCATGCAAGTCCAAAAGGTTGTGGGTTCAGATCCGGTGTGTATCCTGTTGTACCGATTAAGGGAAAGCGGTTGACTAAAATCAAATAATGAACCTCTGTTTAACCTAGTTTGTCCCCGTCCATCTTAAAACAGAGCACTGGTAGAAATATACCAGAAATATATTTGATTTTTTTGATTTTATTATTATTTTAAAAATGCTTTATTTTGGTAAAGAATACAAGTCACTATACAGCACAATCATGTAACAGTCATAGCTATCAATTGACAAAGTGTGACGAGAAAAAGGGAAAAAACAAAATAAATATTTGCACGATTCGCTAACAGTCACGTCACCTGATAACCAGGAGCGTCCTGTGACGTCACCAATCTTGAGGCACTTTAATTCAACATTACCTTGTTATAAAAATATAAAAGGGGTGAATGAGAATCCCACTTCTACAAGTGTGAAACACCCATCATCGGCCATCTCAAATGAATCTATATAGTGTCTAACTAGATAGTGCCGCTCCAGTCTATCCAGATTGCGCGATGGCAGCGTTGCGCCCGTAAATCCGCTGGCCGCCGATACGGACACCTTGCGCGTGCAGGGGGAGATCGGGAGAGCGGCGCGGCATGGCGGGGTTACCGCTGCAGGTGAGCGTCCACACACCTGAACGTATCAATTAAACGCATTTAGCTGGTTATCTAACCACGCTGGAAACATAAAGAACGAAATGAAAAACCCTAGTTTATTTTTGGATGATTTTGATGAAGGTGGATGTACTTATAAATTAAAGTCAAACCGATTTCATAGGCCTTTGTTTATGCGGGACAGAAGTGAAACCGGTTGCTTATCTGTTATGAATTTGCTCCGACTGGCATTTAGGGTTTGCCTTTAATAAGGAGTATATCTAATCTAATGAATTTCATCTTCATTTGTTCTATCCTGTAATCTATAGAGTACATCTCTGGTAGAATACCAGACTGTTGTTGCTCTGTAACACACAACTGAACAATAAGGGAAATTAAATAGCTTCACAGACTGTTTTAGGCTGGTAGGAAACACATTTGGACATGAGGAGAAAATTGATGAGGCAGTGCTGATATTGAGCTATCTGTGCATGTTTGTGGTTACGTCTTGTGAGGGATTCACTTGGTTATTGTGGTCTGTGGTCATCCCTGATTCCCCCCGGGCAGTGCTCGAGCCTGCTGGGCCTGACCGAGGGTGACATCCTGGACCCGGTGTTCCAGCAGCGCCTGGAGGACGCTCGCACACAGCTCAGGCAGGAGATCCAGCGGGAGCTGAAGATCAAGGAAGCGGCGGAGAGGCTCCGGCGGGCGGTGACGGGCAGGAGGAGTGCCGCCGAGGTGGAGAGCCAGCTCCGAGCCTCTGGCCGTAAGCTGGAGCAGCTGCACTGGGAGCTGCAGGAGCTGAATGCGAGGGCTATGGGTGCGGAGAAGGAGAGATGTGTGGGTAGGTGAGCGGCCAGGATGGGAGGTGAATGGTCAGGGTTCAGGGATACTCCACAGTGTGTTCATTTTTATTCCAGCTCACTTAAAAATAATTAGGGAAGGGGGGCAAGTCATAGTTTTGCAGTCTTCATATTTCCTGTTTCTTTTGATAGAAGTTAACAAAAACCCCAATATGCAGGCAGAAGGACTGGCCCAATAGAGTGAGATCTTTTGGCCCAAATGCATCCAAGCCCTTTTATTAAAGGGGTAAATTCACAAAAAACAAACCACAAGAGAGAAAATGACATTGGTTCAAATAAGGTATTGAGGGTATTGAACAAAGAAGAACCTAAATAATGTTAATTACTCTAGGAATGAAAGATCCAAACATATATATATATTAGGGTTTTTTTGGGGTGGTGTGCTCATTGTGAACCTACTTGTGTTAATTGGGACCTCGTTGATTTAAATCTCTGAGTTTGAGTCCGGTCGGACGACGACCTGATCTGAATTTTTCTTGCATGTGCTGACTTGGATCCAAACATGTCAGGCCTTTGGCAACAGATCCTGGAAAAGTTTTATGGCTTACCTTGGCAGGGGAGCCATCAAATCTCGTTCCCTGATGGGCCCTGTGTGCGGTTTTCCACACCAACCCATTCCTCTGTTTTGATTGGTTGTTAGCTTTCCTAGCTATGTAAAGAATAGTGACTCACTGTCTTTCAGTCCACTTTTATACTGATGAAAACTGATGGCTTAAGTGTGATAATTAGCTGTAATTTGGTGGAACATTGATGTGCTTGGTTTGGAAAAACTGGAGCTACCCTGGGTGTCAACATGCTCTTCTCATTGGTCACTTGCCTGTGTCCCTGCTAGACGCCACAACGTCTCCTGATCCGTGCCGATGGGTGGAGTGCACTTCCCCACTGGCCTCCCGGATTCGCACCCTCCAGAAGCAGCTGACCATGGAGATGAAGGTGAAGCAGGGAGCCGAGAACATCATCCAGACCTACACGAGCAGCTCTGTCAAGGTGGGCAGCAGGAACCGTCACACTGAAGGCTGGAGCGGGGCGATTGTACATGAAGCACTGGACGTATTATTCAGTATTAGTATTCACATCAATAATTACTGTATGATTTAGAGTAAGATGATGGAACTTAAGTTGTTTGAGTGCAGAGAGGATTGTTCTCTGGAAAAAGAAACCTGCGGGGTGTTTTGTCCCAGTTCCCTTTCATCTTAACTGGGGTGACATCCACCAACTTTCCAAAGAATATTTGTTCTTCAAAGTCAACCAGCTCTTCCCAGAATTCCTTCAGGGTAGTTGATCTGGTGTTGATGGTATTGATAACAGCCCCCCCCCCCCCCCCCAGGACCGGAAGCTGCTGTCCACGGCCCAGCAGATGTTACGGGACAGCCGTACCAAGATCGAGCTGATCCGTATGCAGATCGTGAAGGTCACACAGGCACGGGGGGAGCGGGCAGGTGTAGACCCTGAGGGTGAGATTGGGGAGGGTGGGTCTTCAACATGGAGGTTAACCCACAGTGGAAAAGCAGGTTTCCAAAACTCGGCCCACAGGATACATTTCAGGTCATTGGCAGTCTCATCTCAAAACAAACAAAAAATGCACTGTGTGTGTTGGGGAGATTTGCACTTCATTTCTTCTCAAAGCTTCTGCCAGTTTGACATATGGAGACCTGCTTTTGATGCTTTTAAGCCTCATGTTTTGTTTTTTTTTTTTATGTCTCTTTCCAAAAACTAAAAACTTTGTTTGGCTCCTGTGATGTGCGTCTGTTTGCCATCTGGTGTGTCAGTTTGTCACCAAGGATCTGGATATTAGTTTTTTGTGAACGAGGGCTTACAAAGTGCCTTGTCACTCTCTGCAGTTACATGCCAGTCATGGGTCAGGGGGCCTTTTTGGTTCTGTTCTCTGCATGTTGCTGACAGGGCGCCCCCTAGAGGCTGTGAGTCCCCTGGAGCTGCGGGTCGCGGAGCTACGGCATCACCTGATGATCGAGGCGGCGGTGGCGGATGGAGCCAAGAACGTGTGTGGGCAGCTGGGAGGACGGAGGGTGCAGGACCGGCGTGCGCTCATTGAGGTAGGCCGGCGGGGCAGGGCAGGCCGGGGGAAAGAAGTGCCTGCCGTTAGAAATTAATGGAAACCAGCACTTCCAGAGTGAATGCTGGAATTCAGCTTTTCATGGTCTGGAATTCAGCATTTTACTGTGCACATGTGCTAGAGCCGTTTGTCTTGACCCAGGGTCGCGGGGGAGGGCATACAGATCGGCAATGCTTCAACCCCCCCCCACGTCCCTCCATCAGATTTGTTCTGGCCTGTTCTTCCTTGACCAAGACTAACATAGTTGGCTGTGTGTTTGTTTGTGTCTGCGTGTGCATGTGTTTGTGTGTGTGTCCGTGTGCATGTGCGTACATACGTGTGTCTGCGCATGTATGTCTGTATGTACTTGTGCGTGTGTGTGCGCATGCATCTGTATGTATTTGTTTGCGTGTGTGTATGCGCCCGTGTACATCTGTATGTGTGTGCGCGTGCATGTGTGTGTGTGTGTGTGTGTGTGTGTGTGTGTGTGTGTGTGTGTGTGTGTGTGTGTGTGTGTACGTGTGTGTGTGTGCTTGTGTGTTTGCATGCGTGTGTGTGCTGGCCTCTAGGCCCAGGCCCGCTTTCTGGAGTCCTCCCAGAAGCTGGACCTCCTGCGCGTCTCCCTGGAGCGGAGGCTGACTGAGCTCCCCCCGGAGCACCCCCAGCGCTCGGCCATCCGGGAGGAGCTGAACGGGGTCTCGCCCTGCTCCGGGTCGCAGCGCCTCCGCCTCTGCTCCTCTTCCTCCTCCTCTTCCTCCTTATTTAAACCTGCCTCCCTCACAGGTAACAGCAGCCCCCTAACATTATTGATCCATCCATTTCCGACCCCTTGTCTGATGTGGGGTCATAGGGTGTTAATTATCCCTGATTAATAACCAATCGCAGAGCCCTTTTAATATGTTAGTCATGACCTGCAGCTGCTTCCATCCAAAGATGTTGCTTCTGTATTCGTATGTAAATCAGCTTTTTTGTTGAATCATTCAAAATGTTTTGCTCCCATAGGACCTATCCTCTGGTTTTGCCTTAACCAGCATGCAGCCTTTGTAATCAGCTGTTACCTACAGGTTTAGTTGTATAGTGGTAATTAGTGCTTATCTGTGGTACTAGTATTTAGCTAGTATCCCTGTTGTTTTTTGCTTTATAATTATAGCACTGAAATGCTGTAATTTGTAAAACCACACTAGAGTGACTGACTATTCACTGGAGCATTGCCTATATTCTGTATGATGAAATTCACTATCAGAAGTGCCAGTGTCGAACCCGTGTTCACTGTCCATGCAGGCTGGCTGGAGGTGAGGCTGGTGGGCTGCCAGGACCTGCTGGAATTTGTACCAGGCCGTTGCCGGGCGACCAGTGTTCCGGTGACACCTGGCACCCCGGCCGATGGCAGGTCCCTGCGGGCAAGGACAGGGCTGTCGAGTCGCAGTGGCAGTGGCAGAGCAAGCAAGACCGACGAGCTCAGCAGTAAGCAGGCCTTGATGTGCTCAGAAGTGTTAGATCCTGAATATTTATACTTAATGTTGATCACTTTGATTTTCTGGTTTTATGAGGCTGGTTGTAGACAGTGTCAGGTAGAGGTGTTTTTGTGTCGTGGTTTTGTATTAACACTTTCACCAATCAGATGGAGGTAGCCTTTGGCACGACAGTAAATAGGCCTGTTGCCTTTGTTTACAAAGAGCACCCCCTGGTGGTAAAGTCTGCGTATTTGCTCACTTTGTTGTTGGTCACGTTCACTGTAGTGGGACTTTACACCAGGTAATGTGTCCCGCTTATATGTAAGGGTATGTCGATTGGAAATTTGGCACTAGCTGCACTTATGCCTAGTTGACTCCTGGACAGCTGTATGTTTATAATGTGGTATTTGCCTCACCTGTACATAGCTTTGGACAGAAGTGTCTGCTGATTGTACGTGTATCAGAACAGATAACGTCAGCATACAGGAGTGAAGTTGGGAATTCATCTGACAGCGCTGACTTTGCCTGACTGCTTGCTAACTGGTTTTATTTTTTACTGGCATCAGGCTTCCAGTGTCTGCGCCTTGGCGATGTCATACGGAGATAGTAAATGTCCCTTGTCTGCACCTTGGCGATGTCATACGGAGATAGTAAATGTCCCTTGGCTGTAACGTGATTTTGTTGAGCGTGGCAGGATGTGGTGTATTGATGAACAAAAGCATTATAATGCTGTTTTTGCCTGTAATAGATCTTGAAACAACGAAACTTTGTGTAGCGAGTGTGTGGGCTGGTCTGACTCTGCCCCCCTCATCCCCCAGCGGAGGTGAGCGCTGTGCTCAAATTGGACAATCGGATAGTGGGCCGCACACTTTGGAGACCCCCAGGCCCCCAGAGCTGGAGCCAGAGCTTCACCATTGAGCTGGAGCGTGTGAGTCCTGATGGCGCTAGATCTCTGCTTCCTGTCCTCACTGAGCTGTGCTGGAGAGGTCTGATTCATTTGTTAGTCAGGTCGCAGTCACTCCATAATGGTGGTTTGTTAGTGCTGTGATATGAATGTCTTTTTTTTTTTTTTAAGCCACTCAGCATTAAATTTCCCTACTTGCCTTGACATTGTCACAAAAGTGCTACAGTGTGTCTGGTACAATGGTAATATCACTCAAATTACAGTATTGTGGCCAGATACGGTTTCAGGACCAGTATGGGTAAACCTGCAAAAGAGTTTGTTTGTTTTGTTTGTTTTGCTTGTTTTGCATGTTTGTCTGCTTCCCCTCCCCTCACTAGTCCCGGGAGTTGGAGATTGGGGTACACTGGCGGGACTGGAGGGAGCTGTGTGCTGTCAAGTTCTTGCGACTGGAAGACTTCCTGGACAATAAGCGTCATAGCCTGTGCCTGAGCATGGAGCCGCAGGGAGCGCTGACTGCCGAGGTGGGGTCCCGCGCCATGACAGGTTCGGTGGGGGTCTGTTCCTTTCTTTCCTCCTGCCTGACATCACTGTTTCCTGTCCTTGGGAAGGCTCCCCTCATCAGTTCTCTTATGTAACTCTTAGGTTCTGCCGTTTTGTGTTCAGAGTTCATGGTCTGGTCCTCCAGAATTTTAGGGCTGCAGATTTGGAAAAACTGCTTTCATTAGTACCTGATTGACACCTGAAGCACCCACTGAGCTGAGCAGCCCAAATAATTACTATATTAAAGCAGTTTAGAGTGTGTAACTGTTTACCCTGTAGCCCTTGTGGGCCATTGTTGGCCTTTCTTCCACTTACCCAGAGCTCCAGGGGACCTGCCCTGAGGAGCAGGTTACAGACTCTTCACACCCTTGTTTCTTGACTGCTTTGTGATCCTGTAGGTGACATTCATAAATCCTGTGATTGAGCGCCCCTCAAAGCTACAACGGCAGAAACGCATTTTCCCCAAGGAGAAAGGTACCCCCCCCTCCCCCATCACTCGCCAGGCCCGGCCCTGAAGCAGTCCTTCAAGCCCGCAGCAGATCTCTCCAGTTACCTCAGTGTTTCTCAAACCGGTTCTTGGAGACCTCAGGACAGTCCATATTTTGCTCCTTTTCATCTGTCAGGGAACTGGGAAGGGAGCAAAAACATGGCCTGTCTGGGGGTTCCTGAGGGCTAGTTTGAGAAACACTGACCTGAACTACTCCCACCTGCTCTCTTCCCAGGGAAGAACTTCCTGCGTGCTTCTCAGATGAATATCAGTTTCGCCACATGGGGGCGCCTGGTGATGAGTGTGCTGCCACCCTGCGGCTCCATGACTGCCACCAGCCCCCCCCTGCCCAGGCCGCCATTTGAGGATGCCGCTGCCATGTTGACCCCCCCGGCCCTTGAGTGAGAGCCCCTCCCCACTTTTCGCATGTGAATTTTCAGCAGTTTTATCTCTGCTCCGACCTCACCTGCCAGCATTCTTTGCCGTAGGGAAAGTGCCGTAATGAGGCTCCACTTCAGCGAGGAGCGGCATGCAGGACCCCCCCACGGCAGCCTGGGGAATCCCACCCCCGAGAGTCCCTTCACTGCGATGAGCTCCAGTGTAATTAGCAACAATCTCCTGCCATAGACATTATGGGCTTAACATTTTTACCCGCGGTTTATTCAAACAAAATGTATATTGAGGGTAAGTTTCTTGACTGCTTTTTTGTGTGCAAGAACTGTTGCAGTCCTGGTAATGGTAATATTACTAATAAGTTGTAAGCATATTTATTAATTCATATTGGTTTCTTCTTTACTCAGTGATTGTCTCGCCGTTTCGAATGTTCCCTGTTGTCACCCTGCTTTCTTACAGCCTACCGGCGGATGTCAGGCAGGGGACAGCGTGGCCCCCAGGATCGGGACCCTCGCCACTCCCCCGTAATGATGACACCGGCCGCAGCTCCTCAGAGCCCTCAGGATTCCCGCTTGTTAACCCCAAGGTGGCCATGTTGTTCTTCCTGCAGGCCCCAACCTGCCGTGCAGATGGAGGACTTCAGCTGCCTCGCCGTCCTGGGCAGGGGACACTTTGGGAAGGTGAGTGCTGGTAGCAGACTGTATTAATGTAATATTTACTGGATTACAAAGAGATATTTCTTTTCCAACAGTGATATGCTCTCATCGTTTGATGTGATGTTTCCAGTGATGTGGTCTAACTTGCACCAGGCTGAAATGGGCACTTTTTTTGTCATTTGAACCCCATGACTCTCCTGTCACACTTACCTGGGTCCTTAACCGCAAAGTCCTTCTGTCCATCTCAGGTCTTGCTGGCAGAATTTAAGAACACTGGGAAATTGTTTGCCATTAAGGCTCTGAAGAAAGCTGACCTCATCACCCGGGACGAAGTGGAAAGGTGTGTGTGTGTGTGTGTGTGTGTGTGTGGTTCAGTGGGTCAGAGTTATTTGGCAGATTCTTGTATTTGCAGCAAACTCTAAGTGGCAGGTTAGTGTGCTCTTGAGTGGAATGGTAGCCTTCCTCATAACAGCAATTTTAACATTTCGAACTAACTTATTAGTCCCGTCACAATAGCTGAGCCTAGATTATGTTGTCTGCACTGATTTTGTAAAACGAAACATTCTACCAATCTGAGGACTTTTTAAAATCTGAGGTGGGGTTCCTTTTCGTGTGCATGAAGTCTTATGTGTGAGAAGCGAATCTTGGAGACCATCACCGCTTCGAGGCACCCCTTCCTCGTGAACCTGCATGCCTGCTTACAAACAGCTGACCACGTGTGCTTTGTGATGGACTACTGCCCTGGAGGTGACCTGATGATCCACATCCACAACAACATCTTCACTGAGGAACAGACCCGGTAAGGACCGGAAAGGTTCCTGATGTCTTGAACCATGCCATTGAGTCTGGGGATGAAGTATTACAACATCTTTCGTGCTCCTTCAGCAATTCCCCGGCGTACGTCTGTGCGTATCTGTATCTGCTTGAAAGTTTCTTGCCTCCTTGGTGTTCCTCAGGTTTTTTGCAGCCTGTGTCTTGCTAGGTCTCCAGTTCCTGCACCTACATGGAATTGTCTACAGGTGAATACTGATCATGCCATGTTCTGAAATGCGCCAGAGGGATATTTTTGAGTGTAGTTTGCAAAAAAAAAAACACTTGCCTTTCCTGTTTCGGGAAGCAGGGATCTGAAACTAGACAACCTCCTAATGGACGCAGATGGCTTTTTGAAGATCGCAGACTTCGGCTTGTGCAAGGAAGGTAAGGTCAATGAGCCGTGAAATCTACACCCTGCCCATGAGTGCAAACTTTTGGTTCCCAGGAGTAACTGACCATCCTATCGCTGCCCACCCCCACAGGCATGGGTCATGGGGACAGGACATCGACATTTTGTGGCACCCCAGAATTCCTGGCCCCGGAGGTTCTAATGGAGAACAGCTATACTCGAGCTGTAGACTGGTGGGGCATGGGGGTTCTTATCTTTGAGATGCTGGTGGGAGAGGTTAGTCTTAGATTTTATGTTTGTGGAACATGTGACCCCCCCCCCCCCAACATTATTTGAGATGCTCATGGGATTATTTTTATCCCTAAGGCAGGGATCTGCACTCATTTTCCTTTATACCAATTTGAGGATTTTTTTTTTTAAGATATGCAAAATTTCACTTGAAATACTGAGCATTCATATCTTTGCCAGTCTCCATTTCCTGGAGACAATGAAGAAGAGGTGTTCGACAGCATTGTGAATGATGAAGTGCAGTATCCCAGATTCCTCTCACCAGAGTCTGTTTCCATTATCCAGAAGGTACAGTTACATTCTTATAACCCATAGTGTTATTACACTTGGAGAAAATCCTGTTCAATCATTTTTGATAGATACCTATTAAATTCATATTTTGCTTCCATATTTGCCTTCTAGTTAGGTATTCTTGTTTAACAAAATGAAAACATTTAAATGTATCATTTTTTTTTAATGGCCTTTAACACTTGAATTATATGAGTAATATTATATTTACATTAACAAGTGTTCCTTGGCAAGCAAATGAGATGGGAATAATCTAAAAATACCTGGTGATCCCTAATTCAGGAACACAAGGCCAAGGACCTTTTCAGATTAGAAGAAACGATCTATTTCTTCTGCGAATTTGAGGTCGGATTCAGAATGAGCTTCCTGACATTTGTAGTACGTTGATTAATGTTGCCTGTTTGGGACAGTGTGCCATTAATGGTGGCTGACATTCACCGTAAATGCCTTGAACCATTGTGAGTTTGTTTTTGTGGCGGCAGCAGTTAGGGAGACAGACTTATGACTGACAAGCTATAAGCTCAAATCCCCAGGCTGAGTTCTCAAATGTGGCACCGGACGCCCAGTGATCTCACACAGTACCCGTCTGTATAAATGGAAGGCAGCATAAAGGGAAGGAGGTAAAAATATCACGATGAATAAATGATGAGGGGTTTTATGTCTCAGCTGCTGAGGAAAGTCCCGGAGAAGAGGCTGGGGGCAGGGGAACGAGACGCTGAGGAGGTCAAGGCGCACAAGCTCTTCCAGGTTGTTTGCTTTATTTATGGCTTTTGAAAATTCCTTTGAATCACCTGCTTCCATTTTATCACACGGGGGTGGGGAACTGTTTTGTTTAGATACCACCTCAGTCACTTGGGAAACATCATGGAAGGTGCGTGCGAGGGTGTGCAGGGCATGTGTGGAGGTGAAAGCTCACGTATTCAAGCGTCTGTGTCTCTGCGTCTCTCCTGTTCCCTCATGGGAGACCTTCAGAAATCTGATAGCCCACCATATGCTAGACTCTCATTTGTAAAACTGCCTACCGAGTCGCATGTTAATATGCAGCCGTGGCAGCCCTGCGTGTTTTGGGTAACAGGATTTAAATAGCACCTGAGGGACGCCTGCATCACAGTGCAAGCTGATCTTCTGCCTGGCTTGTTACTTCGGTAGAGCAGTTACGACTGTACGTGTAACGGAGGGAAAGGTGACTGACGACTGGTGTTGGCAGGCAGTGGACTGGGAGGCGCTGCTGGCCAAGCGTGTGAACCCGCCGTTCCTACCCTCCATCGGGGGCCCGACGGACATCAGCAACTTCGACAGCGAGTTCACGCGCCTCAGACCCGAGCTGACCCCCCCGCAGTCGCCCTGCTTCCTCACGGCCGCCCAGCAATGTGTGTTTGCCCACTTCGACTCTCTGGTCCCGCCCTGACCGCACGCACTTCTGCTGTGAGGCAGCAGCCTCTGGGATTATTGCTTTTTATAAGACAGGATAAATCAGTAATGAGGCTTCAAACCCGAAGGTGGATGGGATTACCGTGCACTATTCAATCATTCTCAGGTTTAGGCCAAACAAATACCAATTAAGCAGTCATACTGAGAGCAAGGCAATCCCAACCGCAGTGGATGACCTGTTCGCATTTCTAATTCATATTTCTACCATCTTTGCATTTTTAGAGAGAGAGAGCTTCCTCCCCCCCCATATGACCATCTGGACATTAGAGGTATTCAAGGGTAACGAGCTGTCCTTTTGGTTTTGGCAGGAACTATTGTTTGGGACGAGTTTACAAAGCACACGAGAACTCGTGCTCTATACTGTTCATGATATGGGGTTGTATGGATTATTTCCTGTATAAACTGGGAAGAGATTTCAAAATTCATATGGGCTTTTCAAACTGCAGCAAATCTAATTACTTCTGTTACTTCTCTAAAACTGACTTGAGAACCTGAACTGTTAATTAAAATGTAACGTATGTGAAAAAGTGCATTCTTTGAAATAAGGGTATATATATAGAGAGAGTTCTCTTTGATGTAAGGAAAAAATAAATGTGGCATATTTTGTACATTGACTGATTTCTCTCACTTTGAGGCTGAGCTTCACACCTTTGTTTAACACCTTTTAATCAGTACAATACTGTTTTAAGATATTACAAAAGAAAATCTGGAAATACTGCATGACATGGCGAATATTGCATGAACAATTTTCCTTCTTAAACTATAGCTTAATTATATACCATTATTATAAAAACCGTTATAGGAACTTGTATAGGAAGAAAATCATCACTGCAAGAGTTTCATAGGAAATCATTGAGAAAAAACTAGAGTGTTGATCATATTGCCTAATGTTGAAAATCACCCCCCCCATCCCATCAATTTAATAATGCACAGCACGCTGGGAATATGGCTACAGGGGAACGTAGATTGGAATTCAAGAAAAGGAAGCACCTTGGAAAAAAGCTTCAGTGCATAAATTTCATTAGCGGTGTTGGGAATGTTCGTTATGGAGGGTTATGATCAATGAAGTCAGTCACTGACTGGTCTGTTACTTTTGGTCCTGTTGACTGGTTTAAGTGCTTTCAGGCTGTCAGTCATGCGCCTTTTAAATAGACCACTGTGTGACCCTGTGATGTGTAGGAGGGAAGGCACTCAAGATGTCTTTTTAAGAAAGTACAGGGGTCTTGAAAAGACCAGTGAGAGAGTGGTCTTGTAGACCAGTGTTTCCCAACCCGGTGCACAGGGACCTCCCAGGCAGTCGACAGTTTTGCTCTCTCCCAGCTCCCAGTAGGAGTGTCTGGGGGTCACTGAGGACTGAGCTGGGAAACACTGATATAGAGTGCCTGTGTGCAGGTACAGAACATATGGGATGCAAAACTGAAGGAAGGAAGGAACATCATTCACATTATGAACGCAAGCAAGTCTCAAAAGGAAATAAGAACGATGAGGATGAACTGAAAACCCAGTTAGAACCATCATCGACCTGCAACACTGACGTGAAAGCAGGTTTTGTAAGATCAGCCTTGAGAGTTGAGTTTCACAGGTGAGAGTAAAATAAACTTAGGCAGTGATCCTACTAAATTCCAGACATTTGCTAGAAAAGTACAGAGGTCAAACACTTATCCTTCAATTCATAAAAATACATTGCTACAAATCAGGAATTTGGGGAGGCAAATTTAAAAAGTGCTGAGAAAGCCATTGTCATTTCACACTATAAAGAGTTTTTTTTTTTTTTAATAATCACTGTAAAATTTCCTTCCTTTAATGTTTATAAAGTTCGTAAAGGTCACCTGACCTTGGGGAGGCGGGGTCCTCTCTGTGGGTTGGGCTAGACAGGGTCACTGCCCTCGGCGAAGTACGCCTGCTCCCAGACAACGGGGCCCCAGACGCAGAAGAAGCTCCAGAGGTTGCGGAGCGTGCCCCGGTCGAAGGGGTTCTCGTCAGCGCCACAGTGCTTGAGGTAGGAGATGCGGTGGCGTGACATGAACTCCCAGGTGGTGGCATTAAGCGAGACCAAGTAGAGGTGCGAGCCCAACAGCAGGACCACCACCACCGAGAACACGGCCACCACTGACGAGGCCGCCAGCAGGAAGCAATTACTCCGCAGCCACTGCTCCCAGCCAGGGGCGTAGATGAACCCTGACCTGCCTCAGACACAGGGAGACACCACAGTACATGAGTGAGCAGTTGCAGGTTAAGCCCCAAACCTCTGGGTATTCACAGTATAAATGTGTGGCTGTGGGGTTGGTGCTGTCACTCACCAGGCCATATGCAGGCCCCAAACCAGCACCAGCAGCTGCACGGCCAGGTACAGCACAAACCAACGGTGATTCCTCTCCCCTACGCAGTTCTCAATCCAGGGGCAGTGGTGGTCATAACGCCGCACACAGTGCTGGCAGGTCTGGCAGTGCTTGGCTCTCATTGGTTGCTATATGAGTCAGGTGATGCATGATGGGGGAGGAACAGACCAGTGTGTTCAGAGTTCCCATATGGGTGAACATGATGGACATGCTGCACAGATGAACCCTTCAGTTACCCAACAGCTTAAATAGCTGCTCTTAAAATGTCAGTTTGAATTTCTCTAAATTCACCCACTCACTGAAATCGATGTGAATTTCTTCTATTAAAATAAAGCTGTTATTTAACAAAAAAATACTAAAGAAAACCTGCAAGATAGCTGCAGCTCTAGTAAAATCCACAGGCTAGCGAATAGGCAGTTTTGTCACTGAGCCAGACAATGAGTTAATCTAATCCCAGTGCCAGTGTGGGCTTTGCGAGTCAGTACCTGCACCATGCAGTGGACGCAGCGGCGTTGCCGTAGCGACTTGGCCGATGGAATGATCATGCCATGTTGCTCCTCATTGAAGCTGAACTGGACCAATACAGACCCAAGAGGATGAGTGTTTCAACCTGCGTTCCTTGTATGTGGATACAGAAAAAAGCACTTCAGCGTGGTAGCCAATGGTGGCCTAGTGTCACCTGACTGACCTTGGCGTCGCTGTCTTCGGAGAGCACGAAGCCCGGGTCCATCAGCGAAACAGCGAAATACAGCAGGACAGACACAAGGACCAGCAGCACAAACAGCACAGGCTGGAACAGATCCCCACTCTCCTCCTTCTTCCGCAGGTCTGTGGTACATCACCAGAGAACAGGATTCAGCCTCTCCTAGAGCCCAGTCCACTGCCCAACTCCAGTGCCCAGTTTAGCTTAGAGTGTGGACAAGTTTATTTTTTTTCCCAAATCGGCAACAATCCCATTATCAAAACAGGTCTGACCAAGACCAGTTACTGCAATATTTATTTCAGCCGAGTGTTGGGTGAACAAAAAAACCTGTGGTTGAGGACCACTGGTCAAACTGGAATTAATAAGCTCCAGGCCAGGGAACCACTGTCCAATTGCAGCCTATCAACATGAGGACTCTGAGGTTTGAATATAAAAATTTAAGTTTACAGCCCACAGTGATATAGGACTTACATAATATGCAATGTGCTTCCAGAGACACACTTTCAATGATATTTATCAAATGCACATACAATTAAAAGATATTCATCTAGACAGATTATTTCATTAAATATATTTCGTTTCATTACATAAACAGATTATCCCATTAAATAATCTTTATTTCATTACTTCATTTCATGAAATACTGTAAATCTAGATGAGAGAGCGTCAGCTATTTATTAAAATATGAGATATTACGAGGCGCAGCTCCGAAGAGCACAATGAGCTGTAATTCTGCGCTCATGGAGGCTGAAGCCGTCGGACCCAGCGGCTCCCCGGGGAGCTACCGAGTATCATGCGGCTTCGGAAATTACCTGGGCCAGCCGCCAAACCAGGTCTAAGAATGACCATACCCGGACAGATAACCCAATATTGCGATCTAAAGTGCTTTTCGCTTGCCTTCCAAAGTAGCAAGCTGTCAAATGGAGCCTTCCCATCGACTACATAACGTAATACGCCAAAGATGAGCCTCATCATCCCAACCACCCTAAAGTGTATCCCTTAGCACCAATAACCATATATATATGACTTGTAAATACACAGGTTTTCAATAAGGGCGTCGTTTCGGATTCAGCGGTCACCGCAGGCAGGTGGACCGGACCAGCGCTGTCATTTACTTACCCGTATCGTGCAGAAAGAGTATCAGCGTTATCACCCATGTCAGAATGACATGCGCTGTCCTCACGAGGAATCCCGACCCAAACACATTTTTAAACATCCTAGCATTCTCAGACTAATATATATGCATACGAGTCAATTAACAAAAATACATCCGAGTTTTTCTGACCAGCTCTTCAAATGTCACGTCTCTATTCCAGTGAATTCCTATGGACGACGCTGCCATCTAGCCAAAGGCACGGAAGCGTACATTCCTACGCGGTGACGGACCACTGACAGGCGGCCTCCTCCGGCTGAAATTATTTTCAAAATCCTCTCTCCGGCTGCATTACGGCGCCTGTTCTTCTTCATCCGGAGCCGCAATTCGCAGGTTTGTTTTGATATGCGGTGTCGCTGTCGCTAAATTTGAGCATTCCGATTGGTCGAAGGACATCACGTGGCACACAAGCGTGAGCTCAGAGCAATAATGGAGATGTTACACTACGGTCGCTAGAAGGCGATATAGCCATTATATTTGCAATTATGTTTAGAATCTATGTATGTAGTGTTCTTACTATATAACATAACTGCTTGTGAATAAAAGCATCTTAATTGTACTAGCTGCTCATTCCCGTAAGTATTTGAAAGCCGCATCTTATTAATTAATCAAACGTGAACTGCTCCGGGCTTTAGGGAAAAAAATAAACAAATTCACCTGCAAGTGCACGAGTATTCTGCTGGAATGCATCAATGCACTGTAAATTCTTGATTGTCGCTTTAACGTGAAAGCACTCATTAAAGAATGAGAACACTCGATAACTGTTTAATTACCTCAAGATTTAATCTCAATTTGAGTGAGGATACAAAAAAAGATTATTTTTTTTTCTGCTCCTTCATTCTGTTTTTAAAAATCCTAGCAGTACAAAAATACAATGCATTACAAACATGAATGTGCTGAGACAAATGCATGCTCTTTCTCTTGGACAATAACTTTTAAAATTAGTCTTTACCTACTTTCTCATGTCAACTGAAAGGACTGTGCAGTATGAATTAACTAAATGGAACAACTACCCCTGAAAGAATTCTGTATTGCACAAAACAAACAGAACAAATATTCATAAAGAAATGAGGCACCGTGTCTCCATCTTTGCTCCAGAAGAAAGAACCATTCTCCTTTTCTTAAGGGAAGGGACTAAGAGGCCCGCAAGATTTCTTCTGCAAGTGATTCATCCAGGACAAAAGGAGATTCCAAGGTCCTTCCTTTCAGCAGCTTCTCTAAGCCCTGAAGACACAAAAGCAGTTATTGGTAAGAAGGAGTGTTACATTCACCCCCTACTGGTCTGCCATGATTACTACACCATGGACATGTAATTTGCTTCACAGACCACAATGCACTGTGGCCTTCCTTAGACAGAAATTGGGAAGTTGGGTGCCTCTTTCAGCCTTACCTCCCCAAAGTAGGAGATCAGCGGGGAAATCTCACAGGTGGGCTGTGAGTCCTCATCGAGTTCCGTCCTAAGAAGCAAGACCATCAAACACTCAACACTAACAGAACAGGCTGGATTTCTCCAGGTAATACTTCTACACTTCTCTCAAAGCCCGTGTAGTACTTTACTTTTAAATAACCTGGATGGGGTGCCAACCCATTGCAGGGCACACTCACACATCAGTCCCATTTATATAATGCACAACCTCTGTTTGAAGTTTTGACATTTTACATGAAAAAATGTGACACGTCCACAACAGATGAGAAGAAATGTGAACCCACCCTGATTTTGGGGGGGAGATGGATTCCCTCTGGGGGTCCACAAAGCTGGCCTCTGCAGCCAGCACCCAGCGGTAATGCTGATTCAGGAGGGAGCGCCTTGCGGTGGTCGGTGTGTCCACGGGCGCCCCATCTGCATTCTTCAGTGGGGAGAACTCCTCCTCCCTCAGCACCTCGAACACCACGAAGTTCCTGGTTCCCATAGGATACAGCATGTCGGTCACATCTGCACATGTGCTGCTTATGCCAAATTGGTGCTATGCTCGCTGCCTCCTGCACTCATCACTCCAAATTAGGAAGTGTCTGGAAATTCAGTGTCTTGGCTGCAGGTCATATTAGCATGTAGTATGAAAACTAAGAACAGAGTTTTTCCCTTTATTTCCTGATCATCAAAACATCCAATATAACAAGAACAAGCTCGATGTGCATATAAGAATCAGTATTAGGGAGATCTATGCCAGGCACAAAGCTGAATGCCATTTAGTGCTTTCATATTTCACCTGGAAAACTGGAAGACGTCAAAGACAAACTTCTCCATCTTAATCCCGTTGGGCTTGTCTGGCTTCACTGCGGTGCCCTTGGCATCCACAAAAGGGACCTTTTTTAAGGCCACATGCTGCTTCAGTTTTCCTTCGAAATTCCTGAAACCATGTTTTTTTTACGATCAATGTGACTTATTCCGGGACTAAGATTATAAAACACTGCAGTTTGCTGTTACTATTTCCACAAATTTAATATTCAGGAAGAAACATGGTTATGAAACTGGATTTAACCTGGGGGTGTATTATCCAGCACCATGAAAAACAGACTCACTGTGCGACGTCCATGAGGAACTCCAGGGTGAAGAAGTGGTTGCAGATGTTCCCAGCACTGTACAGCAGGCCTCCCCCTGGGCCACGCAGTGCGGTGGTTTCGGGAAGCACCTCACTGTACTCGACCACCTGATAGACCCCGTCCACCCGGCACACCACACCCACTGGTTCTGCTGGATAAGCCTTCTCCACCACCTGCAGGAGGTGTGTGCGTGACGTTGGATTTGCAAGCACACACACACAATCATTAAAGGATATACTCTAGTATAGGGAGACATTTTCATAGACCACTTTAGCTTTACAATTTTAAGGGGTTCTTTTAAAATCTTTATTAAAGTTTTTTCTCATTTTAAGGGCCTAAATTTTACCTTTTATTCCATTTATACATGTGAATATTGCCTGATTCCAGTGAGCTATGACAAGTTTCCTAAGTTTCCATTAGCTGGATTTGTTGTATGCATACTTCAGTGTCACCGCCCCCTGCTGGCTGACTGTATAGCATGTCACAAACTGTCACATGCTCCTTCTTGAATACAAATACCTTGGCACCACAGTCTGCCCCTTTTTTCACACAGAACCCAATGAAGACAGGGTCAGCCATCTTGACCAAGATGTTATCCACACAATAGACATGGAGGTACTGCACTCCTCGCTTCTTCATGTCCTCCAGGATTCCATTGTCCACAAGGGCTCTGTACAGTCCCCCATTTCCATCTGAGTCACAGGCAACAGGACATGAAAAAGGCTTTAAAAGTCAATCTTCAAGTAAGAGACTCATGTAATATATAAACGGTAGTCATCAGACTGATGCCATTACCCAGAGTGACATGCACTGTGATAGTAGCACAGCTGAGTATAGAACAGGCTGTTCTGTCAGGCCTTGAGGTGCAGCTAAGAACACTAAAACCATGGATAACTCAGCTTGCAAGGTAAGTCTGATCACAAAAAAGGAACTCTTACTCATCAACCAAACTGAACTGTAAACATTCATGATCATTGTCTGCATTTAATCTTCTATGACAAAGGTCTTATTCAAATCTACGTGGAACTCTTACTTTGAAGGGGGGGGGGAGGATTAATGGTTTGACAAAGGAAATTTTTCTGACCTGGGGCCATGGCTATCTTGCCCTTGCCCTCCAAGATGACCTTTCCATCAAATGTCACGGCTGGGATCATCCTCTGTTCAAACATGACCACATCAGATGGATCCAGATTGAAGTAGTTGTTTTCTTTGAAGAACTTTTCAGTGGGTTCCAGGGTAAATTCACTGGTCATGATGTACCTGTAGAGAAAATGATGCGCGGCAAGATTCCAATAAAACAGACATTTCAGCAAAAAATTGGGCTAAATAATGAAGTATGGCAGCAAAATATAAATACATGTTTTGTGAAAATTAAAAAGAAATCAGACTATCATAGGGTAAATCTGCTAATCAGCTTCCAGCACCTTTAACAGTGTTAATCATGTGGTTTTTGTGGACACGCCTTTCCTGAGTGCTGATTTGTCCTCTATGCAGGAGGACAAAAGCCGGCGCTTCTGAAATTATTTTGTGCAAATTTATGCAAAGGATCAATAGACGAAATAACCCATATTATGATTTTTCTAACAGTATAAGTACAAGTGCTTACCATGGAACTTTGCACATTGAATCATGCCTGGTAGAAGCCAACTCCTGAACCTTCCTTATGCGCTCCGCCTGGATCTGATAGAGAGTTTTGCCGCTGGGCAGACCCACGTTATACATCCCCTTCGGGTAAGGTACACCGAGGCGAGTACCCTGTCCACCAGCAAGAAGCAAAACTGCCACTCGGTTCAAGGAAATCTGTAGGAATCCTAAAAAATAATTAATTCAGTACATCATTTGGCAGGAAAATACCAAATCAAAATGAATACAAGCGCCAAAGTGTTAAAATAGGATAAAAAAAATATTAGTGCCTTCATTCTCCCAGTCGTCTAGAGTTTTCTTGTCGCTTCGACAGACACCGCCAATGAATTCCATAGGAACCGGCTCCATCAGCTCATCGAGCCGGTCCTGCGGGCTCGAACAGCGGCTTGCCGCCTCCGCCGCGCCTCGGCAGTGATCACGCAACTCCTCCGGGTCCAGATAGGACAAATCGGCCAAAAACCGATTTCTCTCTTCCGCACCAAGTTCGTCCCAAAACTGGAGAATGTGGGATTGTCCTGCTAAGTCCAAACGGGATCTCGCCTCTTCAATCGATATCATGTTTGATCGATGGTAATTAGTGTACTCGACAAACAACAGCACAGAAGGTCTAAGTCTAGCGGTAGATGTTCAAGGCCAGAAGACGCTCTCACCTGACTTTTTGTTACTCGTCTTTGTACTGTGCAACTCGTGACTAGGATGTGATCCCAAGGAAGAACAGGCATCTGCCTTGTGATTAAGGTGCATCGGCTTAAAGCCTAGATTTAGATGACAATCCACATCTCCTGGTCCGATGCACAATCGAGGGAAAACACCTTAGTGAAACACCCATATTGTAATATTTTAAGATGCTTTTTTGGGGTTTCGTTAATATGTAGCTGCTTAAGTGAACGAAATACTTCCCTTTTGGATCCAAAACACGTGAGCAACTTCCTATACTCACATACAACGTCATTCCTGCCCCGCTGATTCTGACATTTTTCAATTTTTAGTTTCGTAATCCAGTGGCGAATGCTTGTTACACCGCCATAAAACATGGAGATTATTTCGTGTTTATCATTGGGACATTCATGTAACCCACACTATATATTAAGTTGATCAGTAACATAAACGCGTGTATTAATTTCAGCCGTACATTTCACTCCTAAGCATGCATCTGTAAATGTAACATCTTTACAGCCAATAAATGCCTTTATTTGAATGAAAAATGCTGAGAATTAGGCGACGTTCACCCCCGCCACCGCCGATACCTAAATAAATGCGCAAACTATGGGAGTAATAAGAAATGGGGGGCGCCAGGCCATGGCAGGGCACACTCACACTACTCACTCACTAAAGCCTATTAATATTATCTTTAATATTTATTTCCTTAACATTCCCATATTCTTGTGTGATGTACACTTTAATTCATTTGCACCACGTGTACCTGCATTATATGTACTGTCTGTTCTGCCCTGTACAGTAGTGTTTCGCTTGGGGTTAACTAGCTAATGCCTGGTAGGTTAACTAGCTGTTAACTAGTTAATGCTTAAGGCGTTCTAAAAATACATATTTACAAAGTGGTATGTAGCATACAAGTGTATAAGTGATCGGCTTGAATAATATAATAAATTACGTCGTATTGTCGAGATCAAGTCACGTACCGCTCAGAATTCAATACGTGTTATCATGGCGCTAGAGGGAGCCCAAGCCTAGAATCTGGAAAAGGATTGGTTTTGATGCGTACGCCTGCCTTTGGCAAGGAGTATAAATGAAAACTTTTTCACAATTTATTTTAATATGTTATTGAATCAAAACACTTATATTTATATTTATAACACTTATACTTCATATATATTGATATATATATATATCAACATCAACATCTTATCCTCCCATACATACATATAATATTAACTACATAGAAGTCTCTAATTCTATATCTTGGTAACCTCAGACTTCACTTATGTCACATATATTTCTCTTGAAAGGGAAACCACACCACACAACATCACAGAATGCAGCCTTTGTATGTTACTGCAGGGCACACAGAGAACTTGAAGGATAGGTGTTGTGATTTAAACCAGGAATGGTGGAACTCTTCTATGAGACTCTTTAATGTCTGACTTTGTTTGGGATACCTTTCTGCAATGTACCCATAGAGCAGGAACCTTTTTTTCCCAGAAACCTGAATCTCTTTTCCCAGGAACTCTGCCCTATTGTAGTTCTTCAGATGGTAGTTCTTTTTTTAGACTCTAGTCCAGAGTAGGTACTTTTCCTCCACTAGACCTGGGTGGCGCTTATAGTGACAAACATCGCTGATTGGTTTACAACAAGCACATGCAACTTGGAAGTTACTCAGAAGTTTAGGGAAACAAGATAGATGTAGTGCAGCAAATATTGACCAGATAGAATTATTTCATTATTTCTGTTTCATTAAATGATACCTTGTGGTCTCACATACTTATTTACCATAAAGGTCCTAGTTCCTGTTGTGCGGTCTAAAAGCGACACAAAAGTAGCCACAAAAATTCCTGATTGAGACGACCAAGAAGTCAGAACTGACTTCTGTACCCTGCTCTGCCAAATTAGTTGGGATGCAAGGAGGAGTGCTCAGGTTTTTAATGTTGTGGGAAAACAAGAAAAGCCGAATTGGACGAAAAGAGGACTGTCCCTCCTTCAGCTTAGGATGGTCTGTTTTTTTTTATATATGGAGTTATTGATGGTAAGAAGCAGCAGAGTGCTATCCGGTCGCCCTCTTCGTCCTATACAGTCTAGTACCATCAGGCAATGACAGAGAGGGCTTCCCCCTCTGAGTGGTTTATGTGGCAGGACTTTCCATCATCAGCGCAGGGGGTGGCGGCCCCTGAGTGGAGGTGCGCAGGCAGCTGCGGGCCACAGTCAGAACCACATTAATAACTACCTCCAGGAACTCGGCCAGTGTGCAGAGGGACACCCCCACCCAGAGCCCCACCAGGCCTCCCACATTGGAGAACAGGTCGATGTCCTGTTGACAGCAGAGGAGAAAAGGCATATAAGATCCCAAAGTATATTATGGGTTGCATTATCAGGTTTTAGAGCAGATGGGTTGTACCATCAATGGTCAATGCTGTAGTGAATTCTAATGGACATTTTGATCAATATGTAGTTTTTACTAGTGATGGGCAAAGGAAGCTTCGTGAACCATTTGCTGTATTTTCTGACCCCACTAGATGGTGCTCTCTGTTCATAAAAGGGCTCAAAGCATGCCCCAAAGCAAACCAAGAACGCCATCTAGTGGGGTCAAAAAACACTGCACATCGTTCATTAAGTTTCATTTGCCCATCACTGGTTTCTACAATGGATATGGTATTTAAGAATATAGCATACATAGTTTTTTCTCCTCAATCAAAACATTTTGTAACAGACACAGACGAGCCTTGCCGTGGACACACGTGTCCATGTACGGACAGGTTGATTGTCCTTGCTTACTAGGGCAAACAATTTATTGGCTTCTGGTTCTGTTTAGATCACAGCTTTAACAGGGTGGTAGTGAACCCAATTACTACCATCATACTCCATGGAAAAACTGAGTAAAACTGAATGCATATTTTCCTTTTCATTCTCACCACATTCCACAGTTAAATTTCATATGTCAATGACACCTCTGACATCAATCTTTTAGGCCAAGACTGTAATACAGTGTACTAATTACAATATTGTTTTATCTTAGAATAACATAAGTATTTTTTTGAAAGAAATGCTGAGTTAAATCCAAGTGAATTGTTTATTCTTTCTCTCTATTTACCGTGATGGATGGCTCTTCTGAAATGTGTTCATAGTTCATTTTCTGATAGTAAACCACCACTTTCAACAGGTTATCTCTGGAAGACAAAAAAATACACTCGTGCATAGCTACCACTAATTCAGTCATCAGTACAGAGAATGGAACTGGTCTACAGGTCAATGAGGTGCAATATTTAAGGGAAACTATCCTTTAGAAAAAAAACTATTCAAATTAAGCAATATTTTTTGTTTGTATTAAAATACTGTCACAGATACCGTACTTTTCACATGCATGTTTGGTTATTACCTGGGTAAAATTTGCCACCTGTCTATACGAATGATACAGATAAATTATTACGTATCTCTAGATCCATCAATACGACAGCTGATACGAACCGGATTTGTTGTTGGTTGTCGGCAATGGCACGCAGTTGTTCCCCTTTATTTCTGAGATTACTAGAGAACTTATCCTGGAAGAACCAGAAAAGGGACATTAATTAATTTAGGTTAATCAGACAGCTGCTGCTGCCTAAATATTGTATTTCCTTAGTTTTTGTGTGTAGATAAGCATTTAGTGATTCACCAATTCATTCTGTGCATGTAATTGATTGTGCCCCCCCAGACATCCCATATCTCTCTATTAGACACTCACCAGGTAGGCCGTCGCTGGCCACTGGGATCCTGACACAGTCAAGTCGAACAGCTCCTCTCTAAAAGCGGGACAATTACGAACTATCACTAAATGAAAAACATGTCACGGAGCAATTTTTTGGTTTGGAGGAACTGAAACGAAAAAACTGACGCATAGTCAACAATTTGGTATAAAATTCAGCTGTCTGGGACAGTATTTGTGCTGCAAACTTGGTTAAATAAATTGACTAAAAGTCTTCTAAAGAGGTTAAACACACACACACACACACGCTTAAATATGCACAACTGCAAAGAAAGAAATGTCTCAAAACCCAGTGTGTCAATTTTTACACTGTTCTAGGGACTTTTCTTGAATCACAAGATGTATCTCTTGTTGACTTAAAGGATTAGCAGCTGGGAAGTCAATGCTCTCTGTGGTTAATTAGTTCCCCAATGCACAGAAGCCACAGAAATCGACAGTAAATCCTCTTAATTAAAATTCATATCTAATTTGCAGAGGCAGGAGCCATGGTGTGCATTCAAACACTTTCTGAAAGGTGAGCAAATGAGCTGCTCTCCAGCGGCTCTGTAAGGCGTATCCGGCCTTTTCAGAGAATCCGCAGACTTCTGAAGATGGTGTTTCTGGGCTCTTCCACCCAAATGGTCGTCTTTAACCTTTAAGGAATCTTTTATCTTTGGGCTGAATACCTGCAATCTCTTAATAACTTTATTCGTACAGTCTGGACGGTGTTTCTGAAGCTCTGTCTGCCCATTAAAGCATGTTCCTTGCAATATGTCATATTGCAGCTCTCTTGTGACCTTGGTCAGGTAACCACCTTCTCATTATCCAGCCACATGTCACCCTGCTGAGTTTGCTTTCCCTTAATGCCTTCTAAGAAAAGTCACAGGGGACTTAGTCCATCACACAAACACACACGCACACATATACACGCACATAGGTACACACATATCCGCTCTTTCACAATTGTTCTCCATTTGATTGATTCTGAGAATGTTTCTGCATAATGTGGCACAGAAAGCAACTTCCCATTTATAAAACCATATCTATCTATGGAGGTTTCAATAATTATCACATGTTTTCTGTGAAATGACTTGTCACAGAATCCCCCCTCGCCCCCCCATTCATTAAGTCCTGATGAAGCAGCTCCATTCACTCTATGATGGGATACCAAACCCACACACACACACACACACACACACACACACATATACACATACACAGGTTTGTAATTATATCCTTGTGGGGACTCTCCATTCATTTTTATGGGGAAAACTCTAATCCCAACATCATGACCTTAACCCCTCCCAACACGATGACCTTAACCAATACCCAACCCTAACCTTTTTTTACTTTTTTGAATGCATTCACAGATCTTCATGGGGATCCGAAAAATGGTCCAACACTCTCTCCAACTTCATCACATTGGGATTCAGTACTTACTTGCACTGAAGAGGACAATGACACGGTAACATGTCAAGAGAAAATTTATATTCGTACAGTTCCAAGCATCTTCCTGTGGGGGGGATAAACAATGTGGAGGTAAAGAACCACAACAAAACCTCAGGGAAGTGATCCGATGGAGATGCAAAGGGTCACAAAAGAACAAGAATTAGCAATTGTTAGCCTTTTCTACACAATGAGAACATTAATCACGCATGCAGTGGGTCGCTTTTATCCTTACGAGTTGTGGATGAGCTCAAATTGCATTTTGGGTAATTCATCCCTGGGGGAACTGCAAACTCCCAGTGACTGCATCCACAGTCATCCATAATGCTATACTGGGCACATGAGCGCTTGCAGGCCTGGGAGGTGGCAGGGAAAGAACAGTGCATGAGCAAACTGGCTAAAATCCATGGTAGGGAGAACTGTCTATATCCATGTACACCACGTACCTCCCTGGTGTATTTTGAGCCATACAGGTCATGGTAGTAATTGGTAATGCCTTCTCCATCGGTACAGTTGCTTCCATACGGATGTTTCAGTCGTCTAATTCCAATCTAGCATGGTTAAACCCCAAAAAACGATCACATTGGTCATTGGTCTGGATACAAAAGATATGTATGAGTGTGTGTGTTAGTGTGTGTGTGTGCGTGTGTGTATGTGTATGCATGAATTAACCATAATGCTTCATATTTCTTACATGTAAAAAAAAAAAAAGTTATTGGTACTACAAAAACAAAAATGTTTACATTTTTAAATACACTTTTGTTAACCAAAAGCGTTTGGTATATATTTTGTCAACATGCTGATAAATCGTGTAGCATCATCACCCTTGTGATGCCGATGTCCGTCTCAGTTCCCGGTGGGATGTTGACGCCCTCGTCCTCAGGGAAGGGCGTGGCCTGCTGGTCATGCACTAGCAAGCGGATGCCGGCGGAATGGGTGATGTCCCTGACGTATTCTATCTGCTGGATGAACAGCTCCAGGTGAAGCCCTGGGGGAGCGCAGTGGGGCCCCCGGTGATCACTTAGCCTTCCCTGTCACACTCTCCCCATTAGTAACCCACCCAATTTAATCCACAGGCACTGGGGAAACCAGGCGAGAAGTCGGGTGGTGAATATTATGATGATATTGATTCTGAATCAGAGAAAGGATGGTGTAGAAGACTGATGGAGCATCAGTGATTCATTGTCCCCCTACAACTCACTTGGTGTCACTCTATCTGAAAATCACTCTGCTCCCCCCACCCCCACCTGCCATGACAAAGCATATTGACCTGCACCATCATCACTTTTACTGTGGGTTGCTGTTTAGAGATTCTGCTAATATATGGTTTTATCCAATATTACAATTTGCCTGAAGAAACTGACAGAGTGGATGACTAATCCGAGGCCTCAGTCTGCAAACTAATGAAAAACTATGGTAGAGTGTTATTATTATCTACAGCCAAAAGTAAATCTATAGGAAATCATTTTTGTAAGATGAAATAACATGAAAAAAAAGAAAAATGACAACTAAATGAAAATTATAAATATCGCTTCCAAATCTAGCTGAAATACAATAAAAAAAAAAAAAACATGAAATACTTTCCATAAGTGTTTCTTAATACTATTTAGCCAAAATAATGATTTGTTTATCTTTTCTCCTTTCCAGGACATTAGTACATAATGCACACCGAGTATTCATGTGGCATTCTCTAAAGATCAGAAATGTAAAACAGTCAATCCCTAGAAGTAAAATTTCTAAAATTCTAAAAATTGAAACTAAAATATATAAAAAACAAAACAGGAATATATCTTCTAAATAAAGCTTTTAAAAACTAATATAACCACATTGAAAACTAAACTGAATTATAAATGAAAATTGAATATAATATAAAACTAAAAACTAAATAAAAAAATAAATCTCATAATAACATTGCTGTAGTGTTTGATCACATGTATTGTTACAATGAGCACATTTATATATATATCTCCATATCCTTTGGGGTTTTTTAATAAGGCCTGTACTGGCGCAACACCTTCATGAGATTAACAAAATATATTGTCAGATTATATCTGTGGAGTGGCTTTACAGTGAAAGCACACCGTGAACATATTGCATGTATTTAAATGGCAGCCCGGTCCATAGCGAGCAGGATGAGAGCAGAAGCTGGCTGCAGAGCTTGTCTGAGGATCTTTCCATACTCACCATACATGAATCCCGCTTTGGTCGTGTTCAGTGGCACGCCGCTGATTGGCTTCCCCCGGATGTCTGTGTTCTTGTGAGAGTTGAACGTGTAACAGTTCCCAAACTTGTAGTTGACAAACCCTGAAAAAAAGCTTATTGTAGAGGATGGAATATGATAAGCAAGAAAGACCAATTTTAATCTGTAATTACAAAATGAAGGAATTATTACTCAGCAAACCTTAGATTTTATATTTACGAACATTCATACATTCAGGTTTACTCTAATTTTTGGTCCCACTTGTTACACTGTACCTATGCATCGTTAGTCATGTCTTTAACCTGTGTTTGCACATATGTTTGTTTTATGTTTGCTCTGTTTGTCATATGTCTTTACTATTTGCACTATTACTATATATGCACTGAGCTACCATGTTGCTCTTGAGAAGGTCCACTGATGTGCTGCTCACCTGGTGTTGCATGGTCGCCCATGGTAGGTACAAAATATCAGCATGTCCTCCAGCTGGTGTCCCATGTCCAGTTTCTCCTCTTCTGAAAGCCTGTTGAACTCCGAGGTGAATTTGCTGAAGGAGAAACCACAGCGGCTGGCATCCCTGGCAGATCTGGGGTGGCTGGTCCTGTTCCACTGCTCAGAGAGGCAGAAATCCTGCAGGTTGGAAGAATATCAGACAGAGCATCAAAACAGGAAAATGTCACCTCTTTTCAAGTGCCAAGATAATTACGGTTAACATGAAGAGGACAAAGCTTTACTTTGCTTCCAGTCCTACTAAGTTTCTGATGTTCTTCTTGTATTGTAAGAATTCCCATAGAGTTTAATTAATATCTATTTTAATTAGCTGTTGCACAACTGCAGGACAGAGACACGGAGAGCAGCTGACCGATAAAGTGCTGTTCAGAGCAAAGTTCTTTTCCAAAGCCGTCCATCTCAAGCTGTTGAGGTTGCAGATGGTGACAGCGGGGAACATGAGCTTGGAATTGGAGATCAAAGTGATCTTCTCGTGCGATGGGTAGCTATAAAAGGTCATGACCATCTCCATGCACTGCCAGAAGGCACAACAAAACGCAAAGATGACGAATCCGGCCCATAGCCAGCGCCGGAACCAGTGCCGAGCCCGGAAAATGTTCGGGATTCCGTGTGCTGTGGTGTGCTGGATGTCAGACCTGATCTCCAGCAACAAAGCCTTTGCTCTCGGCTTGTTCTTATGTGGCATGATTGTGAAGAAGAAGCAGGAAAGGTCAAAGCAGACAAGCTCTCGTGAAATGGACTCGGAGATCTCAGAAAGATCTCAAACTGTTCTGAAACCAGATCATCCACAAAATGACCAAACTGCAAAGCTCAACAAAAGATATAAATATGTCACTTGGGACTGACCACAGGTGTTGAGGAGGCTGGGTAATCCATGTAATTCCACTTTGCATTAGAGGCGAGTCCATAATGAGGAGATTTTTTTTGTTCCTGTTAGATCAGACCAACCTGCTTCACTTAATTAGTCACTGACATTTGGGGCTGTGTAAATTAAAACTGGTACAGAGACAGAGATCTGTCAAAAGGACCAAGTCATGGAAGATTCACGAATAAGTGCCTGGGAACAAATATCAAGTAAAAAAGCAATACAGAGATTGTCATGATCAGTATGTCACCATTCGAAATGCCCTCCAGTCTGCTTGGGTATGGTTTTCCTCATCTGCAGTCATTGAGCATGATGAACGTGCTAAGGGCCAAGGGCCAAGGGCCCCTGGCTGCCATCTCCCATAACATGAGACATCAGTGGTCCAGTGTCACGCAGAGAAGCAGCACAGTCCAGCTGCACTGAAAAAGGTGGGTGGAAGCGTATTGAATGTATCAGAAGTGACCACCCACTCGAAATGAATGCTTACATTCTCTAGTCCATTTCTGCTGTTGGTCAGGTTGTAGTTTACATTTTTTCAAAAAGAATTTACAATCTAAGGAAAAGAGCTGTAAAAAACACATCATGAGGCCTTTTGGCACAGCTTGATTATTGTCTTAATGCTTATGCAAACCTTGGACATTATTTTGTAAGCAAACCTGTAATATGTGACACTGGGCTTTAGAACCTCACATTTGTGCTGACTCTCTAGTCCCTTATTCCTCCAGTGAATTCACAAACCATTTTGTGGTTCTTAGTGCTGCTCATCTGTAGCCCCTGCAATGGTGATGTCCTCAAGATGCCACTGGGCTGCTGGCTCCCTCCGGGGCAGTGTTTCTCAACCCAGTACTCGGGGACCCCCAGACGTTCCATGTTTTTGTTGGACCAGGTTGAGAAACACTGCTCTGGAGAACCTCACCCAGTGCCCCTTGATAGGTAGGGAAGGTGCTACCCCAATCAAGAACCCATTGGCGATGATAGAAGCCTTTTATTGTATTGTTTAGAAAGATCTTTTCCATTTCCATCTTGAGGTAGGCATGGCTAAATACACTTTTGAAAAGCACTGTTCCTCTAAGTCTGGTAAAACTTCCCTTACTTCTCGGTAGGAGACAGGGTTCAGACTTCAGCACAGGATTTTTTGAGAGTTCGTCCAAAGTCTAGTCTGACTTGTCATCAGTGGACTCCAGTCTACTTTGTAAAACATCCGGTCTGTCCAGATGATCAAAACTCTCTTGTATTCCCTTAAAAATGATTGCATAATACATTATTCAGTTCATCAGCAAATTGATGATGTTCGGATATCCTCTCTCTCGTTATGATTACACTTGTGGGATCTTAACCATTCAGCAATCAGTAATGGCTTTGGTGAAAAATGCTCCTCAGACTATGATGTTAAAGCTTTTGTCAGCCAGTCAGTCTGTGGCAGTCAAACTAAGCAAAAGGCTGTATGCTTTTACTCCTATGGCACTTGGGTGCACAGAGACATCTACCTCAATCCAAAATAACTGATGAGGCTTTGTGTGGTGACAATCATCTTCATTGTGCATCACTCTTAACATAGATATAATATATGCACTGGATGTCCAAGCAAGTGAACTGTAGAAATGACATCCCTTAGTCTGCAAACTGATGGTGAATTAAAAAAAAAAAAGTTAAATGACCTGGAATAAAACGTGTGGCCAGAGAGCTACTTCTCTACCCTTATGATTAGAACCCAAGGTTTACATAAACACCCAGGTTTCTTAAATGAGAATCTTTAATGCTAATGCAGTTTCTAAAGAATCAGAGAAGAAAATTCCCTGAAAAACAAACAACCAAAGAAATACTGAAAATACTGAATACCACTTTAAAATCACACACGAAAACATCTCAGCTAAGTATATCTTTATTTTACATTTGTTCCCATAATAACATAAATACATCTGCATTACATTCATTCAAATTCTACATATCACATTAGGATTTTTAATAAGCAAACAAAACAACGAAACAAACCTAAACGGGGCAGATTTTGCATTGCTCATTGCACCACATCACAATATTCTCTTTTACAAAATCTACTTTGATGCTCAAGTACAGATATGTATTGCTACACAGACATTTCGGTTCCACTTTTTAGCTAAAGGAGGTTTGATTTGAGACATTTTCCACCAAAAGTCTGCACATCATTAGAGTCACATGTCAGCCAATAATCAGGGTTAAGTCTAAACAAGCATTATGCCAGTCATTTTTTAAGCAGTAAAATGGCAATGTTTGAGAAAGATGTCCAAAGGATGAAAGTTCACTCATTTATAGTCTACGCATTGCTTGCATGTAGATCAAATTGTTTTATCTAGTCACAGTAAAGCAGCATTCTTACGGATTAGCTGCCTAAATGATTAGATTATTATGTGATGTGTTTCTGGGTGGTGATTTTACCAAAAGTATAAGTTTGTGTTTGGGGGTGATGGAGAGGCTCCAGAATAAAATCCTGGGCTGGTGAGAGTATAATGAAGCTTTGTCTTTCATCATAAAAGGTTAAACAATCAGGGTATCCTTTCTGGTCATGCCACATTTATTCTACAACGCACTTAAAATCTGTGCACATTTTACATGATCGTTATCAAGCATAAATAACATATTTTGAAAGGGAGGGAAGCCATTCCGTCAAAAACTAAAGGCATTACCGGGAAACAGAAATGAACAGGAATGCCGTACTGAGGAGTATAAGACCAGCTAAGAGAAGTGCAATTTAGTCATTTTAGTAAACGGATTCCCCTTCCTTCTGTCCAAGTCCTCCCTGAGAGGTAAACATCAAATGAAAAGACAACCAGTTCCCTTTTCCCCCACCTCACAGCTCCCCCTAGGGTTTGGGGTAGCCCCTGCCCCTTTGAAGTCTAACAATCGGTTTCATGCGATATAAGGCAACAGTGACGGCCGAGGCTAAATTCTAACAGCAGACGGGGGATAAGAGTGTTTTTCTGGGTTTTTCTCCTCAAAAAATACTGGACATTGTCCGACAAGAATCTTAGAGCAAAGGATTCCCTCGGGTGCATGAAAATAATTTACGTCAATTAGGCATTATTCAAATAACAGCATTTCCACAATTTTTCATAAAACAGGAACACGTCCAAAGCAAACCAATAACGCCAGGGCATTTTTTAAGGGTCAGTTAAGAAAAACTGACTGCATCTGATTAACTGACAAAGAAAATAAAACATGGTTAAAAAGAGTTAAAGTGCTTAAGTGTTATTCAACTACATTAGTTAAATTTACATGGCATGAAGTGAATAGCGGCCTTGCTTTTGCAGCGCAGTGAGTACAATCACTGATAAAGGGACTACATTTGCTGCTATACCATTCTATACACCTCATCCTTGGCTAATCTGGATACATCTGTAACACCATGTTTTCGGTAGTCAAATTTACACAAAGCTCAAGAAATTTCGAGCTCTGCAATGAAACTAAATGATAGAACTTAAAGAAACTGGTTAATGCCGCACCTACTCTCCATGCAGTGTCTACAAAACAGGCCCATTTAAAATGTTCTTCAGAGGTACAAAAATAAAATTATTGACAATTGTTATCTCAACAACCACTATTGACAGTTCAGACCGATAAGGCAATTTCCTCTCTCGTATTATATTTGTCCACTTTATGGTCATACAAGTTTGGCTCCTTGCAACAGGAATAGGGTTATGTGCCTTAAACAGATTAAAGAAAATAATTAAAATGGAAATCTAACAAACAAATTCAAAATGGTTTTCTTGAGTGAGAGTGATAAAGCCTTAATAAGCACAACAGAAAGTGTGTATGTGTATGTGTGTGTGTAATATATATATATATATATATATATATATATATATAGTTAAATTAAGATGAACAAAACAAAAGCAAACCAATCCTTTTGTACTTTGTGTTTCGTATTAATATCCTTACAACCAGCATGGCTGATCAACACTGCCACCCGCTGGGAGGCACTGGCACTGCATACGTTGAAGTTGCTGAAAGCTGGAATAAGCGGCCACTTGGCAGCACAGACTCAAAAAACAAGTATCCTCCCTCCTAGGAAGTGCTACCACTCTAACCTTTTGCAGCCTTTACATTACATGCATTTATTATTAAATATATAATATCAGGGCCCTGCAGTGACTTGGAGATAATGTGGCTCATTTCCTGATGATTAAAATACAATTAAAGTCATAAACACAAAAAAAACCCACTATAAATAAATAAACTAGAAGCAGGTGTGATGATTCGTCCTCTTCCCCCAGAGCAGTGTCAGTTATCTTCTCCCACCCCCTACAGTCTCTGAACCTACCCACCATCCTCTGGATTCCCACTGATGAGATGACTGTGCAAATACTCGGGGGAGGGGGAGTGGGTATTTGATCCAGGCTTGTCCCATATGTCCCTTAAACTACTGAAAGTGCCCCACTGTGGATCTGCTGGCCTTGACTTGCTATGACGCTGCACCAAGGGTCACCTTCAGGTTCTCGTACACCACGTAGCTGATGCTGACCGCTGGGATGACCTTCATGAAGTTCGGGGCGATGCCCCTGTAAAGCCCAGTCACTCCTTCTGTCCGCACAATATGTCTGAAGAGTCCAGTCATGGTCATCTGAGGTCCGCCCTCCAAGGAGGCTGGGGTGGGGAGAAGATGCAAGGGGTTGCAACAACTGGGGTATTCAGTCATTTTTGTTTTTTATTACCCTGAGGACCGTAGGGGATCCGGCCTACCTTGAGCCTGCATACGGGTTCGGACCAGTGCCAGCGGGTAGCTGGACAGCTGGCCGCATGTGCTGGAGGTGGTCCCGCAGGCCAGCAGCACAAACACACCAGGGTCGGCACTGTCTGTGGCATACCGCTGCAGCCATGAGGTCTTCAGTGTCTGAGTGGGGCGGGGTGGCGGGTTCATAAGGACAGAGGAGACCCAATGTAATCCAGCAAATGTCTATGACTGCAGTGTTCAGTAAATCAGTGAAGAGGCACTCTAATAGTGAACGGCCAAGTTAACAAGAACTGTTACACGAATTCATGGTTAAATGGCTGAACACTGCAGTAACTTCTTCATGATGGAAAATAACGATGACAAAATGGAGTCGGACTAAACGGGGCCCTGCGTGGCTCGCGGCTCACCTCGTACACGGCCAGGTCAATACCCGCGTAGGGAATGATGCCCAGCATGTTGGGAACGTAGCCCTTGTAAAACGCCGCAAGTCCCTCCTTCTGGAAGATATGCTTGGCACAGTCTACGATGCCAGAGTACTGGCCGGTCCTCCGCAAGGCCAGCCGGGTCTTCAGGACCTGGCAAGGAGACAAACGTTCATGGTCATTCCAGAGTGGTCAAGACGCAGGACAGACTGGACTGAACCCACCTACTTCTGGGCCACATACTACTCACCTCCATTGGGTAAATGCTGCTCTGAGCGATGGCTCCTGCCAAGGAACCGGCGACCAGCCGCTCCATGATCCCAAGGGACTCCTGCTTGATTCCTATCAAGCGTTTGATCTGAGTCGGGGGCAACAGCCAATCAGGGCTTGGGAGGCAGGGAGGTGGACTAAGGAGCCAATCGGAAACTGGGGTGACTTACCTGCTCATAGGCCATGAACTTGATGGCGGACTCAGGAGCGATCTTGATGACGTTGATGCCATTCCCCCTCCACAGTGAGCGCAGCCCGCCCTCACGGATCATCTGGATGAAGCCTCCAGTCATGCTCATACTGTTACGCCTGGAGGCGTGGACCTGACACACAAAGGGGGTGGATGGAGTAACACACGAGCAGGTCGGGCGGGGCAATGTCCAAAAAAAAAAAAAAAGCAACATTCTCATTTTAAAATATCGGGATAAATGATAATATCCATTCGCCCAACACAGACTGAAACAGAGGAAATTGAAACCAAAATCATAGATCTTGTTATCCTGCTTCATTGTGTAGCCCAAGCCTGCTTCCCTGAGAAAACCGCTCCTTACCTGCATGAGTACTTTGAGCCTGTCCAGCGGGGCAGTGCATGTACGGGACACGGCGCCTGCACCTCCTCCTGCCACCAGGTGTCGCCACCACATCCCAGTCTTCCGCTCCTCTGCCGTAAACTCGTCTGGCACCAGCAAGCTCTCACCAACATCAAATATCTGCAGTCAGATAGGGAAAAAAAGTTCAGGAGAAAAATAAATAAATAAAAATTAATCAATTAATCAAATTAAAACAACCGAAATGGAAAAAAAGACCCCCTACCACGAATGTTTGATGAAATAAGCTGCTAACAGGACTTACTCTGGAAGTGTCTCCTTTGAATTCTGTGGTGTAAATGGCTCAGAATATTCACTGTGTTAGAATATTTGAATATTCTACAATGCAAGTGTCTAACCCCATGTGGTACCATAGGCAAGCTTCATCGCCATCCTGAGGTTGAGCTACCTCTTCAGTTTAAATTTATTTCAAGTAAGGTGACTTCTAATTTTGAAGTTACTCTTCTGCAGTGATGAGTGATCTCACTGTGTAACAGGCCTGTACTACGTGCAGTGTTACAGTATTTCTCAATAATTATTACTATTCCTCTTTGCACTGGGCAGTGCAGAAGGCCCCCACCAGTGCCCTCCAACATGATCTATCTTTCACTGACAGATTGTTCTTCTTTAGCAAACTAAAGCTAATTCATGTCAAGGACACCAGCTTTAAAACTGCAAAATTATACACTAAATTATAGTTAGTAAAATTCACTGGCAAGTAACATCAAATTTCCTGAAGAATAGCAAACTAAAGTCACACAGCATTGTATAACTCAAAAACAGCAAAATGACAATAAAAAAAAACAACAAAATGGAACAAAATCATGTACCGAGGGAAGCAAATATACAACAATGTCGCATCACTGCAATTTATAGAATATATTCTTGAATCATTCTGAAAGCTGCTGAACTGTTTTGCACATGTAGCTTATACAATGACCTCATACATGCATAGTTTTGGGTGTAAAATTATTGCAGTGGGAAACGACTTAGACTATTTTACCAAACAAGACTTAAGCACATGAAAGCAGAGACAATCGATGCAATTTGTGTGAAAAGAGAAATTATGTTCTTCTGTGAACCAGTGATATGGTGTTGAGATTACACTTGTTTTACAAATGTTGTAATTCGAGGAATGTTCTAGAACAAAATCGAAAAAAACTAATATCTAAAGTGCACGTTACGCACATGCAGCTGTCACATTGCAAGAGCAGTGATAGTTGACTCCATCAATAAGTTTCTAAAACATCTTTAGTGTCATAGAACACAAAGCTTAGCAACCCTGTTAATGATTGTTCCTTTTGAAGATTCTCTCATCTGAAGTTTTCCACTACTATTTCTGTGTGAGCTTAGCATGCCCCCTCCAAGCCAATCACAACTGTGCCCATCCCTGCTGTTGGACCTGCTCAAACGACTGAAGACGAGAGAAGCGAAGAAGAACTGGTCACCAAAAGACATCCATCTTCCACTGAATTGAAATATTTTAGATTCCACAGAAACAATATTGAGCAAAAAGCAAGTGATTTATCGGCACTGCTTTGTGTTTGTAGGCACAACTCACTGCAACACCGGCAACTTATCTGATCATTTATGTCTCATAATTCAGTTGTTAGAGTTAAACCAGAATGGAAGTTAACTACTGACTTGCCTTTCCCACTAAAGACAGACTCTCTTGGTAGATGAGTTCTATTTGGCGATTGTTTATTTTAGGTACATTTTCAAAAGAGGTTTTATTTTATAAATACAGTAAAATTCTGGGAAAATATTTTCAAAAGTCACAGGGAAAAGGTATTCATTAACTACCTCCATTTCGGCATTCTGTGAATCGATACTGAATCATCAAAAAAAGTATCGCAATTAATCATTAGAAAGAAAAAAAAATCAACATTTTTTCCCCATCACTACATTTCGTTGTGAATTAAAATGTAAGAAATTTCTGTGAAGAAGCTTTTGGTGTGAAACAAAGAGAACTGAAGAAAACTGATGTTTTAACAGCGGCGTCGATGGGAGAAGAATGCTGAAGAGAGAACCTTGGTGAGCTGCGGAGGCAGGCTAGGTTAAGGAACCCGGCTGAGAGTCAAGCCTAAACACTGACATCTGCGGTGCACATGGCCATTCGGGGCTACAGGGTTCAACCTGACCACATCTCCCCCCATCCTTCTTCCTTCCTCTCCACCGCTGCTCACTCTGAGCTTTAGCGGCCCCCACCGAGGCCTTACACCCTCCAGCAGGCGGTTCTAGTTTCTGTTAAGCAAGCTGCTAAGAGACGGGTCTTCTCAAATGTTCCTCGTATGCGACAAGGCATTCTGGGATATGCTCAAAATATTCGCTTTGTTTATAACCAGTCTTCCAGCCCACTGTACACTAACAGACTAATTGACATCGATGGTTGCACCAGTGACCCATTTTGAGGATTAATCCGGATCCTGATGGCCAGGAGAAGGATTTTAAATGGTGCTGAACTCTAAACGCCAAGGAGGCCACAGTGGTTGGGGCAGTAAATAAAACACTACATTTATATTAGCATGATAGTTGTATAAACAAACAAAGACGGGACTTTTTATAAACCATGGGGGACTGTGTGTGTTGCAGCAGGATAAGCCTCTGTGCCTGTGATCAGAGGGTCGCGGGTTCGAGCCTGGTCTAGGCAGAAGTCACGTGTCCATGGGCCGTTGATCAAGGCCTTTAACCCCCAACTCCATGAGCGCCACATGCTGGCTGGCTCTGTGCTGTAACCCCCAAGATTGCTACATATGTGCCTGTTTGTCTTATAGAGAGAAGATGGGGTAAAGAGAATTTCCTCATGGGGATTAATAAAGTATCACAATTCTACTACTCTTTTCTAGAGTACTGCTTGTGATTAGCGATTGGCTGGGGGCATGTCAATGAGAGGATTAAACTCTGCAGGATTCACTCCAATCTTTACTCTAGACTTTTTGTTGGTGCAAAGCAGTAATGTAAGGGCTATAAATCCACGCCTCCAGGTTTGGCCAGCACCCCAACTACATAACCGCTGCCCGACCTGCTGGGAGGGGGCCGGGTCTTACCGTGGAGTGCTTCCAGTACAAGATGATCTCTGGGATGTTGTCGGCAGGGTGAAGCAGGTGGTAGTCCCTCCACTCGTTCCAGTCGATTGTCATCGTCCCGTTCTTATCCATGCTGTGGGTCGACAAAACAGGTGACCGACCAGTCACAGCCGAGTCCGGCACGTCACCAAAGCGAAAAGGAATTCCACGAAAACTGAATCATCGCAAGTTTTGTGAAAATCATCACTATGTTTCTGTCTTAATGTAAGAATCTGCATACAGACAATGAGGAGAACATGCCCCAGGATGTCAGCACATGCACTTCATTTTCCATGGATCGTTCCTTCATACTGCAATGGAAGTACCTCCTGGTGATGTCACACAGTCAATTCCTTATTTGATATGCAAGATGCCACCTTGGAAAGCAGTGACCATTTTGGTGGAATTCCCTTTGAATATCTGTGCATTCCCAACCCTTGTGGATTGTGGGGGGGGGGGTACATGCCAACAGCCTAATGAAACTGTGATGGTCTTTTCAGCCTGATTTCTGTCTCATGTTGTGCTTCTACGATTCCCCCCCTTCGGATTTAGTGCCTTTCGTTGGCATCCCAGTTTTGATGAAGAAGCATGGTGATAATGAATATGTTGAGTTTGGGGGGTGGGAGGGGGGCAGCTGGAGAGATGGTGTCTGCTCACCATTAACCATTATGGTGGGAGGGGCAAGGTTTAGGCAAAGCCAAGCAACTGGAGCGGAATCCATTACTTACTACGCGAATGGAGCCCAGATGTGCCCCCTCCCGATTCTGAGACACACAATGGAGGAGAAAGAGGCGAAGAGGGAAGCACACAGACAGACGGTTAAAACCGACAAACACTGGAATGGATCGACTCCTCGTGGGGAGGGGAGCCCTTTCGACAGACCAGTAAACGAGAGCCAGGCTCAATTGTGCAAGCAGTCTGACTGTGGTGACGTAGGAGGACGGGTTCGAAACTGAAACGGGTACCTCTGACACACCAGTGAAGAAAAGGGGTGAGTTTTCGGTCACAGTGAGCCTTTAGCCCAGTGCTGAGTACTAGGAAGCGAGTTTTACATACCCAAAGTTAACTTAATGGTTAGTAACAATGGGAGTTACTTGACTTGGGCTTTCTTAATCAAAGGCTATGCATGATTGCATAAAAGGGGTGGTGTCAGCACTGGAAACTAAGGATGCAAACTAAGGGCTGCCCTTTAAGAGGTAGGTAATGCAAGTCAAATTTTATAGTCAGCACCCCAATACAAAGTGCCTGGAACTGACCACCAGTATTGGAATAAATCTTTCGGTATGACTTGGTATTGGATCTAAAGGATAATCAGTGGAATCGCACATCCCTACTATCCAGTTAAAGGGTGGCTCCTATACAGGCTACGTTTATTGGTGAAAGGGCGGGACTTGCGCCTCTTAATCTGAGAGCCTGCACTTAAACCTGCTCTGAGCAGGTTAGGTGTGTTCAGCATAAATTACATACCTCGTTTAAAATTGAGTTACAATTCCTAGTACCCAAAACTCGGAAGTAAGCCCCAAGAAACCCTGTTAACTCACTTCACAGTGCACCCCTCAGATTTGATAATGTGTAACAGAAACACGCATAATCAGAGTAAGAAAAATCAGGTTCCGTCTAGCTTAAAAGTCACCTAGAATACCTCAGGGAAATACTTGATTTGAAGCATAACAGGTGACCTATAGCTTCTTCAAAGCCTGCATGTTTCCCACTAAGCCTGAGGCTCTGGAGGAACATGGTTCTCAAGGTCACGTCTGAGCAGGGCTGCCTCTCTCAGTAGCTTGGGAACATGCTAGGCTCATACACTCTGGATATTGCACCAAGGACAGCCCCCCCCCAAATGAGGTTTTGAAATTAAACTGGTCTGGACTGCATCTGTGAAGGACACACAAAAAGCACAATTCATAGACGTACAGAGGGAACATTTTGGTGTCGTATGGTTATTGTGAGAAGAACCGTTCAGCAGAACTCAAACCCACAAACGTTCTCCCTGTACTCCTACCTTTTTAAGATCTTCTCCGCCTGCTGCTCTGAGATGTGTACCCCGAGGTCCTTCAAGGACTGCATGATCTCCTGTGAGTCAATGTGACCTGCCCATTAAATCACACAGAGTCACTGTACAAGCACAGTTATGACAATAAGAACATTATCCCCAACATAGTGGACTGTTATCAATGTTAGTGACAATTTAATCATGCCCTGCTTTGAGACTCAGTTCCCAAGTGTGATCAAGCTGACACACTTGATCCAGGTGCTACTGGCCCCTCTGAATGGTCTTACCATCATTCTTCTTGTCTAGACTCTTGAAAACGAGCCTCAGCTTCTTCTCATGGTCACGAAGGTAGTGGACAAATTCCTCAAAGTCCAGCTGTCCATCTAGGTCCTTGTCCCCGGCTTTTACAATTTTCTAGATGGAAGGTAGAATGACGCAAGTCATAGCTAGTTAAACATGAGATCTGAAGCATGGAAGCACAACTGGTGAAAGAACAAGCCACAAGACAAACACAGACCAGAAAAATGACACAAAAATGACTCAAGCGCTATACAAACAACCGCCTTCCATTAAGTGTTCTGCCAGCCACTGTCTGCCGGAATCACCCATCCTTCTGCTCTATTAAGCAGTATGCAGCCCTTATCACAGAAGGGCTACAGCACTTTTCATGCTTGGCAGATCATGGCTAATATGCAAATGGAGGGGGGCTCATGTGGATATCGCCCTGGCCAACCCGTAAGATACTCTGCAAAATGTTTTTCTGGCCATTTGTCAGCAGTAATAGTCAACCAGACAGCGTTCAGGGAGGTAAAACCAAACCTGAGGATCAACTTAATCCCTCCAAATTTATTTTTATATCTGCGTTTTAACTCAATAAAGCTCTGTAGGTCTTCACAATGCAAACTTTTGGTCAAAAGATGCATTTTTACAACCGCAACACTAAGTAATAAAATATTAATTATTTTTTAAATCACTTGAAGGGCCAATTCATGTATACTTTATGGGTAACACACACCAGTGTAAGGTTCTGGAGCACCTTGTTTGCCCTATCAGATGAACCTTTTGGTATTTGGTGAAGGTTAACTTGCTCTCTGGCAGTTTAAATTTGGTCCCAGATACACTGAGATGGTTTCTAGCTTTTAAGACTGGAAGCCTTAAACATAGTTTTCCAGTGGTTGGGTCAGTAGTGAGGTATGTGCTTCTGCACATTACAATGCTGTGCCTGCTCTCTCAAATGTACATCACACGATACAAGCATCTGCTAAATATTTTTATAATATATAATATTTTTATATAAATATAGATATCGCTACCACAGGCTTGTCTATGGGGATCCATTTCCTTACTCCCACGACAATTCTTTGTTGGCTTTTGACACACAGACGTTATGTAATGCTACTACGATTATTTTAAATCAGTACCCGACCGCATATATTCTGGGTAGTGTGATCCATCAGAAGAACAAATGGACCCATCACCCAGAAGATCGAAGGCCCAGACAACTTACTCTCATATCCCAAACTGTGCGGTTACAGGGTCGACAGACCTCGTCCTCCAGTACTCCTCTACGTTCTCAATAACACCATTCGAAACCCAGTAAAAACTAGCCCTGGCCAGACAGGCCAACGTCATGGAGGGAAATTGAGCTGTGACGCTCATTCAAGTAACAATTAAAGTCATTTATGGGTTTCACCTTGCATCTGGTCAGGGTCTGCTGGAGGCTGTGTATCCCATACAACCTGGACTCTCACTAGCTGAAGCTAAACAAACAATAAGACAAAAGCATTTCCTTCTGAGAGAGAATTCAAGTCACAAAGGGAATATAGTGTAAACCCTCAGACATGAAATGGTCACAGTCTCCTTTTAGATCCTCCGTTGTCAACATTGCAAACCTAGACTGATAAGATTATTGGAAAATGTCAAAGTCTAGTCTGACGACACCTTAATCCACTAGTTTGCAGCATGGATTTTAAGCCCACCTCTTCAAAAGAATCAGACTTTTAAACCACCTCTACATTTCCACAGTATACCAGACCCTCATTTATACCTGGATTCCTGGGAAATATTAATTTTCCACGGTAATCACTTGAGTGTTGCGAAGATCTTTAATTTGTATTATTACCATCGTTCATTCAGAGGTCCGCTCCATGTAACGACAGATTATCTGAGCGCTTTAATACATTAAACAGACAGAATACACCAATAAATTACCACAAGAAAAAAATGGCAATGACTTCAGTGTTGAGCCAAGTTTAATGTCATTGCCCGGTGTCGTAGAACAACTCGTATTAAAACAAATTAAAACGGGTTAAGGATGGCATAGGGAGATCAGGATAACTGGGACCTATTTCTATGGGAAAATCTCCTACACTCCTACACCCCACACACAAGACCACTACATCATAAATCAAAATATGCCAGCGAAATACCTGGACGAAAAACTGACATCATTTACCGTACAAAAGCGGTTCAGACAGACTTTCTACATTTCACGCGCATCATCATGTTTATCTGAGTGGGACAAGGAACAAGTGAAATCCTGCAAATTCATCACGCCAGACCAGATAACGCTGCAAAAAAGCGCTGTGCGTACCTTTCGCCAGCTTCGGTACGTAGAGAAATCCTGGGAAGACAAAAATAAACTAAGTTTAAGACATTTCAGCCTGGACGGCAGTCCGTCAGACTCGAAATACTCAAATTCACCTTGGCTCGAATTGGGAACGGCCACGTATAAAGACACGCACAGCATCTTTTTTTAAATAAATAAAAAAAGTTCGATGCCAATGTACAGCAGCAACATGTAAGCAGATCGGACAGCCGTCCTACAGCAGCATCACTCACATTCCAGGACTCAAACGCCGATCACACATGGCAAAGAACTTCAATGGCACCCTGCTCTATTAATCGGGGGCGTGACTTCATTGGTCAGCATGCAGGAGCCGGCTTATTGTGCAACGTGCAGCGACCAATCAGACGAGACGATTCCTGCAGTAGACGTAGTACGAAGCCCCGCCTTTCATTCAGCACGCGGAAGGCATGGTCGGGCTGCATTTACGCTTCAGATCATCTATCTCGGCCCGTGGCGGCGCTATTGGTTTAATTATCCGGGTGCTATTTGGGAGCAAGATTAATTTGAGCCTGAGCTTTAACTTTTAGGCTACATGTACAAGCCTCGATAAGCTATTTAGGATAATAAAATACTAAATAAATTCGAACTTATACAAAAGCAGGCTTATGTGTGAGAGTAATAGACCATGACGGGAAAACAGTAGAAATCTCTCACACTAAAAACTACCACTTTCCTGTCCTGTGCCATCTGCTGTTTCAGTTTGAGCCTCCAGACGAGGGAATTGTTGAATTAGGAATCGGAAATGCTTCTTCTGTGGCTAACGCCTAGAAAGCTAATTAGAAAGAGGCAAACGCGCAGCGAACTCTGCAGTCAAGGTCAGAGGAGACGGGTGATGTCACAATCCCTTTGAAATAAATTTTAATAGACACTTGGTTTAGAAATGAAACTTATGTAGCAGACGAAGCATTATGATTTACCAAATTCAAAGACAACAAAAAGAAACCATTTTTGGGGGGTGCCATGGTGAATATAAGGAGGAGCTATAGCCAGCTCCTCCCTGGCGCCGCCGCTGATCTCGGCTCGCACAGCTCGTCAGAATGCTTTATACCAGGTTAAATAAGACGGTAAGATTATTATCTTACTTATCAATCTTTAGGAAGGAAAAAACGCAATGAAATTGAAGCTTCAGTCGCATCTAATGCGAAATTGTTTTCTTAATTTAGTAATGAAGTAAAATTTAGGATTATAATTAATATTTTAAGTAATTTGATAACACTAAATCATGTATTTTTTTTTAACGAAAGCACCCAAATCCGTATCGGACATGGGAGCAAGACCAAAGGAAAGGACAGATAACTGCTAATCTTCTCAAACTTAATCTACATTTTCACTCTTAAAGACTTAATGCCCTCAATGCACACAAAGACTTAAAAAAACGTACTTTTCTATACGAAGAGTATTCGAAAGTAATCTGCTAGACTATCAGTGGTGTTCAACCCTATAACCCTCAGGACCGCAAACCAAGGTCCAAGGATGACATGCAAACGACGCCGGACACACAAATTACACAGGATGTATCAACAGAAGAGGATTAGACGCTTTTTTTCAGATGGAAAGGGGATGAGCTGGGCTAAGCAAATGGAGCAATTCGGATTTAATAAAAGGACGACGCGGTATTAAAGATAATTGAGGATAAATAGAAACAAGGAAGCAGAAGGAATCTGGCAGGCTAGACCTACCCCCCTCCTGCAGATATTACCCATATAATAGAACCTCATTATATAAATCTATGCCTCAGGCAGTAGATTGTAACAATCCATGCCATTCACCAGATTATTTTGAATCAATTTTGCCAGATTCAGTGGCCTTGGGGTTGGGATCAGCAGAAGATCAGTGTGAGAGTCTATGGGAGTTTGAGCCAATCAGAGAAACTTACACAAAGCGCTAACCGCTAACCTCCATCATTAATGCTAAATTTGGATACTGAATACAACCAACAAGAACAGGCAGTCACCAGGATTTGAACGAGATCCAATCCCCAAGTCCATCCTTAAGTCAAATTTGTAGGCAAGCCCAAAAAATAATACTGTACATAATAAAATAAGGGGAAGCAGTGGTTAGCAGTTGGGATTCAGCGTTTTCAGAAAATGGATGGATGGATAATAAAATAATAATTATACAATAAGTGACTAAATACTGTACTGCACCTCGAGCCGACGAATCGCTGAAGCTGCGCAGCATTTTCACAAACGTCACAAAGTAGTCCGTGCATTCGTTATTACGAACCATTGTGTTTAACTCAAATTTTGTAATAATAGGCTTTATGGCGGTCCTTTCATAAGGATGCATTGTCTAACTTGGATATTCTTAACCCAGGAACTTGTGTTAACAATAAAGCAAATTTTCCCCAAAGACACTGTTTGTCACCAAAGACATTTTTAGTTTATAGAGGAGAAGTTTAATGGACTTTTGGGTAAGGAGTCAGCCAAGTGCCAAGAAAAAGTGTTTTCAGTGTGTAATTAAGTGACGGTAAACATGATGACATCATTTAGAGGCCGTGAGGGCTGGGTGGTGGGAAATCAGGCAGGAGCATTCAAATGCATAAAGGAAAATTACAGCAACCAAGAGCACAAAGTAAGGTCATTGGGTAGACAGTGGTCCAATGGGCAGGTTTGGCTAGAGAGACTAAAATCGAGCATGACTGCTGCATATCAAGGCATTTTGCTTTCACACTTATCGACCTGCCTCGTCAACAAGACGCAGGGAACAGTAGTCAAAAGCTGCTAATTGCACAGGAAAACAAGGAGAAAAGCCCTCCAGCCAAGCCAGCTACATTCCAATATGTAGACTGAATGATCGGCAAGTTATCAGCCAGCTGATCAGGTCAAGTCCAACTCAATCCAGGACACAGTGAGTTTAAACAGGCCCTGCCAGGAAAATCAGTAATCAAATCATGAGTATGCAGATGAGTGGCGCAAATGGAAATCCCCATGGTGTCCCCATCTTTTGGACCAGGGATTAAATTGCTTTACTTTACAAACCAGGCAAATTCTACCAGAATCCATCATTTCTCCTTGCTGATGCTGGGCATAGCCACCTTCGGCTGGATCTAATGGGTCTCATCACACTGTCAGCTCTAAACATTTGGGCAGAATGTACCAGAACAGCAGCCTTTGGGAGAATAACTAGGGGAGGTAGGGCGCCCCCTTTGTAGGGAATGCATCACAGTGCAGACTATTTACAGTATAAAGGCAATTGAAGGGGACTAATTCTGGCCAAGACATCCTAATCCAAAAAGCCATAATCCCTGCTAAGAGGCCACTTCTGCAGTTCTAGTACCAGCTGAGAGGACTTGCCATCATGGCCCAGAACCCTCTGTATGCCCCCCTGCTAACAATGGGGTCTAGCCAAAAACTGGACAGTTAATGCCCCTTAAGCCTTCCCTGCTTGCCCCCTCCGCTTACGTGATTAGGTCTCTCTCTACGGAGGGGGCAGGAAGCACGCTCTACATGCCGCTGTACCTGCTGGAAGTCCGGTGGTGGCGCCACCATGACGAGCACCGTGGTCCGCTTCCCTGCCTCCTGGCTCTCCGCGCTTCTTGCCGGAGGGTCTGACCGGGCCTCTGACCCCAGCCCCCCTTGCTCGTTCTCCTCTTCCTCTCCTGGCCTGCGGCTCCTGGTGGCCAGCTCGCCCTCGGGATCACACGAGGCCCCCCCAGCTCCTGAGAGCCAGCGCAAGGCGGACCTGCAGATCTCCGGCAGCATCCCTTCCCACAATGCACTGCTCCGAAGAGTCAGGTACGACGGAGGCACACAACTTGGCCCGCCTGACTTCCCCCACAGCCGCACACAGCCACGGACATACACACTTACAGACTTAGTCACGCTCACTTACATATTCACGTCAGAGGTAAATGCACAGCTATAAGTACACATATACGCACACTCACAGCAGAAACATTGTGGAGTGGTCAGGACAGGCTGAGTGTTATATTTGGGAATGTCCTTAAACGCAAGCAGCTCACCCCAAATACCCTCCAAAACCACAGCCTTTCTCCTCGCGCCGTCTCTCTCAGGAGGCTTGCATCTTCACCGCATCCATGTGCCGAAAACCCCCAAAAAAATCTATAAAACTGCTTTACCTCCGTAGGGAATCTCTCCGGCTAGACTGACACAGGATCACACAGTGGCACCGCGGTTGTTAATAAGCATGCTCTGGCAAAACAGGACGCCGTCTAGGTTTGTGGAAAAGCCAGACTGGGCCGAGACGTCTCTGCGAGAGGCACGCAGCCGCTACCGGCACCGGTCGCAGCGCATGCCACGAGCAAGCACTCGACGCCGGTTCCACATTAGTGATGAGTAATGCAGTGAAAAAGAGGCCCCCTAGAAATCTGCATCCTCACTGCAGCTGCGCGCAAGCCAACCAGAGTGCCCCACACTGTTAGGTCTAAGCTTAGCAGCCAATCGCAAAAGGTAATAAGAACTGGCCACCAGCTAACTGATTCGCTGTTTAAGATAGAGGGAGGGAAGTCGGTCCTTCTCTCTCCCCATATCTTCTGTGGAAATTTTGCTGAGGTGGTTTCCCCAGCCCCTCCCCCCTTCCTCCTCTACTACCTCGCCTGAGTTGCCATAGTAACCTCATCACTGCATAGATGCTGCTGGGGAGCAGCTCCAGATCTGCACAGCACTGTGTGGCGTGAGTCCGGTTTGTTCAAATCCCCACCTCCCGCTTTCCCCATTCATCTGGATGCTATATTCATTTCTATATGCATGGGCGGTAGGAGGATGAGTCCCTCCCCAAGAGGCACAGCATGGGACCCATTACCTTTGTATCTTCTCCCTCTCTTTATTCAATCATTCATGCCATTCAGTAATGAGGCCTTTAGAAAAGCCTGTCCAGACCCGATTTTTTCCACGGACTTGAGAGCCCAGTGGGAACCGGGTGACAGAACTGCGCCCACGTCACAAACCATGCCCACTACACAGAGCAACAACGGGGGAACTTTCAGTTTTTCCCTTCTCTATTCATACACCTTTTTCTTTCTTTGTGTGCTTTCTAATTTCTGCTGCATCTCTTGGGAAGACCAGATTGCAGACCATAGAATTACGCTCTTGCTTTCCGACATTCTCTTTATTTTGCATTGCCTCAGTTACTCCGCCCCCCTCTCATGACCACACGGGTGCTTCATCCAGACCAGCAAAGGTTTGGCGCCGGTTCGGAGCAGATATTGCGGCACCGGCGCCATTTTTTTTTTCTGTGGACAAACGTGCCATTGGTTCCAAATTGGGGATCGGCACCGGAACGGCACCGGCACCTTTGCAGTGGAAAAGGGGTATCAGAGATGTCTGTCCAGAGAACTGGGAACTGAGGGTCAGCCTGTGTTCGCCAGTCTTAAAACTTTTGGTCAGTTTTCCAGCCTGAGGGCAGGGCAAATCCATCTTCAGCCAAATCAACATTTCCGTTTGGATCTTCATGCAAACATAGAATCGTCCAGCTAAGTGCAGTGAAGGACGAATGGAGAAGAGACACCACTCATTACCCTCTCTGAAGAGTGTTGGGGAGTCTTTCTCCAGTCAAAATGGAGAGTGCATCTCATTATACATGTATAGCTGTTTGTTTATGCTGACAATTGTCATTCTTGTGCAAAATGTGTGCAAGATCACTAATGAATAACGCAGAAGGCCCTTCGCCTTTTAACGCAGGAATCTGCAGCGTGACAGTGGCTGGTACTGCAGTTCACATCCAGTGGCTGAACACATCACCAACATGCAGATGAACGAATAGGAGTAAGAGTTTCAATTAAGCCTTTACTGCTAAACAAGTATTAAATAAATACATATAATGCACAAGATGAGCATGGTAGTGGAATGGTAAAAGGAGAAACTATGGGAATCTCTGGCTGGCCGAGATATGTCGCCCAATGTGATGGTTAACAGCTCACTGCCACATGGCTAGTTTGGTCACACTGGGCTGGCCGGCTACCCTCCACCTGGCCCCATGGCCACACCGCCGCTGCCTCCGTGCGAACCTGCTTAACATACACAAATTCTCCAGGTGGCTATGATCCCTCTGGGGATGCAGTCAGCACAGCGGAAAGAACGAGGCACGCAGGCATTGCAGGCATAACCAACCCCATAAATCCTGAATGACCTCTTTATTTGCTGTATTGCTGACTAGCTGCCAGTCGATTAACTCAATTCTGCAGTTGGCCAGTTGCTTTCAGAGAACTGAGGTCGTTTGGTCTTCCTGACTGTCTCCATGACGACAGCGCATAGTTGAAAAATGTGTACCTGAACTAACATTTGTTTGAGTGTTTGAACTACACACAAGCCTCGAGGTTAAGGATTAGATATTGACTTTTGGCTAAGGCTGCTCCAGAAAGTTCTGAGTGCGCTTGTACCGGTGATGGTTTAAGGGAAAGGAGAGGAACAAATTAAAATCACAAACAAGTGCAATGATGCCAGTGTGGTGGACTAGATGAGGGGTGGTTTGGCAGGGAGAAGCTGCAGAGCCTGAACAACAGTAGAGTCAACCTTCTCAAGGCTCCACTGCTGCCCAGATATCGTTGGCTCAAACATCACCCCAAAAAGGTAGAAAATACACAAATTGCATTTCTCATTTGGTCCACAAGGTCTTACCTACAGCAAAGGAGAAGATCACCCCAACGCTCCCAACCCCTCACACCACTCTCTGATCTCTGCATCTTTGACACCATGAAATGCACCATCCTTATTTATTTTCTTCGAAACAGTGACTGCAGTGACTACAATCCTGTTATCACCTGCAAGGTGGAGTATGGCAAGACCCGAAACAGTGACTGTACAAGCATCTCAGACTTCTCAGGTTTGGGGGGGGGGGGTATCAGCAACCCAGGCAACTCTACCTGCAAAGGAGCCAATTCCCAACCCGCCACCTGTGCTGGGTATCACTGTGGCGACAGGCCAGAGCCGACAGTGGCTCCGCTGGGAGGGTGTTTCCGGCAGAGAGGATATGCAAAGAGTTTTCCGTTCCTGGATTTAGGTTTTGGGGACAGTAAAATTACATCCTGAAGCGAGTCACGCAGACAGAATGCCTAAGAGTCAGTATCAGGCACTCAGCTCATGAAGGCAAGGAAGACAGTCAGTAGTGCCATTTACAGGAAACGGATGGAGCAGTTTTTGTGCAGCTGCTGTTCTGGAAGGTCTGACTGCAATGTGAAAGACTGTACCAATGTCCGAATGCCCTGATTAGGGCAATAAGCTATTTCCTGGCATGGCTAGGTCAGGGCGGGGGTGGTCACATCTTGGTAGGGAGGTTGTATTCCTGACCCCAGCAGAAGATCTGATGATTTTACCAATCTTGTGGCAAGGCAACAGTGTCTGCAACTACAAGTAAACATGCGCATGCACACACACACACACATGCTATACAAGCAGTGAATGGTACTAAACATGACTAGTTACATTATTGAGGTGGACCTCAATCAGACAGGGAAAGGGGTTTTTGGAAGTCAATACTTTCAGCTAACTGGGGGCTGGCAAAGTCAGCATCTTCATGTTTAGCAGCATCAATTGTTTATGCAGATTAAAAACAAAAAACAAAGCTCATTCAAACAGGCAGGATGCAGAGCTCTGGTCATACGCTGTTCTCTCTGAAATGTACCTGAACATTTCTGCTTTGTGAAAAATAAGCCAGCAACACTTTTAAAATTTGGTTTTAATTCCAGCTCCTGAAAGCTCAGTGTCTTAACAGCCATGTGAATGCCACAGTCCACGGCCCACTATAACCACACTGGAGCACCGCAGACTCCGCCCAGGACCCCCGTTTCCACCAATCAGGGCTGCCCACACCCTTCAGATGGTGGAGGAGAAACTACCCGTCACTCCCACGCCGCAGACAGAAAATTCTCAAAGAAATTAAGATTCTCAAATTAGAAGCAAGGTCTCATTTTATGTACTGTATTAAAAATTCTCTAAAATTGTATGTCTAAGACTTCTCTGAACAAAATAACAGGTGGCTTACTTTGTGTGGGGTCTGAACCCCAGATGACCCCGCACTCTAAGCGGCCTGCAGTCATACACAAGAAAAAAAGAACCAAAAATCCCAAAATGCACGCAATAACTTTGCAGTCGGGAATTTTCAGGAGACATTTTAAACGTTTTTCAAACTCGAACAACACAGAATCAGAGTTTAATGATCTAATACCATCAGCATGTTCGAACTACAGAGGAATGCGGTAAATAGGAAATATTTCTCATCCAGGACGTCTTGCCTACATGCCTTACAGAGGACGACCAGACCAACCTGACTGACCACGTGTTTTATAAAGCACATACCACTCAAATTATTCAATGCTTCGTAGAAAACTTCTTTGCGTTTCCAGACAGAATCCCCTCCTTTCACAGCTTAATCGGTGTTTTATCGCTCGCTTGTTTCTAGGTAATTATCATTCCAGTCATACTTTCTCCACCGTGCACGATAAATACATTTATGTATAGAATGCTTACCATAAGCTCATTCTCAGTGCGATGAACACCCAGCTTTTTGAGGCCGATGGTCAGGTCCTGCACACAGATTCCCCCGTCCTTATTGACGTCCAGCACTTGGAACAAGACCTTGAGCCGGTGCTCCTGGTCGGGGCCACCACAGACCGCGCCGCCGCACGGGTGCAAGCTCCCGTGAGGGGCGCTTGGGGGATCGTTTAGCGGGCAGTCCCAGGGCTTGTGTGCTGGAGTCCCAGCCGCTCCAAATCCGGTACCAGCACCTACACCGGAATCTGGGGAGCAATGGGCATCGTCCGCCGAGCTGCACTGACAGAATACACCGCTCAGCAGCGGGGAGACGAATGATCTCTGCTGCTGCATGCTACTGGTCGGACAGCGTGGCAAAGCTCCGACGGTCCCAGCAAGTAAAACCTTCTATACAAATATGTTAAAAACTTCCTTTAAATCCAAAGAAAAAAATATATAAATTCAAGCCAAATACGCGTCTCGTGGATTATAGCTACATATTATAAATGGAAAAAAAAAAAAACATCCATTAATAAGAAAGGCATTCGCGTCACGAACTACCCCCCCACACACGCCCGACGTAGTCCAGGTGGCGGCTTTTTTTGTTTTAATCCACAGGAATTGCCCAGCTGTTTTCCGCCTTGCCCTCACTCCACTGCCGGTGAGTGATGAGCTGGATGCTCAGTCGGACGGCGCGGCTCCACATCTGCCATGCCGGTGAGGAAATCCCTCCCCCTCCTCTTCTTTGTCTTTCCAACTTGATTATCCCAGGTATATTGCCGTAGATTATCACCGATTGTACCGCCTTCGCACCGTCTACCGACTGTCAGTTTGACAGAAGATGTAAAAAAATGAAAAAGCCGGCAACCGAATGCAGTCTCCAAGAAGGAAATGATTCGCGTCTTTGAATGGGACGGCTTAGGGGCGGGGAGGCGGGTTTCAAATGATGGGCACGTCTATCGACCAATCATACTCGACCATATAATTGCGCTCAAAAGCGACCAGAAGTCACTGGCGATATGGGAATAGGGTTTTTGCAAATTGTACTCATAAATGCAACTGCTGGATAACTTTTTTTTTTACACGTATTATATTCTATGTTTAATGTCATTCTTCATGTCAAATAGCTAAAAAAAACTTCGCAACAAATAAAACGCATATAAGGAAATACTTCCTTAGATGAAATAACCAGGAAACTTACAATTTTGGTTGTAAGACGCCTGCATTACAATTGATTGCTCTCCGTGCTTGAAAATAATGGTGCAATTTATTCCGTCAGGTCCTCACAGCTCAGCCAATGAAATGAGGATATGGGACAAGGAGGCGGACCTGAGTCGTGGCGGGTGTAAATGCCTTTCGGCAGGCGGACGGAAGCCGATTCCAGAAGCTCTTGCGTTACTGATCTACACAGAAGATTGTACGACGTTTGCGTACGATAAGCAAAACGTGTGAAACGTGCAATTCAAAATAAAAATGCGAAATCTCGTACAAATAATACAACTGTTTTAAATTTCTATTTTTCAGAAAAAGGGTAAAAGTATTGCGCAGGAAAATTTGGAAAATATGCACGTACACACAAACACACACACGTAAATGCTGCAGTTAAATGCACAACCAAAACGTGTACTTGGACATGCAAAATACGAAGCAGAGAAACCGTCGCAAAGTAACCCAGAGACACGCAATAGACTGTACTTTAAACAGTACGTTTATAACGTACGTTATAAAGCAGGTGATCTATAACTTCTTGGTAAAGGCTGCCATCGTCTGTCTGTCAGGCAGAATCGCTGATATCAAGCTACCGTTAATACCTGCTTTCGAAAAATTGCAGTTGCAAAAAGTTTTTCATTCCTTCACTCATACATACATTTAGACATATAACAATTGCTGGCAGTCAAAAAAAATCCAAAACAATATACCTTTACTAACCGCTTACACACCCGCATGTTTGACTGGAGCAAATGCAATGGGAGTTTAGGAATACATTACGACACAGCAAAGACAGCCCGACTGGGGAGTTGCCCGCATTTCCAGAGGTGGAAATTTCAGGTCCAGAAAGTATAAATCCAGACCCTGATTTTGTTTCAACCAACCAGCTGAGTACTCTGTGACAGTGACTCTTCATGCTCAATTGGTTAGTTGAAACAAAATCCTTGTCTGGATTTTTACTTTCTGGACCTGAAATTTCCACCTCTGATTTTTACCTCATGCAGATCCTGGTGTCAGGTTTGGCACCCACCTGACTGTGTCCTACATGTCCTGTTTTTGGCCAGCATATGTCACTGGTCATTTTGTTTCCCCCCTCCCACTTGTAGCCCTTAGCCCTTGTGTGTCTCCCTGTTTTCGGGCCATAGCTCATCGGGTTGAGCCTGTAGTTTGGAGGCTGTACCCTCCAGTCCTGGGTTATCCTTTTGTTTATTGGGTTTTTGTTTCCTAGTGATTATTACTTAGCGTGTTTCCAAATTTTAGGATTTCCCAACTTCTGCTAAGTTTTATTCTGTGTATTCTTATGGTCCTAGTCTTTCCTGGTGTTGTTACCCTAGTGTTTGCTATGTCTCTTAGTTCTGTGTTCATTTAGTGTTACCCAGTGTGCAAAATACCCGTCAATATTCAGGGGGGGTCCCCATGTTTGCGCAATACCGACGTCCTTAAAATTTTGCTTTTGAGGCTTTCAGGGGGTCTCATGGGTTAATCGGGGGTGTCAGACCCCCCCGGATTTCGCACACTGGTGTTACCGCTTACACCTGCTCCTTCTTAATTGTTCCTGTGCCTCCTTGATTGGTTAATTGATTATGAGCTACTCCTGTCCCTTGTTATATCTGTGCCATGCTGCACTATTATACCTGGGTCAATGGACATTAGCTGACCGTGCACTCTGACCCAAAATCTTGCTCACATCTGTATATATTCGTGTGTCTGTGTTTTTGCACAAGGATGAATTAAAATGTAGGTCTATTCCAGGGGTGTCAAAATCCAGTCCTGAAGGGCTGGAGCCCTGTGTAGCTTAGTTCTTTCCTTGTTCCACCACAAATGATTCAGCGCAAGAGCTGTGTGGTAATTAGCACAAGGAGTTGAATAAGGGGGTATTCCAAGAAAGTAGCTAAAGAAAGCCAAACTAGCGCCATCTCTAAACTTAGCCTCGAGTCATTCCACTAATGCAGTTAAGCTTTAACTAATCAAGGCTCATACAAGACAGACTTGCATAGTCTCACTTAGTGCGCACACCCAAGATATTTAAGAAGCCCAAATGAATGGATGAACGATAGATCGATAAAATGAGTCAGAAAGCGTGTAAAACGAGAGCGGTGTTTTATTTTTCGTCGCAAAACAAACGCTGCTGATGGAGATGTATAAACAGTAGAAAGATGTAATTGCTAAAAAAGACAATACTATGGCCATAAATCAAGCCATTGAGTTGCTTTGGCAAAGAATTGCAGACAGACTAAATGCGTAAGTTATGTATGTAACTATAAGACCTAGTACAGTGGTGTGGTGGTACAGTGGTTTATGCTGTCGCCTCATACTATGAAAGTTTCTGGTTCGATCCCCATAGCCGCCAAGGAACCTTTTAGGTTACGTTCATGTGTCATTCTTACTGTATAATGCTATTCTGTATTATTTGATCTCTGTAAAATACTTTCAATTGCATCCGTGTGAAATGTTCTGTACGAACAACTATATTGTCTTTGCCATTTTACTAATAAACTTTCAAAGTAGACAGTGACTAAACAAAATATATATTTCTGAACCATTTAATAGCATTAGAACTGAAACTGAAAGTGCAGACAACAAAGAATTAATATACACTGAAATGGTCAAATTAAGGTTATAGTATCCAGAGGGAGGACTATAAAATCTTCTTGAATGATCGGGTCCATTTCAGGTTATTTGCCCTCAGGTCGAGTCACAAGTCAACAAATTCAGTGACTCGAGTCCCCACCTCTGGTAACTAGTGATTGGTGATTGATAAATATAGTGCTGAAGTGGTAAATACATAAACAGTAACTCATAATTCCACCCTGAACATTGTAAAGTAGCAAATTAGAACTCGCAGTTGTAAAATGAGGATAGTATTCGTGGTATCGGCAAGGCAACTAAGTACGATTATTTCAGACGTAAATTTATCTGCATAAAAATCGGCTTTGTGTGTCTGCAGTCAATTCCGATTTTCTATCGGCAGGTGGCGGTGCGTAACAAGAACTGACACATCTGTCCCTGACCTGCCGCAAAGCCAACTGCTAATTCTCAGGTGGTTTCTCAACGTAGGCCTCTGAATGTAAAGGAAAGGTTTTTCCATACAAACAAATTAAGATTTACCAGTTATATGTAATGTTAGGTGATTTACTCCTAACGATGTAAATTTAGTAAAAACGTTGATATCTAGGCAACCAATAACAGTACTTTCACCAGTAAAGTATGCACATGGAAATTAGACGGCGTTTTATAAGTAAGCAAGAGCGCACCTTTAACCTATTCTTTAGGATCCCAAACGTGTATTTCAGAATTAAGTCCACGTTGTCCCAGTAAACATTCCTTACGTATATGGCGTACATGTCAGAAAAATGTACACGAGTGCATGAGCGGGAGGCGGCGCTTGGCTCGTTTTCTCTTGGTTTTCGGAGGAGGTTCCCCCAGTTCAAAGTACGAGGAGGGCAAGTCAGATCCATTTCTACGACCGTGACAGCAACGAATAAACCCCGTAGGGGCGATAAATGGCTTAGTGTTTTTAAATTTAGTTGTACTTTTTTCTTTCTTTTGGTTTGTTGGTGCATTTGCCGGCAGCTCCGGCACTGTAGACTGGGGAAACAATCTTCGCCGCCCTCGCTGGATTCCGGTCCGCTGGCGACCGCCGACTTGTACCGGAGCTGCTCACCTGCCCGATAAGACAGCAGAGTTTGGAGGTAAAGAAACGACAAAAAGAAAAGAAGAATGTGTCCGTCCTGAAGTCGGAGACACGCTGTCTTTTCTGGGATCCCACAGTAAGTCTTTTTCAATTTCATTTTAGTGAAAGCTGTACCTCCGGACCACCCGGTATATTAGCTATACCCTAAATATCTGCGTCTATCCGCCTCCAAAGATATCCGCCAGACAAAAGTGCACTGATTGTCATGCGTGTTTAAGCTTGCCCTGAATCTTTATTAATACTGTGATTAGCTCTTCATTTTGTTCTACCCAAAAGAGGTTTTCATGCGCTAAGAGACCAAACTCCCGATTAAAATCACCTGGGTCTCCATGCTTATTACAGATCACTTACACACTTGGGCACAAGCCCCACAATCATAAATTTTTTTTATTGATTAAGACATTCTGCTTTCCCCTCCTGTGGATACAGTTGGAACTGTGTACTTCCAAGCCAACGGACCTACAGTAAAGGGGCATTTTCGACGCTCACATCTATGGCGTTTTTAATGAAGAAGAAGAGGTTTAAGTTTCAGACCAGCTTCACCCTGGAGGAACTCTCCGCCGTGCCCTTCGTCAACGGCATGCTTTTCTGCAAGATCCGGCTCCTGGACGGCGGCGAGTTTACCTGTACATCATCAAGGTAATTTCTTAGTAATGCTGGCTCCGGGTGCAATGCCGCTTTTTTTTTTATCTCATTGTCTGTGATTTTTCCCACGATTTGAGAGGCGTAAACCATTTAGACAAACGCCTCCATACCGACTACTTAATCCCTAGATTTGCTGATTCAATCTTCCTTAATACTTTGAAATCTGATCAAAGTGAACATTGTTTAGTATGCAGACAAGTTAGAAGTTTAAACAGGAAAAAATGATCCCTTTGGGTCTTGATGGGCATGTCTGACAGCCATGTCAAGGTGTGTTTCTTTTGTAGGTAGGCTTATGTGGAAAAAATACACACTGATACGTCAGTGCAGTTCCCATATATATATATATATATATATATATATATATATATATATATATATATATATATATATATATATATATATATATATATATATAAACATAAACTTTGGATTGCTCACATATCTCCGACAATGATGTCCATACGTAAATAATTAATGTCTAAACAGAATTTGTTTCAAAAAAAGGAAAAAAAAAAGTAATCCAGCTGAAGTTATGTAGGCTATATTTGTTTTAACCAACTGCATGTTTTCCTGTATTGGTCAGTAAGGCATTCCCTCTTTTAAATTTCGCTGAATCATACTCGTGTAACATAACTGAACTGTGGCGTTGCTGGCTCCTGGATTGTCTTGGCATGTTTTCTGGTGCGCTGCGTCCGTATTTCACACTGTACTCTTCTGCACCATGTCTGCTTCCAGGCCTCCCCTTTTGTTAAGGGGGTCCTCGTCCAGATCTGGCGTAGTTTGCCTGTACTGCGATCACTGGCTGTTTATGCCAGTGCCATTACATTAAAAAAAAAAAAAAAATACTGCAAACACTTGCTGGAATCTGTGGTGTGTTATTTGTATTGCATTCTTGAACAACAAACTTTTTGTCCAGCTTGCAAGTAGTGGTCAGAGGTTGCCCCCCCCCCCCCCCCAGCATGCAGTATTCCTGTGTACGCTATGGTGAGGCAGTGTGCTTGGCTCTCCAGCCTCTGGGTTTTGACCCTCTCCTGCGCTGATAAGCTAAAGGTGTTACATTACTATTTGTTCTGGACACACTTTTACTTGGCCAAACCTGTTTAACCATTGGACTTCCTCCCACTGAGGTACCTTCTGACATTTGGACCTGTCCACAGCAGGCTGGAAGAGCTGATTATGGCACAGCATTGGCACTGCAAAATACCCACAATGCAATTCAAACATAAGGCCATGCCTCTCTATATGCTTGTTTGCTTCTGTATGCTTATATCCTTAATTCGTCTTATGTTTTTGCTGTCAAAGGTTGCTAGGATACCATCACAGAGCGTGTTGAAATATAGTACCTGAAACTGTTGTCGTGTTTTAGTGACTTGTGCCTATACAGTAGGTGCTCTGATGTGGAAATTTTGATAAGGACATATTTTTGTCTACTGATAACGTCTGAGGCTCTTGCATGGGGCGGGGGGGACATTGCATTTTTTTTAAAATTCTTCTTTCGGTGGAAAACTACAGATTGATTTGTGGGGAAGATTAAATAATGAATTATAAACGTGTCTTGTGCTGGGATTTTGAGAAATCCCTTGTCCTTCACTCTGGATAAAAGGCTGATTGTCTGCAATTTTAACAATTGATAAAGTTTAAATATCAGCCAAGATTGACACATTGGACTGAGGCTGATGTTTAATGAATATTGGTTGATAGCGATATGTTAACTGACATATTGTGTAACCCATATATAATATAATGTCCATATAGTGCCTCTGTACTGGGAAGAGTGAGTGAATAATGTGGCTGCTTGTCTTCCTCTGAAGTCCGTGCAGCTGTCATGGTTAAGGTGATTAGGGCGGTAGTCTGAGACTTCGGCGGGTCATATGGCCGCTCGTGTGCCCGGTCTCTGTCATAACCGTCACGTGCTGATGGTGTCTCTCTGTGCCAGTGTCTCTCGGCTCCTGTTCACACTGGTAAGACTCCGGAGGTATTCTCTCCTGCGCATGTAGGGGGCGCTTCAGCTAGCAAGAGACATGGAATGGTAGGGAGGGGGCTGAAGAACAATACTGAAGCAGAGGCAGGCGATTGCTGCGGATAAGGGAGGATTGTTTGTATCTCTGTCTCTCTCTCTCTCTCTCTCTCTCTCTCTCTCTCTCTCTCCCTCCCTCCCTCTCCCCTTCTGATTTGGCAGTAGGATCCAGAGAGCACACTGCCACATTGATAGAACCAGGCCCTTTGTGACCCATCTCCCTCCGTTCATCACAAACACAGAGGGTCTGTTAAGCTGCCTCTCTGCTCTTTGCTGCCCTCCCCTCAGTAATAGGGGTCTCAGTCCTGCTGCCTGGCCTGTTTCCGCTGCTGCTGGTTTTTTAGCGCGCTGGTCCCGGTTCTGGGCTACCGTTTGCTGAACGGCGGACCTGTACTCCCACCTGGTTGGTTGTGGGGTGGGGGTGTGCACTGGCTCTGAATTGTCTGGAAGTTTAGGAGGGGCGACTAGCCGTGTAAGTTATGACACTAAAGCTGCATGGTTATGAGCCCTAATAAAATCAGTAGTGAAATAAAGAGGGAGAGGCAGTCAGAGAGGAAGTTTATAAAGTTCATACACTATATGGACAAAGTATTAGGACACTTGGCCATTATACCCACAGGAACGTCTTTGACACCCCTTTCTAAATTCATAGGCATCAATATGGAGTTGGTCCCGTCCCCCCCCCTTGCAGCTATAAAAGCCTTGCATATCAAGACATTCTGGGCAATTCTATGCCAGCTTTGTGTAAACAGTTGAGGAAGCCCCTTTTCTGGACTTATGGATCGTGCATAAAGCAAGATCCATAAAGACATGGTTGGGTGAGTTTTTGGTGTGGAAGAACTCGACTGGCCCATACAGAACCCTGACTCCATCAAACATCTTTGGGATGCACTACACTGGAGATTGTGAGCCAGGCCTGTGATCAGTGCCCGACCTCACAAATGCAATTCTACATGAATGGGTAAAAATTCCCACAGACCCAATCCATAAACTTGTGTAAAGCTTCCCTAGAAGAGTGGAGGACCAACTCTATGGATTTAGAATGGAATGGAATGTCATAAAAGTTCCTGTAGGTGTAATGGCCAGGTGTCACTATACTTTTGTCCATAAAGTATACTTTATTCTCCTTTACCGTCTGCCTTCTATGGGGTGTATAACCTAGTCGAGGCCATAATTAAACAAATGGAGAAAACAGTGTCAGCAGTGGTATTGAAAACAAAGTAGAATGAAGGTAGTGATGTGCAGCATAAGAGGGAGAAGCAGAATGGAATGAATTTGTCTTGCGCTCAGCTTGGAACATTCTGGCTCTCCTTCGAGAAAGCTGGCGTGCGGCAAAAGGGACGTAGGCGGGGGACGGGGTCTCTGCTTGGGTGCAGGTACCCAATGGGAATGAGTCGACACTGACCACAGGAAGGTATAACAAGCAGACTGCAGGACTGGCTGTTCAGGGTTCAAAGGGCATTCTCGCTCTCTCGCTCTCCTTGTCCTTTGGCTCTTTGTGAAACGCACCTCCCTTCTGGGGGGAGATTGTGATGATTCAGCAGACAAATTCACATTTTCCAGCTGGGAGCAGAAAACAAAAACAGGGGAAGTGCATCCAACACCCCCCCCCCCCCCCCCCCGCCCTTTGGGCCCTGGGTGGCTTCCAAGACAGCTTCAGACTTTGCTCGCTTACTGTGCACTTTCAGCATCCATGCTGGCCGTTCACAGACAGCGGTACCTGAAAGGCAGCCTGTGGGCCTGCAGACTCGTACACGCGTGGTCCCGGTTCACGAGTGATCGTGTCATGCTCAGACGATGACGCTGCCTGGCTAAATAAACAAGCCTATATCAGTTCTTATTTGACACGTTCCCTGCTGTTTTGTGCTCCTCTTTTTCCCCGAGAGCTTGTGTCTGTCTGCGGCCCGAGTGCAGCCATCCCTTGTCCTTCCAGGTTATGAGCGCGGTTCATCAGGGTATGGGAATCACAGCTCTGTGAAATGCAGTCGCCATTCTGCTTCTCTCTCGTTTTGGGTTTTATTAAATGAGATTAAGCTCTTTACACTCCAGCTTTCCCCACCAATGTGAGCCGGCCGCCACGTTGCCGTTTTGCACACGTGAACCCGTGCTCGTGTGTGGTCTTGCACACGCGCATTCTTTCCTGTTCTCCCTCTGTAAATGTGGCAGACGTTGAGGGGGAGAGTCTGCATTCCCAGCATTCCTTTGGAATGGAGGGGGAACGGAGAGCGAGTACGAGGCTCTGGCACATCAGAGACACGCTGAGTGGGGGGAAACCCCATCAGGGCCGGGATCCCCTTCCCCTTTTTCCTCTTTTATTCCCCCCCCCCCCCCTTCCTTGTGATGTGCTTGGACCTGAAGGACCATACGCACAGGTGGGAGTGAGGCCTTAACCAACATTCATTCTTGTAGGAGATGCTTTTGTCCAAAGCCGCAGTGACGATCAGAGGGCGAGGTCAGCATCCGGGAGAGTTTGGGGTTAAGGCCCCAGTGGTAACGTTGCTCTGCCAGCCACATGGTTTGAACCAGTGACCATCCAGTAATGAGCAAAGTGCCAACCCATAGAACCACACACCATCTGGGGTGTGGGGGACCTTTAACCAAGCAGAAAGGGTGTCTTTGTGTCATGCCTGACAAAAACATGTTTTTAAATAATTGTTTGGTCAAAGCAAAGTCGATTTACGTGGTGAGTATTAACAGGGTGCAGAGCTCTCTATGGTGGTGACTGGATGGAAATGGATCTGTAGAGGAGATGTGGAGGTGATGAGGTTCTGTATGAGTTGCGCGTCTGTCTGCGCAGGCCGGCAGCAATTGGGTTTATGGCCCGTGTGTAATGTGTGTCAGGAGGTACTGGTTTATGAGCCTTACAGATGCACGTTTTTGAGAGAACGCAGTGGATTACAGTTACTGACGCTGAATTCCCACAGTTCCTGGTCACATACTGCAGCACTGTGGCAGTGCTTCTGTTTGTGCTGAGAACGCTCTCTCCTCTTTCTTTCTTTCTCCCTTTGTCATCCCTCGTATTCTTCTTTGTATCTGGAAGAGGAAAACAGTCTTATGTTGAGGAGCTAGAAAAACAGGCTTTGCAGATTCAGCTATGATGCAGGCTGCGGAATGTTCTGGAACACGTGACTGTAATTCTTCTTGTGTTTGTGGCTCCATTCGCGTGTGACAATAGCCCTGTCTGTCATTGTCCCTCAGGCTCCATTCCTTTACAGTTCTCTGTTCATTTTCTGCTCTCATTTATATTATTTGTCCTGCATGCTTTGGTTACTCCTGACTGCCTGGTCAGGCCCTTAGCAGACCTGTAATGATGACAGTGTGTCTCTAGGGGGCTGGGGGGATGCTCATTCTATCTAGGGGAAAAATAAATTCTCGGCTTGGCAGAATATTTGTTACATTGGGACAACCTGAACTATTTCGATGCTCTTGATGCCCCCATCATGTGCGTACGTGAATTTCATCAGGCAGAGGGAAGTAATCTAAGGTGGGAAATACCCCCCCCAGCCATCTGCTTGTGTGTGATCCTTGTTCCTCTCTACGAATATTTATGATGGGCCTTGACCCTAGACCACTGACAGCAGATGTGAATCATGCTGAGATCTTCTCTAAGTCATAAGGTCATGTTTCTCTGTCCCTTACAGCTGTAATCCCCGTTTTCAGTCCCCCGCACGATGATCTGATGCTGTGGTTGATGTTACAGGTTGATGTACGGAGCCTGTCCGCCTGTGCTTGATGTTACCGGCAGTGACTGACTGCTCCGTGCTGAGCCCAGGAGAGCGGGGCAGGTCATGGCGGTCGGTTGGCTCAGGGTCGGTGCCACTCTGGGGTCACACCCTCCCTGACAGTCCCTTTTGTCAGACTCATTTGTCTCCGTGTTGGTCACGCACGTGCAGGGACACAGAGACCCTGGAGAGGCGTTGCCTAGCAGCGGAGTGGTGATGCAGGAGGTGCCGGTGTCGTGATTCACAGCTGCTCTGCGGCTTGGATGGGGAACCTCCCCGCTTTATTTTCCCTCTTACGTACTTTTTCCGCTGTCACTGTGCTCTGTTCCTTATCCTCGTATCACTCTCCCGTCATGCCCATGGTAGGACAGGTTTTGCGTTTTATCAATTTTTATCTCTGGGGATTTCTGTGAAGGCTGCCTCTCTGCCTCACCCCTGGCCTTCGCTGTTCTTCCTGCATATCCTTTCTGTGCCGGACGTTCATGGCTTAATGTCTTAAAAGTAACCGTCTCTGTGCAGAGGCCAGGCGCCTGGGTGTCTTAGTCACAGCTGACGCTCATAGAGGAGGGGAAGTGGGTCGGGTTTAGACCTCCAGGAACCAATTATACGGGCCAAGAGGGCGGTCAGCACTGGCGTACCTCAGCGCGAGGTGGACAGCCAGCTGAGTAATTACAAGGGCCTTTCTTCTAGAAATACCACCGGCAAATATGTCCGGCTCCTTTCTCCGCCTGTCCCTTAATTGTTGGGTGGATTTTTTTCTTTTTGGAAATAAGGGCCTGCATTCTTGTTTCTCTGGAACCAGTACTACGCCAGGATCAGATACAAAGGTTCAGTACCAGGGCTTTCCCTCACTAACACGGTATGGCAAACTGCTACAGCCACCCGATATGGGGATCCTCCCCGGCGCTCGCTTTCGAGGCGTGCGCCGACCGGCCGACACTCCTAAACCTGGATGTTTCTGTCTCCCCTCCCTCGAATTTGACCCGTAGGGCTTGTCTTTGTGCTCCACCGGCGTGTCACGCCCCAGCCCGATGCACTCAGATAGCCATCGGTGGGAAGATGTTTGTCTTTTACATCTCAGGAATTTTGAGTGGAACCAATCCTCCCCCCTTTCAGGAGCACAACAAAAACTGCTCTTCTTGATTTAAGATCCTCTCAGATACTGGAGATGAGATTTTGTGTCGGGTGCCAGGAACTGAATAATGAGCGCTGGATTCCCCAACCCTGCTCTCATTTTTCACGTTAATCCCCCCCTATCCTGTTTTATTATTTCCGTAGCTGAATGGACTGTCAGGACTCAGCATGCTCCTCTAAAACACGGGGTGGTGTTTGATGTTCCTCCTTTCTGTCTGGGGAACCTGAGGCATGTCTGTGTGAATAGATTGTGTGCTTGGTGAGGCCAGAATTACTGTCAATTTCGCTCTCAAATCTAATTGAGAGCAGACTGGATGTGAGATTCCCAGGAAATTGGAGAATAGCTCTTAGCTGGCTTTGTGTTTTATGGGAAGAAAGGGTGAGCATTACAGGAAAGAATTTGATTTCACCATTGAGGAAGAGAAACTGACCATCATGATTTGGTCTGTTGTTGTTCTCGTCCTGGGATGTGACACCGGCTGTTATCATCAGTGTTTCTTCCCCCGCTTCTTCAAATCAGCTGGCCATGAAGTGGACCTTGTTCTACAGAAGGAAACGTTCCTGTACTCTGTCAGTGGTTTTTGATGAGCTTCCCCCAAACTGTGCAGTGTGCTACTGCTGCCACTGTCCTGAGGATGGCTGGAGGGTGCAGGTCTCCCCCAGGGCACCTGCCTTTTCTTGGTTTAATGGCCCATTCTGTGCATAAATCTCTGATGCCCAGGTGTGGCTGGGAGCACCACATGCAGCTGGTGAACATCTGGCATGCTGAGCGCTCCTCTCCGTGCTGCTGGGGGGGGGGGCGCTTTGTCTAACGGGCCTGGCGATCTTATCTGGGCTGGCGGCCTCTTACGGTGTCGTGTTTCAGGGAGATTTTGACTGAAGCCCACTCAGGAGGGATGTGGGTCCTGGCGCCTCAGCCTGGGGGGGGGGGGGGGGGCACAGGGAGGCCGGGCAATAAGGGAGAGACTTAGCTGTCACCCCTCATGCTGAGCCGCATTCACATGCCCTGGGACGGAGGGGTGCCCACGTGACCTGTGGGCCCCTCCCTGTCTGTAAAAAAAGAGAGACCACAGGAATAAAGCGCCGGATGACCCCCGTCTCGCCCAGCGCTCTGTCCGGGGCCCGGCACCATTACAAGCACGTCCGTCTCCTAGCGCCGTCAGACACCCGCCGGTGATGTCAGAGCAGCGGAGGGAGCGCCTGTGTTTTTGCAGTCACATCTAGGGCTGTGCACTTGGTTTTTTGCTGTGTGTGTGTGTGTGTGTGTGTGTGTGTGTGTGTGGCCCTGTTGGCCTCCCCTGCCTTGTATTCTGGGATGGACTCCAGGCTCACTGTGACTAATGGGTCAACGCAAATGGAATCTGGACAGACTTCAGAAATGGTCTGTACATGATGATACCTGGCTTACTGGACTTTACAGACACATTTTGTCAGGAAACCTTCGCAGGTTTGCGAGTTGCACCGGCTTGCATCATAGAAGTAAATGCAATTAAATGATGATATTAGTGCCGTTTTGCCAGTAATAACACGTCAGGGCAATTCAAACCAAAAGCAATATCTTAATGCAGCTTTTGACTGGGTTGACGATGTGATGCAGTGGAACGGTCACAAGCACCCGTACGCACGCTCGCACCCACACGTGCCCCCAAACACAGCAGGGGGCACAGAGAGAGGGTGCGGTAATGCATCCAGAATGAGGAGGTGGCCGATAGAGAGACGGCAATCCCTTCTGTCCTGGGAGTCCATGTCCATGGTCCTTGCTCACTGGCATTTACCTGTGCTAAGCAGCAGGGGGCATGTGGTTATGGATGCAGTTCAGTCCTGGCGGTACGGGCTGAGCTGTTGGCGTGCCTGTTTTCAAGGTGAAAGGCTTGACCTTGCAGCCGGGCCTTTGGGCTGGAAGAGCGACCTCAGACCTCCTTTGGGGGGGGGGGGGGGGGGCTGTTTTGATGTGTGCATGCGCCAGCTGTTCTGCTGATGGGAGGGCGATGGGCTGTGTTTGTGAACGTGACTTTCGGGAGAAAACTGCCCTGTGATGTTAGAATGGTTATGAGTGTGCGCATGGGGGGCTTCTCAGGTGGTCTATACTGAATTTTTGCAGTGGGGGGGTGGGCATAGTGAATGGGGAGAAGGATGTAGACATGGGAGGGCCAACTGAACAATTGCCCTGGGTTCCTCAGTCCCTATGTACACTGACACACTGACTGTCTGCCCTTTTTTCACCATATGTGGAGTGTCTGCTCCTGGGAGATGAAGTCCAGCCCACCTGGGAATGGGCGGCTTTATGGCCGGCCGCCTGGGAACCGGGCGGCTTTAAATGCCTGCAGCAAAAGCGACAGACGGTGCCAAATCCTGACATGTTAGCAAGTTAACCCCCCAGGCCCAGGACACTCGATTAATCCCCAATGAAATCATCCCTCGGATAAACCGGACTGTGGTGTCCTCCAGGGTGTTGGGGAGGGGCTCAGGTCAAAGGTCACCGAAGGTTTAAACTACTGATTTAGGTTAGATTAGGGCTCACAGCCAGACAGATGGCTCTTGGAGCTGGTTAAACGGCACCTTTGTAAGTCGCTTCACTCTTCTCCAAAACCACCAGCACAACCTGTGGGCCTGTTGGCAGTGCAGCTCACCTTCACATCAGAATGACGTTATTTTGTCTTCTCTGGCTCTTGTATAGTGCAGCACCAGGACTAATGTCTAGCTGATTGCATGACCCCAGCGGGAACGCAGGTCTGAATGGTGTGTGGCGTAGAAGCCAGGGTCCTGCATCCCTCTGGCTAAAGCTGGGCTGTGGAAGGGGGGGGTCCTGTTCGGGAAAGTGGGCCGCTCTGGACGAAGGACAGAAGTCCAAGTGATTAACTGAGAATGAGGTCACTAATTTAATGGGCCATTTGAAATCACTATTGATGTCTCCCAAAGTGCTGATAATGGGGAAGTTAATGGTAAAATCTATGGCACACAGCAGTAGCGTGCTCTCGTTCTCTCTTACTCTCGTTCTCTCGTTCTCTCTCTCTCGTTATCTATATGCATGATGGTGTGTGTGTGTTTGCGCATGTCTGCTTCCTCATTATTAACTGTACTCGGACTCCTAAAAGGGCAACTTCCTGAGTCCGACAAAGCACTCTGTCTGTCTGTCTGTGTGTCTGTCTGTGTGTCTGTCTGTGTGTGTGTCTGTGTGTGTGTGTCTCTGTGTCTGTGTGTGGTCTGCAGACCATTACTGTGAGCCAGATGTTGGGAGGCCTGGTCAGACCTCAGTTGGCATTTTGGGGCAGATGGGCGCTCTGGGGCTCTGTGGGTACAGGGGGAGTGGATGATCACTCAGGAGCTTAATGAGATGTGAGAGCTGGGGCTGGGGGAGCCTCTGTGAGCCGGGGCTGGGGGAGCCTCTGTGAGCCGGGGCTGGGGGAGCCTCTGTGAGCCGGGGCTGGGGGAGCTGTGCATGGCTCTCCGTCACCTGCAGGCTCTAGCTGTGCACTTTAACTGTTTATACAGCTGCAGGTTTTTACTGCAGAGGTTGGTGCCAACAGATCATGTCTCCATCTGCTCTTTCACCCGACCTGCGTCTGTCCCCATCCCTCTACAGCATGCAGATCAGACCCCTGGCCAGCTCGGATCAGGACTGAACGTGTAAAAGATGCTGCTTCTGGGCCATCAGTGTGTGTTTTAATGAGCCAACCCCCCTCAGCCCCCACACTCTCTCTGGGTGTCAGTCTTTGCCTAGTAAACCTGCATCCTTTTTATTTTGACGTACCGATCATGTACACTGATCCCATGTGTTTAATCGCCCCGTTGAGGTCCATCAGCGCTCAGGAACGCGGTGCTGTTTCACAGCAAGGCGGCACCTCCCTGTGTGTTTGGACCCATCCTCAGCTTCACCTCTCCCTTAGATACTGAGGCGAGCTTTTAAGTTATTAACAGAACTCTGGGTTGCACAGAGGCACCAGGTGAACAGACTATGAGGCGTGAGACTGTTTCCTGTCCAGCTGAAGCCTGCAGCTGTATGGATGAATTACATGAGCAATTAGCATGTCATAAGCTGGAGATAAAGGGTTGAATGGCCAGGCCTCACATGGAGAGAGTGGCTGTAGTCCAGCTTGCCTGAAAATGCTATTTCAGTATCTAGAGGTTGTTTGTATGTTTGTATGTATGTATGTATGTATGTATGTATGTATGTATGTATGTATGTATGTATGTTTGTATGTTTGTTTGTTTGTTATAGAACTTTTTTTTTTTTTTTTGACACTAGACTCACCACCACTGTGTAACACCCACATGAATGATGCAATGGCAGCCAGTCTGCACCAGTACGCTCACCACACTGTAGCTAAGGTGGTGATTGGGCAAGAGAGAATTCACCAGTTAGATACAGTGGATGATTAGGAGGCTTGATTTGAAAGGGTAATAAATGGCAGGACATCGGGGTACCAGCCCAGCTCTCTAGGAAGATGCCCAGGGATCGTTCCTAACCCCAGGAGTCAGGACCATGGTTTTAGGTCTCGTCAGAAGGATGGCATCAAATTTACAGCAGTGTCACTGCACTGGGGCACTGGGATCCACACAGACCACAGGATGGACTCCCCTGTCTGCCACACCAACACCTTTTCCAGCAGCAACCCAGTTTTAACCCAGTTTTCCCACAGAGGTGAAACGTTTGTCAGTACAGAGGCTCTGAACCCAGGACACGTATTCAGCTAGCTGGGTCTGTCAGCACTCTAACGGCTCCAGCAGGTTGGAGCCGCTGTTTGTGGAGCCAGCATGGCCTTCAAGGTCGTCTGTGTGAGCTTTACATTGTATGTTTGTTCATGGTCCCCGAATAGTGTGTGGCTGATTTTGTATGTTGGCCCACTGTGTGGGGTCACGATGTCTGGCTGAATGGAAAGCGGGGAGAGGTGGATGGCGGATGAGGATGGAATGAGGGAGATGAGGAGGAAGAGAAGAGGTGAGCTGGGGATGCTGCTTTGGTTGATTCTGACCCAAAAGTGGAAGTGTGTAAGAGCAGAACTCTTAGTTCCAAATGCAAGGACGTTTTGATTCTGAACTGACAGAGCGAGCGACCGTCTTGGTACCGATGTTTGTCCGGATCTGACAGGTAGCCTGCAGCAGAGTCCAGTGGTGCTGCATTTACGGGTTTCGTGTTTTTTCTTTCTCTCTCTCTCTCTCACTCATAACCAGATGCTGGCTCCGGAAATTTCCAAAGCTTCTCTTTTTGCCCACAGCTAATTTTCCCAGGAAGAAAATTGGATACAGATGTGTATGTGTGTGTGTGTGTATGTGTGTGTGTGCGCACACTCCCTGCCTCGTCTGTCCATTTTAACACACTCTCACACTTTATACCGTTTACACAGATTGCAGTCCCTGCCCCTGTCCCCAGACTGTGCTGTTTGACACCAGCCCTCTCTGCTACTGGGCCCTGCTCTGCCTGCCCAGCTCTGCAGAGGGAGGGGGAGTCACTGTTGAGCATTACGTGGCGGTTTACTGGAGAGGAGTGTTGGCAGAGGCATTTGGGAGTGAGCAGTGGTAGCCTCTCTTCCCGGCCGCACCTGTAAGAGAGCCATGTTTTCAGGACAACTCGTGGGACAGGTTTTGGGTTATGGTGGCGACTTCCTGTGTGTGTGTGTGTGTGTGTGTGTGTGTGTGTGTGTGTGTGTGTGTGTGTGTGTGTGTGTGAGGGGGACCTCACCCTGTGATGACGATGTTACTGTTTTTTGTTTTGTTTTCATCTGTATTTGAAATGTGATGATATATGAGGTTGCATTAATGAAATGGTCCCTTTTTTTGGCAGTTGCACAGGAGTACAGGAAAATTGAAATGCGGCTTTTCGTGTATCCCATGATGCTATCCTTTGAGACATCACACACACACACACACACACACAAATCTCTGGGGGGGGGTGTCCAAATGCGGGGTCAGCCATTTATCTGGTGGCCCTGTAGCACTTTGTGATTGTCATGTTGATTTGGGGTGAAGGATTAAGCCAAGGCAACGGGCAGCCCAGCAAACGCGTGCGTGTGTGTGTGTGTGCGTGTCTTGCTAGTTAGCTGTGCTCTTCCAGCAGCCATGAGGGATGATACTCTGTATGTTGAGGAATGTAGAGAATGAGCAGAGCAGCAAACAGGCTGTCAGTGATACAGGCAAAGAGGCTGTGCCATTTTCCAGGCTGTTACCAATCAAGAGGGGACTGACGCAAAAGGAGAGTAATGATTGGCTATTTGTACAGCTCAGTTTAGTGTAAAACCGCTTCAATAATCTCAACAGGATGGGATCTTGCGATCTTCTGTCTGTGAGTGAACATTTGAGGCTGCTGTAACAGTTTCAGTTCTTGGGCACAGCATGCGTTGACACTCGACATGGGCTTATCAGAGTGCTCGGGGGGGGGGCAGGAGGACTGCTTTCTCATTCTGTCCAGGCTCCAAGGACAAACATTCCCCACCTTAAACCACATATAATCAGTGACGCAGTGACAATTAGATGGTACCCATTCTGTTCTGGTGTCACATGTCATCATGTTGTCTTTGGTGACAGAGGGCCCATTCACAAGCACCAGCTTCTTGCAGTGGTGGGGGTGACTGTGTGTGTGACAGAGAGAGAGAGAAAGAGAGAACTGTCCCGTTTCACCCTGATTTCGGACTGGAGGACGCCTGGCAGTGTCCTCATTGTTTACTGGGGGGGTGGTGCAGAGCAGGCTGCCCTCCACATGATGCCTCAGTCATGTTTAGACTGCGCTTTGTGCCACCAGCCTACCCCCCCCCCTCATTTGGGCTATAGCATAAGTCACTGCTAATGTGCCTACAGCTGGTACAGAAGGGTCAAAGGTGAGCAGAGGCTGCAAAGGCCTGTTCTGGCACTGCCGTATCGCCATGATGTGCTGAGGTGGTCAGCAAAGTCATAGATTCTGATGTTTAGCTTAGAGCTCATTCAGGAAGCATAAGCATGTGAATAAGGGGTTTGCCTGGAGGCTGCAAGATCTGTCTGCTGAAAAAGTGACTTCTGCCCCCCTGTGGTTGGAGGTCTGTAGTGTGAGCTGTTGCAAGCAAGTGACTAAGATGCTGGAGTTTCATTCCCAGCAGGTTATAGGTTTGGGATTGGCTCCCATGGAATGCCGGTTCTCCGTGACTAAATGGATGGATCGTGGAACACGCAGAGCCAGCTTGGGGTGCAGAGCCCAACTGCGGAGGAAAACCCAGATTGCAGACGCACCTTCATCCAGCACATGCTTTCCATTTAGCTTTGGCTTTGAGGCTGCCAGGAATCAGCGCTCAGCTGGGCAAACGAGGTCCAGACGGACTCCCCAAATCGGCTACAGATGCGCACCCTCCCCCTCCGAAAAAGGGCCAGGCTTTTCCGTCAGGGTTACTAATGTAACTCGTATCCATCCAGCTTACTGACTCACCAGCATTTCCAGCAAGGCCAGGCGCTGTGCTGCACACAAACACAATCGTGTGTCTTAAAAATAAAAGATGGAAGTGATTAATGCAGCAGAATCACTTTCAGAATATCAAGGTGGTCTAACAGACTTGACCATATTTGGAATATCTGACTGTTTTTTTTCTGGTGAACATCAGCTATAGTGTGTGTGGATGTGAAACAAGCAGGAGAGAGATGACTATATCGATCACTGTTAACTGGTTCTCCCTGTTTAATAAACCCACTATCTAGACTTTTATTTTCACTACATATTGCCCTTCTGGAGGGAGGTTTTTCCAATATGGTGTCATGCTGCAATTGAGTAAGGAATACCTGACGTCATTGGGTCATGTGATCGTGTCTCAGCACCGCAGTGGGCTACCCATGGCAGTAAGGTTCCTCAGGAAGAATATAGCTTAATTTCTTGTCTTATTAGCTCCTGTAGCTCAACAAATAGAACATTGCACTAACAACACAAAGGTTGTGGGTTCAAATCCTGGGGATCTCACAAATCGTAACTCTTCCCTCTAGTCTTGCCTTCACTTGGGGACAGCAGACGGACTTGTCCCTCGTGCGCTCTGGGATAATCCCTGCCAGCATCTGTGAAGAAGCAGTGAGACAGCTGGACACCCTGCCCAGCATTACCCGTGCCAAGAGTTTAATCCTGCTCCGCTCGATTACTTTTGAGTTTAACACACCTGCTTGTGTACCTGTCAGGCACGTTGAATAGGTGGAAGGCATGTTCCAGATATGTATGCGTCATCTGGATGTTTACTGACTCTTGTACTTATGCTGCCCAAAGGTTGTGCCACTTCTGGGGTTTAAACTGAAAGCCTTCTAGCTCTTTGTCCGTAGTAGGGATTTTACCCAGACGCCTTCTAGCCGGGAAGAGCAGGGTCGAGATGAGTTGTCAATGAAAGGAAGTAGGTCAATGGTTCCTCTGTTGCATGCATGGGTCTGGTACACAGTGTCACATTGCAGCCGAAGTCCCAGGTCTCTTGGTGCAGTAACTTACTCCCCAGATTACTTTTGCAATAACAGCTGAGCTGAACTTTAAACAACCATGGCTGGCCACCCCCCCCCCCCCCCCACCCCGGAGGCTTGAAGCGGCTTGCTCGCTTCTGTCCCCTGACCTGCTTTTGGCTTCGTGTTTGTAAGCTGGTGGATTAGGAGTGAAAATTAGATCGGGGTTGCTCACGTACTTCTGTGAGAGTTGTTCAGTGTCAGTCTGACTTAGTATCAGAGCAGAGAGGACATGTTGAACAGCTCAGTTAGTGACCTTGTGTGGAAGAGATTCATTCATTAAATAAAGAGTAAAGTCACATATTGTCCCACTTTCCCTCAGCAAGTTTCAGCTCAGTGATAATGGCTTTGACAGTCCATATGGCTCACTGTGAAATCCTGACGTCTACAGGCACTGGAATGAAAGGGCAGACCACAGAATATGCCCTGAAATGTATGGATGCCTGATATAAATAGGACATTCAGGACAATGCTGTAATTTTCTGCTGCCGGTCCTTCGTGCTGCTGGTGCATTTGCTCGGTGCGTGGCCGGGCAGGAATGGGAACTGGACGGCGTGTATGTGAAATGCTTCTCCAAGCTAGCGAGAACCTGCTCCTGCTGGCTTTGCTCAAGGGCCTCGGAGTTACGCAACAGACATATTTGCGCTCGCCATTCGGCTCCGAGCCAAAAGTCTCCCATAACTCCATTTCCATGGAAACCTTGCACATCCTTTAAGGAGAAGCAGAAACTAAATATGAAGGATCTTTTATTATTGTTATTTTTTAATTGAGCTCCTTCAAATGGGGCAGTTTTTGGGATTTTTATAAACCATCATATTTTCAGCGTTTGTTGGGATGGGTTTAGAGTCCAGGTGTAAATTAGAATTAGGCCAAAACTTCATTATCTTTTTCATATTTTGTCAGTTTTTGTGGGTTAGGAATTATTAATTACATTTACCCTAAGAGCTTATCCATCAAAGACGACAATGCAAACACCTGTGTTTGTCCTTCTGGAGTACTTTTAAAGGTGTGGTGATCACCTGAGCTGACAAAGCGGTGAACAGATAATGCACGTCCTAGAACGGGCCCGGCATACACGCATGCACATGCACACGCCTAACATGGGCGCTCGGAATGCCTAGTCCATAGTTCTTGTGTGTTACCAACTGGGATCATAATGGAAAAAGACCTTTCTTGTTTTCCAGAGACCTGACCGTATGACATGGGATAGGTGCAATAGGTTCTGTTGATTTTAAAACCAAGAGTAATGAAATTTGGGTGATTTATGGGGTCGGGGAGACTTCTGACTCTGATGGGCATATTCAGTGATTCCCTGTTTCCCCTGTTTATGGAAAAGTAAAACTCTGGGTATTATACGTCTTTCCGGATATATTAGGTGCTGACTATTTCTGTGGTGACCATGTGTGACAGTGATGCAGCCGTCATGTTAGGTGAGGTGGGGATATAAGGGGAGATTGACCTGTGTCCCATCTCTTCGCCTGCAGGGAGGAGGTCCAGGAGAACTCCGTTCGCTGGAAGAAGAGGTTCTCCTTCATCTGCAAGATGAGCGCCAGCTCCACCACAGGAGTGCTGGATCCGTGCATGTGCCGTGTGTCGGTCCGCAAGGTGAGCGAGGGCCGGACCGCGGGGGGGGGGCTCCACAGTGTCAATGGGGGGGCTCTTGCAAGGTGCTGCTGACCCTGCGTGAGATGCAGTAATGTCACAGCATGGGCTGGGGGTCATTGGTGTGCTTCCATGGAAGTTGGGGGGCCTGACTGACTCATCTGAGGGAGCGGAGATGGGGGGGGTGGGGGGTGCAGGATGGAGGTGAGAAGGCAGTTTGGTCTGTGGTATCTGGGTTTATCGCTTTAGGGGTTATTCAGATTTTTAACTACATGCCTTATCCCTATGCTGCTATTTCTATTGGGTTTTCTAACTGAAGAAATGAATGTTTTAAATATATCATATATATATTAACTATGGATGAAAGTGAATTTAATAAACTCTAATGACAACTGTAACCGTAATTACTGGATAATATGTGCTGAGTGGGTACATTCATGTGTTGTGACAGTGGACCGCTAAACAGAGGTTAATTTGTCAATCTTTTGTTCCCATTATGCCGCTGGCCATTGTCTTGGGCAGGGTGCGGGCACACTCACACCCGCTGCCATTACCTCAAGCCTCCCCCCCCGCAACTAACTGGTTTGTTGGTTTATTTAGCTGTAGGGGTTGGTAAAAGGACGTTGGTTACTGCTGACCACACACCTTTAATGATAACTCATCTGATGGTTATGCCTTGTGTGGAAACTTTGGCAAGGGTGCGGGAGCAGGTGTGGCTTCAGACGTGGCACATGCCTGCCCAGCAGGTGGCGTAGCGGTTAAGCTCATGGACTCTCATGATCAGATTTGAGGTTGGGTGCTGCTATAGTGGCTTCCAGCCTGACCTGATGGTCTGGTCTGACTCCTCATTCCTTCTGTTTGCTTGACAGGAGCTGAAAGGTGGGAAGAGCTTCTCTAAGGTGAGTAAATGGTGCCTCTTGTTCAGAAACTGTCAGCACTATGTTTGGGCGGCACAGTAACAGTCGCCTTGGTAACGGCTCAAACCCCCCGCCCCATTGCTGCCTCAGAGGCACAGCGCTGTGACACAGGTGACTCGCACCTTGGGCTTAGCCTGGATGGGTCTGGGGGGCGGTTCCATTATGCTCATAAGGGGCGCAGTCCGGTTTTTACGGTGTTTGTAAATGGCAGGGCATGCTGCAAGGTGTTGGCGTGGCCATGCGGGGCGTCGGCTGGTTATGGATGTAAACATCATGCTCAGGTACGGTTTGTAGAATCATGGCAGTGACATAGTCGCTGAGACGCTGAGTCCATCTGCGAGGGCCAGGCGCTGCCAGGCTGGGATCAGACACTCCCTGCCCACCCCTACAACTCCGCACGGAAAGGACGACGTCAGAGGGTTCCATTGCTTTAAAATGACACAAACGCATCCTGCGGCAGTGAATTCTGAAGCTGATTACCCCATGACCTTTGACTCCTCCGTCGTCTTTGACTCCTGTGACTCCGCTCAGTCCGCAGTTCCTCCATGTTTCACCTCGTGCCTCATTCCGTCCCATCAGGCCTCTCTTTCTGGTCTGCCTCCTGTGCGCTGCTCTGACTCTCTGAGCAAATGCAGCTCTACACTTTTCTCCCAGAGGGTACAAGGTGACAGAGCCCAAACAGTCATTCATCCTAATAGATAAATTTGTAAAAAAAAAAAAAAAAGTTCATATATTTACAATTAATTATTACACATTGGTATAAGTAACACCAGCTGCAAATATAACATTACAACATTAATTTTATTTAATATGTTCTTAATATGTTCAAATAGCATTTTCTATTGACCAGTAGGGGGTGTAATTGCACCCCCAGAAAAATCGCCAATACTCATGAGATGCATTACATGCGAGGGAATGCCTTGGTTCCACAGACTGGCCCTGGTGGACTAACTTGAGTCAGATTTTTTAGCATTTATTTGTTTACACACTCCGCTATAACTTATTATAGATCAGTCTCTTAAGTTCAAAGTCATAACGAGGAGCTGCACTGCGTACCTGCAGTGTGTGTTTAAATCCAGCCAGACCGGAAAGGAAATGTTTTGTGCATTTATTGCGACTTCATTCAAATAAGGAAGGATGTTATCAGCGGAATGGAGTATCTGACTTCCTCCCATCTGGACGGCCCCCAGTGTTTGGCTCAAGTGGGCTGTCCACAGCATTTTTCCCAGTCAGCACTGCTGGACTGGGATTCTTAACCCAGGTCAGTGCCCTGTGTGTGGAGGAATGACGGCTGCAGTGGAGTTCTTCACCAGACCCTTCAAGAGCTCTGTGGCCCAAACATTGTTCAACTGGTTACCGCTGCTGGCCAGCTGTCTCTCACTGCACTGAAGGAGTCAGTCCCTCAGCTAGAGGGGAGCATGGAGCACATCTGCACAGCTGCCTTACTTATGCGTCTCGCGAATGCCTTCAAGGTGGCTGGGAGACGTCAGGCTTTTACACCCTGTGACAAAGACACTGTAATAGGTGTAGAAAGCGACTGCGCTGCAGCATTAATAGCTTGGCTGGCGAGCTTTCCGCAGACAGGTCACATGGTCATCGTGCATGTGACTGTATGGGTGCTTGACTTTGTGTCAGGCATGAAAACCAGGCTCCATGTCTGCTTTCAATCACCAGAGACCTGGAAATGGACTGATGGCTTCCTTCCAAGTGGTCACTACTGGGCGGTTTATCTGCTCTGCAAATCCTGGAAGGGTGATTCTTCCTGTCATTTTAATTTACTCCAGTATTTCCCAACCCGGTCCTTGAGGACCTCCAGCCAGTCCACGCTTTTTGCTCCCTCTCAGCTCCCTGCCAGGCAGTCCATGTTTTTGCTCCCTACCAAAAGCTGGGAAGAAGCAAAAACATGGACTGTCTGGGGGTCCCCAAGAACTGGGTTGGGAAACACTGATTTACTGAAATTCATACTGGATTACATGCCTGTAATGGCAGAGATCCAGCAGGCACTTGAGAATAAATTCCCAAAGTAAATTTTAAGTTATGGATAGCTATGGGAGGCATATAAGGATAGCTATGGGAGGCATATAAGGATAGTTATGGGAGGCATATAAGGATAGCTATGGGAGGCATATAAGGATAGCTATGGTAGGCATATAAGGATAGCTATGGTAGGCATATAAAGGGAAACACATACCTGTCTTCGTGGGGGTTTAAAATCGATGTCGACGTGCTCATGCACACGAATGGAAGAATGCAGGTGGACCCCCCCCATGGATACCAGTCATGTCTTGTCCAACCATCCACTTTGGGTGTGTTGATATAATCCGTTCACTCACACCCTCCTCCTTATCTCTCTTCCTCTCCTTCATTCCTTCACCCCTCCCCCCCCCCCCCCCCCCAGCTGGGCTTTGCTGATCTCAACATGGCAGAGTTCGCTGGCTCGGGGTCCACAGTGCGCTGCTGTTTGCTGGAGGGGTATGACACCAAGAACACGAGGCAGGACAACTCCATCCTCAAGGTCAGAGGTCACTGTATGGGCATCAGAGGGCAGTGTGTCACTTCACTTGTGTATGGCTGGGGTATTCAGCTGTGACAAGGGCTTGGTGTTTCCATGCCTACTTGTGGGTGTGTGTGGGAGGGGTGCAAATTGATAAAGTTGATAAGGTTCTAAGCGTTAATCTTTGTGGGGCTCAGATTTGCAACTTGATCACTGTGTGAGTTTTAAAGCATAGGCATCTGTTGTCCTGAAGGCTGCTCTGTGAAACGCCATCTGTAATGGGTTGTAAATGTAATCAATTAGTCATTAATAAGTTTCTTCATGATACTGTTTCCAGGTTACAATCGCAATGACACTTTTATCTGGAGATCCATGTTTTAAAAGGTGAGCAGTTTTTAAGTTATGCGACCGCGTTGTCAGAAAAGGCATTAAAAGATGAAAATTTGGCGCCATCTCATGGCCAGAAATGGCGTTGTTAGTGACGGACTAATCGGACCCTCATAAGTTCTGAGTGGGAATGTGTGTGTTAGGTTTTTACACTGACAGAAAGCTGTGTGATGTCATCTTTGGTTGCCAGACCCCCTAGCACTGCAAAGACCATTTCTATGCCGGGGCAGGACCACTCACTGCAGCCAGACTGTAAAGGGGCGGGGACTGCAGCCCCTGGCACACCAGCCGGGGTCGTCATGGCACCAGGGCGCTTTCCCAAACCCAAACCTACAGTCGGCTCAGGTGAGAGATGTGTGACCATTGGGTGGCCAAAGAGTGTGTGGTTACGATGGTTAGATATACAAAGCAGGAGAAACTGACATCTACTGTCTGTTGTGGATTTTTGCCAAAACAACAACAAAAACCTACATCCGCCTAAATGCACAAACTCTCTACCTGTCTTATACCAAATGAAAGTGGGGGGTGAAGACTGTACACTACACCAGAGTCCCATCCCAAATCACTGAAATACTGCCCCAAAAGAGTGAAACACCAGACATCCACGCTACTGGCGGAACTACAACCAGTGCAACAACTAGGGGCCCTACGGAGGGTCGATGGGCCCCTTCCTTGGGGGGTGGGGGGGGGGATCAGGTGGCTGTTGGTCTATTAGTAAAAATTACCAAAGCACAAATGTTTCTCATATAGGGAGGGGCCTTGCGCCACTGATCCACGCCCCTCCACCTCCAATCATGTTGATTTATCAGAATGTTTATCTCCTTAAGATCTCTATCTGTATCAGGCACAAACTATTCATATCAGTTGCTAGTTAACATCCCAAGAAGGGGAGGGTCTTTAACTGTGGGATTGTCAGCACTGAGACATGGTGATCAATGTGAGACATTGATGCTGGTATGCGATGGTTTTTCACAGTAGTATCACACTCTGCCAATATGTACATATCGGATCCTGAGAAGACACACATATGTGTAGCTGTGTGTGTATCTGCGGCATTTATAAGACTTAGTCTTTGTTCTTAACTACCTCCCTGCCATCCAGGTCCAGGTTGACCCAGAACCTTGGGCTGGTGTTTTCTCATATGCGGTTTTGCTTCTCAGTCCCAGGTCTGCCGGAGGAGGCTGATCAGAGCCCGCTCCAGAGCCGGTCCAGCCCGGATGAGGTCTTCCACTCGGGTCACTCCCGTAACTCCAGCTACACTAGCCAACACAGCAAAATATCAGGTGACATAGACACGCACAAATCTGCCCTTCGTTTGACTTCTGGTAGGTCACCCATAGCTTCAGGTTATCTGCCCTGGCTCTTGCAGCTCTTATGACTGGCCTGTAATAACCAGACAGAGACAGACGGAGCCCCTGAGTGCTGATGGTAAAACACTCTTTCCAGGGTACAGCACAGAGCACTCGCACTCCTCCAGCCTGACGGACCTCACACATCACCGCAACACCTCAACCAGCAGCAGCATCTCTGGGGGGCTTGCCGAGCCGGAAAAGGAGCCTGAGAAGCCACCCCGACCAGAGAAACCCCCCCGGCCACCAAGGCCAGCCCTGCCCCCCAACAGGCCTTCAAGGTCAGTCCCATTTGACCAATCACTTTAAATAATTATTTATAATTTTAATAACCCTTAGAGACTGATCAGAGTCTGTCTTAGAACAGAACAAAACCAGGCTAATGGAAATAAAACAAATTCTGGATTTCAACAAATTTCAATAAACCTAGATGAAAATTGAAAAACGCAACCATTTAAGGGACAGTGAAAAGGTAGAGCAGTGTTTCCCGATCCAGTCCTCGGGGACACACAGATAGTTCAGGTTTTTGCTCCCTAAGCAAAAATGTGGACTGTCTGGTAGATGGAGCAAAAACATGGACCGACTGTCCATTCTTGAGGACTGGACTGGGAAACAGGTAGAGGACAAAATAAAAATACCTTTGACAGTTTGGTCTCATTAGCTAACAAAACTATGCCGTCATCAGTAGTCTCACAGTAGACATGTTCAATGGTTCAAAGACATGCAAAAACGCAGTTGAGGCGTGAGAGATTTTAGAAACTATGCAAAGTTCAAAGTTTGTGTACAGGATTGCACATTCATTAAGAGGCAGAGCTGGAGGCAATCTATAGTGCTCACAGGAAGTGTTGGGAGGTTTGCTTAATTCAGTAAAAATATTGCAGATTTATTGGTTATATAACATAAATAAATCATTACTTTTTATGGTTTGGGGATTCAACACTAGAATAAGCAGGTATTAGCTAAGAGGATGCCTGATGTCTCCCAATAACCAGCCACCAGCAAATGCACCGTCCTTCACCATCTGACACATTCCAAAGCTGGACCAGATATAATCATCACGTGTGCCCTCAGGCCACTCGGTGACAATGTCTGTAAAACATCCTTGATGGCTGCATATCACCTGGACATTTAGGCCTAGTGCCAAGAATGCTTTCTGGTTCCATCCACTGCACCTACAATGCCAGGTATGCCCGCAACTGTGGGCATACCTGGCAAGCTGTGTTGTGCTGCACTTACATATATGAATTTATGCAAAATCAGTTCCATTCTAATTCTATTTCCTTAAATTCAAAGGCGGATTCCGATTAGTGATTTAAAAAGTGGTGATTTGGCATCATGTTTTCAACGCGCAATTCTTTGAATTGAATCTGATTTTCAAGGTCATTCTCAAGTCACCTCTGAATGATACCCATCCCTGTAATGTACTCAGATTGCATACAGGTGATACAACAACGAGCCCCTTTTATATCTTATAGTCGACATTACAGTTTTATATTGCGATATTGACCTCTTCTTATACCATCAGCATTATTTTGTTGTCCAAAAAAGACCCTCAGTGTCTTTGTGATCTACATGTTCTGACCCAGTCGTCTGGCCATAATGATTTTGCCCTCAGTCACTCATGTCTTTAGTCCTGCCTATTTCTTCTGCATTCAATACGTCAACTATGACTACCCAACACTGATTCATTTGCGATTGGATTACTGGAGCATAATTTATGGCTCCTCCAGCAAGTCATAAAGTTATTAGATACTGTTCATCTTGAAGGCATCCCTTTTGCCCTGGGGGCATTTAGCACTTCTCCTGTTCAGCATTTGTGTGTGGAAGCTAGTAACACAGGTGCAGCTAACTCTGTGAGCCTTCGCTGTACGACACGCAAAAGCTCCGCTTCTGTAAAAGAAGTCTGTGCTCTTTTGTTCACATTGAATGGCAGATTTCTTAGTTTGCTAAATGATGTTAAATCTTGTCTTCAAGTACTAACGTGTGTAGGCTCTCAGTCGTCCAGCACATGATAATCTATAGGGCTTGAATGGAAGGCAACTGGACTTTTTTCAGTTTCTTGAAAACGTTTCACCTCTCATCCGGAAGCCTTCTTCGGTTTTGAACTTCTTGGGATGTTTATGAACTGCAGAAGCCTTTCGGATGAGAGGTGAAACGTTTTCAAGAAATTGAAAAAAGTCCAGTTGCCTGCCATTCAAGCCCTCAAGATTTCAAGTACTAACATCTTTAAAGACAGGCCATCTGACAGAAATTTTAAACTAAATGAGCAATTCATGGCAAAAAATAATGTTTACTTCTTTTGGGGCCCAGACCAATGTGGTGTATTCAGTAATGACCAGGCAGAGGTTCCTGCTTGGGTGCTTCCAGTACTGCCTTCAGGCATCAAGCCTGAACTCATGCAAACTGAATGGGAAGAGCGTGTAACTGAACGTCATGAAACCAACCCAGCTGCTTGTGAAATCGCTGGGACCAGATTGGGTATGGAAAGTGCAGCTCAGGATGTACTACGCTTATGTTTTTACTAACTGGTGAGGGATCCCCTCTGTCTCACATGTCAAAGACCTCTGTCACTATAGCACGTTTTAAATGAATTATTTTAATTCCATTGGTTAAATGTGTCCAGTAAAGGCCTTCAATATTGTTTTCGCAAGGTTAAATCAGAGGAAGTTGTAGATTTATTTTTTTGTTGTTGAAAAAACAGCTATTGAATTTTATAAATTGTTGCTTGTTTTTTGTATAGTTCAAACTTTTATTGATCCATAAATGTCCAGACACTTCCATCTTACAACACTCGGTGTAACATAACAATACGGACAGTATAGTATCAAACTAATATAAACATACTTGGTAAACACAGGAGTCCCCATATATTAGGCCATCCAACTGAACTGTAAAACAAGTAATGCAAGGATGCAAACACTTATCACACACTCCTCTTATCCTGAACATGAGGTAATTTATGGCACAAACCAGCCCAGATACCCTTCATCTTCCAATCCCTCCCATCTATCCTGGCCACCATTTTTTCATAGGAGGCTTCCAGTTGCCGACAGTCAACACTAAGTATTCAGTATTATATTACTGTAGTCATGTCTCCTAATAGACACAAACATTGCCAGTGTCATCTTTAACCATTTAGCTAAGATTTCTAATACTTCACAACAGAATGGATAGACCTGTAACTTGTTGCTTGTAAACATTATAGTTTTATATATTTTGTTCCTTCTTGGGATGTTTATTTTGTATCTTTCTTTAGATGCAACCTGGTTTTCACCATTAGTTTTCACCTTGCTGGCGTGGGGTTAAAACGTGATCTAAACAAATTCAGAATGACATTCATCCAGAGATTCGCCTTCTCGGGGAATTTCAAGAGCCACTGATATATTTCTTTACAAATGAAACGCAGGAGCAGATAGAATCAGTGTTTGCACGTCATGTGGGTTTTGTATAACAAACAGGCCAGTGTTCAGGTGTGCAGTCTAGACAACACACTGGCAAAGGTGACTTTATGTGACTGCAGTCCCTGTTTTGCACAGGAGGACAAAGGTGTCTGTGGAGAATCACCCTAGCTGGGTGGACGATACCCGCATGGACGCGGATGACATTGTGGATAAGATTGTCCAGAGCCAGAACTTCGCTGATGTCAGCAACAACGAAGGTGAGAAAACAGCATCGTGGCTTGGATCAGAAACCATCAGAATGCAGTTTTGGAAACGGATCCATGACAGGAGCATGTTACTCTCTTTTCAGGGTATTTATGTTAAACCGGATCATAACATAATGACCCCCCCCCCCCCATTTTTTCCTGTCACAGACAGCAATCTGAGACTGTTTGTCAGCAGGGATGGTACTACTGCGCTTGGTGGGATTCAGCTGGGGGCTAACAGGTGAGTGACTGGCGTACTGGGTGGGAGGGGGTGTGTCAGCAGATGGGAGGTGCACCAGGATGCTGATATGCACCAGGATGCTGATATGCACCAGGATGCTGATATGCACCAGGATGCTGATATGCACCAGTATTTTATTTCAGCTATAAATGCTACTGAAAACTATTAGCAGGTAGAGCTGAGGGGTGTCAGAGATTAAGAAACTGAACTTTTGATTAAAATGTGGCAGATTTAAAGGCCAGACTACTGCTGCATTTTCTTTAACCAAATGACTCAATATTCAGCTGTATAAATTAATCTGACAGGAAGCCATAAGCGGTGTGTTTCAAACAATGTTTTTGTATCATAAACACAGCTGGATGGAAATGCTTATGACCAAATGAGCTGTTGGGTATTAATTACTAAGAGTCACATGCGCTGTATAATAACTGAGTGACTCATTGACTGGCTACTCACTACAAATTTGCATCATACCTCTGGTGTTTTTTTATTTCTTATTTTGTAAGCCTTTCCATGTGTCAAATTGGGCCGTGTTTTCATCTCGTCACAGTGGCCGTGTTTGGGTGGGGGTGCACTCTGACTTTGGCAATCGCTATTGTGATGAGACGGCACCGGGCCCCAGCCCTGCCCTTCCACACGCCCCTGTGCTGATAATTGTTTTTCACATCATCCTCTTTGTTCTTCCAGGGTGTCAGCTGGTGTCTTCGAACCCGTGGTGATCGAAAGCCATTAGAAGCCCTGGAGGTTCCGGCTTCAGCATTCTCCAGCCCCCCCTCCCCCGCCCCGATTCACCCCTTCCCCCTGGTTTTGGAAAATAGAGAAGGGGACGAGTAGCTTCAGCCTGGGGTGGTGCAGGACACTGCTACTTCCTGTGGATTCCCTGTCTCCTGCTGTATTGTGTGTTTGTGTTTGTTTGTGTGTGTGTTTGTGAGAGAGATTGAGAGAGAGAACATGTGGTTTTCATGGTGTTTATGAGCAAGACAGACAAAGCACTTCACTGAACTCCACCAGGCCATAACATTACAAAACCGATGGAATGATATAGTACCATCCAAAGGTTAGGGTGGATTCAATGGTGGTAATTACGAATATCACATATTTATTGTTATAGTTACTAATTGGAATGGTATATTCAAAAGACCATAAGTATTCAAGTTATGTGGCAGCATGGCAGTGCATTGTGGGAGCTGTAATGCCACATTTATAAGTGGAGGACTACAAGTCCTATGGAACCTTTTTTTTGTTCCAAATGACAAAGGGAGCAACTACAGAAACAACTTTTTCCCCCTTGCATTGAGTTTTGGGAAGTGTGTGTTCGCATGGTGCTACCAAGTGGCATGGTTTGACTTGACTTGCTCCCCTCACATCACAGCCTGGCACAAGAAACATATAAAGCTCACTATTGGTAGCTATGCTTCAACACTGAATCATTTCAAGTCGTGCCTATAGGTTGGTTATGTGCTCAGCAGGAAACGACCTGGAGCATTCTTAGTTCTTTATATACAATATGTATTTCTGTCAATAAGCTAATAAGGAGAGTATGGAAAGTAGCTGATTGTAGGGTTGAGATAGATACGCAAAGATGCCGTGGCTGAAGTGAGCAGAGCAGAAAAAAATCTGTGTTGGTGATCTGTGCTTCTCAGTTTGGTCCTGGACAGCTGAGCAGGTTTGATCACGCATACAGACTGACCACCCAGTCATTCAAAGATTGTAGCTTAGTCTCCATGGAGACAGAGTGACCAAGGTAGCTCTGCCGATGAGGTGCTGGGGGTTGATGGGGGCAACCTGTTGCATTGTGGGTATGGTGGCAGCTGACATGCTGGGTTATGTCTTATTTCACAGCATACCTGTACAGGGCAGTGGTGGAGAGTGGAAATGTTTCCCGATGGAGAGGGCTGCCTTCCCCCCCCCCCCCACAATAAATGTGCTGTGCACTGTTTTAGACCCCCCACCCCCTCATGGGCAAGTCTCCACGGATAACGTGTCAGAGACTTAACATCAGAGACTGTGATGGAAATGGATATAAAGAGGGCAGATTATTCTGCACATTGTAGGTGTCTTTGTCTTTTAGGAACACCATAATATGTTGAATACATTAAAGTATGGCAATTATCTACAGACTTTTGTTAATCTAAGCTTCATTTCCCTTATGATGCTTCTTAATATTGTGAAAAAGGTGCTGGGTTTGGGCTGAATAGGGTTCGGTGTTAAAACATCTGAGACACAGCTACTGACACGATAATGTGATCACCAAAATATTCCCCACACCTTTACCTTTATTATAGCAATGACTGCTCAAAAATGGCTAACAGCACACCCTGGTGGTGGACAGAACAAGCTCGTCAATCATGTTGCTTGCATGGCCCGTTGTGGGCTTGTTTTTTGGGATCGCAAGGCGCCTTTCTATCCAACCAAAATTAATCAACGTGTGGATAGGGCAGTTTTTAGTAAGAAAACTCATACCCTGTTAACCCAGGAAGCCAAAAGCCATTTATTCTTTGGAATAAGAATGCCAGATAAAATATTGATTTGTTTTTTCCTATTATTCACAATATGTGGAGATGTCGAGATGTGTGTATTTGAAATGTCACCCATTGTTTGGTGTTTGCCAATTGGCAGGAAACTCGGATTCTGTTCATAGTAGTTATTTTCTGGACATTTCAAACCAGCGGGCTGGTTTTTTGTTTTTTGTTTTTTTAATATAGCCATATCCCACAGCAAATAAAAATACTTCATCCTGATTAAGTACCACGTTTAATTAATACAAATGGATCTAAGGTTTTTTGTGTATACAAGACTGCTTTTACGTGTTCAAAAATTGGTCCTATATACTTGACCGTTTGCAACCTGTGATTTTTGTTTTTAATGAAATAAAAGTAGATACTGCTGTTACGAGCTCATACATCAATGTTGACACTTTATGGGACGCCGACATACATGGCCACTAGAGGGCGGACATTACCCGCTAACGGCGAAGGACCTGAGTCACTCCTGTAAACTCGCTGGCTTCTGAGGCTGGTTCTCTGAAGAAATCCGTATAGATGTTCCCTAGAGCCCTGAATCCTGCACTTAAAGGGTGCCTCTTTCTAAATGCTCGTTAAAACAGCACTTAAAACGGTGGCCATTCGCTTTATTAAACTCTCCACTGTAAAACTGTTATTTCTTACTGTCCTCATGAGCTATGCACAGGAATATACTACTAATTTAAAAGTTTATAACATTAAAGTTAATATAAGTGATAAATGTTTCCATAACATTTTTTCTTAACATTTTATCACGTTATGTTAAGAGAACTATATAGATGATTATTTTTATGGTTTTCCAGAAATGTTTTATTTGTTTTTAAATAAGACAGGTGTGAAATTCGCTGCAAATTCTATTCGAATACACTGTTCAAACATGGTTTAATTTGAAACGTGAAACGGTATTACAAAGTATAATAATACCATGTGAGAGTGTAATTCTATATTTTAAATGTAACTAGAAATCGCGTAAATGTACAATTTTTGCCAGAATAAAGGTTACATCGTTTTATGAAGAAAACTCTTGCACTGTTTTGTGTCTTGTGCTGGCTAATTTCTGTTCAGTGTCACTGCGACCGTAGCGGTAATGGAGAATTGATGTATCTTTACCTCCTACTCTAATTTTCCGTAAATCATAATTTGCAAATTCTAAACATTTGGATGCAAAATGGCCGTCACGTGTCTTTCATGTGGAAGAGGCATAAAGAATTAGGCTATTTAAATGTCCCTATTTCAGAAATTAAGAATTAAAATTACAAGTACGTTTTAAACGATTATATATAAACTATTTGATTTTTACATTTATTTTACTTACTACGGGAGTAAATAAAAGCGTCCTGGGAAAAGAAAGCTTATTCAGGCTATTATATGTGTACCTACAATATTATAGTGGTGTCTTGGTAGGTGGGTTTTAGGTGGGTATATGCACCGTAAACTTCCGTACACCCACCTCTGCATCTCTACATATTGAACAGTATTTAAAAGAACCGTTTCCGGGTTATGCTGACGTTTATCTAAAACGGAAACTACATTTCCCTGTATGGGTGTCGTCCAAGAGAGCTATAGATCCGGGTTATTGGACCCGGAAGTAGGTTGTGAAGGGAAAAAGACGCGTGAAACATGGTGAGCTGGGATTTCAAAGCGTTTCTGTAACCACATTCATAGCTGTAGTAAATAATTTAATAACAAATTACGTAAAATACGCTATAGAATCGGAATGCATTATGCAGCATTTGCAAAAATTAAGAAAAATATTTTCATTGATTGACTCTAATAGTTAATTCGATTGCTACTATGTAGTATGATAGTATCTAGCAAGGAAAGCTACACGCGACATGTATCTAGCGGCTCCTATGCGATGTTTTTTTTCTCACTTTAGGCAACTGGAGTGGATCAAGTTGTCGGGATGGGCCTGGTTGCCTTCAGCCTTATCTTGTTTAGCTACTACACGGTCTGGGTGATAGTCCTGGTACATATCCATTTTAAACCGGCATGCGTCTCAGTAACTGCCCTTGTCACATTTGTAATGGCCTTTCATATCTCTTTACTCCTCCGTTTAGCCATTCGTGGACAGCGACCACATCATCCAGAAGTACTTCCTTCCTCGAGAATATTCGGTGATCCTGCCTGG